>NC_069715.1:7320802-8043302 GCF_027358585.1 Pangasianodon hypophthalmus | reverse complement strand
GGTAATTATGTATGCTGGAGTAGCTCTTTGGGTTGCCTCATGCGTGAAATTGGTTTATGAGACTCAAGTTGTCACTTAGATGAAAGTGGCGGGAAAACACACAGACAAAAACCCACATCTTCACTGGTGAGAGACGGGCATGTGGGGATTCAAAGGCTGCTCTTCAGTGCCATGGTCTCCACAGAAACGCTGACATGATGTCTTTGAGTTCTCTCTCTCTCTCTCTCTCTCTCTCTCTCTCTCTCAGCAGGTTATATATTACCACTGAGATATGCAAACTACAGTGATTTATTATGGGCTACAGCAAAAGTCGCTGCCATGCTTACCCTCTGTAATGTTTTATATGTTGAGTTTTAAATACTGTCCCAGGAGAGGTGTGAAGGCCTGAGATCAGCAAAGTAATGACATAAAGTCATGATGCCCTTGGTGCCTGTTTGAGTTTTCCTCTTGGAACTAATCTATAATCATGAGAAAGAACTCACTGGCCTTGATGTCAATTTGGCCCAAGTTCTTGTGGAGAGTACATGTTCAGTCCAAGCTTAAAGGAAACCTCCACCCTGAAACACATTAAGTATGTTCATATTGAAATAATTATGATGTGCTGGGTGATACTGGTGCTAATTTGTTATTCTTTTGAGAAGTTAGTCTTTGTGGTGCTCTGATGTCACAGGATGGCATTGCTATCACATTTATAATGGCATTTAATAGAAGAAAAAATTAAATCATCTCAAACAGAAGGGATACCAGTCATGTTTTGCTGTTCCTAAAAACCAAAGAGGAAGAGGTTTTTTCTCACTCACCACTTTTTTTTAGCAATGTTCAATGACTTATTACTGAGAAATCCAGCGTAGAAGCATTAGAGACAGCAAACGTTGGATTCAAAGTCCCAGAATGCAAATTAGCTATATTTATGACACCATTGGGTTATGGCAGAGACTCGGGTAGTTGGTGATTCTATTACATGATGAGAATGATGGTGTTGATGATGATATTAGCATGAAAATTGAAGCTTTGGAACCCTTTGTATATGAGGCAGAGTGTACAGTTGAGGAGATGAGAGGGCTTTTCCTTTAAAGGAAATTTACAACAAGTACCAAAATATCTTATACAAATAAACTACATTCCCAAAAACTTTATCTACTTGCTTAGTAATGTTATGTTGTATATTACCACCAATTTCCTGGTCATGCTGAATAGGATAAATGTAACTTTTGGATATCTAAAAGTTGGCTAACTATGAAAATCTAGCCCTAAATTAAGGATCAGACATTTTGTAGATTTTTACACTTAGCTCTAGCTTGTGTTTATGGTAGTTTACAGAGTGTGTTTTGACGTCAAACAACCCCACCTCCTGTGGTTATTTCAGTTTTCCACTGTAACTCTACTGCGTTCAGCTACACAATGAAGTTTTGTTCATTTTTAGAGATTACAAACTACATCAGCGAGTCTGTGCGACCTCACTAGAGGACCAAATGTTGGAGATGTTTGAGACAAGCTGCCTTGGTTCAAACTCAAATTCAAGTTCAAATTTTATTTGTCACACACACAACCATACACAGTAGGACGTGTATTGAAATGCTTTTTAAGACTGTCCGTGATATAAAATAGAATTTACACAGAGTTAGAAAATGGGAAAATATTTTTTGAAAGTATGAAAATATAAAGTGAGGATTTAAAGATGGGTGGCAGCAACAGCCTGATAAACTGCAGATATGTGCAGTTGTTTTGTTCAGTATAATGCTTATCTACATTAAGCTGAGGTAGCTGTATGAAATTGGCCACATATATAATAAATATTTATAAACACAGGAGAAAGTGTAATACAGGATAAACTGGTTACTGAAGATGAATGAATAGAAGATGTATTAAGGAATGTAGGTGGTGTAGGTGTTGTGAAAGCGAGTCCAAGCTCTAGTCCTTGGTGTTGTCCTGGTTCAGGGCTCGAATGGCCTGTGGGAAGAAGCTTCTCCTTAGTCTCTCTGTGTTGGCCTTCAGGGATCAGAAGCACTTCCCTGACCTCAACAGAGAGAAGATTCCATTGTTCAGATGCCTGAGGTCCTTCACTATCTTCCTGGCCTTGGTGCAGCACAGCTTGCTGTAGAGAGACTGCAGGTCAGGGAGCTCAGTGCGGATAGTACGCTCAGCTGATCACACCACCCTCTGGAGAGCCTGCCTTTCCTGGTTGGTGCTGTTCCCGAACCAGGCTGAGATGCTTCCCGTCAGCATGTTCTCAATACTCTCAGTTTGTATTTATAGAAAAGCTTTTGGATGAACTAGACTTCCATTACATGTTAGCTGCGTTAATATCACAGCTCTAGTGCAAAGCTTAAGAAGCGAACTTTGGATAGCAAGTCTTGGTTGATGGACTATATTCAGGCCTAAGTGGAAAATTTCACTCTGAAGTCCACGAGCATGATCAGGATAAAGCGCTTACTGAAAATGAATGAGTGAATGAATAAACAGGAAAATCCTTAGTTCATTTGTATGCAGACATATTGTAAGATTGTGCCCTTGGACTGACGCAGTACAAAGTCAGTGTGCCATGGTTACGTTTCCCAGGATTCTCTTGACCTTCTTCTTTCATTCCCTCTCATCTGCTCTTTATTTCACTCAGAATTTCCTTTTATGTTCCCTGTATATCTGTGTGCTTCTGTGTGAGTGTCTTCCTTCTGGTTTGTCCTCACAATGTCTACTTTTTATTTCTGGGCTTTTGTTCATGTCAGCATGTCCATGTATGTTACTGAGTGTAATTCATTGGCTCCCTGTGTTCCACCATGTTCACACGAGGCATCAGGATGAAATATGTAACATGTTCATGAAACATTCACCTTCCCAGAGAGAGAGAGAGAGAGAGGAAAGCATAGAAAGTGAATCTTGCTCAACTATAGTGGCATTCGCTAGAGTAAAAGTAGACTAAAACCCTAACAGAACAGGATTAGTTTCACGGCATGATGTCTGTAATAACTCTTTTACAAATTTCCTCAGTAGCAAAAACTTTTTCAATGATAAAACATTAGGTTTTGTCCTGTTTAAAGAGTCTGGGGTGCTACAGAGAGCAGAATTTTCTCCCTGAGCAGATATTACACTGAAGCTGCTGGAATGTGAGGAGAACTTTGCCAAGCATTGCAAAAGATGTTCTTAAAAGTTAACCCTTTCATGCACACATATGGACTCTCATTTTAAGGCTGTTCCAAATCATTTGAGAACATAACTGTAAGTTAACGCAAATCGTTATTTGATTTACAATAGATTTCTGTTGTTCTATACAGTATTTGTCAATATTTCTCAGTGCAGCATGTCTCTGGTATACCTTTACACACTTTTCACACAAGATCCAAAATCAAAGAAATAGATATTTTTGTGCCATATTTTTGTCAAGTGAACACCTTAGCTTTTTAAAAACTAGTTATTTTTATATGAAGATAGATAAATGATATTTTCTATAATTTATTGTCATCAACTAAAATAAATATAAATATATAATATACATATATACATATAAATATTTTAGAATGTTAATAATATAATATAATAATATGTAAAAATCAGGTATAATTTTGGTTTGTTAGGTACACTTCAAAATAATATCATGTTAATAATGTAATAATGTAATAATGTTAATCTATTTATTATTTATATTTCTATTTAATAAAGTGATATTTAGAAAAAAAAAGAACCAAAATTATGATTATGCAATTTTTTGCATGAAAGGCTTGAATGATTAAAATTGATCTAGTGAATCTAATAAGAAGTAACCACTATGCTATGTTAAGAGAGTTTTTTTTTTTTTCATTTGATTTGCATTCAGTTGTAGATGTCGACAATTTCCAGTATTTATTCGTTCATTATAATTTGATGAATACTGTCGCTGACGGCAACAACAACAAAAAAAATCACGTGGAGAATTTCTGTTTAATGGAGCAGGTAGAAGTGTAATGTTACTGAAGCCCTCAGGCTACCAAGCAGCAGCTGGAATTGATGTGACCTATGGAGGAAAGAAAAACTGACAGGAAATAAGGGAGGAAGAAAGGGAAGGAATTAGGAAAGGAATAGAGATGTTAAAGGAATGAGGAAGAAAAGAAGAAAGAGCAAGGAGAAGAAGAAAGATGGGTGGGGAAGGGAGAATAACCGTGCTGGCAGAGCGACACGCTGACATCTCTGAACCTTGTAGTGGAGATCACCTTGATGTAGACAGATACACATGGAAGACAGAGAGCCTTTTAGTATTCCCACACGCACACACACACACACACACACACACACACCATGTCCTAGAAAAGGATATGCTGACAGTGCAGGGAATGACTCAGCAGTACAACAGATGAATTTCTGCGTTCCTATTTCTGACTCTTTTCAAAATGTTTCAGTGTTTTCACAATCAACCCACAGCCATACACACACACACACACACACACACTAATGAACACAAATCAGTTTTTCAAACAATCTGATTCGACTGCCAGAAAAAAGTCCCATCTCTGATAAATAACTAGAGAATTTATAAACTGATAAATGTGCTCTAGAAAAATGCATTTCACATAAATATTTGCTGGCTGCCTCAACAACTGCCTCAAAAACTTTCAAGTAAAAAGCTTTTACATTGTTCAGAAGCTGTACAACTAATCAAGGTCTTCTTCACTAAATGGTTTTCTTTCTCTTTTTACTTTTTTTCTTTACCCTTTTCTCGGTCACACCTCTTGGCTTTGCTTCATTAATATTATAAATCAGCCATTCCACTTACATCATTTATTTTTCTTTCTCGTTATACATCATGACACACTTTAAAACACTATTATTAACCTGTTAGCATGTGATATTGTAATAACTGACAGAGAGAACACTTGCGGAGTAGACGCTCAGATCTGGACAGAAGTTTATTATGATGTAGATGACCGTGTCCAAACCATCATCCCTCTCTCGCCCCAAAAATCTGAATGATTTATGAGCCAAACTGTTTCACTTCTCATACGTTAAGATGAACTGTCGTCTTTTGTCTAGCTAAAATGTCCTCTGTGTGTGTTTGTGTGTATCAGAATGTGTAAAAGTAACATAGTGTGGTAAAGTTTACAATTTCAGATTTTTAGTTTACTCTGCATATTTGGCTTTTTATGAACCTTTTTATAGCCTTTTATGAACTTCATATCTTCATAACCTCAGATGAATAGAACCATCATGCTGTCTATGAAAAAAACTTTGAATCCTAAAGATGAAGCATCATTTCAGCTTTGAAAATGTCTGCTTGCTAGGAATCCATCTGAAAACAATTTTTTAATGCTTTTTGCATTTCCATCTACACTAAAACCATCTTTTTGACCACTGAAATGTTGCTTTTCAAATCTGTTCTCCAAATGGATGAATCTGAAAATGCTGTTGTGTTGTAATGTGGAGGGAAAATGTAGGTTTTTTTTTTTTTTTTGAAAAAAGTGATGTGTGATTATCATTTGATCTCCATAATCCCAATGTGATGGAACACATGTGCAATGACACATTCTGTAGTAAGTGTTTTAATTTCATGTTTGACCGCTTTGCTTGGTGTATATAAGTGATGCTAGATGTCCAAGAAAGCATGTTTTATGTTCATGTCGTTCAACCTAAGAAAAATGGCATAGAATATGTAAAGGTCATGGGTCAGGTACCCCTTTGCGAATGCCCAATTTCTGTTAAATTTCATGTTTCATAGTGGATGGGAAACTTTTGGCAAATGGATTGAAAATGGTCAAAGCATGAAAACAGTGTTTTCATATTTCAAGTGTTAGTAAAGACTCTCTCTCTAAGACTCTCTCTAAATAGCTTCATCTTTATACACATTATCAGGTTCCAGAGCAGACATCCCTCTTCACACAGGAAAGGCACCCCAGAATCATTAGGGAATAAGAGGAATTACTTACAAATCCAGCTGTGGTAGGATTCTTAGTGTTCTTCCAGTTGCAGGCTCAATGCCATCAACCCCTGCTGATCCTGGAACTTGAACTCTCAATCATCCAGTAACAGTCACAGGCCTATAACCATTGAGACACCATCATACCTCAGACACACTCATGGAAAAATATCATCCATTGTTCAGATCTGATGAGTTTTTGATTGAGATTTTTAATAATGTGACAATCAGTATCCTACTGAAATTGTATACAACATGTCTACAGAATGTACATTAGAAGGCCTACACACACACACACACACACACACACACATACGTGTTCATCACATGACTTCAATAAAAACACCATCAATCAAAAGGAAATTACAATGACTTTTGTGAAATTTGTAATAAGTTACTCCTTGACAAATTCATAACATGTCATGTTAGAGACATAAGACTGACACACATTTAACAAATAAGTAGCTGCTCCTCTGTGTATTTTTGCTCAGGATTGAAAGCAGTATCCACTAGGAACAGGTCAGTAAAATGTTAATGATTTCATGCCAACAATTCTGGAAAAGCATATTTATCATTGTGGAGAGATCTACGAACAAGCCATAATAACTTCTCTTCAAACCTTTCCACCATTGTCATGGTTGCTGTCCATGAGTGACAAAATTAATAAAGACTACTGCTAGGCAAACTCAGGCCCTGCCCACATGTAAATCAATATTTTTGAAAATAGTTTTACCTCTCCATTTTCAAAAAAAAATTTTAAATTCAGTTCAAATGAACAACATTTTTAGAAATATCTCCATCTGCATGATTTGAACTGAAAATGATTTAAAAACGCTTGCACGTCAAACAGCCTGACTTTCTGCTTAAGGTTACACATGAGGGTGTGATAATAAAACAAAAATAAAGACCATAAATATTTTTTAAAACAAAGAAAGAACCTGCTAATTACAGACCACAAAATAACAATCTGGTCAGCAGCCATGATAAACGTGGTCCTAGCATATTCATAACACACGCAAAACCATAATGGGCATGCGCACATTGATGTTAGCAATTTCAAAAACGTATGTTTTCTCCACCTTTTTCGAAAAGCTTCATATTCAGTTACACAAAATGCCAAAACACTGAGAAAAATACCCTGTTTTCAAATACCCCAACCCTTCTACTACAACCCCATGTTTAATCACAATGACAGGAAGAGGGGAAGCTTTTTCTCTCACATTCCAAACACGTATGTTTAGCAGTACGTACATTATATGACTGAACTCTGTAATTCAACAAATAAGCCAGTTCATCTCTCTGGAAAAGGCTTCGGGGAAAACCAGAGCTGAGAAATGTCAATGAAAAGAGTTGATATAAAAACCTATGGTTAAATAACAAGTAGCCACTTGCAGATGATGTACAAGAATCTTTCATTACATCATTCTGGTGGGTGGGGCCGCATGGGCGGTGGGCGTGTCCCAAACACCTCAGGCTACATTCGGTTGTGCGGGTATTATTAACAATTGATATAAGAAAAGAGAGGACAGCATGTTCATCAAATGATCGCAATGCGATGTATTATGTTTTGATTTGACTCTAAAAAGGTTGACTTTGCAATTTAAAACTAACACACACACAAAATTTATAGAGCCAGTCGAGTGAGACATCAGCACAGTCATAGTTCATTATCATGCCAAGCAATTCTTAGGTTCAAAGGGTTACCCGGAGATCAATGTCACGCTGTCAGCACTGTGTGTGTTTTAGTATGACGGAGCCTCGTGTGCCCTCTGGGACTCTAGAGGTCATTCATGAGACATGCTTTATGCTGTCAATCATATATAATCTTGACAGTCATTTCTAAATGACTTGCATTCCATATGAGCCTTTGTGTTCAGGTTGTTTAGAGGCCAAAGTGAGCTGAAATTCACTTGGAGTGAAAAAGACGCTCATAGCTGTAAACACCATTTGTGGTTTGGTGCAGAAAAAAATAAACATGTGCTAAGAGCATACAATGAGTATTGTGTGATTCAATAGTGTTATAAATCATAGGGTGTTTTGACCTCTCTTTCCCTCTCTCTCTCTTTCTCTCTCTCTGTCTCTCTCTCTCTCTCACACACACACACACACACACAAAACTGGCTTTGTCTATAAATGTACAGGAGACATAGTTCTAGAATAATCCTCATGATAACACCTGTAATGACACATTAAAGATTTGTATTCAACAACACACGTGTGTGTGTGTGTGTGTGTGTGTGTGTGTGAGAGAGACTTAAAAGGTGCACTGTACCCAAAACGTCGGCACCATACCCCGGCACTGCTTTCTAATTCACACATCAATAAACTACCAAAAGGTTGGAACCTGTTTAAGATTAAGTATGGTAGGAAATGATGATGCACGGGGGCGGGGCTATCAGCGTTTCTTGTTGCTCATTCGTTTCCTTGTCACACAACATGCAACACATAAACAAATTGAATATATATATTCAATTTGTCATATTATCATCACCAATTAGTTTAAATTAAAGCACTTTTAATTGTGTCATGGTACACAAATGTTATTAAGAAGTTATTGCTTAGGAAATCTAAAAACTCTACAGCAAGCTTAGTAATTATTTAGCTGATTTAAACAAACAGCCAATCAGAAAAAAGGAACTTCTTCCACATTGGTCTTCACGCCATGTCAATGATGTAGTCAGTTTTATCAGATGTTGCTGATGCTGATGTTTCATGAATATTAAATGTGAATGAAGTTTGTGGTTGCCACGGCAGCAAGCTAAACTTTGCTCAAGCAAGTAAACCCACAGAGAGGTGTTGATGCAGCTGTGCTAATCAGATGAGCATTGCATGTTTAGTTTTATGATCATTCCTCAGCTCTGACATACAAGCGAACAGCTGCAGATAGAGAGCAGCTTTAAACTATTACTATTATGAAGTCATAGCATCCCATTACAAAAGCTCTATCTATCTATCTATCTAGATTCTAGGGCAAATCAGTAGAGTACTGCAGTAAGTGCAGAAGAGGTTGTAAATATTCTGGAATTGTACAGAGTTTGTTGAGGAAAAGGACATTTCAGAAGAAAGGAAGTCCTCCATCAGCTGTGATCTCAGAGTGTCTCTGAAGCTGTAGGAGGTGAAGGCAGTTTATATCCAGCTTTCTAAAATGTGAAAGAAGATAATTCACCCTGTGGGCCTCAACAGATCAGAGTGTAACCTCATCACATCATCACATGCGTCTCCTGCAGCTTCTGAAGCTCTTCACTTACACATCAGACTTCAGTAAAAATCATAGATAGATGGACAGATGGATGGATGGATGGATGGGCTGACAGACAGATAGAAAGCTAATTGATGAATGTACAGATGGATGAATGGATGGACAGATAGACAGCTGATGGATGGGTGGTCAGTTGGATGGATGGATGGATGGATGGATGGTTGGATGAATGAATGGATGGATTGATGGACTGATGGACAGATAGACAGCTGATGGGTGGATGTTGGTTGGATGGATGGATGGATGGATGGTTGGATGGACTCACAGACAGATAGACAGCTGATGGATGGATGAGTGGGTGGATGGATAGAGGAATGCATGGATAGGCAGAGACACAGATAGATAGATAGATAGATAGATAGATAGATAGATTTCCATCCAAGAGATTTTATATGAAAACTGTTTTAGCATTCATCAGTAACATTTTACAAATATTAACAAAACGTTCTGTATGATTCTGAACTGTAAACTTTTTCCTGGGAATCTATAGTTAATGGGAATCTACAGTGCATTAAAAGGCAGCTTCTTGTTGGGTCATGTGATTAATAGCTTTGTTTCCGAGCTGTCATTTTTGGATGCTGTTAATGATGGAGATTTGCTGAGATGTCCTAATTATAAGAATTATGTTAATCATGTTTGTTCTCAGTGGAATGTAGACTGAGTTTGTTCTGGTTTTGTCACTCCTATCGGCCAATGGATAAGTCAGAAAACCAATCAACAGGAAACCTGTACATGTAATCTGTGATATACATGAAATTAATGGTGGTAACGTCAATTCTTTTTTTCTGGAAAGATATCATGGATTACAGAATTTTAATCACAAAAAAACAACTTACTTGAGATGAGCTGTAGAAGCAAAATTGACTAACCTTTTTAATGCATTTTCATTTTATCCTTTGTATTATGCACACAACAACCTCCGCCCTCTTTCCTTCAGTTCACAACAGCATGTCACTGTAAGCTGAAATAAAGCTCATAGGAAGCTGTAAAGCCTTAAAAAAACAGCAATGACATTGAACTGGGCCTCAAAGCATTAAAGACTACAGTCCACCCAAATCCTCTTGCATACCAGATTTCACAATGATACAAATAACACAATAACAAAAACACCCCCTGCCCTGCTGCGTGTTCTTACATAAGGCTGGAGGGAGCGGCGGCGAGAGGGCGTGCGGGAACAGGCCACACAAAGCAGCATTGATCACATGGCCCGGGTGAATGGGACAGGCTTTAGACATAGACACACTCTCGGGCACTCAGAAACCTCAAAGAGCTCCATGAGACACACAAAGAGCTCCAGTGTGTCTGCACTGACCCCAGGAAGAGACATACACACACGCACACACACACACACAACTTACACAACACTTACACATAATGAAATAGTCATCCTCACTAATCAAGTTATGTGTTGGGAAGTTCTGGGTTTCCTGTCTCTGGGACATCCTGTGTGTGTGTGTGTGTGTGTGTGTGTGTGTTTATATCTTGGTGGGGACCAAAAGGAATATCTGACAGATTTTACCTTTTGGAGACATTTGGCGGGTCGCCATAAGAAAAATTGCTTTTTTTTTAAAAAACTGCTTTAAAAAATCTAAAACCACAAAAGGTTTCCTTTTGGTTGTAGGAGTTAAAATTAGGGTCAGATTTAGGTGTAGAATAGCATTAGATTAATAGCATTAATAATTCTGTTCTACATATAGTAAGAAAAAAATGTGTGTGTATGTGTGTGTGTGTGTGTGTGTGTGAGAGAGAGAGATGTATAGGTTGTAGTGTATCACCAGGAGATGTTACGAGAGGTGGACACTGATAAGGAGATCAGAGCAAGGCTAAGAAAAATTAAATACACACACACACGCACACACAGAATGAGCAAGGTGGGGGGCTGGTCATCTTATAGGCATTAAATTTGAACCGAGTACTAAGACACAGTGACAAAGGGACTCTTTCTGAACGCTTCTGATCATCTGGACATGCGGATGCAGTTCACACTGAGACATTTACAAGCAGGCGACGTCACTGAGACTCTCAACAGGACGAAGTTGGCATGTCCGTGTCTGATGCACTCTGAGACAGAGCACAGTCTGCATCCTGGCTGCAGTATGGGAACCTTCTGCCACAACTTTAAGAAACTGGGATTCAGAAGGCTGAGGTTGATTGAGAAGCTGTAATTAGTCTTGCAGAGAGCTGATTTTAGTGCACAGTGACGTGGCTGTAGGTTTGGGATCAGACTGCGTGTGACATCATGACTTTGGCGGCTCGACTGGACGATTTGGAGGCTACACTGGAGCACATGTTGATGGATGTGTTTGTAAGTCTTTCTAACTTAACTGTAATTTTCTTGTGAGGTGAACTCCCTCTGCTACTGCTGAGACTGATGAAGATGATGGTTATAATGACATCTGATGAAGATGATGATTATAATGACAATAATTAGGTTACTGCTTCACTTTGAGGTGAATTGTGGATAGGATTTATTTTATTTAGCTGTCTGCTTAAGATTACATTTTTTTTTAGAATTTTAATAATATTTTCAGGAAAACCTTAGTACTAGGTATTTAAATGTTGCTATACCTACATGTCATCATCCAACTAGAACAGTGTTTCAGTTTGACCACAGTGCCTTACTGTCTCACCTGCATAACCCTCCATCCAGTCACATGTCTTATCCAGCCTTATGACACATCTGATGATGATTAAGATGATGATGTCTATCTATATCTATATATCTATGTGTTATCTATATCCTTTAGTAATGGCAAAGCGAGCACGACCAGATCAGTCCTTAAAATGAAAGAAAAAATATCAGTGTTATTCCAGTGTTAATAGGATGCCTGATCTGACTTCATAATCTTGGGGAAAGTCTTAATCCTTTCATATACAGTTAACACACTTGTACTCTGTTAATTTAAGGCTGTTTTTAGAGATATATAATTCACCTCCAAATCACTCTAATATTATATACACCATTATTCTGATTTAATTACTCTACTTCAAGGGTTGCTGATCTCAATCCAACAAGGCGCAGGCATTTCTGGTCTGAACATTTTACATAAAAAGGTCTCATCAAGTAACATTAGCTTAATTATCTTATTTTTTATTACTCTCAATAAGACACATCATAATTTTTGTTTTTGTAGCCAATTATTATATTGGATAATGGACTAATATTGAATAATGGGATAAAAATGGTATTTTCAGTCATTTTGAAAAACATTTTCTACTTAGAATGTTGCAAGTATTTTTCAGCAGTAATGTTTTATCCCATTTTACTTGTCTGATATCCTCTGATGACTGCTAACTGTCAAAATTCATTGGAATTTGCAAGCGTTATTGAGTAATAAAACCTTCTAAAATCTGGATGTTTTATAATTTATGTATTGAAGGGTTAAAGATGTAAACTGTAATGTTTCAAAGTGTTTCCAGACATAATCATATCATTTCTAAGCTACTGTGCTAAGAAAACTGATTTCCTTTTTTTTTTTAAATCATGCAATGCAAATGGCTAGTTTCTTAATTTCCGGCCTAATTTTATATATTTCCAGCCAAGAGTTTAGCCCTGCCCCCTATGGAATACAGCTGCCTTTCCTTAAAAGGAAACTCTTGAGGCATATGTCATTTCTACAGAAGGGTGTGGCATTGGGTAGGGGGAAAACTTGCCCATGGGCTCTAAAATAAAATAAAATAAAATAAAATAAATAATTATATATAATAATTAGATGCTTGTTGAATATTTAATTATGCTATGCCACATAGGATGGCTAGTAAACTAACTGGTTTACATGAGTGAGTTTATTCAGACTTTTGATTGCTGTCAGGGCAAGGTTTTTAAGGCATTTACACGATAGCATTTGGGGGAAAATGTTGCTACCCAAAGTAAAGTCTAGTTCTGGTGTTTTTAACCCACTGTCCTGCATGAATACTATTGTATTTGAGCTTAGCCTATCACACACCTATCCAGAACTAATGGGTTAGTTATAAGGTAACAGTGACTGTGTGTGTGTGTGTATGCCAGTCACACATGTCTGCCTGTATTTTAAAGAAAAAAGCAGTGGGGGAAAAAGTCAAACAACATAATCACTTTAATTTTCATCTTAACGCTTCAGCTGAGTTAGATAGCTACATTATCACGGTTGGGGGTTTGTGCTTGTATGATTACTATAATCTCCATGAATCGATGATACTTTCTTGCTTTAATTCCAGCCTTAATGAGTTTGATCATTACTGTGTACATTTGATAAGAAGTGCAGGTTTTTAGAAAATGTCTTGCTCTTGTTTTAGAAAGAGGATCAGAGGCAGGAGCTTGGTATTGCTTTCTGTCAGTTCAACCCTCAGGCTTCATTACTCACTCCCCTTAGTCCTCAGTCCAAACGCTTTTCATGGTATTTTAGGAAATGAGTCGCTTTTTCTCTGAAACATCTCTATATTTCTGGAAATTATCTCTGAAACCAAGCAGAAGCAGTGGCTATGTTTAGGTTGATTATAGGTTCTTTGCTCCCTCTGTGAGGTGAAGAGGAGAAATCTCCCCAGAAGAGAGGTTTGTCCTAAATTTAAGAGTTAGACGTGTCTTGTGGTTCTGTAATTGTATCTTGAGGCTAATGAAGCACAGAAGCAGCTGCTGCATTTAGATTACCTTCTGCTGATTCCTGCTTCTTACACAGTGTATTAGCTTAGTGTGAAGTATTAACGTTTTAGTTTTAGCTTTAGCCTTAGTCTTTAGACAAAAAACATATAAGAGTTTTAGTTCCAATGACAATGAGACAGTATATGAAGCTAATTATCAGTGTGAAAACTGGTTGTTTGATTGACATGCTACATGCTAGGCTTCATACTAACTTGTTGCAGATTAGCAAAGCAAGCTAGCTGTACTAGCAACACTCACTAGAGGCACGGACAATCTCTGCTCCTTTCTTCCTTCCTGCTTTATTTTCCTTCATAACATACATACTCAATATGCATTTAATGAGATGTTGTATACAACAGGATAATATGAAACCAAGGTTATCTTTTTTTTCATTTTTCATTTCATTTGTGTGTCAAACAATAAATGGGAACAAATAGCAGGTAGGTTCTAGTTGTGAGCGGGGAAGTGAAGAAATGTCGGACCACACATGCCATAAGATCGGTCCGAGGAATCATTCGAGCCAGAGGGCTACTTGCACAAACACTTCCGCATTATAATCAAAACGGCATTGTGCTTCCGGCTTGTCCACTGTAATGGCAATGGCACTCTTTTACACACGATGTCTGCAGGAGCTCCTGAAAATAAATGTCAATAACATTCATAATATATGTAAGAACATTTGCAAAGCTTCTTTTAGTAAACTGGAGAAAGGCATCAGACTGTGTGCTTCATCATACCTAAACAAATATGAAGGTAAGAAAATACCTATTAATAGAAATGAACACCCAAGATAACATTATCCCGTCACTATGACTTTATTGTAGACTAAAAAGAACAAATGTTAGTTATTGCTGTCTCGCTGTACTGCCGAATGTAAACAATGCTTCTGGAGACGCAAGATTGGTGCTATTTCAAAAACAAAAATACGTCATAGCCCTAAGCGAAAGAAGCCCACTGTTTGGATTTGTCAGTTTACTATGTTATACCTTTACCATCAACTCTACTATATGGAAGTCAATGCATTTAATAATGTTATGCTAATATGCAGATATATTACACTTCATCAAGTTATCGAGTATGCTAGCTCCAGCTAGCTAGTACTATATTAGCCTAAAACAACAGATACCACAGAAGTAGTTTTTCCTAGGGAATAAAATTGTTTGCTAATGTTCCACTAAGTTAGGAATGTGAGAGCATGTTCCTGCAACTACAAAGCTTTAATTTTTCCGTACATATGCAGATCTGAGACGACATGTCCAAAGTGGAATTAGCAGTGTGTGTCAGTGTTTTTCTAATCATCTGTTAAGAAAGTTATATTTAAAGTTGTGTGAATGCCTGAACTACCCTCCCTTCTTTAGCTTCTTCACTCAGTCAGTTGTTAGGGATTAAAGTCCTCCAGAACAAATCAGTCAGTCTGAACAATTTAGCTGAATGGACTTGAAACTTTCAAAGATCAAAAGATTCAGAGATTTCTACTGTGTGTGTGTGTGGGTGTGTGTGTGTGTGTGTGTGTGTGTGTGTGTGTGCGTGCTGAGTGGCACAGGGCATCGACTGCAGTTTGTCACTTGTCGCCATGGGAGCAGCAGCGAGGACTAAAGGCCAGCTCTGACCATGACTCTATTTTATTACCCATCCATTACACACACACACACACACACACACACACAGAAACAGTGTGCCTGTGTGTCTTTGTGTGTTCGAGTTCAGCGCTTGGCAGCATCGTGGTGTCCCTGCTGTATTCAAAGTGCTATCTATTGTGCGCGCATGTATTTGAAAAGCCAGCCATTGTTACTGTGGTGGTAGAGGAAAGGGTGTG
Organism: Pangasianodon hypophthalmus; assembly: GCF_027358585.1. Taxonomy (NCBI): domain Eukaryota; kingdom Metazoa; phylum Chordata; class Actinopteri; order Siluriformes; family Pangasiidae; genus Pangasianodon; species Pangasianodon hypophthalmus. Next base: position 8,027,731 of record NC_069715.1, on the reverse strand, counting down.
TGTGTGTGTGTGTGTGTGTGTGTGTGTGTGTGTGTGTGTGCTCTTATGGAATAGACTAAAGGTGTTCTTTTTGTGGGTCAACCTCATAATGCAAGTATTCAGTTCTGTTATTAAGCAGGAACAGCAGCTTGTTCAACGTCTGTTTACTGGAAATATGAATGAGTGTAAGCACATCTCTCTCTCTCTCTCTCTCTCTCTCTCTCTCTCTCTTTGTGAGTGTGTTTGAGTGCGTGCTGTTATGTTCAGTATAATAGACCGTGTATTCACTGTAGACTCAGATAGCAATGTGCTTTGATTATTAAATAACTCCTTTTGTAGAATGTTTGCAATTGGCCAAAAGGGAACTCCCTGTTTTCTCTCTCATTGTGGTGCTATTCATTAGAGTTTCCATGTTCATACTTGCCATATTTTGGTCTAAAAATATCTTCACCTTCTTTAAAAACATTTTTCCTTTCTAAGTCCATTAGTAACTTAACAGCTTTATTTAAAGTACAACTGAATTCAAAAATTAGGTTTTTAAATTGTCAGAATGGTGAAATGATTTAAATAGTTTCGTTTTTGTTCAAAACCGGGACTGTTTTCAGACAAATAAAATTTCAGACAGTTTTTAAATTAAATCATTAAAAATAAAATAGTATTAGCTAAGTAATAGCTCAGTTTGTGATTTCACAAACTGGGCTTAATGCATTGAACCATCCCATATGCAAATTATTAGAGGATGACATGCCCTGTGTCTGAAATGGTACGCTACTTACCATTCCTTACAAAAATAGAACATTTTTATTATTTTTATAGGTGTTCGCCTGCTCGGGTAGACTATTTGTGGGATTTCATGACTGCACTGGATTTCTTCACTCTCCTGATGGACATGACTACAAGATGGCTCCTAGAATAGTGCATGATGTAGTGAATAGGGTGTAGTTCCAGACTCACTGAAAAAAAAAAAAAAAGTTCACATGCAACTTATTTGCAACACCTGATAAGTTCACATGCAACATCCTCTATATGAATATCAATATCAATGTATAAAACATTCACTCGATTACTCTGTTTAAATAAGATCAATGTGTAATAAATAACTTCATCTCTTTTCTAAACTTATTGTGTATTGCCAACTTCATGTCTAAGTTTTGCTCTTCTCTGCAAACACAGTTGCGAGTCACGTTGTAACGGAGAACAGTAACGTGGGTCTTTTCAAAAAGCATAAAGATTTTAGGCTGAAAATTTTTATAATAATGTCAGTGCAGAGAATGGCATACAGAACATCCCAGTGAACGTTTGATACATTGATATGCAACATATGATTATAACAGAAAGCTGATATTCTTCAAAGGTGCTGCAAATAAGTTGTGATAACTTCTGATGCATGACCAATATCCCAGTGTTGGTGAAAAAATATTTTGGAGTTTCAATTTAGTTCAATAATTTATTGTTGTATAGATTTAAAAGGCTTACAGCTGAAATTTGTTTCTAAGACAAATGTAAATACTGACGTTAATGCCCCTGTATACATTTCTTTCTAAATGTTACATTTATTTTTTATATATATATGTAGTTGTTTTTGGGTTTTTTTAACTTAAAATAATAGTGTTTGCTTAAAATTGAGTTGTTTCTCCAAGTATTTTTTATTTAGAACTTAGGAGAAACAGCTAACAAGTGATTTGGGAACTGTAAGAAAAGAAAATGACACATTCACAGGTACTTTAACAGACATGTACACACACTTGGGTTTAACTGTTGTTCACAAATGTGCAGCCAGTAAATTATTCATGGTTGCTCCATGGTCTCTCACTGTCCCCCCTGCTCTGTTTATCATAGCCAGCATGAATTTGTACTCCACCCAATATGACTAATGTGTATCAAATGTGTGTGCAATTACTCAGTATAGGAACACACAGGCTCTGGGCATTACATTGTGTCTTTTCCTAATGCCTTTTTCACACACTGAGTCTTTTGCAATAGATATGCTAATTTATGAAACTTCATTATGGATGTCAGCCTGTGGCTGAGTGTCCAACATAAAGTGTCGAGTCTAAACACACACACACACACACACACACACACACACACACACTTAGGCATGAGCTATGAGTGTAGTGTGAATAGGAGAGGTCTCTGGGTCTCAGAGCTCCAGTTCTCCATTAAAACAGTTCAGCTACAGCCATTGTTCTGACTCAATTAGTCCACACTATCGCCTACAGTACGCGTCTCTCTCTCTCTCTCGATCGACCTCCCTCTCCCCTCCATCTCTCCCCTTTTTGTGTTGTGAGCATTGAGCGACTCTTGGGGGTACTGTGTTGGTTGGAAAACATAAGTTCATTTAACCAAACTGCAAGTGTGTGACAGGTTAATTTACTGCAGTACACAGGAGTTTTGAGAACCATGTGCCCAAGTCTATTAGCTGAAATGTGTGTGCGTGTGGGTGGGTGTGTTTCAGCTCCCAGACATTCTGGTTATGGTAGGAAATCCAATGTTAAAAAATAACAGTAGAAAGTACCACATCCTTGTCCGAACAGCAGAAGTCAGAATGAGTGTACCAGCCACCGTCTCTCAGTTTGACCCAGAAAAGGGAATCAGGAATCCGCTTTCTAAGCAGAGTCATCTCCAAAATCTAGAATGACTCGCAGCACGATGTGTCAAGGCTAAAAATAGCACAACTTTAATATTCCAAATTCAGCCAGCAACTAAATAAATGATTAGTGGATACTGGAGGAGGCACGGCTTATCTCTTTCTCTTATTTCCTTTCTGCTTATTTTAGGCTGTTCTTAAGATGATAGACAAGAGGTGACAGCCAGCTTCTTCCCTCTCTCTAACACACACACTTACACACATGCACAAGGCTCTGATGACTAATAAGAGATGAATTCAGGCTGGTGGTGGTGGGGGGATTTCATTGTAGTGTGTGTCAGATGTACCAAACTCCCCAGTTAGTCTTTTGTCTCCTCCTAACCATGCCGTTGTGTAGATGTTTAAGATTTACTGTATAATTGGAGGGTTATTACGGAAAGCCGGATGTGCAATATGCTGGCTCCTTTCTTCATATGATTTTATTAGAAATGTTAAATATAACTGTACATAGCACGATGCCTGATCATCATCACTAGCTCATTTTGGTCCAATTATATCTCCACCTTTCCTTCATGTTTTGTCTCTATGGTTTATTTAAAAAAAAAGAGAGAGGGAGAGAGAGAGAGAGAGAGAGAGAGAGAGAGAGATTAACCTTTCTAAAGCTGTATTTAATAATAGACAGGTTCATACTCCAGGGTTTGACTGGTTGTAGTTCAATATACAACAGATTTATGTTCAAGTAGTTTTGTTAAGAGATTTACAAACCACAGATAGTAAATTATTCAGATAGTACAGTCATCTCCTAAATATACAATGGTGCAAATGTTTTGTGTGGATTTATTATTGTCGAAAGATAGATATTCCACCAGCTATTCTGGCTCCTTGACCATAAATGTGACCATATGTAGAAGAAATCGCTGTCATCGTGGGTCTTTTTATAGGTTTGGATGAAATTAAAATTGTTTTATTTCACAGACAGATTCATACACTTCGGTTTGACTATTTTATATTTGATTTTATTCAGTACTGTATTTAAGGGGCTTAAACTCTTAAAAGTTAAAAGTGAGGTCCAGGGACCCAGAGAGGTCTGTGAAGCCTATCCAGGGGGTCTCTGATTTTCTAATTTAGTTACAGTGGTGAAACCAACATTATAAACAATATTATGCCTATATAAAATGTCAACCATAATCTATAGACAATTAAAATAAAATATGGGTTCTATAGGTGGAAAGTTCAGGAACTCTTTGGCTCCAATAAAATGGTTAAAATGTCCTTGTACACATCTGAAGTATGTGCATAATTTTGAAGAAATATTTGGTTTTTTAAAATAAATCAGTCCTGAAGGCATTTTTTTTAACATTTAGGATTTACTATATGACAGAGTATCATGGATCACCTTTTTTCATTGTTTGAGAATCTCATCATGGGTCTATCTATCAATTTCTTTGGTCAGCTTGTCATATTTCTGTCCAAAAATATTTCTAAAAATGTCTGTAAACCACTTAATAGCATCTTTATTTAATAGACGGGTCAGGTTCAACTACTTGATGTGCTATAGTACAGTTCAGTATCGTATTTAAACTTTAAACTCCAGCTAGTAATGATATAGTCTTATCTCAACTTTTAACCATAACCTACATTTTAACTATAACCTACATGGATGTTTAAGGTTTATTGTATGATGTTGCTGTATTATGGAAAGCTGGATGTCCTACAACACAGTCTCGCTCCTTTCTTTGTATTTCTTTTGTGTGATTATAGTTAACTTTTATCACATGACAGCTACCAACCAGGGAGAATGACGGCTAACACATGCTTGACTTGGCATCGTTGTGATGTCCTAACGATAGAGCGAAAGCTTTTTTGTTGTGTCACTCGGGAACCACTCTGAGATTTTTATTAAAAATATTCTGACACTGCCAAAGCTTTTTGCATCTGTGGCTCAGAATGTCACAGGAGACCTCCAATCTCAACACATGAACAAAGAATTCTTTTACAATGTGTGATTTTTGTCTGTGACAACAACAATGCTGTGTGGCAGTAAATCATTCAGTGTAAAGCCAGCTTAAGTCTGGAATCTTAAATAACATGCAGCATTAAGTAGCTCTGCTGTTTTCACATAATCTGATTAATAAGCACTTCAGTTCAATCATGTTCATAAGTAATGAGTGGGTGTGTACCATGAGAATATAGTTTTTGTTCTTGTTTTTTAATATGTCTTCCGTTCATTACCTCACCATACACACACACACACACACACACATATACACACACACAGTTATCCCTAGTGTAATCTTGTTGGCAGCTTAGGGGTATTTTCTCTTTGTGTGTGTGTGCGTGTGTGTGTGTGTGTGTGTGTATGTGTGGACAGCTTGGTAAAAGCAGCCATGTGATTTACAGCTAATCTGAGCACCAGATGGCGAAACGTCAAATATTCTGTTTGAGAGCGAGCTCGGTCATTGTGCAGCACATACACACACAATACACACACATGCACACACACTTCCTTTCACACACATACACAAACACATACATTATTGTATATATTCATAAATTGTATGAACAAAGGGCTGGAGTTCTTTCATACATGCATACACACAAACAGATCCTCGTGCCTGGTCACATGACTTGCTCTGGGCATGCATGCTCATATTAATCCAGTGACCTGGATTGAGCCTGACCAGAGGAGCTGACGTATTCATTGCTCTCTACCCAGGAGCTATTCTGCTACTTACAGAGAAAGAGGGAGTGAGAGAGAGAGAGGGAGCGAAAGAGAGAAGAGCGTCCCTCCCTCCCTCCTGCTCTCACGCACTTACTCAGAAAGAAAGACACACATACCTCATAAAGAAAGCAGTGGAGCTGTCAGAGAATGGGCTGAGTGAGTCAGAGAGGCAAACACACTGCAGGCTTACAGGGAAGATAGATAAAAGAATGAAAGATTAGACGGAACATGCAAGACGGAATTTACACAGTGATATAGAGAAGAGGAACGAGAGCATCAGTCTGGAAAAGAAGGGAGCCGTGGAGACGGAGAGGAGGACAGACCGAGAGCGTCTGTCTGCTCTGGGACAGCAGACACACTCGGCTCGTGGCACACACTCTCTCAGTCAGCCAGGGAGCATGGTGGTCCAGGCGGCTGTAACGCCTAGCAGGAGCCGCAGGCTGCTCTTCAAACTGCCTGTGGGTACTCTCCGGAGGAACAGCGAAGAACGGGTAAGAAGAAGAGAGATATGGAGAAAGAGAGGGAAACAAACAGAGAGATACTGTAGAGGATACAGTGGGACTGGACTTTGCATGCCTTTGTGCCTATATGTGTGTTTAAGTATACACTCAGAAATAATCATAGGACCAGACTGTGCTTTTCTTTGTCACTGACATGGTACCATGAAGGGTACATCTTTTCTTTCACTTGAAATCATGAATAATTATTTAAGGTAGACATCTGGACCTTAAGGACCAGTACCTTCTTTCTAAAAGCTAATTAAAGGTACAACACATGCCCCTATTCGCAGGTAAAAGATACATACTAAATGTGACAAGGAAAAGTACAATTTGGTACCTTTATTTCTCAGAGAGATCGAGTTCATAAGAGGATAAAAGAGTCTGCGTTTCTAAATATAGCAGGTGTAGAGATGGTAATGACAGCAGTACTCCAGCATAAAGCCGCTCCATAAGTAGCCGATAAAATTCTCATTATAATGATTTATGATTATAGATGGCTATTAGGATTTTTTTTCTGCTTATGCATGCCTGATGTCTGAAATTTCACTTTCATTTGGCATAATTAAGCGTCTTCCGTATGAAATGACCTCAAGGTGTCAGTCAGTCATCAAAGGCAGGACAGGCTGCTACCTGCTAAGTTATGTGAATTATTTTCCTCAATCCATACTCACATGAGCAACTCGTCACTTTTCCATTAAGCCAGATTTTTTTCGAAGGAAGTTTAAGAAATCGTTATTCAAACACCTGCGCGTTGTACTAAAATAACTGTCATTAAAGGAATACTCCAGCACTTTTTTCAGCCTAATGTATCTGTGGTTGTAGGTGTAATTACTACTGACAAGAATTTCTAAATGTTTCCCTGTACTGAGAAAAGGAACAGAAAATATCTTTACTATGAGGTCATTTATAACGGTAGTCTAGGGACAGATGTTGAATTCAGTTAGTAAATGTTTAACATATGTGATTATACAGTATATCATGAATTAAGTTCATTAGTTTCACTCTTTGGGTGGGACAGAAGGTCTTACAAAACCTGCTCTTTTTAGTTTTATTAAACTTTTCAACACAGGAGCAATGCAGGAAAAAGTTTGTTTTGTGGTAGTTATCCCAAATCCTTCTCTGAAAAAGTAGTCCCATCTCTGAAAGTATGAATATTAATATTACAAATATAAGTTCATGAATTCAAGTAATAATTCTACAAAAATAAATTTGTTTCATATGTATAAATATGGGTTTACTGACTTTTCCTACAGCTGCCCTTAGACTTTCATTATACTGCTACCGCATTACAGCTACATCTAATATAGTTTACTGACTTTTCCTACAGCTGCCCTTAGACTCTCATTATTTGTGAGTAAACAAGTTTTCTGTTTTTTCTCATTACAGGGAAATAAAAAAACAGGTTTAATCACACATACAGTATGCACAAATGCAATAGTATTCCCTTAACCACAGTTATACTTATATACAGTTATATACTTTGCCTTATAAGTTTATGTTATATGGGAAATTCAGCTTTTCTTAACTGTCTGCTTCCTTATTAGTACTGAATTGTTAGTATCACATTATGTTGCTGTAATTGAGTTCCTTCTCCCACACATTGCGACAATAAAAGGATAGCTGAAATACTTGACAGTAATGTGTAACAGCACTGCCTCTCCTTTCTTTCTCTCTGTTTTTCTCGAAGGCAGATGTGTGTAATTACAGCAGTATGAATTATTGATCAGAGGATTTCCTCATGCACATTACCAGTACTCATCCCCTGCTGTGTTCTCCTCCTCTTCCTTTCTGTCTCTCTCTCTCTCTCTGGCCTGAGGCAGGACGTTTCTGACAACCTTGTTCACAAAGTTTAGTGATATAATATATAATATCATGCAGCAGCAGACAGACACACACTCTCTGAATATCTGAATCTGAAACAGTTTTAGATTCAGCATTGGCTCTTACTGTTTCCTTTATGATGGACAATATTATAGTAGTACGTGCCATTGTGTATTTATGATAGTAGCATGTAGTGGTCTGTTCATTTCTAATCTCTCTCGGTAGGAGAGCACTTCCCCTAATGCACGGTCACAGCATGACCTGGTCAGGGCATTTGAGCACAGTTTATTTGAGTTCACACATTCATGTGTGTGTGTGTGTGTGTGTGTGTGCGTGCTTATAGTCTCTTCTGATAGCAAATTACATTAGTGGCAGATTTAGTGTGTTCATGTATTGAAAGCTCAGCAACACCATGGCTGCCCTGCTTGGACTAATTTGGCAAATGCTGTTAGTATCGCTGCTGAACCTGAATGTGAGGGATGCTCCATGCAGAAAAGGCGTGTATTGCAGTTTGTCATATGTGTGCTGGAACTAGATGATGTGTGGTGTTTTTCCTTATTTTCCTACCATAACCAATAATACAATTCCTATGAATGTTACTATAATACCTACTGTTGCTATCAATATCATTACTGGTATTAAAATTACTATCACCCTTACTACTTATAATCACTACTTTTAATATTACTATACTTTTAATACTCCTGCTTTTATTACAACTTTGACTACCACTGTTACTGACACTTTTACGACTAATAATATCACTACTATTACTACTACTACCACTGTCACTCTCAGTTTTATTCGTACTAATTAGCATTTCTATTACCATTACTAGTACTACTACTATTATTACTAGTATTGTCACCGTCGCTTTTACTAGGACTAATATATTACCATTACTACTACTACTACTACTACTAATAATAATAATAATAATAATAATAATAATAATAATAATAATTCAGTAGCACTGGTATTAGTGCTGGTACAACTGCCAATATATACTATGAACACTAATTATATACTACAATTAAATATTTATGCCAAATACAATAACTACAGCTGTAACCACCACCACTATTAGTATTATTCAATCTTGGCCATTAATGGCAGTAATGATTTATTAGTTTAATTACATTTTCCAGTAGTAATGAGTAGTAATAATTCAGTTATTATTCAATTATTCATGTTAAAGCATATTATTCAACATGAATTACTCAGTAACTACAGTGATACTGATATTCAATGATACATATGCGCAGTTATAAAGGAGATGATGTTTTTATCCACCGATGGTGGAATAGCATTGGAATAGCAACTATACCATACAACTACTCTGACTAGTACTACTAATAATTATACTGCTACTGCATTACAGCTACATCTAATATAACTATAACTAAAACCATTATTACTATTATAACTACTACTGATACTATAATCTTCAGTACTACTATTACTACTTCTAGAAGAACCACTGGATACTATATGCACTAACTGTATACTTTTACAAATATTACAAGAGTTATTGCTAATAAAGTACTATTGCTATATTTGCAGGATTATATTCTAAGGCAATATTACAACTAAAACCACTACTACTACTATTATTATCAACTATGATGATCACCAGTATAAATATTACCATAAATATTACTATTACAAGTATTAATACTACTCATAGTACAATTAAAACCACATCTGCTATTATTAATGCCACTATAACAATCATTAGCAAAGATATTACCACAAATACTAATAATACAACTAATATTACTAATACTACAACTACTACAACTAAAACCACTAGTGCTATTATTATTATTACTACAATCATTAGCACAATTATTACCACAAATACTACTACTACAAATAATACTACTCATACCAAAACTAAAACTATTACGTTATTATGATTACCACTATAACAATCACTAGCACCACTATTACCATAATAACTACTATACTATTACAACTAAAACCACTACTACATGATGTTTACAACAACCACTACTACTAGTAGTTATACTACTGCTACAAACATTAACCCCTAATTAAAATCTCAGCATATTGTTTAGTTATTAACTATTAATTATTTAGTAATTAAGTGAATAAATGAAACTAATAAAAAAAGGCATGCAGTTCTAAGAGTTATTCTGGATCCCCTGAGAAGTTTAAAGGGTTAATACAAGAAGACAACTATATTACTTTCACTAGTGCTAATACTATATCCTCACCTACTACTATGATACTCTGAATACAAATATAATTTTACTCGAACATCCGTCAGTCTGTTGGATTAAGCCTGGAAATAAATTCTGTATGAAGATAGATTTCCAGGAACTCCTCTAGAATACTGAAAGATCTGAACTATGAATAAAAGTCCTTGTAATTCTCATTGTAATGTCTCATTTCTGCCTCTTCCTTCTCTCACTCTGAGATAAGTTCCTCCTCTCTAATGAGTAAAATCATATGAATCTGTCTCACACAGAGGTAGTGCTCTCTCCTCTCTGCAGGTACCAATGGCTGCTTTTAATATTACTGTTATATCCATCATTGCTTGTTATATCTCAGCGATCTGGGAGTTTTTTTTTATCCCATCGTGCAGCACTTCTTCATATGCTAAATGCTGAAATGAGCATTAAATGAATGCTTAGCTCAGTGCAGGAATGTGCCGTGTGGGTCAGAGTGAAGGATTTGCGGCCGTAGTGTGTGCCGTGTGGCTCTCATGCTGTGTCTGGATGATTGGCTTCTTTGAAATGCTGCAGTAATTTCAGGCTTTTCTCCGAGGCTGAGAGATGAGCTGTGGGGGTGAAGCAACGAACGAGAAGACATCATTATCACTATCAGCAGACAAAGAGATTTAATCAAATGAGCACGGGCTATTCTCTGTCCCTGATTACCAAATCCTTCCCTCTTCCATCCTACCGCCTTTGTTTGCATCTCGCTCATCCCTCTTTCTTTTTTGTCTTCCCCTTGTCCCTCATTTTCCATCTTTTATGGTGGATGGATTAGGCTCAGCTGCATCCTGTGCATGCTGGTATAGTCTATGTCCAATAGTTTTTGTCCCCAGGCTATTATGATTGACTGCTTGAGCTGTACTGGGCAAAGAGGAAATAGCAGTATGGAGCACGTGCATATGTAGAGTGGAAGCTGGAAAACATTATACTGTGGTGGTGTACAATACAGAATTGTTTAAACTCAAAATGTATTGCTTTCAGCATAGCAGTTTAGGTTTGCATGACATGTTCATGTTGACAGGTTGTGTTACAGACTGTGTAAAATGTAGTGGCCAGACCATGTAACACAGACATGTTGTGCTTGATCAGGCAGAAACAGAGGGTTGCCTCCCCCTCACTCTTCCTCTCTGTGGCTACGTTCATATTGCAAGCCACTGTTTTGCGCAAATCTGCTCTTATTTCACTCTAACATGTGACCCATATCTGTCCTTAGTGTGAACAGTCCTCTGCCCACATTTTCCAAATCACATAACGATCCACATGCATCATGAACAATGATCCATGAAGACAATCCATCATTGCAGCACTGACAAAATTGATTATTTGTTCCAGACGTAGACTGGTGGCTTGTCATCTGATCATGATCAGGACAAGCAGGCAAACAATAGACTAGATGCAGGGCTTTTAATGTATTGCAACATTTACTGACAGTCATCAATTTACTTATATATTCATTATTTAAGACTTTGGACAATGACCTGGCTTTATAGAAGAAAAAATCATTCATGTGTAGTACGTTTTTTCCACGTTTACTAAAATTATCCAATTATATAGTCATTAACTCGACTTATTCAATATATTTTTTTAAATAAAGTCTTAAATAAAGCTTTCAGTAAAGTTGAAAAACACATCTATGACATTGTAAATGTGTGCAAAAGAAAACAATTTCAAATGAAAGAACTCTAATTCCAGTTTTATACTAACTCAAGCACAATCAAACTGTTTCCAATTTTTTAATAACTATGTCCCTGTATAAGAGCACTAGATGTCAAGTTGTCACAGATTCTGATGCTCTGCCCACAGGCCTAAAAGTATCTCTACACTTTTCTGGCCACAAGCTTCAGAATCTTGAAGAATACAGTCTTCGCACTTTCATATATAGGCATTTCCACAGAAGAACTAATTTGTAAAAAGCGCAACACAGTGAGCTCCCTAATTTAGCATGTGAGTGAGCAAGATATTAACACTGGATTGAAAAAAGGCTCACAGAATCCCACCTTTAAACCTTATTAAAGAGTTCAGTTTAAAGCAGTTAGTGGTGAGTAAATATGCAGGCCTGTGGTTGGTCTTCTGTCATGTCAGTGAAATTGCCTCTATCTGTGTCAGTATGCTGTTCTAGGCCACTTTCATTGACAAAACGTAACAGACTCTCTATAAAATCCTACAAGTGAGGTGCTTAGTGACCTATTACTTTAATTTTAGATCTACAATATGGTTATGAGACATATTTCTTATGTAGTTATTTATGATTTACTTTCCAACTTTAGTATACTTAAGTATAGTTTTTTCATAAAGGGACGACTGTGATGTTCACACTAGTTCATAGTGCACAGTGTGATTTCAAAAGAAGCACATGGATTCTGATGTTCTCATAACAGTCACATGACCACTATCAGTTATGATGTGTATCCAACTTATGAAACGTGTGAAAACATGTAAGTCAAATCGGAATTTGAAAAAAAAGTTCGCACAGCTCACACCATAATTCTTCACTAACTTCATCACCCACTCAGTACTGTACATTTGTTTATTCTTCAGTATATTTAACCCTCTATTATGAAGTCTCATCCATTGTTTCACTCTTTCACATGTGCCTTGTTTCTGTTACCTCTCTCTGCATGGTTTCTGAGGCTGCTTTATCCAGTATGGGATATACATGTTGCAATACAGCGTTACCTCATCCAGTTGATGGCCTTTTGCATAAAGTTTAATCCATGGCTCCTTTGGCTAAGGAAGGAGAATCTCACACACACTCACACACACACACACACACACACACACACACACACAGAGCAGTGTGGTAGGGAACAGCCTCCATGCCTGCTGCTGTGCTCGACCTCTCCCTGGAGACTCATTGTTGCAGTGGAAGGACAGAGAGAGAGACAGAATGCTAATTGAGACTCATTAAATTGAACTATAATGTCACTTCCTCATTAGAGACCTGGTCATTTGTGATGTGTGATCATGTGAACTTATGCGTTGGTGTGGGAGTGTGCTTCAGATTTTCCATTTTGGAGGCTATCTAATACATGTCTATTATGTCTGTACTATGTATGTATATTATGTATGTGAGTTGCTTTCAGAAAGCTTGTTTTGTCCAAAAAAAAGTATGTCCTTGAATTTATCACACTGTAGAATTTAAAGCGTACAGTGTTTTAAAACCATTTCCATGTGACTTCCTCTAGGAATCCTTATGACTGCCCATTTTATTCTCCAATCTACACTAATTTAACACTCCTAGACATAACCTTCAGTGAGTTTTGTTTTATTTTTTATTTTTCTAATAAATTCCCCCACATCAGACATCCCCTGTAGCCTCTTGTGATCTTTCAGGTGGTACTCTACACACAAACACACACAATGATGAAAGCACCGGTTAATACCAACACTTAAACACACACGCGCTGATGAAAGCACCGGTTAATCCCAGAGGAGGATATGGTGGAACCAGCAGAGGGAGCTCACCTTGTGATTTGTGTCTCATTTTTGGATTGAGGGAACCAAAGAAGTGACTCAGTATTCAAACTCCCATACCATGCAGGGTTTTTTCCAGTCTGAATAGTGGAGAATCAGCCCTATCTGCAAAGACTAATTAGTAAATTACTGTTCGAGGGGTTTTTGTGCCAGATTTTAGTTGCGGGATTAATTTGAATGCTCATTAAGCACACAATAATGCCATTCATTCTGAGAGAACTGAGCCCCTTTGCTTGGTATTAGTAAGTACCAACTTGTACCCCCTGTCTGAGCTCTCTCTTTTTCACTCCAGTACATAGACAAACACATTTCGTAATCGTCTGTCACGTGTATTTGCCAGGAATTCTTGTACATAACTGTACACTGCTGTACACACTTGTTATTTTGTTACATGTGTTATATCTAAAGTTTATGTAAATTATTCTAGTACTATGTTAACCACTTTTCATACTTAATATACACTATATTGTACTGTGGATAGATTTTACTATTATAAAAAAACACAACTAACATAATATTCTTGTAGATATTAATGAATGAAAAAGGGAAGGTTTGGGCAATCTTATCAGTAACATTAGGGCTCCTGCTACACTCTCAGAAATAAAGGTACTAAACTGTACTTTTCCTCATCTTTTACCTGGGAAGTTAAAATTAATTAGCTTTTAGAGTAAAGCTCTAAAGGTACATCAGTGGTCCTTAAGGACCAGTTATACCAATTATCTATTCACTTTTCCTGGTGAAGGGTACATACTAAAGGTACAAAACATGTACACTGGATGGTACTACCCCAGTGACAAGGAAAAGTACCCTTAATTCCGAGTGTGTAATACCAGCTCTGTTATCATCATCAGTGCTTGCCTGATTAGTCGCTTGTCCTTTGTGGCTAGTTGGTAGCATATTACTCTTACCTAATTGCACTTTTTGACTATATTGTATACAGTTATAGAGGGAAATTATTTACAATCGTACTATCCAGTGTCACCCAGATGAGGATGTGTTCCATTTTGAGTGGTTCCTCTCAAGGTTTCTTCCTCATATATCCTCTTTCATTGCCACCATCATCTCTGGCTTGCTCATTAGGGATAAATTTATAAATTTAAAATTTATATCTGGACTTTAGATATTTCTGTAAAGCTGCTTTGTGACAATGTCCATTGTTAAAAGCACTATACAAATAAAATTGAATTGAATTGAATTAATTAGGTAGCACTACTCTTAAGAAAGATAGAAACATATTATTTTGTAAAGGATTTTTTGAGAAAGACAAACATATGCTGGAGATCTCTAATTTATACACTTTTATCCAAAGTGACTGAGACACACTACAATTTAAGATTTGAGTTAAGAGCCCTGCTCAAAGGTCCAGCAGTAGTTGAATCTGTACCCTGGCTGAAAACATTCAAAGACACAGAAGCATCCATTTATGCCTGGTGTACACTCCAGAAATCTTATCCTGATTTTATCCCTGATTTGCCTTTTCCAACAAAATTTTCAGAATCAAAAGCAATTTCCAAGATGGGAGCTGGATCCGATTGACAGCATAGATTGAGAGATCTGAATCAATAAACGAGTGAAACATAAGCCATCCTATCTCTTCTATACGCTATCACAACTGAAGCCTTATACTGAAGTCTTATAGCGTTAGGCAGACAATGATTTAAGTGATAGCCAACAATAGAGCAATGAAAAACAATCTACGATTTAAAAAAAAAGCAACAGTGACACAGAAATTACGCATGTGGAACCTGTGGACCTCAAATTCATAAGGGCCTTTATATCTTATCAAATATCCCCACATCTGGACTTACAAAAAAGATGGTGGTCCTTATCTGTATGTATAAATTCACAAACAAGTCAGGTAAGACACAGTAGGTCCAGCTCCATCTTTGTTTTTGTGTCATGTGATAACAGGATTCCCTCAGAATTCGGGATTTTTAGGAGATTTTTCATTGTCTATTTGACGAAAATGTGACACCTCTTCATTGCCTGATTGTTTAGTGTGGACGCACAAACACTGAAAAAAGAAGGATGAAGGATTTTAGTGACAAACGGATGTTAATCAATCTAAATTCCATCCACTGGATTGCTAGCATATGGACAAGCTATTAGAAATGTTTTCCTGTTCTAAATAAAGAAACTTGTTTAATCTGAATTCACTTATAATGGAAGTCTAAGGGCAGTTGTTGGGGCAGTCAGTCAACATTTATGTGAACCATGTATTTTATCATTGTGTATATATTTCAGTGAAAATTATATTATAAATTAAGCTCTGAATCTATGGCACTCATCCAGCTTTAGCCTGTGCACATGAACTGTAGCATCGACTCTGGAACTGGGTGAGCAATGGATTTAATTAAATTGTTGTGTTCCCAGAAATCCCAGCTCGTAGTCAGGGGTGCTGAGGGGTCAGAGTGTTCCCTCCAAAAACAGGATGCATCACCCCGAATCGCCCTAAGAATGTCCCTCAGACATGAACATGAACATACACGGCTTTGTGTGGGGAGATAAGACCAGAGAATGGAGCGTTTCACACACACTGGAACAGACCAGTCACAGAACACACACATGCACGCACACACACTGACTCATCTTAGTGTTTCAATAGTCTATTCATGGTACGCGGGGGTGTGGGGTGTGTGGGTCGGAAGATGTGAGTGTGTCCACGATTATTTCGGGTAGCTGCCCTGCATTTCCCTGGGTGTTGCAGACATTTAAATGCCAAACATCTCCCTAATTTAGCATGTGTGTGTGCGCATGTGTGTTGTGTGTATGTGTGTGTGTGTGTGTGTCCTCTACACTCCTGTGGGTTTAAGCTTTAATACTGTAATCCTCATTAATATTTATGTGCATGGAGGAAATTAGGAGCAGAAGCTGATTAGCCTATATGCAAAGCGAAGTAGGTAAATGCACACACACATACACACACGTATAAACACTTCAAACAGTTCTTGAGCTCACAGCTGCTGCTGTCTCATTTTTCCACAACTGTGTGTGTGTCATTGAGGAAGCCTATGTATGAGTGTGTGTTCCCAAAAAACACCCGAGTCCAATATGTCATGTACAGACAGTGTTCATAGAGATATGTGTTTTATTATTTATTAAATACATCTATTTAAGATGACATGATACACATGGGTCAAAAGCATTTAACTGCAACCGAGTTTGATATTTGTGGGAGTAATCAAGCCATGCTTAATGTGTCAGAGAAATGAGCATCCCTCCCCAGCAATATAGCTGATTTGCCCTTGGGGATCAATAACGTACTCTCTATCTCTATCTGTTAGTTTCTTGAAGCACAGTAACACTAAATATTACAGCATTCTCACTATAAAATGTTAATTTGTGCTAAAAATATTAAGTGTTAGCGATAAGTGAGAAATGCTAATTCATGCCAATTGGCATCTATTCCAGCCAATTAAAAAAAATAATAATAATAATCTCACTATGGGTCCCCAGGAGTCTGTAACACATAGCCTGCAGGTCCATGACTTTAATTTAATATGATGATTTTTAATTATGTTATGGTAGTAGAGAACACGCTCAACCATTGTCAATGTTGTTTTAGATGTTATAGTTATTATTATTCATTATTAAAGTAATAAACGATTGAAATGAAGTCCCTTGTATTGAATGGGTCAATAGATAGGAAATGACAGATAGTGTTAATTTAACAATAAATGTAATTAAACTTAAAAAAGGTGCTATTTATATGATACAAAATGTCTTGAATGCCACATTTTAACTCCTTAAACTCTCACCTTATTATTCAATTATTCATCTCAAAGCATATTGCTCAGTAACTATTGTGAATATTTGTGTTTGTATAGCATTTTTACAAAGCATTGTCACAAAGACAATAGACACTGTCACAAAGCAGCTTTACAGAAATCTGGATGTAGAGTTATATCTCTAATGAGTAAACTGAGATGTTGGTGATGAGGAAAAACTCCCTGAGACTACATGAAGAAGAAATTTTGAGAGGAACCAGACTCAAAAGGGAACCAATCTGCTTCTGAGTGACCCTGGATAGTGGGATTATAAACCATTACAGTATTATTCTAAATTATTCAGTAACTATTAGGAAAAAGTGTGTAGTTACAAGAATGCAGGATATAAGTCTGTGTATGTTTGAGTGGATGGAGCGTACAGTATGTGCCATTTGCTATATAGACATGTCAGTGTGATTAATTTGGTTCACATTTGATGTGTGTGAGTGTGTGTGTAAGGTCTGTGAATACCAAATTTCCCAGGATCCCTTACAAGAGTCGTTGCACACACCAACCACCAGTACAATCCCCAAGTCTCCAAATATTTAAACTATACTGTCTCTGCCTTTGTTTCTCTCTCTCTCTCTCTTGCTCTCCCTCACACACAGACACACACACACACAAACACACACACAGTGACACACACAAACAATGTACTTTTCTAAACAACAGTGAATCAGGACTGTATCCTACAAGGAAGCAGAGAAGAGGAGAGGAAGGAATCTCAGAGCTCAGGAATTCAGAGCATTTCATTGTAGCCCAACGTGCAAAACACCAGCTGTACACATTTTTAGATATTAAAGAATTGTTTTAGATGAAAGAGACAGGGAAGTTGCCAAATGTTCAAACACATAGAGCTTCTACTGTGTGCTCTCTACAAAGCCACACCCCTAAAACACCTGAATACTAGTGCAAGAGAGGCTTTATGAACTGACAGTCTACATGATTGACAGGCAAATAGAAACTCCTCCATTTCCTGTTTGGCTGGATGTAGATGGTTCACTTAATTTTATTTTTCCAGTTTACAGAGCATGAGGTGACATAGAGACTGGAACTCATCACATATTACAAAAAGTGCTCTTGAATTAAAAATATTAGTGACCCCATCTTTAATTGGCAGAAAAGTAAATAACTCTTAATAGGGATGCATCAATACCAGACCGAGTGTATTTTGATAGTCGTCAATACAGGTACAATACTCGTACAGAAATGAGTAACCTATTTTGCATTAAGCAACCAGGAGCATCATGAAACATTTTATTTCGCTCTGTTTATGTTGTTTGCTACTATGTGCTTCTAGCAACGAAGTCCTCATACTAAGTTTTATGTTTAAGATGTTATGGTTTTAACATTATCTTCAATATGGAGCATGAGGGCTCCTGACTTGATAGCGCAGAGCAGTATCAGTGAATGTGGTCATTAAAAATGAGTACAAAGTGTCATGAATTTTGCTTCACTAACAAATATAGTGTACACGCTGGCAAGCAAGGGGAAAGGGCGTGTGTGTATCTCAGTGCTCAGTCCTCGCAGAACTGAACTGCTCTCACACATGACGGTTTCTCTGCATGCTCAAGTCACTGTTTGGCGTGGCAAATATCTTTTTGTGCACACAATCCATGGCATCTTGCGGTCATTTTTAATGACCACGCCTGCTGATACTTTTCTGCATGCTCAGGTTAGCCACCCATAATATGTTTGATGTTTTACTTGTATTGTAGGAAGATGCTGTGGTTTTGAAATACATCCAGACTGCTGATATACTGTATCATCTGTTTATTAGCATGACAACACATACTAGGAGTACAAGAGCAAATGAGGATGTATCAGTGCGTTATCCGATACCAGAATCAGTATTGATGCATCCCTAAAACTAAATTAACATAAGACACAATACTATTTAGGATTAAGCATGAGGTTTGGTATTAACATTTTCTGTGCTTATTTATTGTCAGCTGCTATATTTTTGCCTGTAACGATTAGAAAATTAGATCTGTCTTTAATGTTGTTTTCAGATCTGATCTGCTTACTGTTCTCTCTCTCTCTCTCTCTCTCTCCCCTCCATGCTCCTGTCTGGACGTTCTCCTGCATAGGTGAGTATCTCTTCAGCACTTACTCATTGTAATGCACATGTGACCAGGTGTCATGTTGCAATGTGTGAATCAATAGGCATTGAGAGAGTGTGGAGCTGGGAAGCAACGTGAATGGTGCTGTTGGTCACACTGTTAGCAGGTTCATAGCTCTCGTTAGCTCCTAGCAGGAGCAAAGAGTGCCTGGTTCTACGTGTCAATACGTGCGAGTGCCAAACAGGGATTACTGCAGGGTGTGTGTATAGTGTGTGTGAGTGTGTGTGTGTGTGTGTGCAGTTCCCACAGCCATCAGCCATTCTTTAGACATTATTCAGAGTGCACAGAGTGACTCGGTACTGAATCTAGAATGGATCTCAGAATATATTCTCTTATATTTGTTTTAGTTTTTAGCTTTTTTCACGTGAGATGGGGTGATGTTTTCACTGAATTGCCCAATGTCTTTCTCTGCAGATGTTACATTACATATAGTTTGTTCTTGGAGTGTGTTTGCAGAGCTGAGCCTACAAAAGGCCTGGTTACATTTTCTTTAAAGAAACACACATCATTCACTTCCTTGGCTGTTCAAGCTCTTGCCCTGAGTGATTTTGATAAAGAATGAAGTTCTCGTTAGGGTCTAACATGAATCTCTCTCCAGACTGGAAGTGCTTTTAATTAGAGATACAGAATGCTGGCAATGGCCATCTTCATTCCTCATTGATTGAGGCTTTCTGTTAGATTGCAGCACACTTAGGATAAAAAGGCAACAGAAACCACTACAGTGTGGTTGCTGACATTCATACTGCATGAACTTAACTGCCCAGTAAACAGAATCAACTGTGTGCTATCAGTATTAAAACAGATCATGTTCAGTTTACATGTACATGTACAGTGTAACAGAACCCACATAAGCAGCATGTGCCTGTAATATAGTACTATATAATGTCTTATTAGCACTATAATTCATGCTCATGTTAAAGCTGTGATTTAAATTTAAATACGTGTTTAAATAAAACAGTACAATGACTGTTGTATCTGCTTTTCATTCCTAGGAAAAAGATTCCAAAAGGGGTTTTTTTTTATAATTATCATACTTTTTGGAAACCTTTGCTGTAGAGTTTGTTCCACTTTATTTGGCATTTTGTGCATGAATATTTGGATATGGTTTGAGCATGGCTTGAGCAGAAACAGGAGCTGTGGGCTTCGCCCTAGTCCTATATTGTTAACTAGAACTTATTCTCACTCAGTGGACCCGCTGGAACCACATATTGCCCGTTTATAAAGTAGGCTACTCCAAATTCCAGTGTTAGGACTGTCCTAATCTAAGCTATCTTTGAGTCGTGGCCTAATGGATAGAGAGTCGGACTTGCAACCCAAAGGTGAACCTGAAGGTTGTGGGTTCTAGTCTCAGGTCCGGCAGGGATTGTAGGTGGGGGGAATGAATGACCAGCGCTCTCTCCCACCCTCAATACCACGACTGAGGTGAGACCCTTGAGCAAGGCACCGAACCCCCAAACTGCTCCCCGGGCGCGGCAGCAAAAAAGGCTGCCCACTGCTCCAGGTGTGTGTTCGCTACTGTGTGTGTGTTCACTACTGTGTGTGTGTGTGCACTTGGATGGGTTAAATGCAGAGCACAAATTCTGAGGATGGGTCACCATACTTGGCCACAAGTCACTTCACTTCACTTAATTCATTCAGTTTCAGTAATGACTTTCTGCTGATCAGGGTCACAGTAGATCCAAAGTCTAAACTCTGGATGTGATGCCAGTCTATCACAATTCACCATGAATACACATATACACACCTAGTGCCAGTTTAGAGCCACCAATGTTAAGAGGAAACCCACATAGACACGGGGAGAACAAGCAAACATGCAAATCTCCACACTGACAGTAACCCAAGCTTAGGATCGAACCGAGTACTCTGAAGCTCCTGTTTACGTGATGTCAGCTGTTGGCTGATCTTGTGTTACTGCTGTTTTCAGAAGGCAAATAAAGTATCAGCATCAAATTTCCATTGTAAATGAGTAGCTATGACAATCTGATGTGTAAGTTGCTTGAACACATTGTACAGTAAATCTCCTGACATATATCTGATAAAGATAACTAGAGAGCTATGGGGGTCTTGGCAAGTAGTACAAACACAAGTTTTGAATGTATGTAGCTTGTTCATTAGTAAAATTGCGAACATCTACTTAGCAGTGACCCAAGTGGACACTTGAAACACAAAGAGGAGGGTTTAAAGTTATACTTAGATACTGTGTGTGTGTGATCAGGGTTTGATATAAAGTGAATCTGTACTATAAACTGCAATGAGAACATTAATGACATCATAATCCCTTTCAGAAATAAGCATGATGTCATTACGTTGACAAAATTCATGGAAAAGAAGCAGCAAGGTTGACCTATACTGGGAAAAGAGAGACACTCGTATCAAAGATCTCATCAGTGGCTAGGCCACAGAGTGTAAGCTGAATCAGACCCAAGCAGGAGGGAGGAGTCATGTCCTGCTGTCCTGATGAGCTCCTGGTCTCTGGGTTGGTGAGGGCTAACTGTGTGCTACAGGGCTGTTGCTTTAAAACAAACCATCAGAGGGTGAAAGGGGGAGGGGGTGGTTATGGGGTGAGAGACAGAGAGTTGGTACGTTCTATGTGGGAATGTTTGTGTTGGGTCAACCATGAGCCGTTCCTGTGGGAATTAAGGCTTGCTGTTGGAGAGAGAGTGAGAGAGAGAGAGAGAGAGAGAGAGAGAGAGAGGGAGAGGGAGAGAGTCTAGTAGGAACCTCTACAGTGTTGCACAGTAGAGGTTTCTTCGTTCTCCCGTGGGGCACTTATAGGAAAGAAGGGATGATGAAGGACATTAAAGGAGAAGAGACCGGTGCCTGAGGACCCCTACCTGCTCACACACCTGCACTGAAGAGGGATTACCTGTCCTCCACACCTGTGTGTGTTTCTAAGCTATGGAGGCTGTACTTTTAAGTCTAGAGGAGAGTGTGTGTGGGGGGCAGAGTGTGTTCTGGGATCTGACTTCAGCTGCTCTCAGGAGACTGAGGCACACACACCTACTGTATAATACTGTCTACCAGGTATGAGCTTCATGCGTGGGTGTGTGTGTGTAAGTATGCAGAGATGATCGTCTAAAGAACGCCAACATGATGAAAGATGCTTTTTCCTGCTTACGCTGTATGTGCTGTATGCTGTCAATACGATACTCTGTTATAATTATTACACAAGTAAGATTGGCATTTGGCCATAAGCTAAAGTTTTTTCATGTGGGAAATTAATACAGCTTTGGGCTGTTGTTGTTAGGTTGTCCTGAGACGGATAAAATCTGTAATAGTTAGAATTTCGGGCGTCCTCGGGATGTTTTGTGAGCTTTAAACAGTATTAGCGTTGCTATGGTGGTTTCTATGGATCTCCACAGGAGTCTTCAGCTCCATCTAACACAGATCGGTGCTGTGTGTGTGCGTGTGTGTGAGAGAGAGAGAAATCAGTATTCAGCCTGTGCTCCTCCTCTACCTTCTCACGGTGTAAGACGAGCAGACCAGACCAAACAATCCCAGAATTCATGAATTCAGAATAGACCTGAACAAATAATAAAATGACAGAGAACAGATATTAGCATCTTAATGTAATGGAAATAGGTAAATATCACATGTGTAAATGTACCAAGTCCATATTGCTTATAAGCATAATGTTCTCAGATATTTAGCTTAAAGCATATTATTTAGTAACTACAGCAAAATAATAGTAAAAAGTATGTAGTGATATGAGTAAAGATGATATGTCAAGGTCCCATTGACAGCCCCTTGGACTTTAAATGCAGTTAGGTAAATCTGTCTAGTTCTACTACAATACACGTGATAAAAGCAGCTTAACTACACTGATGCTAGTTCCATAATTCATACAGATATTAGCTTACCTAATAAGTTGCCTGGCAATAAGTTTTTTTGTTAAACAATTTGATCTCATTAAGAGCTAGTAATATCCTCAAGTTGTTTATCTCCCACAGACAGACACGAAGCTACATCACTTGATAGATTACATGAAATGCTATTCTGTTAAATGGTCAATGAATAGTTTAACTAAACAAAAACTCCTTGATTTTAAAAGTGACAATGCAAGAATTTCACTCCTAGAAAAAAAAAGTTAGTTATACTAGTTAGCTAACAGCTATGCTAGTGATGCTAACGCCCCACTATGTTTATAGCTAATATATATCCAAAACATACTCAACTTTTTTATGGTGTCAGATTTTAGTATTGGCAGTTTTACATATGGCAAATTAATCCTGTGAGAATGTTGTGTTAACTTGTTAGACTGGTGTTAGCTTTGTGCTGTTCGCTGTTGGCTAGCATTCAGAGGTGGTAGCAAAGGCAAATAGCAAATTCATGCTAAAGTATGGATATAAGAAAAGATCCAAAGAGAATCCCTGATCATGTGGGCAACAAATGGTCAGAGCAACACACACACACACACACACACACACACAGAGGGAGGGCTGTGGTATTGTCTTTTCATCATCTTATTAGTCTTTAAGCTCTAGAGAACATACTGTGTGAGGGAAGGTGTATACAATGAAAGGAAGTCCCCTCATACACACACCCTCCCAACCTCTTACAAGCCAAAATGAACTTTGACCTTCAAAGAGGTCAAATCTGTGTGTGTGTGTGGGTGTGTGTGAGTAGTAGGCTGAACAGTGAGGGAGCCTTAATGACCGCTGTATAAGTCTTCAGGAGCTCACACCAGTGTCTTCTGTTTTCTTTATGAACAGTACTTAATATCTCTCTCTCTCTCTCTCTCTCTCTCTCTCTCTCACACACACACACACACACACACACACACACATATTGGCAGCAGAATTTGACCCAGCAGGTACTCCTTGTGTGAAAACCCCCTTTCCTTTGCCTCCTCCTTTCTTTTCCTTCTCTCACACAGCGACTCTTTCTCTCTTTTTTCCTGTTTCTCTCTCGTCAGGTTCAATAAATTCCTTCTCTTGCTTTCTCAGAACTCCTCAATACACAGCCATAGAGATGCTTTTGTTTCATCCTAAGCTGCTAATTGCAGAGCTATGCATGTGAAAGAGAAAGAAACAGAAAAGATAGAGAGTGAGAAGGCTTAGGGATTATTCTGTCACTCAAAACTTTATATTCTATGGTCCAGCTTCCATGCACACACACCTGTATACCTCTGACCCTGAAAATCCTTGAGCTAAACCTGTAGCCCTTAATTGTTTTCTGTCACGCTGGATAAAAGCATCAGCCAAATTATTAAATGTAAATGTTGCATTTTTGACACATTTAAATGCTTGTATTTGAGCAGTTACACTCAAGTTGTGTTTCTTGAAACTCATGAACTTAAATTTATGGAAAATTTCCTCCAAATGAAGCAGGGCTGATATCAGTTCCTGAGCCATAACAGCCATTTTAGTCCCTGTACCAATGTAGGTACTTTTATAATGAACTGTCTCACCCAACATTTTAAAAACCCAACATAGTCTCTCACCTCCAAATTTGTAACAGCTTACATTAATCAATTCTCATCAGAATCCTATTTATGTTTTTTAAAAAAAGGGTTGGGGTCAACGTTCCTCTTACAACTTTCTTTGTTACTTTCCTTGTATAAATTTGCATAAATTTTTCAATAGGTCAAGTTGAAACACATACATTTAGCTACCAAGCAATTACTAAAGCTAGTTTTATATTAGAGCTGATGTGACATAAGTGGCAAAGCAGTATGCTTCTGATATGCGTTTGATTTTACATAAGTGGCAAGTCAAAAAAGTCACATGTATGTTTTTTATACACACTTATACCTCAGTGCTGTTAAATGCTTCATTCCAATTGGTCTGACGGTGTTGATTAGTTTTCTATAACAGGACCTCTGTCATAGCTGCAAGGAAACTTGCATGTTTACATTAATGCACTCAATTTAATACATTATCGTTTCTATTGTAACAACCTAAACCATTTTATGCTCCACATAAACAGGTTAAAAAATGTGTAATCATGTTTTATTTAGCATTTTTGGAAGGAGTCTCCAGTGTCAGGTAGTCAAGCTGACAAAGGAAAGTCTCCGGGACAGGAGGGCTATGTGCCTTCCGGTTTCTTGGTTACATGACAAGTTGCATTTTTGTCTTATTGAGTTCATGAGACAGAAAAAGAGAGAACAGACAGTAATAATGACTTCATTATTATAATAAATGACTTGTTTTGCAGACATTCCACAACATTAAACATAACTATAAATGAATGAAATATGATGCACCATTCTTTACTGAATAAAGATTGTAATCATTGGTGTAAGGGGAATAAAACACTTTGGAACATGCCCTTTAAGGTGGTAAGGGTGACCCTGTTTGTGTCGGGCCACAACCCACCATCCTGTCATTGACTGTTTTCCTATAAAAGCACACTCACAAGTGTTTTATTCCTTACATTTTAATTGCTTGAAACATCAGCTGACCTAAATGTTATGGTAAAGTTATCCTCGTATTCACACAACAAAGCAACAGCAATAAAAATCTACATGACTTCAGTCACAACTTTTTCCAAGTTTGCTGTGCTTTTGACGTGTGTTGAAAAGTCAGACATGTCACACAGTTTGAGTTATTCTATCTCACAGATCACTGCAGCACAAACCAGGCAATCATCCAGAAACTGTGTAGCTCTGGTCAGAAGGTTCAGGAACATCTGTGAGAATTTTATTTATTGGACTTAATTGCAATTGCATGTGTGATCCCATCAGTGTGATATACTCTGATTAAAGGATATGCCTCTTTCCTCAGGTCTTTGACTGACACCAGTTTTAGTGAGTGTGTGTGTGTGTGTCTGTGTGAGTGTGTGTGTGTGTGTGTGTAAGAGAGATGGCTTCAGTTTTAAGGAAATACCACATTACTGGCAAACTAACATCCCCAGAGCTGGCTGATGAATGGGCTGTTCCACTACAGACTCTGTAGACTGCGTCCCTGGTTCACACACACATACACACACACACACACACACACACACACACACACACACACATATATATATATATATATATATATATATATATATATATATATATATATATATATATATATATATATATATATACACATACATACATACAGTATGTGCATACACACACATGCACTGCTCACAGCCACCAGTTTATCTCAGTCCTTGAGCTTCCCCATCTCCATCATGGCAGGGTTTATTCCCCTGTCTGACAGGAAAACGGCTGTCTGCCTAGAGAATCCTGAACTTCTTGGCTACACAGTACATTTTGGAAACTTCATCCAGCACACACACACAAACTACAACACACACTTACATTACAACGCAGCTGTATTTATCAGCCATGGGATTTTCCCAGAACATAGTCCTGTGTGAGTGCACATTCCTTTGCTTTTCCCCTAATTTTCTTTATTAAGCTGAAATGCTATGTGTGTGTGTGTGTGTTTGGCTGGGTGTGTTTCAGTTCCCACCAGCTGTCAATCAGTGTGTGATTGGTCGATAATGGATTCAGGTTATTTAGCCTGTGCTGTCCAGGGATTTGTCAATATCTGGATGCACATTCTGTTAAAAACATTTTCACATATTTAACAGCTGAGCATGCATGTGTGTGTGTGTGTGTGTGTCCAGTGAGAGAAAGTAATCTGGTGGGATTACAGTAAGAAGCATGTCATTAGTGTGGATCACAAACACACTCCCGCAAGCACACATGTACAGTATCATCTACACCAATCACATACATACCAAGGATATCCTGTGTTTTGGTATATTTAACTGGGGATGTAGCTGATACAAGCGAAAGTCTAGACTTAGAGTAAAGAAATGTAATTACTAGGGCCTATTCTGATTTTTCTACAAGGAGAGAATGTGATGTTGGGTCGTTCTACCTATCTAAATCTGTCCGTCCTTATGACTGGAAGCTTGAGTGTTGAAACCCCACAACTGCCAGAGAGCCAGAGTCAGCGTCAGAACAGATCTAATGGGAGGGTAAAAGTTTTGCCATCGAACAAATAAATCAGTAAAATAAAGTGGTATTTAGAAACTAGGATTATGGACAATTAACACATTCTGAAATGTCCAAATACTCTACACGCTTTTGCTCTCACTCTGCCTCTTCAGTGACTATATATTGACTGTACACAGTGTAGCACAGCATCACCTACATCACGATCTACTCCATCAATCATAATTAATCACATCATTCTGACCCAAGCTGACTTGCTGCTGAGTAAATGTATACGTGTGTGAAGTCCTAGCTAGAGTTGTTGATGCACAGTTTCTGAGTACTGAAGGCAGAGTTGTCTTTCTCATTCTTTTACACTGGCTTGTGGTGCTAATGATGGTTCTGTCATGAGCACAATGGAAAGATTGGATGGAAATATTTCCTCCTATACATTTTTTTTGCAACTGACCTGCCACCAATGTTATACAAGCAGCCACAGTTAAGACATCAGTGATGATCAGTAATGACAGCAAATTCAGAGCAGTGGTAAAACACACACAGGGATACTGACCCATTTCACTTAACGTGGCCTAAAAATTGACACACAGTAAAACCTTACACTTTAAAGAAAGTTGCATTCATCATTTTTAAGCACCTAAGAGAAAAGTAAAAGTTACAAAGGACAAAGGTAGGGTTGCCAGATCTGTGTGAGAAGTCCAGCCAAAAATAAACTATCCCAATGGTCAGTAAAAACCATCCAAAGTTCCAAACTCACAAATCTGACCCTCCCAACTGTACTTGTACAAAACTCCAGAATATTTTCTAATGTTTACAAAGTTATATAGTATGATAGATTCTTTTAATGAAGTATTAAACCCATTCAGTTTTACTAAACATCCTAAAATGTATATGATATACCATTTCACTGTTACACAACAACTATGTTCATACAGTACAAGTAAAAGTAATCTACTATTTACTATCTATTATAGCTACTTTATGATTAGCACCATATCACCTGTTAATTCACAATATTTTATCATAATCAAAAGCAACACAAGTCTGGGTGAAAACCACAGACCTGGCAACCTGCCAACAGCAATGCAGACCCTGCAGAGAGCCTCTGTTCATAAATCATTATCATTTATACTTGATCCATATTCTCAAAAATCTCTAAAAATTAATTTATATTTTATTGAGCTTAGAGTATGTGAAGAGATTTGTACTATATCAGCACATATTCAGAGATGCTGTATCTATGATCTTTATGCATGTGCCAGAAATGTGTAAATCAGAGCAGATGAGGGCTATAAAAAAAAATGAAAATGGAGTAAGCATCTACAGTGCATGTAAATACACTTTTCTGATATAAATGTCTGTGTGAGCACATTTTTTGCCATTTTTTGTTGCAGACCCTTGCTGAAGAGGTGGTTATGTAGAAATGGATTCTTTTCATTGGTAATGCAGTGAGCGTGTTTAATATACAGTACATTTCACCCAGATTTGTGGATTTTCTTTAGATATGCTAAGCAGTGTTTATCCAGTTAAATATCAAAATGTGAATTTATAATCTATAATTTATGTATTATTAATTGCTACTATATTCATATATGTTTATATCATACACAATTACCATTGTATTCGCCTACCTACTCTGGACATCCTCTTTTTCTTCTTCTTACAATTCATTGTTTATGTCTGATCTACATAGACAGCGCATGATGTCATGGAGCCGACCTTCACCTTGAAATCTGCTCCTGATCGCTGTGAGGGCAGAACAGGAAGTGCGTGCTGACACATTTCCTATTTCATTTGGCTAATTAAATCATTTCATTGCGCTCCTTAAAATCAAGGAGAGCGTTCACCTTCCCTGTAACACAAACAGTAATTAAAATACATCATAAGAGTTTCATCACACACAGGAACACACTCCTGACCCTGTGTAACCCAAGCTGTCATTGTAACTGAATCATTAGACTCACTTTCACTCGACTTCCTCCCTGCAGGAACGCTATCTGAAACACTGCCTCTACCTGTAAATTATTCACAACACACACAATGAATAAGTCACTAAAGCCTTCTCATCGATGACATCAGTGTGATCCTGCTCTGTGATATGGTGGTGTGTGTGTGTGTGTGTACAGCACAAAAACACAATCTTTTGCCCCCGATATATTTATAAACCTGCCTGACTGTTCATTTTGATATCAGAGAACAGGATCTAGTTGATAGGTGCAATGTGTGTGTGTACGTGTGTGTGTGTGCATATACAGCAAAAAAACACAATCTTTTGCCCCTGATATATTTATAAACCTGCCTGACTGTTCATTTTGATATCAAAGAACAGGATCTAGTTGATAGGTGCAATGTGTGTGTGTGTGCATATACAGCAAAAAAACACAATCTTTTGCCCCTGATATATTTATAAACCTGCCTGACTGTTCATTTTGATATCAAAGAACAGGATCTAGTTGGTAGGTGCAATGTGTGTGTGTGTGTGTGAGTGTGTGTGGGTGGGTGTGTATATACAACACAAAAACACAATCTTTTGCACCGATATATATAAAAACATGCCTGACTGTTCATTTCGATATCAAAGAACAGGATCTAGTTGATAGGTGCAGTGTGTGTGTGTGTGTGTGTGTGTGTGTACAGCACAAAAACATAATCTTTTTACCCTGATATATTTATAAATCTGCCTGACTGTTCATTTTGATATCAGAGAACAGGATCTGGTTGATCTGGTTGACACCTCAGAGATGCTCAAATTGCTCACAAAGAACAGTAAATAAAAAAATAAAAAAAATCAGTAATGGCGCTAGTGTCTCACTACACAACTCTACATGAAGCAGAGTTACCGTTATCACCCCAAAGCTGATTTTCCCATAACAGCACTTCCTGAAGTGTGTTATGCCAATTAGGGATTTAACGTAAAGCCACTATCCATATCTGTATTTGTTTAGTGTACCAAATATTCATACTGTATCTGTATTCATATTTAAACCAGAGGTATGAGTGGACTGTTTAATGTGGATGCTTCCACTATGATTATTTTTTGGGAGATCCCAGCACTGATATGCTGCACATGATCTGTGTGGGCTATATATAGTGGCAGCTCTGTAAATGAATCAATAATGGAAAAAAAAATGTGTGCACACCACGGTTACGTATTTCCCACACAAAGACTGAGAAAAGGATGGAAAATGTGTTTCCCTTGTCCAATGCCTGATCTTTTTGTGTGGTTTTTGAGTTAGTGTGGGAAATTTGCTCAAACCTGGCATTCCTTCTCAAGATTTGTCCAAGCCCTGATGCACACATTTACTCTCAATGGGAAGCTTTCTGACAAGCTTTCCTAAAATAAAAAATAAACAGTGCACTTCCTATTCAGATCTGGATTTGTATTCATTTGGAACACAATCTGAGTATGTATTCGTATTCGGTTATATCTCTATTGCCAATGATTACTTTTTTTTATTATGGCATGTCATACTTTTTATCCATTTATAGTTACAGTTAATGTTGTGGAACATCTGTGAAGGTTAGTTCTTGTTCCAGAGGCTAAAACATGCCATGTGTCAGACTATAGCATGATCACATTTACACAATCTGACATCAAGTATCGCTTTATGTGGCCACTCCACACTAGCTCTTGGCCACTCCAGTCAAAATGTTGTGGACATTTTCTTGTGGAAAGGGCTCATTAGCAGAGCTCTGTGCAGTTTCATTGACACTGATGTGAATTTGATTGGATGTTTTTTAAAAACTTTTTATAAAGTGATGACATAGAAGCTGGGAAAGAGAAAAAATATCCTGGCATTTGAGATTTCTTTGAATATTTTAAGGTCAAAATGAAAATGTAAGGAGTAAAGCGAATTTTTTTCTCAAATTCAGAATCAATAATAGTTGAATAACATACAAATCTATCAAAATGCTACTTATATCGAGTAACAAAGTACAATTATTCAAGTGTTTTCAACCCATGTATTTCAACCAGAGTGACAGTTGGTTATATGTTTTTTGAAGATGTAGAATTATAGTCATCAAACTTTCCATCAAATATGGACGTAAAGTGTATTTAGTGGCTAAATCCAAAACTGACCCAAAATTGACCAATAGCAATATCTTTTTATGGGCTAATTTAAGTCAGGCTGGAATGCTTCACTAATGAACAGCCACTTCTAGTCAGTTAATGCTCAGTAGGCTTTTTTTTTTTAATCAATGCGGCAACACCACTGCAGTGACAGTTCTCACATTTATACCAGATTAATTTCTCTGAATATATATTATTCTTAAGATGAATTATTATTATGTTTATTACACTGAGCTTCCAAATTCACCCATTAACTGATGTCAGACTTAGAAACTGGTTCAACAAGGACTTAGTCTTGGAATCAGGAAAGGGTGAACATCAACAGAGAGGGTCACGGCCAATCAGAGCAGAGTTTATGTGGAGTTCTGGGTAAAGGTATCCAGTAATGTGAGGTCGTCTCCCCAGGCACACTAAAGGTCTGCTAGATTTACGCTTGCTTAATTATGAATGAGTGAGGCATGAGAGAAGCGAAACAGATCTCTTTAAAACTGCTCTCTCAGCCTGCTACAGTGACAAAACTCACACACTCTAATAAATTCTCGCTAAGAAGAGTGGAAAAGTGGGTGTGGCTTTGACCTCCGACGTTTATGTAGCTCTGCTCATACGAGTGAGTCTAGAATGTCGTGCCCAAAAGGAAAACATGCGTTCATACAAGCCGATGAATCAGATTACGTCTGAAAATCCAGCTCTGCATGCGTGTGTGTGTGTGTGTGTGTGTGTGTGTGTGTGTGTGTGTGTGGGAGGTCCTTAATATCAAGAAGCACCTAAAGTCTGCGTCGACAGATCCATTTCAGTTTAACGCACTGCAGATGTGTGGGTGTGGGGTTGTGCTTTTTTGGCCGTTCTTTTATCAACAAACTCCAGAGTCCACCAGTTTCCCAGGAATCTTGAGAATTTAGGTCTAAAGATGTGTCTCCCTATATTTACAGCAAAGAACAGAGCCTGGGAAAACCACCAAGTGACTCACACATAGAGAAAGAAAAGAGTGGGTTCTGTGTGAAGTCTGGCTTCTAACAGATAAGACATTCCTTTGCAAATACACACAAACACATACACACACCACACGCGCGCACACACACAGAGGAGATGAGTAATAGAAGAATCAGTTGGTGTGTGAGGCCCTAAATGGATGGAGGAGGGATATGAGCTGTGCAATGTGTGTGTGTGTGTGTGTGTGTGTGTGTTATACAGTTTGCACTCCCTCTCTCACCTTTGTGATAGATGGGGTTTGAGTCTGCTCTTCTGCTGCTCCACTGACTCATGAGAGCTTCACGCCCCAATTACACACACATACACCCTTAAACTGCATTTTATTCTAGAAGCATCCTTAAAAATATCCTTCTCGATGTGGGCAAACCCAGAATTCTGTCCACTGAACTGCACTTCTGTGAAAGTTTCAGCAAACAAAGTGGATCAAATTCACTCTCACTAAGAAGTACACTATGCTAGCTAGCATTCATATTTGTGTTAGTAGTTGTGTTTGTTATTTGCTAGAAATCATTTCAGGATTAAAAAAAAAACTACATAGCTAACATAACCAAGAATGATCATGTTTTTGGCTTACCTCAGGAAAAACCCTGAACCAGCAGCAGAAGTTGTTTGCCTCTTGAATAAACTATTCACCTTTTTTCGTAGCTAGTTGTTGTTTTCCACAGACATAACTAGCAACATAACTAAGGCTAGTCTTATTGTGCATGCTTTTGTCGATGCTTTAATAGAACTCTGATCCAGTGAACAAAATTATAGGATCTTGTCTACTCAGAAGGATACATGTGATGCTGCCCTCCAATTTGATAGATAGATAGATAGATAGATAGATAGATAGATAGATGTACTTTATTGATATCTAAGGGGAAATGTGGCCAAAATAGGACAGCTGCCTTTTAAAATGGAACAGACCTTATCTCAGGAGGGGAAAAAATGCTGCTCAAAATACAGCTTATCTACGTATCTCCGTTCAGATGGGAATTCTGTGTTACTCACATGTAGGAGAAGAGAGAAGAGGGGAAGAAAGGAGAAGAGAGGAGACATTGATCCATATCAGGTGTCCTGAGTCAGCAGTCTCTTTATGTTAAAGTGTCTTCTCTAAACCCCATTACACACTCTTTCTAGGACACTGAAAATTTTCTGTATCTGTTAATGTGATATGGAGAGACGTTTACCTTGGAAGTGCTTCATTAAATGGAACTGCAAGCATAATGTGTGTGTGTGTGTGTGTGTGTGTGTGTGAGCGCTGACCCACTTCCTGCATTTAAAATAGTGCTCTTATGCTGCCTTCACATGCTATTAGAATTACTGTAAATACCAGTTCCTAACCTAAAAGCTGCATAAAGACATCCGTTCCAGTGACAAGTGAGAGCTTCGGAAACAATATCAACATCCCAGGGTCTATCCCAGGAACACTAGACACAAGGCAGGAACATACCTGGGACACACCCACTCATTAACACCTGGGGCAAACTTAAAATAGCCAATTTAACTGCCATGTTTGTGGAAGCTGGAAAGAATCCAGAGTACCTGGTAGAAACCCATAGAGACATTGTGAGAACATTGAAAACTGCACAGACAGTAACCAGAGCTCAGGAATGAACAGGGACCATGGAGTAGTTATTTATTTATACAAAGGCAATTCCCTTACATCTGTAACTGCTGGTTCCATTATGGACATTTTTATATTGGGACAAATTTTAGGAACATACATCAGGCATACATCAGGCTAAGCCAAGAGGCAAAGCTTAGAAGCATCTGATGAGCACCTGAAGACAGCATTCGTGTGAGAGAACAGAACCGTGTCATTGATATTTAAGATGCATGTTATGAGCTGGCAGTTGGCACCCATTAAAATGACTATAAAGATTATGAAGTATGAGGATAACTATAAAGTTATCATCATAACATACAGAAGTCTGGTAGATGAAAAGTTAGGAAGTCCTGTTGCACATAAAGCTGTGTAGGTGCATATGTATGTTTTTTCTGTTTGTGTGTGTGTGTGTGTGTGTGTGTGAGTGTGTGAGTAGGCTGTGGCCAGATGGGAACTGAGCTATGCAGTGAAATTACAGCAGAATCTCAGACACGTTTGAAGTGTTCACATGTGGGTGTATGTTTTTTTTCCACAGACATAACTAGAAACACGTTTTTTCTATCACAAGACAGACACACACATGTGCACAGAGAGAGCGAGAGCGAGAGAAAGAGAGAGAGAGAGGGAGAGAGAGAAGAAAGGGAAAGCTCTATAAATTGAATATTCCTGATGTCTGTGGTCTGTGAAGTCAGGCCTCTTTTTTACTGCTTAATTCTATATTATATGTGGAGAGGGGTTACAGCTCTCTGTGGCCCCCTGAATCTCACACACACACACACACACACATACACACAGAAGAAGGGGCACACAACATGTAGAGTAAGATGAGTGATGGTCCTCAGTGGTCCAATAGAACACACACACACCAGGACCAGCAGACTGATGAAAGCGGCCCATCTTCATTCCTTCATTTGTCAAGTGACTTGTTTTGTGTCCTCTCCTGCTGCTGTAGTTAAACACTGACGGACAGTTTGCTGCTCTTCAAAATCACTCACAACTGTAATTTTATAGTGATTAATAACTACGATAACAACCACGTAAGTCAACAAGCTATTATACTAATCCCAGTATATACTGCGCCTCAGGCCTCACTCCCTACACCTGGTCCTACTCTCAAGAGCTCAGCATATAGAATTACACAAAGTTCAACACACACACACACACACACACTCCCAGGGATGATTTCAGAGGTTGTGGGGGATCTTTGAAGTGATCTCTGATTTAAGGGAGGATCGTAACCACCAAGGGTGTCCTGGAAAACACCCACACACCCCAACTTACACTCTGGGGCCCTTTTAAACCCTTCACCACTGTGGCCTTCTAGACCAAAACACCATATTTAGTAGAGAACAGGACAGAAGAACTTCAGGGTTTCATAATATGGGTCTCACATGTACTATAAAAAGGATCTAGCCTGGTATAGAGAACTTAAAAGATGACAGTATAGCATATTCCTATATCTTCTGTGATCTCAATCAGGAACACACAAGTATGTTTTCATTATATGTTTTCCCTATACTGGCAAAAGAATGAAAAAGTTTTTACTCAGAAATCACTTATAATAGATGCCTAAGGGCAGGTTTTCAATTCTGTTAATAAAAGTTTAAAATATGCTATTATATAACACAGTCAAAACTATAATTGTTATACTCTCAAAAGTTAGAGGTCTTAATTTGACACAGACATGACAAAATGTCTTACTGAAGCTCCTCGTGTGGAGGTTTATCTAACTTTCTAAAAGTTATGGTAAAAAATTATTAAACTTTAAATTAAAATTATTAAACTCCTTAAACTTTTTCTAAGGTACTGTGATGCTGTGTAACATTAAACATATATTAGATTACTGAAATAAAGTAAAGTAAAACACGAGTAAACTTCTTACAGTGTGCGTGATCAGATGGAAATGCAGATGTTTGGAAAGTGTGTGTAACCACAACCAAAACCACAAATTGAAATTCTAAAAGGTAGTGCCATAGCTAAAAGGACAATTTATGCAGATTTGGAGCTTAATTTAAAGATAAATTTAACTGAAGAAGTTCAGTGTTTCATACTGCCTTTAGACTTTCTATGGCTGAGCTTTTTTTATGGCTGAGATTTGAGCAAACAGGTTCTTTTCTCCACATAGGAAAGGTGCCAAAATACTTGCCGTTGGTTATCATAAATACTCTACAGACACAGTAGACAAAGAACAGGGTGAAAAAAAAACCTTTAGCAATACCTTAGTAGTGTCTTGTTTTTGTACTGTACTTTTATAATACTATAATGGTCCACTGATGTCACTGAAAATAGGAAAGTCCTTGGACATCATCTCTTTTACAGGCTCTCTGTCAAGGACAGGCCTCCAATTTGCATCACTTTTGGAAACTAGTTTATATGGGTCATGAGCTGCACACTCTTTTAACCATCCACTTTACATCTACATATCATCTGCACGTCCTTCTCCAATCTTCCTCCAAATATGTTGACCCTCTAACCTGTCCTGACATTCACCCAGGCTGCCCCCCAAACTGCACTATTAGCCCCATAACACACATTTCCCTTGACTCTGAGCCTCAGCCTGAGGCCACGAGACAGAAATAACCAAACTCAGTGGCCTCTAATGAGAACCACATTTCCCTATGTGAGAGAGAGAGGGAGTGAGAGAGACATTGTCCTTAAAACTAGTCGTAGATATATCTGGCAACTGTTCACCATCTTTCTTTGCATGAAATGTATAAATGTTTTCTTTCTGTTCCTCCTCAGGACAATTTGGCCCTAAACGAGCACTAACTGACATTTCGCATGTAGCTTGGATAGGAGGAGGGATTGGGCTGTTTGAAGTTTATTTTAGAAAATCCGCTCCTCCAATCAGGACCGTGTGAGCTTGGCCGTTCCCATCCATTCCACGGCTCCCCCAATGCATCATGGGCTTCCGTGGTTGAATATCCAGAACCCTGTGTTCTCTCTCTCTCTCTCTCCCTCTCTCTCTCTCGTGCGCGTGTTCGATCTTAAACAACAGGCTCTTGTGACAGAGCGTTCGGACCTGCGCCCAAAGGAAGCAGTCTGAGTCTAAAATATGTCAAATCCAGAACAGAAATCATGTGGGACTGTTTGAATTGGACAAGCAAACAGAGGTAGTGCTGCAGCCGTCAGTTCTAATGGCTGTGGCACCCGCTTATGTCCCATGATCTTCATTTAAACTTCTTGAATGTAGCTACAGGGTTTCACTGGCAACTTCATTTCCATTTGGGTTTATTAATAAAACTACACAAAGGAGCAATGAATAACCGAGCAGTTGATTAAACCAAATCTCATATGAATATGTGAGTCTTATTCTGGGTTTGTTTGATGCCCCTTTGATCTTAGAGGAGGGTTTAAGTGGAAAGTTTAAGTTCATTCCACTTTCACATGAGCTTAGAAAAGAAGCTGGTGATGTCATTGCTCATGTCCCAGTTGGATGTAAGTACAGAGCAGGCTGATATTTGTGCCATACGGTTTGCTTTTGGAGACCCAGACCTGCAGATTCATGCCACTATCATGCAAGCAATGGCAGTGAACATGCTGACATGCCTTTTACATATGCCAGGCAAACAAAAAAATGCTTCTCAGTTTTATAGAGCCACCAGTAAATCAGTGTGGAATTTGAGAATTCAAGGCTGCATTCATGTGTGGTTAAGTGACCGTTGGTGAAGGGTGTGAGCATGCACGTAAGGTCACACATATATGGAGCCTCAGTTTTAAACCCTTTCATACGCCCTTTGTCAGCGAGCCAAACCAAATGGGGTAGCTGGGGAAGTCTGAATTAGAAACGGAGATGCGGAAGAAGGTGGAGAGTAAGAAAGAGGAGAGAGAGAGAGAGAGAGAGAGAGGAACCGTTTCCCACATGCTGAGCTTTTCGATGGCAAAATCCAGATGTTGAACTGATGGCTGTTGGTCTGTAGTTCTACATAAAAAGTAGTAGTGATGTGACTTTACTGATTCAACTAAACAAACCCATTTAAGTAAATCGTACAGTGCAAATTCTTCATCTTGCTTACAAACTGCAAAGTGCATTATGGGATACGTCATTTGGACAATAATCTACGCAGTGCATTGTGGGATGTCAGGAGTATCATGGATATCCTACACTATGCTTTCAGACATGATTATAAAATGAAGAAACTCTTGAATTAGTGCACTAGTGTGTGCTTTTAGGCATACTGTTTGTTTACAAAACAGCCTAGCCGTTTATGAATTTTAATGAACCCTAAACTCACATTTTAATTTACATATTCTCCCCAAAAACACCTAACTATAAAATGTCAAATCTCCCTAACAAGTATACAATATGTAGTGAATAATATTTGCTGAACATGGCAACAACTCGATTCCAAACATGACTAAGCTAGCTAGCTAACTCGTAAAACTCGAAAAAAACGTCTTCACTTTGAGCGAACGCGTAATGACGTAGTTACGTATCAGCGGATTAGAAATGGTATGGCCCATTGTGGGGGTGTTTGAAAGTGATATTTACGTGTGTTTTCAACAGCTGGAAAACAAACCCCATATTTTACTGTTTTCTATTAAACTAATATTACAAGATTTTTTAGCACCCCCCGCTATCCTTTGTATGTGCTTTGTTCGTGAGGTTAAAGTATGACCTATGGAGGCAGACACCCCCTTTACAAACCTCCATATAACAACACTGTGAAAAGACAAATAAAATTGATTCATTTGTACTTAAGAATCGACTACGCGCAAAGAGTCGTTCATTAAAAAAAGAATCGATTCGTTGGTGAATCACACATCATCGGTGTTGTACTCCGCCCGCCCTCCTCCATCTCCCTTCCCCCTCCATTCATCCTCCTTCTCTCCTTTCCCACAAAAGCAAAACGCTACAATCACAGCCGTGGGAAGGTCGCACAGTGCCCAGAGCGATACACGGCACTGAGCCGATTCTCTTCTCTGATGCTTGCGCTCGCGCTTTTCTTTTTCTCTCTCTCTTTTTGCATGCTCGCAGGGTTTGTGCTGTGCTAAAAAAGCAGAGAGGAGGGTTTGCGGGACGGGGGTCGACCCCGGGAAATAGAGCACGGAGAGCAGAGTCATTCCGCCAGAGCTGAGAGAAAAGAAAGGGGGAAAAGCGCTGCGTGTGGCGGGAGATGGGACGCGCCTCGGCGCGGCTGCGCTCCATCCGGTCCGCGCAGAGGCAGCGCGCGCGCTCAGACACACCGGACACAATGGCACGGATGCACGCGCTGATTTAGGCCGGCAGACACAAACCTCTGTGTATGTGTGTGTGTGTGTGTGTTTGTTTTGAGGATTCATACAGCTCGAGATATCGCGTGTTTCACAAAGCGGGAGAAATTCATGCGCGCGGAAGCTTGATATTTCCGAGGTGAGGATCATCACGTCTCTGTATCCGTGCAGCTCGTGTCCATCCGGATGCTAGCACCATGTCCTAATGTCTCTCTCTCTCTCTCTCTCTCTCTCTGATGTGGTGTGATGTGCCATGATGTTCTCTATGCACAATCCTTATTATATATGAATGCAATAACACACGTCATATCTTATTACTGCTACAATAAGCTAAGATGGATGCTTCACACAACCAGAAGAAGGCTGTGGACTAAAACTGACATTTATTTTCAAAAAACTGCTCGTGCAGTGTAATGCTGCTGTTCAGCTAGCTATAACTTATGTCACATGCTTTTGGTTATTGTGTTGCAGCAATGGATTATTATAGTAATGCCAGTAATGCATTAGTCTTATTAAGTGTGTTAAGATGTTTCTAGAAAGTGATGCAAGGCTCATGTGTGTGTGCATGCAGGAATGAGAGTTTGCATGCCAAACTTGTGCTCTTCTTGCTTCTTGCTCTGGACTGATGATGGCTGCATTTTGATGTCAAGCCATCATGAGGAGCTAAATCCCTGTTTAAAATGTCAGAGGAGTGTAACTGGGATGATTTGTAGAAAGAAGTCTGTAGACTGCTATGTCAGTGTTTTGGGCACATTATAGGAAACCCTAGCACAGACAGGAGTGTGCATGTGTTTGCAGGTTTGTATGCATAGCCGGTGAGGTGATGTTGTGTGTGTGTGTGTGTGTGTGTGCTGCAGTCTTGCTCCTCTGCTCATCTCTGCACTGCAGGGCAGCAGTGGCAGCAGCAGCTCAGTGCCAGCCAGCCCCATCACCTGTCCTGCATACTGACACTGGTACAATGCAGAATCAGAAGAGAGAGAGAGAGAGAAAGATTAACGACGAGGGCAGCACAGTGCCAGCTACGTCCTAATACCAGTCCGGGATACTGACCCTGCATTCTGCACAATGCAATAACACAGAGAGAGAGAGACTGAGACAGAGAGAGAGAGAGATTGAGAGGGGCAGATTAACGTTGAGTAGCTACAGTCAGTGCATCATAGTGGATTAGATGTTTCACCCTGTCCTTTCCTGTACTTTTTTCTTGATGATTGCTTGAGTTGTGTATGATTTAAACTTCCCTGTGTGTTTCAGACAGCATGTTTGAGTTGTGTTGTTGTAGGCCTATGGCGTGTCAGCTTGTCAGCTAGTTGGCTTCTCAGTGCAGGATTTAGTGGCGTGATCCTCTGACGATGCCTCAAACAGGACACTGAGGTCAGCATTTAATCTGTATGGTAGACTGACTTTGCTTGGCTTATGTGCTCTGCACTCAGCCACAGTGGACTGCTGTAGAAATACACTGCATAGCTCTCATTTGCTGTTTGTGTGTCCTTTTTTAGACGTGGTTGTAAAATACAACAGCTCCCCGTTAGCCTGTAATAAAGTACTAAGCATGCTAAAATGATATACACATACAGTAGATATGATAATAAGACTAAGGGAGTCACTCCACCCATGAATCCTCTTATGTATGATGTATAATTTTAGGAGTTATAAATCGTCACTGGATTGCTTGTGAGGTTCATGTCTTTAGCATCAAACAGAAGACTTGTGTACTCAAAACTTCTAATGGAAGTCTAAGGGCAGCTGTTGTGGAAATCTCAGTACAGGAAAATGTGAATTCATCACACATAAACGCAAGGTGACTGTGTGTCCTTGTCCACCACTCGGAAGAAGGGATCCATTATGTCATGATTACAGGAGAGACCGTTACAAAGCATTACGTGGCAAACTACATCCGCAGACCCACACCTGCTCCCACACCCCTCCCTTCACATCACCAGGTTGTTAGAGTCACACTGTCATTACACGACCGGCGGCATGTCTAATGCTTTTTATTGGTGCCTAGAAGCTTGTTATTTCACAGGTGAACAAAGTCCCTAGGTTTTGCAAAGCACAAACTACATTTATTAATGATTGTCTTCTATACCACAGCGCTGTTGAATGCTCGATTCTGATTGGTCAGTAGATGTTAATTAATTTTCTATAATAGCAGCTCTGACTGCAAGGTGTATTAATGTGCTTGTTTATTAATGTGCTTGTAATGTGCTCACACCTCTATTATTTTTATACTAACAGCTTATACAGAGACCTGTATGGCTTACAAGATTAAAAAAAAAAAAAAAAACGTGTGTAATTGTTGAGATGGTGACGTTTTCTGTGAGGTGATGTTTATTTGGCATTTTTGGAATGAGTCTCCAGTGTCAGTGCTCTGTAATAATTAAAGGTAAAGCTTTCTATCACAGGAAAGTCTCAGGATGGAGGTGTTAAATTTTTTTTCTTAAATTAAGAAAAGAAACCGAGAGGCTGGTGAGGGAATGGCTATTACTGTTATAACGTAAGTGATAACATACTTGTTTTGTGGATGTTTTAACAACATTAAACTGACTTTACAGATGAATACAACACATTGTTATCTAATAAATTTAAAAAATGTTAGTGTTGCCAATTTTTTGTGGTATAAGAACAGTAACACACTTCAGAACATACTGTTATTAAAAAATAATCCGCTTTTGGTGTAAGAGTTACTGCTTTGCAATAGGCTGGATCACACCCCACAGCTGTTGATTATTTCTCTATAACAACACACACAAGTGTTTTCTTCCTTACTTATAGCACAGAAAATCAGTCACCATCACCATATGTACTGTACCTGGATGGATACAATCAACGGAGTGAGAGCTTTTAGTGTGCAAAAGAATAAAGTTGAGAAAATGTGAGCTAATAGTATTTATGAAACTTTAATAAATATAGGATTTATTAATTTGGCCATGGCAAAGAGTTCAGTGAAGGCAGATGTTATAGCTAGCTTAAACTGCAGCAGGTTTAAGAGAATTTGGCTTGCTCTGATGAGCATTAATCACTCTAAAATGTGGTTGGGATCTTGGCCCGTGCCTACATTTTACTTCCCGTGAATTAGTATTTTGAAGCTTGGTGTTGACTTCTGAAGCATTTCATCTAGCCAGAGCTTTAAACCGAGACCAACGTGTTGAAGAAGTGAAGTATTGGCTCTGGTTTTGGGTTGAGGTCACTGTGTTTAGTTCTTAGTGTGGTTTTGTTTCTCTAAAAGACCGTGGCTTTGGGGGATCTGTCTAACAGGAAGGTGTATTTAAGAAGGGTTTAAGGAGTTAAGAAAAGGTTTGCGGGAGAAGGAGTGATGA
Organism: Pangasianodon hypophthalmus; assembly: GCF_027358585.1. Taxonomy (NCBI): domain Eukaryota; kingdom Metazoa; phylum Chordata; class Actinopteri; order Siluriformes; family Pangasiidae; genus Pangasianodon; species Pangasianodon hypophthalmus. Next base: position 7,985,431 of record NC_069715.1, on the reverse strand, counting down.
GTGTGCTGGGTGGGATGAGAACAGTGTTTACAAACTGTAGCATTGCAGAGAGAAATTTGCCACATTTCTTGTCCTTGGAAAAAAAATCCACTTCACAAGTCAATAACAAACTCACACAGCAGTGTTTAGGTGGAGACTGAGACTGAGGGTGAACTCCCTCACACACACACACACACACACACACACACACACACGGCTGGGTCTGTAATATTAGGTCCCGCCCGTCTCGCCCGTGCAGTCTTCAGCTGTTTAGATGGCTGTGTTTAGACCCTGGCATGAGGAGAAACACAAGAATAAAGGGATCTGTTTTCTTTCTCTGATCCCCCCTCCCCCTTCCCCCCATTCCCCACCACCTCCACCTCCACCTTCCTCAGCGTGGAGGAAATGTGAGCCGTCCTGCTTTTATCAGCTCCATTGTTTGGGATCCTCAGGGATGGAGTTTCCTGAAGGAGGCCAGAGAGCTGCACATGTTCCCCAGCTTGGCTCCCATCACCAACAGCCACACTGAAGTGTTTAAGAAATCTCTCTCTTTTTTCCCCTCTCACGATTTCCTTTTGAACTTAGCCTACATATGGAGTTTGAGATGTTAGACGAGTGTGTGAGTGTTAGCAGTGCCGGTTCCGTGTGGATGTGAGTGATTCTGTGCTCATATATCTACCCAAGACGTAAGAGGAAGCGGATGGGAAAGAGAAGAAAATAAAAGCGGGAGGCCATTTTTCATGCTGAAATCTTGCTGATGAGCAAGATGATGGTTTGGTGTTGCTAGAAACATTTGTTGATAAGTCTGTGGGTGGAAAGCGTATGTTTGGACCACCTCAACTGATTTGCCAGCCAAAGCAACAGTATGCTTTAATGACCTAGATGTGCTCCTGGTCTTTCAGGCTCTTTGTTCCTCGCAGATGTGTGTGTCTGTGTGTGTCTGTGTGTCGGCTTGCCTTCAGTAGGATGTTTACCATTTCACTTGGCACAGCAATGGCGATGTGAACACATGCACACATGCTTCAGGCTCTGTGAAATATGAGGCAAAAAAAAAAAACCCAGTGAATAAGACTCCATGCTTTCTTAATGTGTTACAATATTACATTACTTCCTACTCTTGTATTGGAACATATTCACAGCATATTGCAATATTCACTCAACACGATAGATGCATGTATGCCAGGACACACATCGCAAGATGCAATTTTGTGCATCGCATAAAAAAACACTGTCAGTGAGTCTGAAATTAAAGTTCAATTTGCCAAGGCTGTAGCTCGCCATGAAAATTGTGCCTGGGACACACCTACTGAAATCGCAGAACAGCTCAGGATTAACGAGGAACTGCATGTTCAGCAATGAAGACAGTGTGTTGGTAATATACAGTAAATGAAGTTATTATTAGGCCTGATTAAAGCCTCTCATGTCAGAATAAGTAGATATCTGGAGGGTATTAATACACCTAATATGACATTTGATTAAGAATTGGTTTTAATGAAAAGGTGTCTATGTTCAGAATAAGCTAATTTGTATAAAGGTGTGTAATTAGTGTAGTAAATGTATTAGGGTTGAATTCAGCTTGTGGAAACTGAGCAATATCACAAAAGTCCTGTTTCCTGACTTTCCTGACAAAAACAGTCCAATTGAAAAGCAGTATTAAAAGACTTGGTTTCTCTAAATAGTTCTTTCACTAAATTAGTCTCACCTTCTTAGACATTTTGTCATAAATTGAAAATATGTAGGAGTATTAGAGATGGCTTCCATCCAATACCCAGTATCGGTATCGGGCTAGTAGCTGCATAAAATGGTGGGAACGGATATTAGAGAAAAAAAAGAATGAATTCGATCTGATCCTGTAACAAATGGAAAAGTTCGGAATCAGATTTGGAAACGATTTGATAAAAATCATTTTAAAGCTTAGTAGTTATTAAAGAAGAAAACAGCGGATGGGTACAGATATCGGCTGATACTCAGGATTTCAGTTATCGGTATTGGTATTGGAAAAGGAAATGTGGTATTGTGCCATCTGTAATTAGAATGAGGGAAAACTATACAACTGGCAACGCTGCATATAAAGCTCTGACCAAGATGCACAGAGCTACGAACAAAAAATTACAAAAAATTACGAACAAACATATGCTAATTGCCCAAAGTTTAGTTCATCTAATCTGCAAACGTTGCATTTCTCAGTGCTTTATAACATTGACTTCACACTTTTTATGCGATCGTCCCTCAAATGCATATGTATGAGGGGAAGAAGTGTATTTTGTATATGCACGTGCATTGTAGATTACACTTTTAGGCTTGTACACCAGTTTCGTACATAACACACAGGGTTTTTTCATAGAATACAGCCTGTCCTTGAAATTCATCTCCAGCCATAATAAAGCCAATCTGTTGTGCGCAGAGCCGGCTAGCGAAGCCATGTTAGTGTCATGTTTAACTAAACTCTGACTAACAAGGCTAAGTTTACAGATGGTTAACGTATAGCATATGGCTGTATGGATGTGTGTTCCAGATTTTTGCCTTCAGTAATGCAGTCATTTGCTTTAGACTGCATTCACAAGGACATTTTTCACCTCTTGCCATTGATTTTCCATTGATCTTAAAATGTTGACAGAAAACAGGCGCTATTTCATTATGGTTCGATTTGGCAGACTAGCCAACTAGATAACTGATAAATGCTACTTTACGTGCTAGCTGCTGAGTCTAAACATGTTTGCAGACTGACAGACGTAATAGTAGCTAGCTTTGTCCTGCAAAAACATTTGTTTATGCATTTGGTTTTTGCGTGTTTCGTCTAGATTCTCTAATCTCAGAGAACTTTCTTGACAGAGATTAAACCACAGTTTAATCAGATTTGCCGCATTACTTGACTTTACATCTACCAGATAAAGGTGTTTATTGCACCTGGTACTGTTCTCATCTACTTTTACAAAGTACAGCCAGACTCTAGAGCTCTGTCACATGATTACATGCTTTCTTTTTGCTCTCCGTGCATCGTGGAGTCCATCAGACTCCATTCTGTCTTCTTTTTCTGTTTTATTTTTAATAGTTTTAATCATCCTTTAGGACGTCATTTTTTTTTTTTTGTCCAAATTATCGAAATATAGCCACCGAATCTTTTCAGACTTTTCGGTACTCTAATAGTACTGAAATGTTTCGGTCGGTGCTTGGTGCCTTTTGAGTACCCAGCCTTATTCAGAACAGGCTGTGTCATCTTCTGTAGTTTATTTATGAGGATGTAGTCTATTTCATACATGGAAATGGCTTTTCCTCTATGAGCATCATAGTTATTGATTAAAATAAATGCATTGTGGGATATGGTATTGTAATAGTTGATGGGCTATGAATCAGTGCGCTCTGAATCCTTATAATCCATGTTTATGTGTGTGCGCGCGTGTGTGTGTGTGTCAGTGGATGGAGAGAGATGGAGAGGTGGAGGGAATGTGCCCTGTGTATGACCTGCATTTCTGTTTTTGTGTTTGTATGATTGGAGGTTGTTATGAGATCATGTATCTAATATTCCATCCATAACTGATATAGTGGCTAGTTAATGGCAGCATGCTTGTGCAGCAGTTATATTTAACGTGTAGTGTGAACTGAGTAAGACGTGAAATGTTTAACATGGAAGTGCTCGGGCTCTTGATAAACATGTGCACACCAAGTAAGATTGAATTCCTTTGCTTGAATGCAAATCAGTGAGCGCGCACGTGGGTGCAGAAGAGTGTAGATGTGGGTGTGTGTGTAAAAAGAGTTGCTATTCTTGTCTTATCATGATGACCTAGTATTTACGGTTGATTTCGCCCTGCTGTGAATATCTCCTGTGTGCCATGGTTGATCTCTCTCTCTCTTTCTCTCTCTTTCTCTCTCTGTAGATGACGGAGGGCCGGAGATGTCAGGTCCATCTCCTGGACGACAGGAAATTGGAGCTCCTTGTGCAGGTAAGCCACTCATACTTCCCCCCCTTCGTTCAAGTAAACACCCTGTCTATTTTACACCAGTATATCGAAAGAGGTTAACAGCATCATCTATTCTCATTACGCTGGATTACATGAAGCTCAGTGGTGCGATACAATAATGGCACATACAAGGTGTGAGAGCCGTGTCTGTTTTTATGATCAGTGTCTCAGATTTCCTCTCGCTTGTGTGAGAAGGGAAATCCTCTCTGCTCCTTTGAGAGTTAATTACCACCTCCCTGATAGAGGAGGACTCTTTGTGTGTGTCTGTGAGAGACAGAGAGATTTGAGATCAGTTTTCTAATCTTTCTTTGAAATCTCCATTCCATTTTTGTGTACAAAGCAGTTCACCAGAGATGGTACAGTGACACTGCTTTTGTTGCTTTGGCTCAGTGTTTCAGCACATTTGAAATGGAAAAAACTGAAGGTGAGATTGTCAGTTTTAAAATAAGAGTAGTTACCTATTTATTTGGTGAACCATCAGCTCTCTGATAGAAGAAAGGTATTGCAAGCTACTCTAGGAGGAACATTTTATGACATGTGCCTTTATCCATCGCTTGTCAATACATATTTAGAAAATATTCAATATACACTAAGTAATACTATTCCTAAATAGTATGACACCAGTGATGGTAAACTGTTTAGCATGGTAATATGAAATTGGGACCTTTGAGGTTATAATTATCTGATTCTTTTTTCTCAGCTTTACATAAGGTTTATGAGAATCAGAAATGTTATTGTGCACATCAGCATGACTGTCATTGTTACCTGAGTACCAGTTGGAAATGCAAAACTTCTCACAAGTCTCACAGCTCCCTTTTGTGTAAGAGCACCTCTATCGGCATTGGAAATAGCGCACTGAATCTTGCTAGCTAGCTAAAATACTGCGTTTAGAAATTAGCTCCGCCCCCATTCGGACCAGATTTGCTCTGTTCTGCTTAAGGTAACTCTTAAGGTTCTGCTTAAGGTAACTCACAGGGCAGATTGAACAGAAATCCAACTAATCAAGACCCTTTCCAGCATCCACCATCTCACAGCCATCATGGCACACCTGCACTTTTCTACACAAAAGTTTACAGATTATCGTTTGCACTGGTTTATGCAACACCGTTCTGTTGTCTTGTGTAGTTAGCCTGCACTGTCTTAAGTATTTATTATCCTGAGCATTTATTGTCTTTCACCTCGCACTGTCGTGTATTTGCACTTTACGTAGTGTAGCATACAGTGCTGCTGTCTGGTCCAGAATGAAACAGCATTTCGTTCCAACGTATACAAATTATGTAGAGAAATGACTATAAAACCCAGTTGCACTTGACTTGGCTTGAAAGGGAGGTGCTTTTAGACCAGCAGCTCAGTTCTGGTTGTGGGCGGAGCTAATTTCCAATCACAGTTGTGTTGAAAACTTTGACAAGTCTTACTCTATCCCAGGATACACTTACACATTACAAACTGCACCTTTAAAATTTGGTCTACTTATTTTTGGTAACTTTTTTTTTTATTTTTTTTTATTTTTATTTTTTTAATAACTACCAGTGTTTTGGACTGCTTTTGTGCTGTGTTTTGTTTTTACAGATAATGCAAATGATGTGTGTGTTAGTGTGTGTGTGTGTGTGTGAGAGAGAGAGAGAGAGAGAGAGAGAGAAGGAGAGCTGTCAGGTCTATTACACTGCAGCATCCTCACAAGTTAATCTGGCATGTATGTGTTGCCATGACAACCCCATTCAGTGACCAATGAGGACACAGTCCGTTGCAAGGGGCGGACCTTTCCCCTAACCCAATCAGTTCAAATAGACTTGTTTAGGATGAGCTCTGCTTTCATAACAACTCAACCGAGTCGTCTGTCACGAGCCTTTCCAGCCTCAGAGTGCCATGAAGGTATAAACGTTTCTCAGTCTCCTTAACAAGCACTCCTTCCTCTTGCTGTCCTTGCCTTCAACACACACACACACACACACACACATAAACACACTTGCCTACACACTCAGGAAATTCCCATTTAAGAGACAAACACAGCCTGCTTGAACTCTGCAGCTTTTTAACGTTCCCAGCATTCCAAACCCAACATAATTCAGGACACATATGGTCTCTTTATTCAGTTTATTCACTCTCTGTCTGTCTCACTCTCTGTCTTTTTCTGTGTGAGCTGTCTGTCAGATGTGATTACCCAAGCAGAGCTGATCGCTGTAGGGTCCAATCTGATTTGAACTCACTGAAATTGTTCTCTCATAGTTGGAGGTATATCTCTCGTTCTGTTCCATCGGCTTTCTTTTTAGCCGCTCTCTCTGAAGTGCTGAATGAATGAGTTTTATTTGTGCTCTGGTTTTGTTCTGACAGGCAAAGCGATTTAGACGAGACAGGACCTTTTAAAAAGTTGGAGAAGAAGATGAAAAAGTGAGAACAATGATGAAAGCAGTTGAACTGTGGGAGAGAGTGAGAGAAAGGAAGATGATGTCTCAAAAAGTTAGGGAATGGTGACCACAAACTTGGCGACCTTTACACAAGTTACATAGGAGCTCAGCATTTTAACAGCAGAGTATGCTGCGATTGTCTAGTTTTGCTGTACACAACATCTTTTCTAGTGTCTACATCTTAACTAAAATAGAGGTGTGACACCTTTTTCCTCCAGCTGCCTGGTGGTTACAGTGAAACCCTGTATAATATATGCATGCTCCAATTTCTGCCTTAGGCAAATGATTTTTAAAAGGACTATGTCAGAAATGTTCTGCTTTGCTGGCATTAGCTGTCGTCTTTGTGGTGTGTTCAAGTGCAACCATTTACTGAAGATGTGAACCAATAGGAAGGTTAGCCTTGGTTGATGTTAGTTTGCCGATGGCAACTTGGTGTGCCTTATCCTTCCAAAATTAGTAACTACAGGGTGATATGGGACACTATCATGGTAGAGGATAGGAATTTAGCAACAGCTACATTAGAGGAACATTAATTCCTTTTACCAGAGGCCATAAAATGGAATTTCCGCCTGTTTTGGAGGTGTCCGTGTTCAGCATTGACTTTATTTGTTATGTCACACTCCATAGTAGTGGTTAAAGTAGACACTCAGGGCTTTAAGAATTTGCGTAAGTTTTTCATAAGTATTTCTTTTTTTTACCTAGCATACTAGGTTTAAATTTTATCTTATTTTTTAATTTTATTATGGCAGTTGTATATGGTGTTTTACTATCAAAAAAGCTTTAATTGTGCTGTCTGTTTTATCTCTGTACCAGTGTTATTGTGGAGAGATGTGAATTGTTTGCCAAGCTTGGTGCTTGCACCCCTCCCCTTTCCCATCGCTCTGCTCACCAGCACACACAGAGTCACAATACTCTACACACAGAAACCCAACAGCGTCCTGACTAATCTTATAACAGACTTGTGGCGATAAAATTTGTTTATACTGATTGAAAGTGTCCGATAAGTCGATTTCGAACGCCAGTGTACCGCTAGAAAGGGTTAAGCAGAAACAAATGGTGTTTAACATTTTACCAGTAATAGTATACTAATAGTTTGTGTGGCTGAAGGCTACAGTGTTTGCAGTCATATTCAGTTTTAGGACATCCCCTCTCTAGGTTTTTATCTCCCACATTGTAGTCCCATACTTCATATATCCGTGGACGGACAGTGAGACGCATTCCATACTTTATATCCTCATTTATCAGTCTAAATACCATCAGTATTCGCTACCCAAAGCAAGCATTTACTTTAGTTTGCTGACATTAGCTGTTGTTATAACAACTCAGTCCATGTGTCTTCTATTATTCCTTTCTCTTTCTCTCTCCTCTCTTCATTGTTTTTTTTTTGGTCTCTCCAGTTTCCCTTCTTTGTTCTTTCTCCATCCCTTCATGTGGTCATTGGCAGGTTAATCAGGCCAGTGGAGATACCAGTATTCCAGATTTCTCTAGGAACACATGTTCTTGCCTCAGGGATTTCAGAGATGAATCCAGTGGCGTCTGAAGCTACAGCACATTCTCAATGCTCCTTTATATCCTGAAGGTCAAGCAAGTCTAATTTCTAGCTAGCTTCTGTTCTGAAAATGTGTAGATTCACATTTCTCTGTGAAGCTGAGTGCACTCGGATTGGTGCCGACCAGTACAGCTATATTCAAGAGCATCCAAAAACATTTGGCTGTCTGCGCTACACTGCTGGCTCTTTGAACGTAGCCACTCAAAAAAGACAGAACAGGCTCCATGCTAGCAGGGTAAAATTAATCTTGGGGTAGAAGTGATTGTTCACTTATTACACTTATTGTACAAGATTTCCAATCCAAATGGAGCTGACGCCAGTTTGGAAGGGCAGTAGAGCCAAGCTAACATATTTCATTCAATTTGAGACTACATGAAACTGGGGGCTAAAGCGCACACAGATGCAGTGCTAGTTTAAGTTTAATGATGGGCTGCTTCTGTCTGGAGTCAGACCTGACTGCTTCCTGTTCCTCCTTCTCTTTCTCGCATCATTGGATACACAAAGTACATATCTTCGATTCAGCAGCCGAAACATCTGTGGTGAAAAGAGCTAATGGTGGGCCCTGTCCTTCCTAAGTGAATTAGCTGGATTGGGTTGTTGAAGAATTGACATGACCCAGGATTAGATTGCACATTTAGAAGTGTTGTAGATGAGTGGATGCATGGAAGTATGGATGGATGAATGGATAGATAGATGTATGTGCTGTTAGATATGAATTAATTGAAACTGTCCACGTTTTGTTTAATGTGTGCTCTTGACTAAAGAAAAATTGCCCACAATTTAAAATGAACTCAGTCGTAGAAGAAGATGAATGAGTTCATAAGTCTCTGTGGATACTCCTATATCTGTGTATAGATTTTGACATGGGGATGTGATATAACCATTGCACGAATATCAATAAATGTTCTCTTTCATATGGCTTTATTCGAAACAGAGCATGGAATGAGCCTACTTAATAGCTAATTAGCCACCTTAATAGTGAATACTCTACTTACATTTTTTTTTTTAGACAAGAGCAAACAATACCTAAACCAAAACGAAAGCCCAAATGTATTAATTGGACAGCATGAAATAGCAAATTGAGCATGTATAAAGTAGCTAAATGTTGCACAAGCATCAATTTAACATAGTAAATAGCCTGCCTTGAAGAGCTAATGGTGAACAGTTTGAAATGTAACGGTCATTAGCCTCTAGTGCTAATAGAGACTTCTCGGGGGGGGGGAATTAGCTCTGCTTGATCAGGTGATTTCTGGCTTAATAGAAATACAGGTTTTGGTTTTAATTTTTTTTTTCCTGTCTGTGTGTGTATACAGGTTTGTAAGCTAGGTAATGCTTCTGCATATGTCTGTTTGTTGTGCATCGGATTTTGGACCACGTGTGTGCGTGTTCTCTCTGGGCAAGTCAGTTTCTCTTAGGTCTTTCATTAGCAGGCTGTAATTTCCCTCTGCTATAATTTGGTCTAATGGTGGCTTGTGTATTAGGGTGGAGGTCTGAGGTAAAATCCTGGCTATATCCATAGCATGTGTTTGTTGGACATCTTGCTGAGTCTTGTTGTCCTGAAGGGTTTCTGAGAATTGTGTTTTTCTCTGCATTATCACACCCCTCAGATGAAATTTAGACTGTGTATATCTATCTGTCAGGGCTGCTAATCCCCTAAAATACAGTTACACTACAAGCTAATGCTAGCTCTGGTAAACCAAAGCACAGAGTCATGCCGTGTCAACCGCTGCCAGTCACCAGTAACAAAGCAAAACCTTTGTGCTACATATCTACACTAATCCGGTTTAAAAAGACAGCTGTGTATTGTGCTCTGGATTTTTTAAATTTTTTTTTATTTTTTTGGTGCTATGTCAAAATACAACTCGGCAAATATTTATAAAAGGGTCTGGTGTCCATGAACGTGGATTCCCAATCTTGAATTTTTTTTAGCTTTTCCGTGATTTATCACACCAGACAGAGGGCTTCGCAGTTAGCATCTGATACAAATCAAGTGAGGAAAACAAGTAGGGAAAACACAAAAATGTGTCCTGCGTGAGTTTCCCAGACTGTGGGAAAACACTAGAGGGTAGGGAGTGTGTCCTACTCTCTAACAGTTTCTATTAGGATTAACTTGAACAAGTAACAGTTGTTGAGGAAGCAGAAAGGATGAGTAATTTGTGACAGTGTATATAGCTAGTTAGCAAAAAATATCAGAATTTTGTTGACTGTTAGTAAGCTATCTAGCTAATATTACAAGGTAGCGCTCTATATAAATAAACATGCTCAGCTAAACAAATCCAGCATTTAGCTGTACACTGCTTGTCAAAAGTTTTTGAACCCTAAATGTCTAACTCTAATAGTGGCTTAGAGGTTAGCATGTTTGCCTCGCACCTCCAGGGTTGGGGGTTTGATTTGTGCCTCCGCCTGTGTGCTCAGAGTTTGCATGTTCTCCCTGTGTTTCAGGGGTTTCCTCAGGGTACTCTGGTTTCCTTCCCCAGTACAGAGACATGCATTGTAGGCTGATTGGCATCTCTAAATTGTCTGTAGCATGTGAATGGGTGTGAGAGTGTGAGAGTGAGTGTGAGAGTGTGTGCGATTGTGCCCTGTGATGGATTGGCACCCCATCCAGGGTGTCCCCTGCCTGGTGCCAGGCTCCAGGTTACCCGTGTCCCTGTGTAGGTGTGAAAATTGGATGGATATATAAATCTAAGTAAAAATAATCTAAGTGAACTGAAAAGTGTGCGAATTTTTATTTTATCAGACAAAATCTAGCGCTAGCTGACCGGTCCAGCTCACTCTACCATATATTTGTCTTGCATTTGATACTAATACTGAACTGTAAGACAAATCGAGTCATACTGTAATTTACAGACTTATGGTCACATTATAACCTGAGAGTGATTATAATACAAACAAACAGATATTTGACTGCACACTTGTATATTTTTCATTACTTAATTTACATTAATGAGTAAACTGCAATAAATCATAAATAATAAAAACTCCGTGTGTAAAAAAAACCTTTCACTGGCACTGTATGTTGCAGATAATGTGCATACCTTTACAGTACCTGCTCATTACACAGTCATGTATTTGTGTATATTAGTCATATATCCTGTGTTTGTGACCCGAGACTGCTATAAATTGCATATAAAATAGCTTACATTGTTTTACTTCATTACACAATCATTTCATTTGTGTGTGTGTGTATAAACTGACTCACTGATTTCAGCTTATTTCTCATATATGCCCAATGCATTATGGGTCATTTGTATTATGTATTAATGGGTACTATATTATGTGGCAGTATGTCAGCACTGCACATTCCACTTCATAGGAAATACACTGATGAAGAAATTGATGTAGCCTGGGCCTTTTATTGTGTATCATTGTTATGTTAGGCGTTCCTAATTGCTATCTGATGCACAAACATCTCTGCGTTATTAAATCATAGCGTTATTAAATCACCAGATATTCTTTCTGCATGTCGCATGTGGACATGGATTACATAATACGCTCTTCAGAAGCTTGTCTCGTGTGAGATTAGAGTCAAATTCAGAGAGAGAGAGAGAGAGAGAGAGAGAGAGAGCACTCAGGCGATAATATGAGTGTGTGAACTCAGGTTTAGACATCAGCTGGGTGTCTGATAATGTGATCATCTTGCCGTGTTATGTCCTGTTTGTGTTTTGCAAAGGCATATTGTGGTATCCAGATGAAATGAAACATCGTCTTGATATATGAAGTGAAAAAGGCATTTAAAAGCAACTACAGCTCATAAACTGCATGCTGAATTATTGATCAGCTTCAACTCAAAGGCTTCATCTGGGCCGTTGATCTGCATCAAGCACAAGTAAAGAGCCACTAATGAAATAATTCATTCATGAATGAAATAAACATTAATAAGAGATGTCCCTATTTAGAAAAATTTTGCACAAAGCAGAAGTGATAGATAAATTAACCATTTGATTCCCTGTTCAGATGCAACGTGTGTAAAAAAAAAAAAACAAACAAACAAAAAAAAACCCTGTGCTAATGATACTTTTTCTCAAGCAAGCCTAAAGTTAATCCTGGGTGTATGGACTCAGGGTGTGGAATATTCATGTGAAAGTGCATGTCGTTGCATGAAGAAGTGCTCAGAACAAAAGTGTATAAAATAGGGAAAATGCTAATTTACTAGAATAATAAATATTAGGAACCTGAAAAAGGAGCTTCACTTCTGCTTACAGTGCATTTTAATTCATCTCTGTGAACTCTGTGAATCTGCAAAGTGTACAAGCATGACCTGATAAAAAATAAAGGTATTGCGATTTATTACATACGAAGGTGAGTCAGCTGAAAAACTTAAACAATGCAAAATATAAATATTATTGCAAATAGTTGTCATAAAAGTGTATAATTTTTCTAAATAATTTCCATTTCGTTCAGTGCAAGTGTTGTAGCACGTCACGAGTATGTGGATTCCTCTAGAAAAAAAAAATAAATAAATTTTAATTCATATCGTACTTTCAAGGTTTATGTTTCTCTCGCATTATTAAGTAATGCTTAAACCATGCTTACACAATGCTTCACCATTTTCTTAACGCTATAGATAGATCTATAGATAGATAGATAGATAGATAGATAGACTCCAGAGGGAAATTCACAAATTTGGAAATGTTGTGGAAAATGTATTATAAATGTGGTGAAGGATTTCGCCACATATATATATTTTTAATTATATATTGAGTTAAATTGTTGTGGAAATTGTTGTGCCACCTGGATAGTTGACAAAAAAGATGGCAAACAGCAATGAGATATTTGCTCAAGTAATATTTCAAAGAAAATTAGAACTAATGATAAAAATACAAAGGTTATCCAGGACAAGGCTGAAAACAACAGCAAAACAACAACAGCTAAGATAGTGTGGATTGAATAGGCCTGTGTTTCTGCAGTTAGCATAAAACTACATCATTAAAACTCAGTGGAAAAGTGTCTTCCTTGACTATATTGTGCTGTTTTTAGTCATTCGCTAACAGGAAATAATTCATCAGTGGTTTATAGCTATGCAACTTGATGGGAATGATATGGCTAATAGGTTACATGCGCAGAACTTTAGAAAGCACACTTTAAACATCTTTCTGCTGAACTCAGATTGATGTTCCAGACACATTTATCTACAGAACACTGATGGATGATAGTTAATACTAGTTAACAGCTAAGGCATTTGTAAAAGTTTATATTAATTTGTTACAAAATAAATAAACAGACAACAACATTAGGCTTCACCATTCAAATTACAGGAGTTATCAAGGAAATACATTACACACACACACATGCTGCCTCAAGCAATCAGTGATTGGGAGTTGTGGTTGAGTTAAAACCGCTTCCTCAGTCTGCCTCACACACACACACACACACACTACTTCAGGAAGTAAATTCTCCTATCCACATGTGCTAAAGAGCTGCGTGATACAAACATTCGCATAAAAACCATCTGAGATGTGATTTATTAGTAACTTTTTGAACATAATGAGGTAAATTCAGACCAAACCATTTTTAGCTTGTAGAGTGATGAGCAATAAATAAAGTGCTGGACTCAGAAATGCTGAGCTCAGCAGAAATTGTACGATGAGGTCATACTTCTGATGTTACTGGCTAATTTTAATGACTGAAACAGTTCTAACGACTCAACAGGACAATTGTTTGTGGAGACAGGGAGAATTATGACAGTGGATAAACTGAATGCCTCTTCCTTTTCCTCTCATTTATTTTCTTTCTTTCTCTCCAAATGTTGTAACTGTGTACTTGTTTTCCCTCTCTCTGTTATTTTTATCCTCTGCCTGTTGTGCTGGAACTCTTAAATCAGTATTTGTGTGTGTGTGTGTGTGTGTGTGTGTGTGTGTGTTTGTGAGCATGGATGTATGTACGGTGTGTGTATGTGTGAGTATGTATGTGGGTGTTTGTTGGAGTTAATGAAAAGGGGCCTGTGTGAAACAGAAACAATAATTAGGGCGTTTAAGTACAGGCCTGTGGACGGCACATGACACACAAACACACAGCAACATGACTCTGGGGTGTGTGTGTGTTTGCTGTATGTAGAGCATGAGGAGTGAACCATGTTGTAGAAAGTGTGTAAATTGTTGCACTGATTCTGCGAGTAAAGATTCATCTGGTATTGCTGAGGACACACACAAATGATTATACTGGACATATTCATGGCTGCCACACACACACACACACACACACACACACACACACAGACACACACTTTTGCAGAAACTGTAATGACAGTCGTTGTGTCTCAGAGATTTCCAGAATACATTTTTCTATAAGAGCAGCTCTGACAGAAGTCTCATCTCCGAAGCAAATTGCAGGTTTATATTATTGCTCTCGTTCTAATGTGTTTCCATAGTAACAGCTAACACACAGGGACTTCTACGATGGACGTTTCACATAATCTAAGCCTAGTAATAAACAGATTTTTAAAAATTTTTATTTATTAACAGAGAAAAATGTTGATATGGAGTTTTCAGTAAGGACATGTTTATTTAACGTATGTAAGGAGTCTCCAGTGTCAGCGCTTTGCAACAATCAGTAGTTTTTCAGACATGGAAAGTCTTCAGGACTTTAACGGTTGGATGGTTGATGACAAGCTGTTTTTTTGTGCGTGATTAATGTAATTAATTAAAGTGATATTCCAGAACATTTCATGTAACTACTGATCGAGAAAACGTATGATGTGATGTTGTTTATTTAAATTTTTAATATTCTGTGATATAAGAGGAATAAAATACTTCAGCACATGCTGTTATTGGAAAACAATCAACTTTTGGGTGGTAACAGTAACTCCGCTTTGAATTGGACCCCTCCTGTTGATTATTGTGTGTGTGTCTGTGTGTGTATGTGTATGTGTGTGCTGATCAGTTGTCATTACCATTCTCTCTTCTTGTCTTTTAGCCCAAGCTGATGGCTAAGGACCTGCTGGATCTGGTAGCGTCACACTTCAACCTGAAAGAGAAAGAGTATTTTGGAATCTCCTACACAGACGACACGTGAGTTTATCACAGACACCATTACACAACAGAAAGCTTCACATGAGTCAATAATCATGTGATATTTATAAGATGGACTCTCTCTGTCTGTCTCTCTCCCTCCTTTTCTCTTTCTGCACCACTCTCTTTCCTGTAGTCGCTTCTTTTCTTGCTCATTTCTATATTTTCTGACTCTCTGCCATTTTGTTGCTGTGTTTATACACCTACACTCAAACTCACACACATGCATCCACATAAACTCCACACACAAAAATCCTCCCACACATTTTCCACAGCCGTGTAAGAGCTCTCTATGGGACTGTGGTATTTGTAGTCTTGAAACATTTTGAATTCTAGGCAGATGACCTTTGACCTGAGCTTCACAGCCGTTTCCGAGAGAGACGCCAGACTCCAGTCGCCAGGGACATGCTAATAAACTCATGGCTGCTTCTTCTGCTACATTTCTTCTCACTGTCAAACACACACACACACACACACACACACACACGTACTGCCTCGAATTATTCTCATTCTCAGTAAGCTCTAAGTGATTCCTGTTGTAACTATGAATAAGAGTAGGCAAAATGACAAAAATAGCATTACAATTTTCCGAGACATTTCTACGATACACAATACATTTCAAGGATACACCAATTCATAAAATACACTCGTGTAGACCAGGTGGCTCAGCTGAAGTTGTTGATTCTGAAACTGAAAGTGCGCAGCATGGCAGCTCATGTCCATCAGCAAAGCCCTCCTAGATTAATGACCATTTTACCCTGGATGGAAGATGTAATATCTACAGCAGTGTCTCTGCGTCGTTTCCACCATGTCCGAAAAACAAGTCTGGATCAGACTCCAGGCTGTAAAGTAGCTGAGTGGGATTGGATAGTGACGTGCAACCTGCAGCACTGTGTGACTCATTCGCTGTGGATTTCTGATAGAATTCACTCGGCCACAGTGCACGGGTTTAATTTCAAATTTATTTAGCTTTGAAGGACACCAAAAAGAACAGCAGGAGGAATTCCTTCAGCAGGAAGTAGGAGAGGGATTTAAAAAAATATTGCGCACACCTTTACATTTCATATAAAGTGGTATCCAAGAGACAGTATTTTATTAAAGTAAAAGTAAAATAAAATAACTAGTTTTCCTGGCATAGACTTGTGCAGTTGACTGTAGAATTCGCTTCATCTTGTCTAAAATATTTTCAAACTAACAAAGTACATTCGGCTTGCTTTCTTTACCGTCTGCCTCACTGTTTTTTCCAACTAGTCGACTTCTCTACTGCGATGATTAGGGAATGTCTTAATCACCTAATCTATGCAGCCCCTAGTGCACACAAATCACATTATCTTTATTATGAAGCGATACAATCTCAAACATGTGATGACTAGGAGCATGTGAAGGGACAACACAATAGCATCTTTTAGGTCATGCCTGATAGTCTGTGTTTGCTGTGGAGGGATTTTTTAAATCCTCGGTTCTTTGCTGGTGTTTTTCAGGGGTCACTTCAGCTGGCTGCAGTTAGACAGACGTGTGCTGGAGCATGAGTTCCCCAAAAAATCCGGCCCCATCGTCCTCTACTTCTGTGTGAGGTGAGACACACACACACACACACACACACACACACACACACACTCAGGGCTCATTCACTGTAGGCATCAGACAATATAAAGTGATGTCAGAGATTGTTTTGTTTTTATGGATTTCGTGTTCTTATAAATGGGTTTAATATTAAAAAATGCCAATCAATTACATAAAATTCAACATTTTTGATACAAAGATGTTTTCAATATTTGTTAAAGTTTATAATGTGAAATTTTCTAAGTAGTGTTTTGCTGCACGCACATTACCTTAGTCTTACTGCAGGACCTGTAATTTATGTGTGTGTTGTGTGTGTTTGTTGTCAAGTATATGCAATAGAGTACTGTTTTAATTAATTGGACTTCCATGAGCAACATTTGAGATAAAAACCCTTCACACTGTGAGAGTCGGGTGGTCCACGGGGGTGTGAATGTGTGTTTGCGTGTGTGTGTTTGTGTTTTCGTCGCAGCAAATTAGCAGGGTCAGTAGCAACACACTCACACATAAACGCCTATAAAATGAGTTTGACCCCGGACTTAACCCGTCGCTGCGGGAGCCGTCAGCCAATCAGGAGCTGCTGTTTCTCTCATTAACTCCCTCATTAATCTCGCCGTCATGGCAACAGCAGCATTCCATTCAGACTGTGTTCGTAATTTAGAAATATGAGCAAATAATGTGCTAATTAGCCTTATTCAGTTTATTATTCAAACAGCCTGATGCATAGCAGTACAGTTTAACATATCATATAGCTGCTGTGTTCTCTCTTCCTTTCCTTCTTTCTTTCTTTCTTTCTTTCTTTGTTTCTGTAATTCATATCACATGACAGTGGTTCATATAAAGGAGCTCATCCTAAACATTATTGTTTCTATAGTAAAAACTTACACATGGATACGCCGCTGGTTTCAGACATGGGAAAAGTCAGGAGAAGTTTCTGGTTTCTCCGCAACATGACAATCTGCGGGTTTTTTTGTTTGTTTGTTTGTTTTTTCTTCTTCTTCTTCTTTTTCTTCTTCTTCTTCTTAACTTCAAATGGGAGAGAGAAAACAAGACACTGGTGAGGGAATAACTGTTTATAGCTGCTAGAACGTAACAGGAGCGAACTAGTCTCATGCACATATAACATTAAACATAACTATAAATGGATAGAACATACAATTCTCTAATAAATAAAATAATGTAACGTCCAAAATACTTTTGGACACGCTGTTTTTGGAAAATCATAACTTTGGTGTGGTAAGAGTAACTTGTCCTCACGTAGGGTTGCATTACACCACCACAGCGTTGATTGTTTTCCTATAACAGCACACCTACAAGTGTTTTATTCTGTATGTAAAGATTTATATATTCCAAGGAATATAGGCTTTTCAATAAAAGTGCTTCACTGTTTCACTGTTTTTTTTTTTCCCTAAAAATATCATGATAAATAATTGTGATTTCAATATTGAGTGAATTAATCACGGTTAGGATTTTAGCCTTTAGCCACCAGCCCTAGGAGCTTGTGTGTGTGTGTGTGTGTGTGTATAATCCTCCGCTCAGCTCTTGATTGGGATATTGATTGAAGGAAGCTGAAGTCTTTGATGCATGTAAAAGACTCTCTCGACCCCCTCACTCACATGTCCAATTAAACCAGCTGCCAATGCACTTTTAATTCCCTCTTACACACACACACACACACACACACTCACACACACTCTCTCTGTCTCTCTCTCTCTATCTCTCTCTCTCTCAGTGTCTCTGATAAATTGTTTCGGCTTCCTTGTTCCCTCTCCGTACTGCTGTACACTGCTACACCATTAAAGGCTTGGTGTTGCTATATGTTCTGTGTGTCTGTGTGTTAAGGGTTTCAGAAATAGTGTACTGTAATTACACTACTACACAATGTGATCTTTGCAGTTTATCAAAGCTAAAAAAAGCACAGGATTGTGTCAGGGGAGAAAAAAAATGATGCTCCTGAGCTGCTGTGAGTTACACTGGGAATCATGGAATAGTATCTCACAATAATTTACAATCAGAGCTGTCAGGTTACGATTGGTGGAATCGTATGTCTTTCCCACTCAACGAGGCTTTGTCTTTTAAGTTAGGCAAAACAACTGATGCTAGCAAGATGGTCAGATGGAGTACAGCCCACGTTATGAAATGTTCCTCCACTAGTACTTTGGAATTTCGCCCAGAGAGGATGAAATTCCGAAATCGTACATCCAGCAGATTTAAAACAATGTACTCCACAGTGAGGATTTACTGTAGCTTTTTAGTTCATACTGATAAATTATCAGTATTTACCCCGGGTTTTTATTATATCTGTATAACAACTACAATTTATGATTTAGTGGTTTAGAGGCAAGGGAACATTGAACAGAAATGTAATGCTGCTCCAGAAAGATTTTTTTTCCTAGAGAGAGAGCGAGAGAGAGAGCGAGAGAGAGAGCGAGAGAGAGAGCGAGAGAGAGAGCGAGAGAGAGAGCGCGAGAGAGAGCGAGAGAGTACTGTAGTGTTGGTCATTTCTGACCCCTGCTGGTTAATGTATGCAGATTCTCTAAACTCAGCCTGTCTGCATTTGCATGGATGATCAGCAATGGCTGGCGTTTTAAACCACAAACAAGCCTTAGCATTCCTCCATGATGCTTAATTGGTGTGTATTTCATTCTTTACAGGTTTTATATAGAGAGTATCTCTTACCTGAAGGACAATGCCACCATCGAGCTGTTCTTCCTCAATGCTAAGTCCTGCATTTATAAGGTGAGTTTTGAACTGTGTATTTACAAGGAAACATGTTCTGTTTACTGAATTTTATATTAAATACACAATTTATTTTTCTTCAGAAGTTGAATATTAGCTAATACACATTTCAGGGATTGAAACAGCTCGCCTCTGTATTTTGCTTTGGTTTGTTAATGTATGTATTTGTTTAATGCATCTTGCAGTGTCACTGTTCTGCCACTAGAGGGCAGATTACATTTTAGCCCCAGTGTAAATCCAGAAAGATTTCTTTGATAAGAGATGGCTAAGATTTCCTACAGTTTACAAAAACTTTCTTTAAAAAGCGCTTGTTGTAATTGAAATGTAAATTGTAACAGTGTTTCACTGTGTGTGTGTGTGTGTGTGTGTGTGTGTGTGTGTGTGTGTGTGTGTGAGAGAGAGAAATCAAGCACTACATATTACAGAATTATTCTCAGTGGTATAAACGTTGGACAAATTGGATTATTTCTCTGTGAATCCTATTTTACACTGGATTAATCCTGTTTTACATTGGATTAATCCCATTTTGTGTATAAATTTTGACATCCTCTTTTAATTAAACATAAACAGCTGCAATATTAATGAGTTTAGATTCATTACAAGTTCCTTATTCACAACTGTCTGTTTTGTTGCTTAGTAACTTGTTTATTCATTTTTACTTGTTTACTTATTTGTGTATGTATTTATTTTCAGTGTAAATGAGTTTATATTTAGTAGGCGACTTATCTTAATTTAGTGAAGTAGTAATGTGAAGTAATACAGGCTTGTAATAATAATATTATAAGCATATATTATGTAATAAAGTGCAATAAAAGCATTTTGTTCCTACATTGACTGAGTAACTATGCACAAAATTAATTTGAATTTATTTATATGCTCAGTAATTAATAGTTATAGTTATATTTGATTTTAATAATCTTTATTATCATTTTTACCAGAATTATCATGCTGCCTTTTTTATTGTATACTGTTTTCTGGGCTTATTTATTATCTCTAAGTTTTGATGATAAGCATTCTGCATTCAGTGCAACGGTTCTCAGTTTCACGTATCGATTCATTTCCACACCCTGAAATGCCTAGCAGCATTTTTTCCTCCGTTTCACGTATCAAAGAAAATCAGACATTGAGCTGTCACTCGCAGAATCCGGTATTCAGTCTGATGCTTTATTTAGAGCAGAATGTTTTCACAACTGCTGTCTTCACGAAGCTGAGCTCAGGAGTCGCGTCTCACAGCGCTGCTGGATTCCTCATATTGAATAGCGTCCGGTCTTTGCACACTCGGATGTCGTCCGAGGTGTATTTTGCCATGCTATGTAGAAAAGAAGTATGTATCAGCCAAGATCACTAACTTCCTTTTTACTTGAACATCCATGAGTAGTGCGAGTGCAGCACTTTCCTTATTAAACTGTAGTCATTTCTGATTTAAAAATACTGAAGAACTGGCACACGTGACCTGAAGATGGTGAGGTTAAGTCTGAGAGTATATGCAGATGTTGAAAGGAAATTGATTTTTTATTTTTTTTTTAAAGAAAATACTCTATGTATAAACAGCATTACTTTGCCAAATGATGTCTTTTGAGCTGTGATAATTTGGACATGATGCTAAACTGGTGTCTACAAGCTTCTCTTATTTGTGAGCTATGCTAGCACCTTTACTCAGGAATTCAGTGAAAATAAAATGGGGAAGGGGTTAAACAAGGGGTTAAACAGAAGAGGTACCACTTATGAGAACAAAAGCCAATGTATTACCAAGACGGCAGATAACAACTTGACTTATTTATGATATAATCTGCTGAGAAGCTAACATCAGTGAAGAAGAAACAAGACAAATGTCTGGAAATGGGAGCGATTCAGAATTCGTTCAGATTGAAATTCTTTGTCAAGGGACCAGCTCAGATATAAATTCCATACATGCAGCATCATTTCCTCCAAATCCACTGTATGTGGAATTTGTTATACGTACATCACATCCTGTGCCCCGGCACGTTCATGGCAAATGTATTGAATGACGCAGACTTGAGCATAACTAGTAAAGTTATGCTGAGTTCTCTCACACACTCTCAGTGGCATTCCTGGCATTTTTGATGTGAGATGAGGTGATTAGCACCACCTGTACTTAGTCAGCAAGAGAGTAAACACATGTAAATGCAGATGTTTAGCATCAGAAGATAACAAAAAGAGTGGAAGAGTTGAGATTATTTAGTCATTGCTAGTCTCTGACTCACACTTTCTCTTTTTTTTGAAGGAGCTCATAGATGTAGACAGTGAAGTCGTGTTTGAACTGGCCTCCTACATATTGCAGGTAATGTGTGTGTGTGTGTGTGTGTGTGTGGTTGGGGTGGTGGGGTGAAGCCTTAGTAAATAGGAAACACACTCTCTGCACATCCATGTGTGTCATAAAAACATCCATGTGTAGTTTTAGTGAAGTGTGTGTGCTTGTGTGTGCTTGTGTGTGCTTGTGTGTGTGTGTGTGTGTGTGTGTGTGTGTGTGTGCGTGTGCGTGCGTATGTGCAAGGAGAATGCAGGTGCAGTAGAACTGGTCTGTGTTTGACCTTTTACAGGATTTACACCAGATGGGAGATATTGAGTCTCCCACTGGGTCACTATAAAGTGCAGTCATCCTAATACACGCATAACACACACACACACACACACACACACGATCTGTGTTACCCTTTAACCCTGATGTGACTTTTGTCTAACTCTACATTTATCTTTTCCAGGAGGCCAAAGGAGACTTCATAAGGTAAAGCCCACATTCATACAAAAGAACAGAGCTCAAATAACACACAATTGATTCTCTGTATCACAGCATCACAGTGTGTATCAGAGTTCCACTGTGGAATAAGAGCAGACCTCACACACACACACACACACACACACACTGAGACACACAGAGAGAGAGAGAGAGAGAGAGAGAGAGAGAGAGTGAATGAACGAGGTTGGGGGTGGGAGTCCTGGGAACAGACGCTGATGAGAGGAAATGGAATGCAGAGGATAAACAGTGTTACGTTACTGACGCTGACCCCGTCTCTCTCTCTCTCTCTCTCTCTCTCTCTCTCTCTCTCTCTCTCTCTCATTCTTCCATTCTCTCTCTTCTTTTTCTTCTCTGTTTCTCCTAATCTCGTCCTCTTTTTTACAAATGCGCAGTAACACACTGACATTCACATTTATCGGTCTGATACCGATATTTAGATTTGCTAACGTGTACTGTTAATAATTTATTTGTTTTATTTAAATTGTTAGATTAATAAAACTGATTTAACAAGGAGTAAGAGGAAAAATTCAGTATGTACCTGTTACAATGGAACTTGA
Source organism: Pangasianodon hypophthalmus (assembly GCF_027358585.1). Taxonomy (NCBI): domain Eukaryota; kingdom Metazoa; phylum Chordata; class Actinopteri; order Siluriformes; family Pangasiidae; genus Pangasianodon; species Pangasianodon hypophthalmus. The sequence goes on along the minus strand of NC_069715.1, from coordinate 7,962,915 downwards.
AACACTTCGTTCAAGTGGTTAAAGTTGAGACACTGTTTTTTTGCAGTTGGGAAATAATTGAGAAACAGGCATAAGCTAGCTAGCGTGTAGCCCATATACAGGCAAACTAAAAACACAGTGATACTGAAAACAATGTAAAACTGTCAGGAATATTAACATTTCCTAAGTTATCAACACTTCCTTACTTAGAAAAGAATATATAACTAAATGTATGCCTAGCATTGACCATGAGTTCTGCTTTTTTGAGAAACGTCACAGTTTCGCAACCAACGTAGAAGTATGGACGCTTAGCATAACTTAGCTAATTGATTGAAGCTACATATGTACTGTATCTAGCTACCGTACAGCAATTAATTCTTTTATGCAGACGATTTATAAATATATCGATAGTGGAAAAAGAGGGGGAGAAACAGCCTTTCTCTCAGACTATTCAGTTAAAATTACACTTGGCATCCACCACAACTGAACCATGGGTCGTACCCTTTTGAGAAACGTCAACATTGTGTCACAACCAATGTGGAAGTATTGGCACTGAGCATAAGCTAGCTAATGACTAAGGTTAAGTGTTTAGCTAGCTACATGTAACTGTTCAGTATGTTTATAAAGTGAAGTGAAAATAGAATGAAACAAAATGATCAGGAATATCAGTATTTCTGTCAGATATGATGGCAAGTTGCTAAGGAAAGACTTTGTAGATATAAAATAATACTGTAATTACACATAGTTTCACCCGCTAACTGAACTTCCATTAGTTCTGCTATATTCAGGAGCAGCATCTTTGCACCACAATTCATGTGGAAATAGCATTAGCTAAGTCATGACTGAGGTTAACTATTGAGCTAGCTACCCCATTTATACAGCAAAATCATATATAAATATAAAAAATATAGTAATATGGGAAAATGTTCTGTCTAGCTAGCTGTCTAGCTATCTGGCTAACTATCATGCACTTTTTTCTTTATTTCTCTGCTTTGATTTCTGTATTTCCTTCACTTTCTACTGCTTTCCTCTTTCTGCTTCATATCTGAGGGGCTTGTCTGTAGGGGAAGCATTTTGGTGCAACACTCAGCAGGAGAAACTATTGAACTGTAACACCTGTATTATTTTACCTGCAGGCTTTGTACGAAGTTATAGGCACATGTGGTGGGTCAAGCAACTTGAAGTTGAGCTTGTATCCTCTGCCTTCTTGCCTGGAGTCACTGGATTTTGCAGTGCATTGTGGGAACTGACTGCATGTACTAATGATTGGTATGTGTTTTGTTTTGCAGTAATGATGCCACACGGGCAGACCTGAAGAAACTTCCCGCTCTGCCCACACAGGTCCTCAAAGAGCACCCGTCCCTCGCTTACTGGTGAGAAACACACACACACGCGCACACACACACACACACACACACACACACACATAGAGTTTAACTGATTAGAACTGATTTGAAGGTTAATCAATATCACATGCACACACAGTGCAGCATCACGTTATTCAAATACACAGTAAAAAAAAAAAAGCTCAAACAAACTCAGTGACCCAATTTAGGTTTAGACGAGATGAATCAGAATCAGATGCAGAGGTTCTGGTGTTATTTTGAGTCATATCCACTGCTGAAAATGACAGTTCATTCCTCTGCATCTCTGTTACATCCACACAGCAGCAGATTTGTAGACAGCCTCTTTGAGCATTGCAGCTTATCTCTCTTCCTGGTATCCGGTTTCACTCCCAGCATCTGCATGCTGTTTGGTCTCGCTGTGGAATTTAACCGGGCTGACAGCCATGTTCTCACGATCCTCCTGCCACGAAACTGTCATTTCTAACCCCAGTGCACATGTGTCTGTGTCTGGTTGTGATTTTTTTTTTCCAGTGAGGACCGAGTGATTGAGCACTATAAGAAGCTGAGCGGCCAGTCCAGGGGCCAGGCTATCGTCAAGTAAGACCCTCACGAACAAAGAATGAATGAATACCAATTAAACAACTATTTAAAGGACTGTATTCCTGAATGTGTCTCTTTAAACAATTAAACTAATGGCTGAAGATGTGAGAGATACATCTCTACATCTTATCCTTATTAAAAACACCAGGAGTATGCATGATATGCGAACTGAAACACCCCCCTGTCCTTTGGTTCCAGATAGAAGCTCACATTAGTTACAACCAGCCCCAGATGGGATTTCAGGACCTCAGTCATGAATTGCATTGTCATATTCTTAGCTATTTATATTACATGAGCCAAACCTGTTAAAATATGTGTGGCGGTCTGGGAAAACCCATCGGAACGGTCACTGCGGTTGAATTCTGGCAAACAGCAATTGTTTAGACTAAAAACAATGTTGACTTGGTAGTTGTTCTGCCTCTAATGTATTTCGACATCTCTCCTTTAAGCAAGGATAAATCTGTTTTACCAAAACACAATGTTTTTATGTACTGTATAATTTTGCTTGGGTTTTCTGCAAAAAAATTATGTTGTGTAAGGACACTGTCAGTCAGTCAAATGCAGTCAGTCTGCCTAAACCTTGCTAGCTAAGTGTGATTTCCTCACACAGTGAATGTCACACTTTGATCAAGTTGTTCTTGGATAGCTACATGCCATAGCAATCATAGCAGAAGTCTAATCAATTCGATTTGTAATCAGATACCAGGTTTCAAAATATCCATGAAGCTCCTGCTCCACAGTCGGCAATTTGTAGTATGACTTAATTCTTTATGTAACTTTACTTCTGCCTTCTACATGCAAAGATGTGTGGTTTTCAGAACTATATAAATATACACATAGACACACACACACACACACACACACATATATATATATGTTTATAAAAGTAGCGATTACAACAATATTTCTGTCTGTACATAAAAACCACTTGAGGATTTTTTTCTGTCACTTGATTCTGGTGCACTTTAGAAGTGATTAATACGTGCACATTTGGGACAGTTAGGCGGGTCTGTGTGCTGAGTTATGTGGGCTCTCAAACCCCCTTCTCTTTCTCTCTGTCTCTGTCTCTGTCTCTCTCTCTCTCTCTCTCTTAGTTATATGAGCATAGTGGAGTCACTGCCTACATATGGAGTGCATTACTACGCGGTTAAGGTGGGTCTCTTCATAAGTGCATGGAAATGTATCAGTATTAGCTTCAGCCTACACACACACACACACACACAAACACACATATGAACATAGTCTCCTCTCCCTCGCATGACCCTGTTTGACACACATGTTCTGTGTCTTTGAGAAGGTGTTAGGTGATAATGTGGGCGTTTCTGGCACTATGCTGTCGTCATCCACTGCCGATAAATAAATTTTGACACCCAACCCTTCTCTCTCTCTCTCTCTCTCTCTCTCTCTCTCCGTCTCAGGATAAGCAGGGGATCCCGTGGTGGTTGGGGTTGAGTTATAAAGGCATCTTTCAGTATGACTACCAAGACAAAGTGAAACCCAGGAAGGTAAGGAACTCTCTCCGTCTTTCTCTTTTTCCACTTCTGGCTTACTTACTGCCTGTATGTGTAGGTCTGGTGAGTTTGCTAGCCTCAAATCACATCACATGACTTGTCACAAGTCATTTTGCGGTTTCAGCGTGTGTAAGCCTGAACCATGTCGAGACAGTCAGTGTATTTTGGGAAATGGGAACCGCTGTCTTTAGTTCAAAAACCAAAACATCAACCTCATGTTGACTCCATGTGCATGTTTATATCTTTTATACTCTATATGGTGCCATGTGTTATCTTCTTTTGCTTGTGTGTGTAGCACATCATCCTCCAACCTCTCAGCTCATGACATCACCAAAAACAAGCTGAGACCTTACAGGGTCAAAACTTCTGCTCTTTGAACGACCCTAGAAGTTAATGACCCCTGTGGTTTCCCTTCAGGGTGGAACGTGAGACAGAGAAACACAAACTTTCGGACAGATCACACTCCATAACTCACATCCTACAGCTCTGATACATTTTCACTCCCTGTGTGTGTGTCTGTGTGTGTGTGTGTCTGTGTGTTTAGCTGGTTTCTTTATCCTGTGTCTCAATCTGCTTCTGAAGCTCAGCAGAAAGGGAGGATTTGCAGAGTTTGTGTGTGGTGGTGGAAAAATGCATTTGTGCACTTTCCTCCAAAACCACACTCTAAAAATAGCGTTCAAAGCCCAGTGTCATCCAGCCAAGCGTGAGGGCAAACGCACAGGCCTACTCAGAGAGATCTGTTACATAGAGACGAGAAAAAGGGCTGGGGAGAGAGAGAGAGAGAGAGAGAGAGCTGAGGCAGGAAAGGAGAAGGAGACACAAAAGAGAGAGTTAACAGAGACAGGAAAGGAGAAGCAGAAAAGCAGAAAGGGAACGAAAACGAGACGCCTTTGCAGAAATTTTAGACCAAGGGTGCAAGCGAAGCAGAACGCACAATCACCGCTTGTTACTGAGAAATCAGTTCACATAACAGAAGTGAGTTTTCCCTGATCGTTATTAGCAGAGGTTTGAGTTTCTCCCAGCCCGTGTCTGAGCTGTCTTTACTGCACACACCTAATGTAGAATTTAATGCTTAGTGAGTGCAAGGATGAGAAAACTCTCACACAGCTTTCTGCATAAGGCTTAACATTCAAAATGCAGCATGAAGTAGTTTTGTGCCTACAGTGAAAAACAGTCACGCACTGTGTGTGTGTGTGTGTGCGTGCTGATTATAGACCATGCGGTTGTCTTTTCAGGGATTTCTATATTGTCATCTGAACAAGGAAAAACAAGCAAGTGTATTAGCGTCTCATCATGCTCTGACCCTACGTACACTACAGGGCCAAAAGTATGTGTGCCCCTGACCATCACACTCATATATGCTTGCTGAACATCCCAATCCAGATTTAGCCCCCTTTTGCTGTTATAATAACTTCCACTCTTCTGGGAGGGCTTTCTACTACATATTAGGGGCCTAGTGTGCAGTCAACATTCCAGTTCATCCTAAAGCTGTTCAGTGGGGTTGAGGTTAGGGCTCTGTGTAGGCCACTCAAGTTCTTCCACACCAGCCTTGGCAAACCATGTCTTCATGGAGCAGTGTTTGTGTGTGGGACAAGACAGATACAGATCCATTGTTCTTCAGATAGCATTTTTGCAAGAATTATACACCACATTTTAAACAAAATAACAATGAAAAAATAAGCAGTAAACTACAGACTTAATCAGCTCTACTGTTTGGAATTAAAGCTAAATACAAAGCAATGACTATAAACCCTAGATTACGTTAAAGAAATAGTCCATTATTTAAAACCTTAATCTCTATCTACTACACCTGTAGTGCATGTGTGATTGCAAAAAATAATAATTTCAACACCTTTTCCTGTACTGAGTAACAAATGGAAAATCTGTTTACCCAAAACTCACTTATAAATGATGTTTCAGGGGAGTGGATGAAGAAAGTTGGGAATATGCAACTACATAATTCAAATTCAAAACAGTACATACAGAAAGATCTTAAGCAGAAACAGACATGAGTGAAAGTCTTACCGAAGCTGCTCTAGTATATTTTTATGCAATTTTCCTACATCATCAATATATTTTCCAATTTACCTTCATCATCTGTAACTTTAGTAAGCGCTTTATCCTGGTCAGGTTCGCAGTGGATCCAGAGTCTATGCCAGGAATACCGGAGCTCAGTGTTTTAGGATTGGACTAGGGAACCCTGGAGCTGTGAGGCAGCAGCACCACCATTCCACCAAATTACATGAATATAGAGCTTAATTTACATTTCAACAACTGCCCCTAGACTTCCATTATAAGCGTTTGTTGTAAACAAGTTTGTGTGCTTTTCTCCATACAGAGAAACATGACAAATTCATTCTCTGTAGCAGACTGTAGTTGTGGTTGATAGAGATTAGACAGAAAAAAAACTTGAATATTCGAAGTAATCTTGGGTTATATTCATTTAATTTAGGATTTAACTGTAGTTTCATTGGCTCATGCAGTTTATTTATTTATTTATTTAAAATTTGTTGTTATTTTGTTTAGATAGCGATGTATGCAAAAAAATATGTCTTTTGGAAAAATACTGTATATACATTACATTACAGTTTGGTTCACACATGCTAATGATTATAGGGGTATTTGCCACCCATAGATGTGTCTCTGTGTGTGTGTGTGTGTGTGTGTGTGTGAAGGCAGGGATTACAGTTAACTGAACCACACTGTAAAGTTGCAGACTGAGTTAGCGGTTGGGTTTATTTAATAGGATTTAACTCACTCCTGATGTGATACTGCAATAACTCTGTGTGCACATGTGAGTTAATATGCTGTGTTATGTGTGAGCACAGAATGTTCAGTTTTTGGAGACGTGTGTAATTTGGTGTCGTTCATTTACGTAAAGGTCGATACTGCGTGTCCTCCACCCTAAACTGTGAGCTGTGTGGACTGTGTCTGCTTTTGCAGGCTGGTGTGTGTGTGTGCTGGTGTGTATGTGGTTGATAAAATCTCCACCCTCTGAATTTTTCACTGCTAGCAGTAGTGATGAGAATGATGAGCTGAATTATTGCCAAAGAGTTTGATTTTTGTTGTATCGGACCGGAGTATATTGTTCCAAAAGAGTTTTGGTTTGTCTAAATGCTTTTAGATGCACATCTCTGTGATTCTTTTTTAGCAGAGCAGGTGGAGGAACAGAGATGATTGTGGTACAGTTCATTGCTTAGTTTTCTCTGTATGACTGCTGTTCCTGCTGCTTTCAGGTCGTCCTGCAGCTCTTTTCTAGTGACTGCTGACCTCTCTCTTACTTTTCTTATCATTAGTCTGAGAGCACATGGTGCAGTTGTTCAGGGATGATTAGTTCCCGCTTCCATGAACTTTCAACCTGCATACTAGAACCAATTGTTCAGACGGGGATGTTTAAGGTTGCTAAGGATGCTATGGCTCTGTAGTTGTTGTTTAATAATGTTGTCCATTCACCATTGTTGTGCTACTTGTTGTGTGATATCTTCCCAACCAATGGCAATGTCTTGTGTAATGACACCAGGAGCAATTTGCATGATTTTATTTATTTATTTATTTTATTTATTATATTTTTGATATATTTCATGATTTCAATATTAGGCAAAACATTTGTGATTATTATTATTTTAGGTATTTTGGTGCATCTCTTGGGGTGTGTGTTCTAAGTCATCTCTGATCTACTGTGAGTCAGTGCTCATTGTGTCGTGTCTGTCATTTAACTGACCTCCTCATCTACAACGCTCGTGGCTCATACTGTCTAAATACAGCACACACCACTCACCCTTCCTGTACACTCTGTGTGTGTCTGTGTGTTTCTGGGTGCGCTATAGTTTCTTATCCCCCTGAGAGTACCCCTGCATATACGCTCTCATTGTGAGAGTAGACAGCAGGGTGTGTGTTGAGTTCTGTGGAGGTTAATAATAGTGTGTGATAGTCATAATAACAACACACCCATGACATTTACATTAGAGCAGTACAGCCAGACTCTTGACTCCAAAACACTGAGACATTGCAGGACGTTTATAGCATGTAACATAAATGTAATTGCCAACACATTCGAATCCCCACCTCACATATAAAGCATGACCTTTAACTTAAACCTGACCCTCACCTTAACTCTAACTCTCACACTCTTTTATACCTAACGCTAATTTGACCCAGACCTTAACCTGACCCTAACAGGACCCTGAACCTTTCAATAAATAAATAATTAATTAATTAATTAAAACAGATACCTTAAAAATCCCCATCTTTTTAAGGTTGGTAGAAGATTGTTCTTGGTTAATACATATAGTGCAAAGTTATTGGACAGTTTATTTATCTGTTTTATTTACATTAAAACTTTTAATATCATGTATTTTATTGAATTCTATTATTTTTATTTAAATGAATATTTATTTAGTTATTTAGTTATTTATTAGAAATGAATTACATAAGCTGAATAGATACCAGTTCACCAATTCAGTTTATAGACTCTCTGTATTTTAAACAAAATTATACCCCAGCAATGTTGAATACTCGATTCTGATTGGTCAGAAAGTGTTGATGTATTTTCTATAGCAGCATCTCTGACAGTAGTTCCATCTACAAGGGTTATATTAATGTGCTAATATCGTTTCTATAGTAGCAACTTACTGTGACACGTTTTCTCTGTCGAGATGCTTATTTAACATTTTTGGAAGGAGTCTCCAGTGTCAGTGGTCGAGCTTTAAGGTTTTTGACACGGGAAAGTCTTCAGGACAGAAAGCTTTGCACTTTTCTCTTGCATGTTTCTCTGTAACATGACAAGCTGCATTTTTTTTTTTGTCGTAAGAGGGAATGACTGTTTATAGCCTCTACAATGAAACTGATAACAGGAACTCACTTGTTTTGTGGGCGTTCCATAGCATTAAATATAAGAATAAATGGTTAAAATGTATTGTTCTTTAATCAATTAAAAAATGCAAGTTGATGTGGTATAAGCAGAATAAAACACTTCAGGACTGTTTTCCTATAACAGCACGTCATGTCGTTTTATTTCTTACTTAACAAAACATTCTCCATGACATTAATCCTGACCTGACCCTAACCTTAATCAAGAACCTGACCTTGTTCCTGACCCTGACTCAAATCCTGTCATACCTAATCCTAAATTCTGAGCATGAGCGCGTCGTAGCTCTCGCTGAGTGACCTGTATTCTCATTGGCACAGCATGCAGGAACTGACATTGTGGTGTCGTGCTGCTCTGTAGACCACAATGTCAATAACTGTTTGTTTTTTTTTTTACGCAGTGCACCAATTCCCTTTCAGTTTTTAATTCTGACTGCTCCCATTTAATGTAATGAGGGCCATGAGGGTGTTGGCAAGGCTTACTAGTAAATGCATGAACGCATACACACACACAAACACACACACACACACACTCACACACACATCAGATTTGCCGTTGACCATGACAGCATTTGAATCTCACGGCCCACCTTGTTGTAGCCTGAACTCTGTTTGGTGTGGTTAATGCTCTCCGCCTCATTGGCTACCGCTAGAACTAAGTGTTTAGATCGTCACAGATCATTCCAGTCCCTCTTTCTCTGTCTCTCTCTCTCTCTCCCTCTCTCTCTCTCTCTCTCTCTCTGTTGGAGCGATACAATCTGCAAGATGAAAGCTGTCGAGAAAGTGTTGAGGTCAGATTTGTTTTTAGTCCCGAGAGAGCATCAGGCCTCTCAGAAGCCTGAACACATTAACTTTAAATGTCGCTGTCTATCTGTAGTTTAGTGGCGTCGTCTGAATGATAGATGGAGAACTTGTGTGTGTGTGTGTGTGTTTGTGTGTGTGTATATGTGTGTGTGTGTGTGTAGTGTGCTTGTCATTGTAGCCGTTCTCCCTATTTCCCTCATCTGTCCATTGTTTTCTCAGGCTGTTAAAATTCTTAAGCTTTTTAAAGCCAGCCTCCTCCCTCCTCCCTCTCCGCTCTTTTACTCTTTTTCTGCTTCTCACTTTTTTCCCCTTCCTTTTAATCCCCCTTTCTCTTCCTCTCACTTTTGCTTGTACAGACGAGATTTTGCCACTAATTGCCGCTTGTATGCAACTGCGTCTTGAGTGGAATAATCTGTGGAATTCCTTTGGTGAAAGGATATGCTGAATTTGATCAGCGCGTGTTTTCCGAAGCAGAATTGCGTATCATGATTTAGTCTAAAGAAAGTCAGAACTGTCTGTAATTGCGTGAGTAAGGACAGAAAGTGATGGAAACTTGTATTTTTAGCTGTGCAGCTCTTTTTCTAACTTTCTGCCCTCCTTCTCTTTGTCTCATCTATTCAGCTGATGACTGCAGGAGTCCAACATGTGTGTAGTGCACAAAACCCTACTGTGTGTGTGTGTGTGTGTGTGTGTGTGTGTAATGAGAACCAGAACCTGGCTTTATGAGTGAATGAAGAGAAAGGAGGGGCGAGTCAAACAAAGCTCTGTGACTACTCTGTGGACACACACACGCACACACACGCAAGCATGTCACTCTGAACTCTCCAAAGACCCCGCCTGCGCACAGTCCGCGGTGGGAGCAGGAAGTGTGTGTCCCGGAGGGAGGGAGGGAGGGAGGGAGGAGGTCGGGGAGGGGGCTGACTCCTCCCTCTCTCATTCTCTTTCCAAACACACACAGAGTATACGCAGACTTGCACTCTAACACACACACACACACATAGTACAGTATGCTTAAAGAGGATCTAACACACATACACACGTACAGCAGCTGGATTTCTCAGGAGGAGGCCTAAAGAGCAGCACGCAACTTTAAAAGGACAAAGAGAGCAGTGGTGCGGTTTGGATGTGCATTGCGGATCAGGAATTTAGTCTCGGCCTGGTGTGTGTGTGTGTGTGTGTGTGTGTGTGTGTGTGTGTGTGTACGGATCTCATCTTTGTGCATGGATAGAGCTTATTCACTAAGAAAGTGAGAGAAACACTGGTGGAACACTGTCAAGCCTTTCTCTCATCTCTTCAGGTGTTTCAATGGAGGCAGCTGGAGAATCTGTACTTCAGAGAGAAGAAGTTCTCAGTGGAAGTTCACGATCCTAGAAGGTAAATTTATATCACAGAACACACACACACACACACACGCTTGCACACACACACACACACACACACACACACCATGACACATAAACTAAATAGTCAAGAAGTAATAGCAAACAATTTAGATGCGTAGATAATAGACAGGTAGATGGATGGATAGATGGATGGATGGTTGGGTGGATTTAAAGGAAATGTCAGGAAGATTTAGAAATTGACGTAAAATAATATATTTAGATGACACCAAAAATACAACTGAAGAAAATATAAAAAGCTGCTTTTGAAACTAAATGAAATAAAAATATAGCCTGAATTCTAGTGTGGAAAATGACGGCTGGCAGGAAGAGAGTATTTGTGGTGTGGGAATATTCTAAATTTACCTCTTTTACACAAAAATGTGCCAGGTTTCTAATAATAAGACACGGCTGTGCTGAAACCGAGGGGAAAAATACTACACCTGCACAGCGTGTACCTCCAGAGAACGAACATTACCAAAACTCCAATAGAAACTGAAATATATACAGTATAAACATAATAAAACTACATGTACAAATTAAAAAAGAATAGGTATTTTTGAATAAAACCAGAGGAAAAAAATAAACAAATTAAAATCAGAACAATAATAACCCTGACTCATGCACACTCCCAGTTTCTGACCTCAGTACACACAGCAAATCACTTCACCACAGTCAGTATAGGAAGTGGGCAACTTCATCATTCATGTACAACAGCACAATGAATCACATGCTGCTTTGGCTGTGTGTTTGTTATGATGATTTCATGTAGAGTGAGATTTATCGCATTATTACTAGGCAAGAAGTTCACTCCTCATTCCATTTCTCAGCTCTAAAATCTACAATACAGACCAAACACCAAACTTTAGTCAAGCAGCACTGATTCAGCTTAATCACGCTGTCTGTGTCCGAACGGAAAGCAGCTCCTACCAAAATTATATACAAATATAAAAGGCAGAGTGATTAGTCACACACTGGTGCTGAGTGGAGCTGTTAAGTTTGGTCTGGAGGTGTGCCACTGATGGCTATGTAACAGTAAGGAATACACTTGGTGGAGTGTGGTTAAAGGAAAATAATCAACGACAGGGTGGTGTGATGTGGCCCAAATCGAAGCAGCATTACTCTTCCCACTCCAAAGCTGATTTTTCCAGTAACATCACACCCTGAAGTGTTTTGTTCCTTTCGATAGAATAATTTTTTTTTATTAATTACTAAACATCACGCTTTTTATCCTTTTATAGTTACATTTAATGTTGTGGAACGTCCGTGAAACAGGTTAGTTCCTGTTATCACTTATATTAGAGCAGCTATAAGCAGTCTTTTCATCATCAGCCTCTTGTGAAGTTAATAAAAAAAACTTGTCACTGTCAAAAAACTTAAAGTTACAGCTTTACGTCTGATTGTTCTAAAGCACTGACACTGGAAACTCCTTCCAGAAATGTTAAGTACACATCTCCTTACAGAAAACGTCACCGTATCCATAACACTACACACGTCTTTAAAATCCATTTATGTGGAGCGTATGCCATACAAGTCCCTGTGTAAGTTGTTACTACAGAAACAATGACATTCAAACAAGTGCATTGATATAAACCTTGCAGAGGGAACTATTGTAAGAGCTGCTGTGGTAGAAAATTAATCAACACCTTCTGACCAATCAGAATCGAGAATTCAACAGCACTGTGGTATAAATATTTTTACTTCCTGGGTCCAGTGAAGTAGATCAGAAGAAAAATGTGGGATTAAAACAGGGACGTGTGAACGAATACCAGAAGCTTTCATTCTCTCTTTCCATCTCTCTCTCTCTCTCTCTGTCATTCCTGTCTCTCCCTCTCTCCTTATTCCTGTTTTCTCTCATCCTTTTCTTTATTTCTTTCTTTCCTTCTTATTCTCTTCTTGCTTTCTCTTTCTCCCTCTCTCATCCGCTTCTCTCTTCCTCTCACATTCTCTATACCTTATACTTTCATTGCTCTCTCTATTTTCTCTTTCTTTCCTCTCTTCTCTTTCTATTCCTGTCTGTCTTTTGCTCTCTCTCTCTCTCTCTCTCTGTCTATCACCATGCACCTCATTCTTGAAACACTCCTCTTCTTTCTCTATATCTCTTCCTGTGTATCCATCTGTCCCTCTACTTCTCTCTCCATCCCTCTTTATCACTCTCACGTTTTTCTATTTATTTTTGTTTTTTCTGTGTCTTTCACCTCCACCTATTTCTCCTCTTTTTCTCTATATCTCTCTTCAGGTCTTCATCTTTCTCTCTCTATCCCTCTATCATACTCTCACTTTTATCTTTCTCTTGCTCTTAGCCCTGTATTTCCCCTCAGCATTCTCTTACTGTTTCCTTCCTTTTCATGCATCTCTCCCGTTCTCTTTTATCCTCTTACCCACCTCTCTCTCTCTCTCTCTCTCTCGCTCATATTCTCTCATCCCGCTCTCTCCCTCACTTGCTTTCTCTATTTCTAATTTTCCTCTACATCTCTTCTTGTCTTCTCTCTAAACTTCCTCTGTCTAATCTTTCCTGTTTTTACTCCTCTATCCCTCACTCTTTCTTCACCTCTCTATCCCACTCTCATACCTCTCCTTCTCCTGAGCCCTTCTCTTTCTTCTCCATCTCCATCTATTTTTTTGTCTTGTGCTCTCTATATTCCATCATTTCTCTCTTAATAATAAGACTATATAACATGTTTAGTGTTTTTTGATTGAAGATATCAAATCATAAAAGAGAATATCAGATGAAATTTGGCTGATGATGATTTTATTGCTCTTCATCCGTATGTATAGACGTTTATCAGTGGCATGACACTGAAATTCAGGCGTGATGCTGCGTGTTTTACACATTTCTCTGTCTTTTCATCTCTCGCTCACTCTCCATCACTCTGTCTGCTCTCTCTCTCTCTCTCTGTAGACGTTAGGATGGTGTGTTTTGAGTTCTGAGCTCATCAGTTCAGCTCTTTAGTGCAGCAACTCGTGCCAAGAGCCACAGCACAGATGCTGACTGATAAACCGCCTCTGATGTGAAGTTTAACTAGCTACAGTGAGAGAAATAAAGAGAGAGATAGAGAAATAGAAATAAAGAGAGAAAGAACAGGAGGCATTCAAGGCTACAAGAGACAGAGACGCAGTAATTAGAGAGTGCAGATGGAAAGATCCTGCACATGTTAATGTTAATGTTAGATAGTGCAGATTTAGGACTCTTCTCTCTGACCCTGTTCTGGCTCTCTGTCTGTATGAGAGTTATTAATGGCTCGGTAATGATCTCGCGCACACACACACACACACACACACGCACACACACACACACAGAGAACCAACAGAGGAATGAGCTTTTGATAAGAGTAGGAGGCAGGGGCTGTGTGTTTATCTTAGATCTCTCTGTGTGTGTGTGTGTGTGTGTGTGTGTGTGTGTGCACAGGGTATTTTTATAGCACTTGAGTCTTTTTATAAAACTGCTGTAGCAACAGGCAGACAGCGGTCCATCAAACCAGGACACACCTCCTCTGTGTGTGTGTGTGTGTGTGTGTGTGTGTGTGTGTGTGTGTGTGTGTGTGTTGAGGACTGCACTGTGGGTGGTACAGTGGATACATCTTTAGAGCTGACTTTTTAGTCCCAGTATTAACTAATGCCTGAAATTAATATCTGCTGGGGAATCTGAGTTAACTTTCAGTCATCAACTGAGAAGAAAGCCAGATTTACTGCTTTGATTTTTAGAAACTAATTAGCCTTTTGGAATTATGGAATTATGTATACTGTACCTTTTGGAATTATGTATTGAAATGAATTAGCCATTAAAGTCCACATTAAAATAATAACTGTAGTAGAATACAGTAATAAGCAAATTAATCAGGTACTAAGTAAGTGTGTAGTAAATTGGGAATTCAGTGTAATGAAGAAGGTTGTAGTTACGGGCAGATATTTTCCAGGCCTCAGGACAGAGGGATTAAAGTAAGAAGTGTTGCTGTGGCTTCAGCTCACGAAACAATAAAACACAGACCAGCAGTAACATTAAAAAGACAAAAATTAAACCATTAAACTGAACTGCGGTTTTAGAAACAGTACTGTAACACATTTATAACTATGCAGGTCAGAGTTAAATTGAGCTAGGAATACATTTATATCATGATATAATGCAGTCTTAAAGCATAATGTTATAAAGCATCATGCATGTCATTATGATCATTTATGAAAATGCATTACACATATTTATTATGCATAATGAACTGTCAACATGATCTATTATAAGTAGTGTTCATAACACATTATAACACCAGTAATAACTATCTTAAGCATCTTGATTTTTGAGATTATCAGGAAATTGTATTATCTATATGACTTGTAAAAGAACTGCAACTCCACATAATCCAACCCTAATAATGCATTATAGACACTGCTAGAAACTGTAATCTGTTCTATAATTAATTATAATAATGTATACAATGAATGTACTCATAGGTTGTTAGACATATGGCCTTCATAGAAAGTGTTACCAAAAGTACATCATGTAAAATAAAATTCAGCGAGGTAAATATAGCAGATATTTCTCAGAGCAGAATTTTAATGAGTCTGGAGTGATTTATTATGCGAGGAATATCTTATATGTAATACTCTTTGCATGGAGTTTTGCATATTTTCCTCACATCTGTGAGGGGTTCCTCTGGGTTCTCCGGTTTCCTCCCACCTCCCAAATACATGCTGATAGGTGGATTAGCTCTAGAATTCACTACATGTGAATGAGTGTGTGCATGGTGATGGACTGGTGTCCCATCCAGGGTGTATTCCCGCCTCAGACGCAGTGCTCGTGCGATAGGCTCTGGATTCACCTGAAACCTGACCAGGATGAAGCTGTTACTTGCAGATGAATGAATGAATAATGAGTCTTGTAAAATTCACTATATTAATGTGTTATATTGTAACAGAAGAATACTGTATGAATAATTCAGTGTTAACAACATAATGGCAGGTAAACAAAAAATAAAACTAAAATAAAATTGGGCAAAATATGGTCTCTGCTTATAAGCTAGCCAATAAAACAAGGAGGGTACTCGCTAGTTAACTTTAACAAGAAGCAAGGAAGTGCGTTATCTAAAAGTATGGAGGTTCGCTAATGATACAGCAATACAAGCTAAACCTGATATTATATTGTACAGTGTAATGAAATTCAGTGAATATAAAGTCGGTTTGTGTTTGCTCCAACTGCAGGGCGTCGGTAACGCGAAGGACGTTCGGACACAGCGGCATCGCCGTGCACACCTGGTACGCCTGCCCCGCCCTCATCAAATCCATCTGGGCCATGGCCATCAGCCAGCACCAGTTCTACCTGGACCGCAAGCAGAGCAAGGTGTGTGTGTGTGTGTGTGTGTGTGTGTGTGTGTGTTTGTTTTTATATCTTAGTGCGGACCAAATGTCCCCAGAAGGATAGGAATATCTGACAGTTTTGGATCTAGGTGTAGACATAGCATGAATTAGTAATTAGTAATTAGCAGTAATATTTGTTACTAGGTCTTCTCAAGAATAGTAACACAAATATGTGTGTCTTGGTTTTGTGCATTTGAGCAGGTATTTGTGTCCCTAGATATGTATATGTATATATGTGTCAGAGTGAACACTAATGAAATCAGTGTGGAAATAAATTGTTTTTATTTATGCCCATTTTAAAAGCTGTTTTCGTTAAGATAGATGACAGAATGAGATATTTTTGCTTTCTTGCTATTCAGCATTTTTTGTTAGAAAACAAATAGAAAAGCTTAATGTTGAACATTTTCCATTCATGTCCATTATACACGTATATACTGTAGTTTCTTGTACGTAACGGTAGTAGCTGTTCTCTAATATGACCGAGTCACATTACTTGTTTAACTGTTCAGTGATTACATCATGTGCAACTGAATGGTGTTAATTCATTTCACAATTTGTCTAGACTACACACATGAGCACTTCACACATGCACTCACACACACACACACTCACACACACTGTGTGACTCCTTAAAGCGAGCAGGAGGATTGGGTTACACTTTTAAAAGCTGGGAAATGTTCGTCTCTCGGAAAATCCTGTCACACACTATACAGCTGGCTAGCACATTCAGTGTGTGTCTCTATATATCTCTGTGTCTCCCTGCATTTATTTCTTTCTCTCTTTCTATCGCTCTCACTCGCTGTCTTTCTCTCAGTCAAAGATCCACGCAGCACGCAGTCTAAATGAAATAGCCATTGACCTCACAGAGACGGGCACGCTGAAGACCTCTAAACTCGCCAACATGGGCAGCAAGGGCAAGATCATCAGCGGCAGCAGCGGGAGCCTTCTGTCCTCAGGTTAGTGCGCGCACACACACACACACACGCAATTTATATAGGTATGTTTGCCTGATGCTTAATTTCAGTGTCACTAATGGAATTTTTTATTTATGCATTTCACTGTGTGTGTGTGTGTTTGTGAAAGTGTGGGCTAGAGTGAGAACAGCTCTCCACACTGTTGGTTTTGGAAACTTGCTGCAGTATCAATTATCATGGACAGAAAGCGAGAAAGAGCGAGAGCAATATAAGAGGAGAGAAAGAGGGAGGAAGGGAAAGACGGTCATCAGCCTTTCGGCCTGTAAGCGAGGCGAGAGAGTTGAGAGATGAGATCACTGATGTGGAGGCTCACTCAGGCCACTGTGCTACAGTTCATCTAAGCTGTACTTCTAATTTATTTAACCATTTCAGACCTACATTAAAACTTTAATACTTGTGTGTAAGTTGCAGAAAGACAGCGATGTCTCAGAAACAACCAGGACATTTCTCCTGTCAGATCTCTGATAAACTGGGACTCGTTAGCCCAGGGGTGATTACCTGGCAGACCATGGATCCAGTATTTCAGCAGACTGAACCAAGTACTTGAAAAAATAATGTAGTAGAACCAATAAATGGGTGCAAAACATTAGAGTTCAGTGACTCTAATTTTCTAAGCATGAACCAGCTCAGCTTCTGTAGCAGATTCTCTGTTAATCCCATCACATACAGTTATGTAATATATTTAGCTGAAGGCAGCTCATCAGGTCAGAGCAACAAGGCTAGAGACGTTAAGTCAGGAAGGGAAGTTTTCAAAGCCGTCATTTTCCCCTTTTTTTTACTCTCTGTTGTCTAATTAGCGAAGTGAAGCGAATATTTAAAGAGCATTGGACAAAGTGTTTATTCTTCCTGCTTCATATTCTATTCTGCTAGTCAGAAGTGGTAACATGTAGCACCACTACAAAACAAAACCACTTTGAATTGGCTTGTTTATAGCTATAATCTTATAATAAATGGTTAAGCATTAAAAGGTAACTGCTGTCACCATTCAGTCATGTTGGTTGCTTATCTGGACATTTGTAAGCAGGAAGTTTGTGTAACTGGACCTTTACAAATTTTAGTTGAATATCCCTGTAGAGGCAAAAACTCTGAATGGACACTTTATTTCTCATGGACCATAAGGCAGCTGGATAACGTGGATTTTAATTTAACACTTTACACAGCAATGTGATGACTGAGAAAATGCTCCACATGGGAAAACTGAGGCTTCCTGGTTAGCTTGATGACTCTAGTTTTGCAGAAAACAATCTTCCTCTTTTCATTTGTAAGAATTGTGACACGCATGCTTTGAATTTTATTATCTCCATCTAGATGGCGTGATGATTTTTTTAAAATAAAATGCTTAAATAATAAATTCTACATAAAGAAAATAATGAAAACGAAGCGCTTTTGCACGAAGCGAATCATTTTTGGAGTGTGGAATCGACTCCAAAGATTTGTTTTCAGTGCCAGAACCCTTAAATAAATCAAATAAAATAAACCCCCAGGACCAGTATGTGGGACCAGACTTACATGCTTTATTCCCATAACTACATACTATATTTAGTTAGTATAACTGTAGTTACTGAATAACATGTTTTAGGAGGAATAACTAAATAATAATCCAGAATTTAAAAGGGTTCACTGGAGCATGAGCTCTTAGCCCCAGGGACATTAATGATAGAAGAGAGTCCTGGTGTGTGTGTACAGTATATAGCCCATGTTACACCCACAGCTGCTCTAATCCCAGCTCTCCCCTGGTGTGAGTGGTGTGGGAGCTCGGCCCTGCTCTATATTTACTGCCTGGAAGAAAAGGCTGATTTAGAGCGGACTGAGTGAGGGACAGGAGGGATATACCAGCTTCGTCCTTACTTTCCAAAACAATAGCCCTCTGTTCTTATGACAGAATGTGTGCAAAGAGTGTGTGTGTGTTTGTGTGTCAGGAAAGAGTGTGGGGGGTCTTGCTTATCTTATAAGTTCACACACATAGACATAGACATAGACATATTTCTCCATAAAAGAGACAGAAGGAGAAACAATCTGACTCAGACAGTTTGATTTTCTGAGCAGAAGTGAAGCCGTTTCTTTCTATTAACTGGTGAAAGAGTGGAAACTTCACTTCTCTCTGTCTCTCTCTCTCTCTTTCTCTCTCTCTCTCTCTCTCTCTCTCTCTCTCTCTCTCTCTCTCTCTCTGACACTCGTGAAAGCTTTAGAACTAAAGAATGCTTCTTTGAAGTTTAGGAAATCTGCAGTTTCAGGAATATCACTGAGTCGGAATTGGGACATTAATCCTTTCAGAGTAGGCATCAGAATGAAATTCAGCATGGTGTGTCTAATCTAGAGCATCTCACAGTCTCAATTCTTTGATTTCATGTGATGCAGTTTGTTTGCCATGCAAATGCAGACATCAGGTGAAATAGAAAGCTCTGTTTGGCAATAGTGACCATTTATTTCCTATTCAAACCACATAAAACTCTTTCTGTTGCCCAGTGAATTTATCACTTTGTTTGTTCTGTATATAGAACAGCTTTCAGGCTTTCCTGAGTGACACCACAACCTTCAGAAACTCAGTATACACACACACATACACACACACACACACACACACACACACACACAGGGGGGTGATCTGGACAGGTTGTATGCATGTCATCTGCACTGATATTGAAAATGACCTGTTACTAATTTTCTGCCTGCTACTCTGTACATACAAACACACACTCTGGATCTGGCTGACCTCACTCCCGGTCTGCACACATGAAAGAGACCCCTTGACCCTTAACCACCTCACACATACACACACACACACACACACTGCTGGTTAGCACAAGCCAGGTCCAGTGAAGAGCAGTAACACACAGCAGTTTCAGATATTACAGTTCACCCAGCTGTATTAAAAGTGCACTAAGGACACAATTGCTGTTAAAGCGCCTTATCAGAACATTCCACTCACTTCCTTTTAAACTTTTGGGCTCTTAGAATAGGTACACTCATACACTAACACACACTCACAAACAAACAAAATGTGCTAGCCAACAATGAGTAAAGCTGCACTTTCGAAGCCCTTTATCTCTATCCGGAAACACGCTCATGCACACACACAGTATGGCCTCAGAAACCCCAATCCCACCCCACAAAATACACACACACAAACTTTCAGTGTGAAAAGGTCACACTTGTTGTGTGCCCTTTATAATATTCCCAGTCTTATACCTTATTGTGTCTTTGTTTTTTCCCCACACGCACATGTATCTCAACACAAGGTAGAATGTCCGATTGATGTTTGTGGCACGTGTGTGTGTGTGTGTGTGTGCGTGCAGGCTCTCAGGAGTCAGACAGCTCTCAAACGGCTAAGAAGGACATGTTGGCGGCTCTGCGCGCTCGGCAGGAGGCTCTGGAAGAAACTCTAAGGCAGAGGATAGAGGAGCTCAAGAGCATCTGCATTAGAGAAGCGGTCAGACACACACACACCCAGACACACACACACACACACACCACTTTATCAGATCCACCACTACACAATTGCTTTAGTCAAACATAAATTGACAGAACGTCTTATCCCAGAAAATAAGAAATGTGCTTTTTGTGCTTTTATTGGTTGTATTAATTGGTACCAACAGGAACTAATGGTACCTGGGAGTGGGGATAGCAGCACGTTTGCAGCACATTTGCAGCCCAGATGCACAGAAATGAGTGTGTCTGTGTTGTGTGTTTCAGGAGCTGACTGGTAAGCTTCCTAAAGAATATCCTCTAGACCCAGGAGAGGAGCCGCCTACAGTACGGCGCAAAATCGGCACAGCCTTCAAACTGGACGAACAGAAGATCCTCCCCAAAGGAGAGGTGAGTTAAACCTTGACCTCTGACCTCTGGCATTTCTGAAGACTGATGAACATTTCCGGACTCATCCATTTCCCGACACGCTTGGAGGACTCACACAGCTGACCTCTGAGAATTCTATACAAATATTTCCTGAACCAAACGTTCCAGAGTTTTGCGTGCATGTTTCGTGTCTGTGTGTGTGTGTGTGTGTGTTTGTTTTCATAAATAGACCTAGTTCCTAGTCTGGCATGATTCAGTGGAAGTGATGATAGCAAGTGTATGTAGAGCGCAAGCCAGATGAGCAGTTTGGGCATGGAGGAAAAGAGGGTGTGTTTTACTGGTCAACGTTTTTCAGATCTTCATATTTATCTGGCAGAGTAACACACACAGAGTAACACACTATCCACATCGCTATCCACCCACATCTGCATACATGAGTTCACAGACACCTGAGATTGGCTAGATTCGCTGTGATTGACAGGAGAGAAAGAGTAATGCCAAACCACCTACCTAGCCAGTTTCGCTTTCTAGACTCCTGGCCATGGATGACTGTCACATTGTCAGGATTTGAAGTTGAAATCTCCTGAATGTGTGTGTGTGTGTGTGTGTGCGTGTGCGTGTGTGAGGGGAGTTGAAAGAGTAATATAATGTAGCTATAAGATAAGGTTCATCAAAGCTTCAGGGTCTCATCACAGCAACTCACTTCACTTTGAAACAGTAGTAGACAGTAAGGACTGTGTGTGTGTGTGTGTGAGATGTGATTTGAAACACTCAGTTACTATAGCTGTGTTGTCATTCTGAATGTGTATTTTGGATGAGTTTTAGAGGGTGATATGAAGGATTGTGTGTTTTTTGGCCTGCATGACTGGCTTTTGTGTGGTTTCAAATGTGCTAATGTGTGTTCTTACCTGCCTGCCTGTGTGTGTGTGTGTGTGTGTGTGTGTGTGTGTAAGGAGGAAGAGCTGGAGCGTTTGGAGAGGGAGTTTGCTATCCAGTCTCAGATCACGGAGGCGGCACGGCGTTTAGCCAGTGATCCTCATGTGAGCAGTAAAAAGCTGAAGAAGCAGAGGAAGACATCGTACCTGAACGCACTAAAGAAGCTGCAGGATATCGAGAACGGCATCAACGAGTACCGTATCCGTTCGGGCAAGAAACCCACGCAACGAGCCTCGCTCATCATAGAGGGTGCGGAAACACACACATACACACATCTGAGACTGAACACAAATCCACACATTACTAATGCACTCATATCCAGTTCAAAATTGGCACCATTTTTCCCAATAAAATGGTCTAAATATGTACTAAAAATATTGCCAAAAATTATTTTTCAGACTATATTTTTATAATCATAATACAACTGTAAAAAATATTTCAAAATTTATAAACGTTGGCTTACACCCTGTATGTTTTTTTTTTTTTTTTTTTTTTTTAAATAAAGTATATTCCGAGTTATGCAGTATGTGAAAGATTTAGCCCTGGTCACATTCTCTTCATCTCTTTAGGCTAGTTTATACTTTTACTTTCAAGCACATTTGCATGTCTGTGTCATGAGGCACAGATGGGGGATTATGGGTAAGCATAGAATCCAAAGGCACACACCTCCAAAACCATTGAATGCATTGTCCATAGCTACTTTTTTCAGATGTACAAGATTTTGAATCAGTTTTTCATTTTCTGCCCCCTAGTGGGCACTTTCAAGTTATGTGACTGCCTTCACATGTTCACAGATATATGGATGTGTATAAGTATAAATCAGGCCTTATTTACTTATAAGACTTTTTTTTTTTTTTTTTTTTTTTGGATAAGAAGCTAAACAGCTGGTCTGGGTGACTGAGATATCTTTTTCTATATGAAGAGAACAGAAAAACACATGGGGAAATTACACTGTTAATGGCAGCCACTGCGCTGTGTGTGTGTGTGTGTGTGTGTGTGTGTGTGTGTGCGCAATGGATATGCTGGGGTAAAGGTGGGGTTGTTGCTCTCTGAGCTCTCTTCTGTGATTATGAAGCTTCATTAAGTGAGTTAACAAAGTGTCCCCCTGCAGAAAATCTGCCCTGCTGAGAGCAAGAGGAAGTGCAGTTGCTGTAAAACAGCATGTTTGTGACCTCCGCTAGGGTTGGGGCGGGGCGTGAAATTAATTTAATCCTTACACACACATAAATAAGAGCACTCTCCTCCAGACTACATGGATAAAGACATGTAAGCCTAATCATTAGCAGCCTGATTGAAGTGTTTGTGTGTATGTTTGTGTGTGTGTCTGTGTGTGTGTCTGTGTGGGTGGGTGGGAATGTGTTGAGTGATGTCAAGCTCTGTGTGTTTCTGTCTCTCTCCTGCAGAGGCGAATATCGGCTCAGAGGACAGCTCTCTCTCTGATGCTCTGGTGTTAGATGATGGTGAGTCTCTCTCTCTCACACACACACACACACACACACACATATTATATATACATATATATATATATATATACATATATATATATATATATATATATATATATATATATATATATATATATATATATATATATATATATACATACATAAATACATATACTCAGAGTATATAGAATATCGGTTCAGAGGCACACATACACATATATATATATATATATACACATATATATATATATATATATATATATATATATATATATATCGGCTCACACAAACACACACACACACACACACACACATATATATATATATATATATATATATATATATATATATATATGTGTGTGTGTATGTGTGTGTGTGTGTGTGTGTATATACTGTGTATGTATGTGTGTGTGTGTGTGTGTGTGTGTGTGTATATACATACATAAATACATACACACCCCACGGAAGTGTGAGTTGGCTAATAAACTTTAACTAGTAGCATATGGAGCAGTCTTGACCTCAGGATGCTGCTTTTGCCTAGGCAGTTGTCTCCTGATGGGACGTTTCCATAGTAACAATACTGTGCATATTCAGTTTCACTTTACAACCATCCAGTTATCCACACATCCGTCATACAGTCTATCATTGTTGTCCATCAACCTCTAACAGGGCTGTCAAAACCTGTTAAAATGACATTAAAATTTTAATAACTTTAAGGATGTAGTATTGCAGTGCAATTAAATATTAATGAGCCTATAATAGCATACAGCCCATATTTTATTTACATAACCCCTAAAGCTAAAAGTTTTCTAAATCAAAGAAAATTGTCTCTGCCTAAAGGAGGCTGTCCACTAAAAGTCAGTGACCAGGTAAGGAGGACATTAGTAAGAGAAAGCTAATTCTGAAGAGATCCACAGCTCAGATGAGAGAAACTGCTGGAAACTCAGCAAACGTAGAAAACAGTTCTCTGGTATGATGAGATGAGCATTCAGCTTTCTGGCTTTAGCATACACCACACATTCTTGTGTTCTCATGTTCTTTTCGTCTTTTTTTCCCCAGATGATCCCCAGGTAGCAGGGACGCCCACCTTCTCTCCGGTTTCCTCCCCTCATAAAGGCCTTCCTCCTCGGCCTCCGTCGCATAGCAGACCTCCTCCTCCTCAGTCTCTGGAGGGTCTCAGGCATCTGCACTACCAGCGCAGCGACTACGACAAATCTCCCATCAAACCCCGCATGTGGAGCGAGAGCTCACTCGACGAGCCCTATGAGAGGGTGAAGAAACGCTCCTCTCACTCCAGGTGTGCACCAGTCAGACATCTGGAACTGTAGTCATGCTTACCACTGGCATGCTAGCACAACAGTACAGCATATTACTATATATGCTTTATGTCGATACAAATTAATTTTGTCTCAAAAAACGTGATTTCATAAAGGTTTGTTCATATTTATTGAAAAAAATACAGAATAATATTGCATAGCTCATACAGAGTGGGCATCCAACTTACATTCAGAAGCAGAGTGATGTGGATCGTGAATATTTTTTGCTTTATATGCATTAAGGACATTTGAAGTACATTTTGCTGAGACTGAAATTATTCATTATAAACACATTCAGTGAGATTGAGCACTCGAGTAACATGCTGAACTAATCTTAGCTACTCATTACAGTCTTCACAGTGCCTTTGTTGTTATGGTAACATTGGCACTAAATCTTGATTCTTGTGCATGCATTAGGTTCAGATTATATCGAAAATAAGTGTGTAAATGCAGATTGCTGAGTGCATATGAACAGTTTATTTGGAATCTGAATGAATTCATTTGCACTAACAGAAATCTTTGCAGGAAATGATTAAAAAAAAAACTTTTGGGTAGTGGATTTACATTCTGGTGAATTTTCAGGTATCCTCTGTTTTTTTCTAATTCTCTCACGCTCTGTGTGTGTATGTGTGTGTGTGTGTGTGTAGCAGTCACAGGCGGTTCCCCAGCACCGGCAGCTGTGAGACTGGAGGGAGTAACTCTTTGCAGAACAGCCCAGTGCGCACGCTGCCACATTGGAACAGCCAGTCCAGCATGCCCTCTACTCCTGACCTGAGAACCAGGAGCTACGTCCATTCAGCCAGGTATACACACACACAAACACACACACACACACACACACACATTTGCAAAGTGACACAGTTGTTTGGTGATCTTACTGATATTTGAACCTCTATCTCTCAGCCTGTCTCAGCCTTTCCGTGGGCGGAGCTCCAGCCTGGAGTCTCAGGGGAAGTTGCTGAGCCTAGAGGCGGGACCAGAGGCGGAGCTTAGCCCAGACCTCTTCCTGTCAGGGCCACAGCGGGCAGGAAGCAGCGGCTCGGTAGTGCCAGATGACTGCTCATCATGCACCAGCCACTCGAGTTCAGAGCACTGCTGCCCACCGGTAGGCGCCAACCCCAACTACCGCACCCTAGCTGAGGACTCACCTTCTAGAGCACGCCAACGTCAGCGCCAGCGTCACAAATCCGCCGGCCACCTGGGCACCTCGAGCTCGGGCAGCATGCCCAACCTGGCCGCACGTAACGGTGGGACACCCGGAACAGCCCACCAGGGCGTCTACCTGAACAGCCAGAGCCAGCCATCATCACAGTACCGCATTAAGGAGTATCCGCTGTACCCGGCAGGCAGCAGCCCAGGCGCTGTGGTGGTCCGCAGCCTGGAGAGTGATCAGGAAGGCCACTACAGCGTCAAAGCACAGTTTAAGACGTCCAACTCATACACAGCCGGTGGCCTCTACAAGGAGGGCTGGGGGTCAGCAGGGGAGGATGGTGAGGGCGGCAGTGCCAGTGGCAGTGCCAGGCTCACACCCTCCAGGTCTCAGATAGTGAGGACTCCGTCTGTAGGGAGGGAGGGAGGAGGGAACAGAGTGGCCGTGTCTGAGGAGCTAAGGTGCTGGTACCAGCGTTCGTCCGGATCGCTCAAAGAGCACTCACGTCTCACGCACACCAGTTCAAACACAGGGAGAATTGGCACACTGGCTAAGGGCTCACCAGGTAAGACATCCTGCTCTCTCTATAGAGTATGTTTCGTCTTCATATAGCATGATGTGTTAGGGTTATTCCATATTGCTCATGTACATCTTGTTAACACTCTATTTGATATGATTGTCAAATCACTTCAAAATTGTACTCAAATTCAAACATTTCAAACATTTAGTGGTCAAATATTAATCAGCTTGTAGGTTTATACTGCCACAGAGAGAATCAATAAAATGGGCATTTATTTTCTATAAATCATGATTGATGTCACCATTAAGTTAGTCATAATCATAATCATATACTTTAATGGTTTAGATTCGTTTTTTTTTATTGAATCATTAATTTTTTTTTTATCCATTTCTTATTTTTTTAGCACTGAGATTTAGCTAGATTTAGCCTCCAATACATCAAATGCCTTTTTATTCAAATGCCTGTTTGGTAGTTGTTAAATATTCACTGTCATATCATAGTTTTTTATTCTGTTTGGTTCTTTTAGATTTAATTTGGCATTTTTTGTTTTCAATTTAAATTACATAAATATGAAAATTAGAGTAAGATTCAGTCATCTTTCTGATTGAATTTGAAATTAATTGAAGGCCATAACATAAGGTAACGTATCATAATGTAACATAACATAACATAATATAAAAGATGTTTTGATCACTTTACGCATCTTTTTCTGTTTCATTCACACGCTTCATTTTGCATTCAGAGCATCGTGATTAATACCTCCTCATCAGTATGTGGGGGAGACAATAGTGTTTATTAGTGTGAGTTTAGCTAAATGCATTCCTCTGTGTGAGGGAGTGAGATGCTGTCAGGGTGGTCTGCACCGTGTGTGTGTGTGTGTTCGTGTGTTCATATGTGTGTTGGGGGGGATAATGGCTTGCCCTCTGGCTGACTGAAACACTCTGGGATTTAATCCCAAAATCTGTCATATGGGAGTGTCAGTGACAGGCTCACTTTATTTATGTTATATCTGCTATAGCTCACTCCAAAAGTGAGAGTGCATTATTGTGTGTTTCTGTGAGTGCATAAGTATGCAATAACTGTGTGTGTGTGTGTGTGTGTGTGTGTGTGTGTAGCCGCCTCTCCACACAGCCAGAGAAGTGGAACTCCATGTAGTGAGTCAGCAGCAACGCCACCCTGCAGCCCCCAGCACATCCTCAACTGGCAGAGCGGGTAAGAGTGAGAGTCAAGTATTGGATCAAATTGGACAAGTTTTTCGATTTTTAAAATAACGCGACCTTTATGTTTTTAATGATAAATTGTGTAAACTGTTGACGTGCTTACTGGTTTATTTTTCATCTAAGTGGACCATCTAGATGGTTTGATAGTCATCTTTAGGATCTAATGCTAAAATCTATACCAGATAAGCATATCAGTTTTAGCAAACCGAAAGCAGTTTACTTTAACGCTGTAAATTCAAAGACTTTAAAATAACAGTTTGTGCAGTCGTAACCCCATCATGGGCTGAGTGATGCACCTCTACCAGGTACAGGTTAAGTGTTGTCAAAAATGGGTTAGGAACATCTTGTCAATATCTTATTCAATTCCTAAATACTGTACAATACTGTAACAGTGGATTTAGGTGTAGTAATGTGCAGTGGCAGTATGTGTAGTACTGTAATAACAGTGGCTTTAGGTGTAATAACAGTGGCTTCAGGTGTAGTAATGGAGGATGTAGGTGTAATAACAGTCCATTTAGGTGTATTAACATAGGCTTTAGGTGTAATAATAGTTGATTTAGGTGTAATAACAGTGGTTTTAGGTGTAATAACAGTTCATTTAAGTGTAGTAACAGAGGCTTTGGGGGTAGTAACAGAGGATTTACATGTGGTAACAGAGGCTTTAGGTGTAATAACAGTCGATTTAGGTGTAGTAACAGAGGCTTTAGGTGTAGTAACAGTCGATTTAGGTGTAGTAACAGAGGCTTTAGGTGTAGTAACAGAGGCTTTAGGTGTAATAACAGTGGATTTAGGTGTAGTACCAGTGGTTTTATGTGTAGTAATAGAGACTTTAGATG
Source organism: Pangasianodon hypophthalmus (assembly GCF_027358585.1). Classification (NCBI taxonomy): domain Eukaryota; kingdom Metazoa; phylum Chordata; class Actinopteri; order Siluriformes; family Pangasiidae; genus Pangasianodon; species Pangasianodon hypophthalmus. The sequence goes on along the minus strand of NC_069715.1, from coordinate 7,934,889 downwards.
TAATAACAGGCTGTAGGTATAATAACAGTCGACTTAGGCATAGTAGTAGAGGCTTTATGTGTAGTAACAGTAGACTTAGGTGTAGTAACAGTGGTTTTAGGTGTAATAACAGTAGATTTGGGTTTAATAACAGTGGATTTAGGTGTAGTAACAGTGGTTTTAGGTGTAGTAACAGTGGTTTTAGATGTAATAACAGTAGATTTAGGTGTAGTAACAGTGGATTTAGGCATAGTAACAGTAGATTTAGGTGTAGTAACAGTAGATTTAGGTGTAATAACAGTGGTTTTAGGTGTAGTAACAGCAGAGCTGGGTTTAATAGCAGTGGCAGTAGGTGTAGTAATATGGCTGAGTCTGTACTAAACACTTCTCTACATTTAGGTCCAAAAGTCCACAAACAAATTTTTTTTTCGCAAGTTATAATAAATGAATACAGTTCTTTCTATTATATTTCTCAAACAGGATTATTAGTCATATAAATGTGTAGATAAACAATAATTCCTGAAAGAGCTACAAGATGGATTTGTGTTAGTGTTTTCTACAATTATTCAGTCTTTCTCAACTCCTACACACTAGCTCAGTCGACCCGTCTCGCATCATTGGAGAGAGTGACACATGCCACCTCCAAGACATAAAGCAAAAATTACCAAAAAAAAAAAAAAAAAACAGGATGTCAATTTTTGGGGTTTTTTGTAATCATTAAATAAAATCTAGTTCTCAAAAAGCAGATGCAAGTGTTCAAACTCTACTGCATGGACTTGTGTCATAATAAAAAAAAAAAAAAGTGTATAACCGCACATCCATGTCTTAACCCTGCTAAGCTTAAACACTGCTCTTCTTTCACTCGCTAACTTCAGTCACTGTTCACACAGCTGCTAACCTCTCTCTCTCTCTCTCTCTCCCCCTCTCCTTGTATCCTCTCTAACCAACTTCTGCTCGGTTTGGCCTGGGTGTGTGTTCCTGTGTGTGTGTGTGTGTTTGGTGTTTTCTTCGGGGCAGTGATACAGCTGAAAGCTCTCCTACTGAGGACCGCTCTCCCTCTCACCAAAGCACTGAGCAGTAGAGAGGTACTCTTACTTTCCTCCTCTCTCTCTCTCTCTCTCTCTCTCTCTGTGTCTGCCTTCTTGCATGTTGACTCTGCCTCTTTTGCACTGTTTACGTTTCATGCTTCTTGTTTATTGATTGTATGCTGATCAGATATTAACCACATGAATTCGCTCATGTAGTGGAATGCATCTTCCGTGAGCATCTTCTGTGAGCTGCAACTCAGCTAATTAGACCTGACCACCAACTGCTGTTTTGTTCCTCATTTCTAGTTGTTTCATGCAAAAGATGGTGGTCACATCTTTTTAAATTTTTTTTTAAGAATGCCACATTGACGTTCATGGACCATATAAGATATGAGTATTGGGAAGAGATTTGGTGGTAAAATGTGGCTTGTATAGATGACTGTAAAGATGGATATTTATACATCTGGCTAATTGGTTAAGCAGTTGGATGAAAATTTGTTTTGAATGTCTTAGCTGCACTTTTTTTCTTGCATTTTTATCTCGATAATCCCAATCTGGATATAATGCTGATACTCAAGACGCATGAAATGACCCCATGTAAACACATTTGTTTTCAGTGACTTTTACTGTGTCTTGAGATTTAACAGTATTAATATAACAATTTTTTGTCATGATAAAAGAATGACCGTAATATGACCGCGTGTGTGTGTGTGTCTGTGTGTTTGTGTGTGTGTGTCTGTGCATATGCTTGCTCACAGATCATTCAGCGACAGCTGTTTCCTGAGCAGTCCCCTGTGCTCTGAGCTCGCCGACGTGCAGTGGTATGGACACGAGAAGGCCAAGCCAGGAACTCTCGTCTAAACTTGTCCCTCCATCCATCTCCTGCTTCATCCCTTTCTTCCTGGAACAGTGTTCTCTGGGCGGATCTGTCCACAGGCTGGACCTCAATACATATTATAGACATATGTACGGCTGGAGCCAACACCCCTTCACCTTCTCTCTCTCTGTGCATATCCAGCAGTACAGTGGCTCTGGAATTTGGGATCATGGAGGTCGGAACGAACTGGACTAAACCAAACCTAAGTTGACTTTGCTGACCCTCCCACTGCGTATCGTATGAACTCTGAACTGTGACCCAGTTAGCTGCCAGCCAGTTGCTCCATATGCACAAAAATCTTCATCCAATCCCATCGCTGGAGTGATACACCAGGGGTGTGGCCTCTCTCTTTTGGAGATGTGTTTGTGTGTGTATGTGTGTGTGTGTGTGTGTGTGTGCGTTCTAGTGAACTGCCCCATGTATGCATACTCAAACGCACACTTCAGTGTGCAATTCTACATAGAAAACAAGGAGCACACACTCTTGCAGAACATTGCTGTTGGCCATTTTGTTCGTATCCTTCATGTGCACTGTTCTGTTGGAGTAAATGCGATGAATCACACACACCCCAGTCCACCGAGTGAACCATGAAGCCTGTTTCCCATTTTATAACGTTCTGTAAAATTATGTGCGTAAATAAGTGAGACCACAAGACCGCAAGATGACAGAAACACCCTCTTGGATGTGAATCATTCAAGAAAAGCAGCATTATTGGCATTTCTAATTTATAAAAATGGTCATGTTAGGAATTAGAGGACTTTCCAGCACTTCCCAAAAGTGAGTGATCTCGGAAACACTATAAAAGTCGAACCGCAAAGCACTGCAATGACAACTGAAATCCGGCTAATTAGTCCTGAAAACCTTTACGCCACTCCAAAATATATGGTTACAATAAATAATACATAAATAAATGACAATTCTGACATCAGTACATTTCCGATTTTAGAGGTGGTCAGTGATGTATAAGTCAGAATACTTTTTGTATCTATTGAATTTCTCCTTACAATGTGACAATTAAATCTAATCCTAGGGGATAAAACAAACTATGTCCTCCAACATCGAACAATCAGTAGAAAGAAGCACCATTTCAGAAAACTCCATCTTACTAGTATTTAAGTAGCATGTTATAAGCAAGACACTGAATGCGGATGTTAAACCAGCCAGCTTTTGCTAACTACCACATAAATTATACTGATAAAGTGCTAAACATTTTGATAACTAATAACATGAGCTAAAATTGTATTATAATGCTCAAACAGCAGTATACAGGGCATTACTAATATAACTGTTTCACAAACTTCAATAAACATTAGAACCAGCAACATTAATATGAAAACAAGTCGCTTATTAATGTAATTACTTATAATGTAACTTTAATACAAGTAATTATAGTGGTTCGTTTGGAATCTTGCTGATGTCATGACCATCCAGGAGTGCTTAACGTCACCTCACATGAACTAGGGATGTAACCAAATACAAATACTGATCATGTGTGCTAAACAGATACAAATACAGACACAAATAGATGTACTATTGTTTGTTTGGTTTTGTGCCATCTGATTTAGACTAGAGGTGTGTGTCAGGACTGGGACCCTGTGAGACAAAAAACAAAAAAAATCATGCAAGTGGGAGGTTTTTTACTTTCCTGTGGGTTTGTTTAAATTAGGCTGCTAGTTTATCATATAGTTTGGAACTAAATTTATTAGACAATATTGCAGGCAGGTACAAACAATAATAATAACTGCATGAGCAGGATTAAAAACAGACCAGACCAGATTAAGACCATGAACTTATGAACTGATATGAACTCTAGTGAGTTAAGTTTGAGGAACTATTTAAGATTGAGAGCCAGAACATCCAGAACAGGCCACGCCCACTTTGGGCTTAAAACAGAAGAAGCACTAATTAAATACAGATACAAACACTGGCATTGCGTTACACCGATAATATCTGTGTTCACGTAAGAGCAATTAGCCTCACATTAGCCTCACATTAATGAGTGCAGCTTTACAATATAACGTAGAGACATTATTGGTGCTTTAAAATCATTTCCACTGATCCAGATTAATCTGTGGAATCTTAATTCTGGCTGGTTTTATTGGCAAAGTGATACATTGATCAAGCCCTAACAGGAAATAGGATGTGTGTTTGTCCAGGTGTTCCAACAATTATTCACCGGTATAATGAAGCGGATACACTGTCGCTTTTGTGTTCGTTATCATTGCAAGGCTGCGTGTACACTTGTAGGGACTCAGCATTTGACATCATTATCAGACATTTTTGCAAAGGGTGATGATTTTGAGGCTTGTGGTCTCTATCTGTCTTTTTTTTTTTCATTTATCTGCATTTCATGTAGAAGTTCTATCATACAATAGCTGTAAAGTTTCCCAAAAGCCATGTGGTGCCATATTTGATCTGCTGTTTTAGGGGAAACTCCTCCCTGAACGCTAGCTAGATGTGAGCTGTGTGTTAGTGTAACCTTCTCAGACGCTGAACGCTGAAGTACTGTATGTGCCACTCACTCTCTTGGGCAGCTCCACCAGCCTGCTAGCCACCATGGTGCTCTGAGCCTCTACTGTACTGTACACCGATGAATTACAAATCCCATAATCCCCCTGCTCTGAGCCCACAAGCAATCCTTGTACCTGACATCTTCAACATAGGGACCTTATTTTTTAAAATTTCCTTACTGACGGAGTTTTGCTGTACTGCATGCAGTTAGCACCAGACTGTTCATACTCGGTTAGGGACTGGATGAAACTATAAGAGCACAACGTAAAGGGGCACACAGCATACAGAACAGCCACTGACCAACAAACTTCTCTCTAATTGATCTTACCTCTGTGCCATTTCAAGAGACAGCCTAAGCATTCCAGTATACGAACAGAACACACGCATCCGGACCTCGGTTCTGAAAGCAGAAAAACCTCCACACTCACCTTAGGCTCTCAGATGGAGAGGAAAAAACACAGGGTGTTTGTGTTTTTCTAGGCAGCGAGATTTTAACAAGAAACGATGGTGCTCTTCTCCTCAATCTGTGTCATGTGACGGGGAAACACGGCAAGCCATACAGTAACAACCACGTCTAAATACTAATCACTCCGCCTGGTACAGCATCACACACACTCGGAAATGGACACCCTGCAGCAAAGGACTTAAAGAGATATCTAAAAGCACACTCTTTTTTTTTTTTTTTTTTTTAAAGTATACGTTTTTCCATTACTATAGCGTATGTGCGTTATGTGCCATCAGACCCTTCATAACAGAGTCCAAACCTAACACCCTGCAATGTGAAATCAATTGCTGTTTGTGTGTTACTTTTACGGATCCAAATTCAACCCTTTACCCAGAACAGTGTAATGTTGCCTCTCTTTTAGGCCTGGACGGTGGCCCATAAGTGCAAAACATATTCACAAACCAAAAAAATGCAACAGCAAATCAGAAAACATAGTAACAAAAGTAAAAAAAAAAACAGCAAATGAGAAAACACAACAAAACTAAAAACGCAACAGCAAATCAGAAAACACAACAAAACTAAAAACAACAGCAAATCAGCAAACAACTAAACTAAAATCATAATAAATCAGAAAACACAAAACTAAAAACGGAACAGCAAATCAGAAAACACAACAAATCTAAAAACACAGCAGCAAATAAGAAAACACAAAAAAACAAATCTTAGCAACCAATCAGAAAACAACAAAACTAAAACATCATATGCTCGTTCATGATTGGACACGGCCTGTGATTATCACAAGCAAAACAAATTGCACTTTTTCAGTCTGTTATCTAGTTAGCCTAGCAAAAACAATTTAACGGAAAGTTACGTATAGTGTTATTAAACATCTGATAACAACAATCTTTTATTAAACATTAAACTGTAAACATCCTCTAACTCTGTTTTCCACCATCACTAGGACTGATGTATGCTGTAGCCAATCAGCAACAAGCGTGTCATGCTCTCGAAGGACCTCCCTTTCTGTTTTGAGATAATATTAAGGTGTTTTCTGATTTGCTGTTTTGTTGTTTTTTGTTTGTTTGGTTTTGGTTTTATTGCATTTTCTGCATTTTTTTTGTTGCATTTTGTGATTATTTTTGCGTTTTTCGTTTGTTAATGTGTCTTGCACTTGCAGGTCACCGTAGGCCCGAGTTCAAACTCATGATGGTTCAGAGGCAAATTCAGTTATCTGGTGTTAATGAACCCATAGAAACAGAGCTAAAGATATCCATAACCCTTTCACGTGAAGATGCAGTCTCATTCCCACAGTGCTGTGATTCAGGCCTCATGCTTATCTCTCCACTGAGAATTGAGAAAACGTGTATTCTCTCCTCATGCCCTCCTTCCTACCTGTATTTAATAACAGCCTAAACCTTTTATAACAAAAGAATAAACTAACACATTTATCAACATATATGGAAAAGACTATGGAAACCTGTCTGGGTTATTTTACAAGACAAAAAAAAAATGATGTTCAGATGTTTTAATATTTTTTTTAATCAAACAGTATTTGTTTTATTTCCTTTTTTTTCCACTATGTCAGGACAAAGTAACCCTTTCAGGTGCTACAGGATGACGAGTTACTGCGTTGTTTCCTAGCTGTAGACTTTTCCTAACCGTTGTCAATAGTTTTAATACGAGTCGTGCAAAATGAAGGATGTTAGTTACTAAACCGTGTCGCTCACTCCCTCATCCCTGACAATAGAGCATGTTTTCATCACTTTATGGAGTTCAAATCAAAAATAACCGCACACGTTATAACGGTGTTGTAGAAAAACAAATGTGGAGTTGTTGGGGAGAATAACAATGAATTCCACAGTTAATTTATTCTTTTTCTATTAAGAATTTGTATAGTAACTTTACATTTTTCAAAAACCGTGTTGTTGGCAACTGAATCTGAATTTTCCAGATGAGAAATGTGGTGGTTCTTGAGATTATGAAAATAAATTATTGCTGAATGTTCTCTAAACTTAAGTGTGACTTTTCATTTTTTTTTTTTCTTTTTTCTTTTTTTTTTCTTGCAATCCAGGTTTTTGGGATAAACATTGTTCTCACATTCCATAAAGAAGTTGCAAAAAAAAAAAAAAGTCATTAATCTGGTGCAATCATGTGAAGTGCAGAATATTATGAATGCTTAATGTGTAATAGTCATTATTATTCATCAGAGAACAGCGAGAGGGAGATGACAGTGACTGCTCGTGCTCTTCACCCTCTTCAGCATGTTCCCTGAGGTCATATTGAAATTACTTTCTTCATGAATATTAATTTGGGAAATTGTACATATGAATTTGTAATGACTGTCGAGAGAGGCTGGCGTCTGGATGTGCTGCTGGGTTTGAAGGGAAAAAAAAAACAGCATGCTTTGATCCTAATTGAAACTTTCACACCATTTTCCCTCAAGCAGTGTGTTGTTATACTGGGCTTTTTTTAGCTAATTTGTGCAGCAGGTTTACACACTGCTGGAGTCAGTCTGTAGCATTGTAGTTTTTTCTGTACTAAAAGCACTGGGTCTGAATCTGAGAATCTGACACAAACCAGAAAGAAATGCAGGAGTTTCTAAATATAGTCACAATGTATGTTTCAGTGTACATGGCTGCCTAGTGCAGATACTTTCACAGTGAGCAAAAAGGCATGATGTGCTTCAAAAAAACTTAATGACAAGAAATGCAGTAAAACCACAAGAAACAGTGATAGCGTTTTTCCAATATGGAGTAATTTATTACTGGTAATTGGAATGCAGCTGGACGCTTAATCAGCGGCATTGCTCCTGGACAGGTATGGAAACTCAGACTGTAGAAAGCTGTGAACTATTTCGAAGGCCCGCTTTATATAATGAATCATAGATTCCCATTTATCACCTAGAGAGCCAGGTAGGGAAATGACTTGGATGAAGCACATTCGTGTGTAATGCTAGCTAACTCCGGTGCAGCTAACAATGCTAACATTGGAGGTGGCAGTCAGGTGGCATTAAAGCTTATACATTCATTACAAAGAAAAACAGGACAGTGAAGGAAGTCTTGACTACTGTCATAAATCAGTACAAACTGAATTTCTCGTGTTTATTGTGCTATAACTTGGCTCTTTAAGCAGTGAATGGCTGTGTAGGCAAAAAGTCAAGCTAAAATGCTAACACCATCAGCCACCTGATCAGGGACTCTGATGCCCACAGCTGTAACAAGAAGAGTACTTGTGTAATGTGAATGGACAGTCTGGATAAGTGAAATGTAATGGTTTTTAAACACCAAATGCAATAAATTAATTGCTTGCTTATTTAAGAGTTAGGATTCTGAAAAAAAATTGAAAAAGATTTTTAAGGATGCATACTTATTTTGCACACTTATTTTTTAAGTATGCATACTCATTATGCATACTTACATTTTTAGTATGCTTACTTATTTTGCACATTTTTTTTAATGATTAATGCTTATTTTGATATTTATTTTGCTATTTCTGGCTTCATCAATAAACCTGCACTTGCATCCAAACTGCTGTCTGTGCCTGACACTACTATAATATTTAGTAGAGTCTTACTGACGTGTGTCAGTAGTGTCCTGATACATGTCAGTAAGACTCTACTAAATATTATAGTCGGCATCATAGAAACTAATTTGCAAACATGAGTCAAATTAGATTCTTACAACACAATAAATAACTCAAAAGCCTCCAGCAAATTTAGGGAAGGACAAGGATGAAGTGGTTCCTCAAAGTGAGTGACTGAGTGATAAATTCAGTATATACACAAAATAAAGTGAAGCCTTTAAATGAGCAAAATGATCATATTGTGATTTAATCATTTAATTATATTATACTCTATGTATGAGTGTGTATATACAGTCATGTGAAAAAATTAGGACACCCCATTAAATATTCAGTTCTTTATTAGGAAATGTCAACATGTCAATTTCTGATCTTGTTTTAATTTGTACCTGTAGATGAAAATGATGTAATTGCATGTAAACAACAAAAAATCACTTTGTTTTCACTTATTAAACAAAAGAAATCAACAAAAATTAGTATTTCAACTGAGCCCTAATAGCTAGTGTTTCCCCCTTTGGCTTAAATAACCTCAATGAGAAGTTTCTTGTAGCCGTCTACCAGTTTCAGACATTGGAAGACAGTTTCCCCCACTCCTCAATGCAGAATTCTTTCAGCTGTGTGATGTTTGAGGGGTTTCTTGCATGCACAGTCCGTTTCAAGTTACCCCACAGGATCTCAATAGGATTTAGATCTGGGCTTTGACTTGGCCATTCCAGAACTCCTTGGTGGATTTACTGGCATGTTTCGGGTCATTGTCATGTTGCAAGGTAAAGTTCTGCTTCAGCATCAGGTTTTTGACAGATGGTCTCACATGTTCCTCAAGCACCTTCTGATACAATGTAGGATCCATAGTGGATTCTCTGATGGTGAGCTGGCCAGGTCCTGCTGCAGCAAAGCATCCTCAAACCATAACACTTCCACCTCCATGTTTCACAGTTGGTATGAGATTCTTTTGCTGAAATGCTGTATTTGGTTTACGTCAAACATGCCCTCTGTTATGGTGTCCAAATAATTCAGTTTTAGACTCATCTGCCCAAAATACATTATTCCAGAAGTCTTTGTCTATGTGTATCTTTGTCAAACTTCAGTCTTGCCCTCATGTTTTTCTTAGACAGCAAAGGTTTCCTCCATGCACACCTCCCATGATAATTAAAGTTGTGCAGTCTCTTTCTGATTGTAGATTCATGCACTTTGACATCAACTGTAGCAAGAGCTTGCTGTAGGTCCCTTCATGATATTTCAGGGTTTTTGGAGACTTCTTTAAGCATCTTGCGGTCTGCTCTTGGGGTGAATTTGCTTGGACGGCCTGACCTGGCCATGTTGGCAGTTGTTTTAAATGTTCTCCACTTCTAAATGATTTTCCAGACAGTGGAATGGCCGATTACAAATTCTTTTGAGATCTTTTTATATCCCTGACCAGACTCATAAGCATCAACAATCTTCTTTCTGAAGGCCTCAGAGAGCTCTTTGGATGTCACCATGGTGATAACCTCTCACTTCAACAATTAAGAGCAAACTAAACTAAATGTCTGAGGTTTAAATAAGGCAAGCCTCCTTCAAAATGCTCTGTAACGATGTTCTAATAATTTGCACCTGATGTGATACACCTGTAGCTAATCTTAGCCATTTTAAGTACAAGTAAATGTGGGGGTGTCCTTACTTTTTCCTCACAAGAATTTTTTTTTTTAATTACATTTTACAGATCATTTTAAAAAGACTTTTCTTTGGTTTAATTTGTTTAGTTATATTACTTGAATCTTCCAATATTGTTAAAATGAAGATCAAATGTCCATATATTTAACTATGTTAAAACACACACACACACACATACATATATATATATATATAAATATATATATATATATATATATATATATATATATATATATATATAAGAATTGCATTGCTAAAGGAATAAATACACATGAATTTACATGAACCATTTTCACATCTAATCTCAGTGTCTTTTTTATTTTATTAGTTTTATTAGTTATTTTGCAGTTTTAAATATGTTTTAACAACAGTTATATCATTTGATGTTGCTTAGTTGATTGAGGTCAGTGTGCTCTACTGGAATACAGTAGCCACAGATTTTAGGACCCTGCAGCCTCATGATATTAGCTGTACATGCTCGCTTAGTAATCCAGATTGGTGTGTGTGTGTGTGTGTGTGTGTTTGTGCCAGCTGTTGAGAGAGACATTGCCAAGATCCACAATTCTGCTGTCATACACGTATCGGCTCATTTAAACTTAAACCAAATTTTCACTGTTTTACTGGTTTTCAAGTCGACCTTTGCATTTATTTGCCTTCTGATTGTTACCAATTGACCAAACTAGACACCGAAAAAGAAAGATCTAAATTGAAAAAGATTTTTAAGGATGCATACTTATTTTTGCACACTTATTTTTTAAGTAAGCATACTCATTATGCATACTTAAATTTTTAGTATGCTTACTTAGTTTGCACACTTTTATAATGATTAATGCTTATTTTGTTATTTATAGGTCATTCTTAAAATGAAAAAAAATAAAAACCCATCCTCAGTGTAAATATAAAGCTGCTGAATGTTGCTGAATATTAATGGTTTTACACACAGTCGTCCCAGTTCCCTTTAAAAGTCAGGATTCCCAAACTTTTTGGGGAAACAATCCAAAATTGGCATTATGAAGTTTTGGTAACCCCAAGCCTTGACCACGCTACAGTTTTTAAAAAATTCTAGATTTAATATAGGACTACTGTAACATTTGAAGATTTTTATTATGTCAGTAAAATATTTACGTGTAACGTACCAGTCTTGTGGAAAGTGTTGTGTTGCGTTGTGTTGTAGGAAAATAATCCACACTGGGGTGGTGTGATACAGCCCTACGTGAAGCAGAAGGGTCTTGGCACATGACTGCAGAAGCAGCAGCAACACCATTGCCATTGTTCACATACTCGCTGAGTATCTTATGTACATCCAGAAAATTTAAAACCGACATCCACTAGACAGCACGCTAGAGTCAATACATCCCTGTCGATCAGATTTCCAAGTCAAACTCTAAAATGTTTATTGATTTTATGCATGGTGATGAAACATACTGACCAGCTCTGTCTGGCTTAAAACTTTCCACTGTCGTTGTTATTATTGTCATGGGCTGCGTCTCAAATCAAAAACTCTGACCTTATATTCAAAAGAATGTACTAATCTAGAAAATCCAGAAGGCTGGTACACAAAACAGATCTTTCGGTAGGTTTGAAGCTGACGTAAGGTTTTCAAAATTCAAACACTAACTGTAATAGGAAAGCCTGATTAGTAGTAGTTGGTAGTTGGTACTCAATAATGGTCTCGGATATAAGTATGTGCTTAGAGACTAGTTTGTTTAGCAGAAGTAGATTTTTATTGCTGAACTACACTAGTGCAGTGAGTCAGGAGAGTGAAAAGACAAAGATAACATGCACTATTTAAACATGGCTTGTCTGAATGTGACTCCCAGTAACATTTTAAAATGTTAGCACACAATATCCATCTCTGATGTTTCTAATATTCATTTGTAAAATACATGATTGAAACAAAAGAAGAGATTGTGAGTATCTGTTGTGACCCCATCTATAAATCAAGCGACCCTACGCGGGGTCACAACTCCTAGTTTGGAACCCGCCTGATTTAAATCCTTACCACTGGTGTATTTTTCTACATTCCCAGTGGCTTTCTCACCTCCTGCAGTTGCAGCGTCACTATAAGGACAATAGTGTTCTGGGTGACTCAGAGGAATTTCACTTTAACCATCACCACTCAGAGGACACCACTGTGAGTTGTGACATTGTCTTCCCCTGCCTCTTTCTTCCTGTTTGTGTGGTCAGCTTCCAGAAGAATGTTTGCTCTTCATACAACAGCTAAGGCTTTCCTGGAAAAGAGTAAATTCTGCACCTCGTAACTGTTGGTTTGGTCATTGGCCTAGTGTAAATGTTCCAGTTGTTCTCTTTGAGTAAACAGTGAAGGTTTCATCATTAGTAATTGGTGATAGCAAAAAAAAAAAAAAATCCCTTATTTACTGCAATTATCTCTTAAAAACTTCTTGCCCAAAGATTGGCTTTCACATCCTGAATTTGCGTTACAGTTTGTATTGAGATTCGCATGTTCTCTCCATGTCCTCGTGGGTTTCCTCCAGGTTCTCTGGTTTCCTTCCACCTCCCCAAAACATGCAGCTGCGTGGACTGGTTACATTAAATTGCTTCTAGGTGTGAATGAGTGTGCATGATGCACTGCAATTTCACTGATGTCCCATCCAGGGTCTATTTGCATTACACATTTAGTGTTCCCGGGATAGTCTCCGGATCCACCACAACCCTGACCAGGATAAAGCGCTTGTTGAAGATAACTACATGCAGATTATATATTAAAGGGTTTTTTTTTTTTGTGATGGGTCACATAAATTAAACATAAAGTTTTAATGTCACCATGTGATCATGCTAGCAAAACGACTCAAGTAAGCAATTAAAAAATATAGCAAGTAAAAAAAAATGATGCATAAAAATTGATTTTACATCCTGGCATGGTGTAAATAAATAGAATTGAATGATTAGACATGACTGCTTGTATCATTAAAGGGATTTACTGCTGGAAACAAAAGTTTCCAGAAGCCGAACATGAAATAACAAACAAAGAAAACCAAATAAGCATGAGAGACTCAGAGCTAGCTTCCAAAATCCTGCAATTCTCAGCAATTGATAACTCACACACAACACAAAACACACACACGCTAATAAAGTCCAGCTCTTCCTGAACAGCGTTGCCGTAGCAACAGTCTAGGCCGTTGCAGAATGTTTCCTTTCGGGCTTTGACAGCAGCTGGAAGTTTTTCTCTCATGCAGTGAAAGTGTGCGTGTGTGTGTTCTCCCACATGTCGTGAGAACGCAGTGCTAGAGTGTAATGAGGCTTTTTCAGGCACTGCGTGTATGTTTGTGTGTGTTTTCCCTGTTGCTGTGTGAGTGTTTTGGTGTAGCCTCTGGTCATTGGGAGTCTGGGCTTTCTCTCAGTCTCTCTCCTATATCTCGGCCATGAGGAAGGTCAACACATCTGGTCCTCTGTGAATAATTTACATGCATCCGGCTGGAAGAGTGAAGCTGATAGAAAATGTTTGATGGTCAACAGACAGAGTTAGAACACGTCCATTCCTAAAGACACAGTGACAAAGAAAAGATGTTCTTTCTTTGAGGGATCGGGGTGATACAAATCAGGCCAATAATGATTGGAATTCCGTCTCTTTTCAGCGAGTCAGATAATTTGGTAAAGCTCATCAAAAACAGTCGACTCTTTTGACTTCCAAATGACTCAGCCTTGGCATTTGCCTATTGATCAATGTATATCACCAAATCGTGTTTTTTTTTTTTTTTTTTTTGCATTGGATTTGTTATAAAATGGATTTCAATAAATGTAAAAATGCCACATTTGCATTGCCTAATCATTCCTGCATTAATATTATTGTGCTGCTGTGTTACTGCTTAAATTCCATTAAAATAGAAATTAAAGAAGTCTTTGCCATTCATTCTGATCTTCACACTACACTACATATAACAAGAAACTGTGCAACAACAACACTCGTCTTGTTCTTGTGAGAACTCAGAAGTTGGTTTGATCTCGGTGGCATTGCATATGATTCAGCTACAGTATAAGGATAGGATATATCTGTTTTCTCCTCAAAAAAAAAAAAAAAAAAAAAAAGCTTTTCAGAAATGTGAGCTGTTTCCCAACATTCACCTAAAAGAGCTGACTAAGAGTCAATATGTCAATATATAACACACATATGAGGACCATAGATAAATGTAAAAAGTCTGGAAAACAATATAATATTAATAGTATAACATTAAAAACAAATATCAATGCTAGAGATTATGTTTGCTACATACAGTATTTCTTTCACATTTACACTTTTTTTTTTTTGCCTATAGTGCAACACCAGATGCTACCAAAACATTTCTGACTCTAATCTTATCAGTTGTTCACAAACAACTCTGATAAATGATAATTGGAAAATATTCTCAGAAAAATACATAAGAATTCACTGATTTTCATTGAAAGTCCCAACCCAGAAATAAATTTAGAGTATGCATATTAAAATATATTTATTAAAAAAAAAAAAAAAAAAAAAAAAAAAAACACATTTCACTAACAAGTTACCAGTGCTATTGCCAATATCTAATCTGGAATCGCTCTGTGCTACTAGAAAAGTAATAAAATGAAAAATTATGCAAAAGTAATCATGCATACTAAATAAATATGCAAAACAAGTATGCATACTAAATAAACAAGTATGCAAAATAAGCATGCATGCTAAATAAATAAGTATGCAAAATAAGTTTGTAAAAGTTAAAAAACTCTTTATTACACCCTGTGTAATTATTGCCTTTAACATCACTGCTGTATATAGACACCGTTTATTTGACTTTGAGAGATGAAACACAGTCGAGTGACAAATTAAAGGAAAACTGGTGGCTCTGTTATGTGGCATGATCTGGGTCATCTTGTCCACACTAGAGGGAAGAACCACTACTGACTGAACATCTTTATTCTATAATAAAACATTTCGATCCTGATGGGTGTGATCTCCTCCATGATGACTCCGCCTCCATTCACAGGGTACGAAATGATTGTCTCCCTCATCAAATCTTTCAGTGATGTAAATCATATGCTATGGTCTTCACACTCAGCAGTTCCCAACCCAGTGAACACAGGACAACATTTCCACCTTAGCGAGGTGTTTGCAGGACTTAGTTCTTCACCCATCTATATGTTCACAAAGCTTTATGTGGATGGATAGTGAGCTTCAAAACAGCTAACTCCTGCCCAAATCACTGACTGCAGCATTACAGACAGTAATCTGTTGTCCCGGGAGCAGGAAGTCACTCACTCTTCCTCTGATTCAGCACTTCCTGTTGTCTATCACGGCAAAAGCACTGAATGCTCAAAAAGACTTTATCTATCATAGTTGGGTGTGAATGAGTCAGCAAATACCGGCAGTATCTAAAGTCCATAAATGGACCATTACACCACTCTCCAAGCTCGAGACTCACATCCTGAACACTGACGCACGTATGATCCGCTGACAAACACAAATATAATGTTCCGTTCAAAGGGTTATACACAGGCATGAGGGGGAAAAAATCTGGGTGAAAACTTCTGCAGTGTATCACATATCTAGGAAAATCACCAGCAAATTACAACAATAGCCTTTTGCAAATTAAAAAAAGAAAGTAACTCGTATACTCTCTCAGATGTGTCAAGGGTCAAGAAAGTGCTATTTAACACACTTCCATAATACTTCCATAAGGTCTTACTTAAAAAGCAGTTATTCAGACTGTTGCTTTGATAATATTTACAATATATTTACAATAGAAACAGCAGCACAGGAGCAGAGTGTGTGTGTGTGTCAGTCACAGAGCATTGTATTCCACACATTTTGAAGGATCCGTGGGGAAATGCTTCTGACAGATTGTCATTAACCTCTTCAGACCCTGAACAGAGAGAGACAGAGTTAGCATTCAACCTCCTCCGCAAAACACACGTTAAAATGTTTACATTGTCTACAAATACATTTCCATCGATAACCAACCTGGATGTATTTTCTTTGGGTTTCGTCGTTGAGAACATGAGCGACGTGTTTGGAGAAGATTTTCTCTCGGCCGGTACGAGCATGGATTCCCACCATGGTCACACCAATGGGCCACGGAGCGTTCCCTATCGCCATCTGAAGGTACGCATCATTCGCCTGCACACAAACAAAACTTACTCAGAATGCTGCCTCACATCATTAAGACTGTTTGGTCTCTTCAAGACGTGTACGCTAGGTAGTATTTTATGCGGTAACAATCTTCTGTCAGTTTCGTGATTCATTTATTTGCTGACAATTTTAGATAGATACATAAAAAAAATGAGAGAGACTCAAGAAAATGCACCGACGGCATGTCTAATCAGAAGAAGCTAAATGAACATTAAAGCTGTTAGTTACTTAGAGTTATGCTAGCTGTCAGTTTGTAGCTTGCATTATTTTATTTTAATGCTTGAAAGCATTACAGACTTTGTAAGGCATCTGGCACAAATTACAAGTGTCAAGACTTCTTTCTTGCAGAACCTACAATATGCTTCCCATGTGTTTGGCTCGTTAAAGAACAACATCCTGTAAGTTTCATTTTCTAGCCAGACCAAACTGAATGCTGTAGAGCAGGTAATATTTTACACGTGTAGAAGACACCTGCAAACTGCCAATACACCCTGCGTCCAGTGTAAAGACCAGATTTAAGAGCCTAACTGCCAACATTACAGTACACTACAGCTAGAGAACTTATCTGGCACTGCAGGTTCTGCAGACATGAGGAAATCTTAACCAGCTGCTAAATGATGAAACTGAAACGCTACCAAATCGGATCGGGTCTACTGCATTTGCCATTCTCCTTCAGAATTCTGATACAAAGCATAATTCATGATTCTTATCCAAGTTCTGATGCAGCAATGCACCCCTTAAAGCATCCCCATGTCACCCTGTTTAACTATCAGTATGATAGTTTTTGGTTTTGCTTTTTGCCAGATTTCAAGAGGCCCATGTCATGCAAAAGGTTCTACTCTTAATTCATTTTTCCACAAAAAGGCTTGGGAATCATCCAGGCACTTCTTGGCAAATTTGTGTTCTTGGTTAGTGGAAGTTACTGCCTTACTATTCTCCCGTGAAGCGCAATCTCTTTCTGATTGCCGAGTCACAGACCCTGACCGTAACCGAGGCAACAGAAGCCTGCATTTCTTTGGATATTTTTTCAGGATCTGTTGTGACTTCCTGGTTGATTTGGAGAGATGTTGGCAGGTCAGCCACTACTGGGCAGATTCACTACAGTTCTGAAATTTACAGCTTATGACTTGCACGGTGGTCGTCTCCGAGCAGCAGCAATGTCATCCAAACTCCTTTCCACACTGATAGAAATCAACTTTTTTTTCCCCTGAACTCTTCAGAAATGTTCTTTTATCGTGGTGTAAGAAGCTTATTGAATCTTTGCATTGGAACTTGATGGTAAGGGTTTATATATTTAGCAGGGTGGGTTCTAATGAAGCCCGTCTGTGCTCAATCAGCTGAGTCACATACAATATATAACAAGCTAAGGATGATGTGGTTTCTGTTTTATTCTGCACAGAGTGCAGATTTAACATGAAAAGAAGAACCGGCACTTCAACCGAACCCTTTTTTCGAACATTTCAAATTATATTCACACAAACTGACTATTACTCACCTTTACATATTCCCTCTGCAGCATGAACTTAATGATGTCTGTGATGGATTCCTTAATGTCTGCAGATAAAGTCTAAGACAGAAGAGGTAAAATTAAATTCTGTGACCTCCATTTCCCATCACCCCACAGAGAACAGTCTACAGATGATGTGTACCTTCTTGCGCAGTTTTCTGAACAGAGGCTTTAGGTAAGACTCAGTCTGTTTCTGTGTTGCACTGGCCAGCTTTCCCTGTACGCTCCGCTTAATATGGTCCTCTCTGCTATTCAGGTCTTTAGCCCAAACACCCAGCAAGAACTGCACATCCAAACACACACAAACGGTCAGTAACAATCAAATGTAACAGATTTAAAAGTCTTTTATAGACGTATTAAGAGATATTGCAAATACTGAAAGTTTCACACAAAATATTTTCCGTAAATACATGACCGCACTGTAAATATCTGCCTCAAAGCACAGACAACGCTGTTAAGAATAAAGTACAAATTACTGTTATCTGTAAACATGAACACTGCAGCAGCCATGTTGCATAAACAAATCAATTTGGA
This sequence comes from Pangasianodon hypophthalmus, assembly GCF_027358585.1. Taxonomy (NCBI): domain Eukaryota; kingdom Metazoa; phylum Chordata; class Actinopteri; order Siluriformes; family Pangasiidae; genus Pangasianodon; species Pangasianodon hypophthalmus. The sequence continues at coordinate 7,916,673 of NC_069715.1, read as the reverse complement.
GATGATGGTTCCATTTTGAAATTACACACAAATAAAGACTCTCTCTGCTGTTCTACAAAACTCATTCATTTAAATATGACTTTATGTAACAAAGTCAGCTAAAAGCTATAAATATTCAGACACATATTCCTGGACTATTCGCATTAATTCTCCAACTGCATAAGAGGAAAACTGTGCAAATGACATTTTCTTAAAGCATGACTCACCCGCATCACTTTGTCTATAACGTCCATATCCTTTACATCATCTCCAGTGCCCAGAGATTCACCCAGAGCCTGCAAGTTATAACACATGACTTAAAACATTACAAGGATTATATTATTTAAAAAACTCCCAAACATACAACATAAAACTAGAAATAAATCAGCACATGCATATAGCATTGTATATTAACAAAGGAACCCAGTTTGTGCTGAATTATAATAAGTATTAATGATAATGTGTGTTATGAGTTAAACCACAGCACCACCTGCAGGCTCACAGGTGAAACTGATACTCATTCCATTAAAAAAACACTTCACTAGAGACCACTTACAGCCCTTTCACGAATGCAGTGTTTTGCCCATTTGAATTAAACTCTGCAGTTCGTTTATGCAGGTGAGAATACTCAGGTGTGGACCAAAACAATAGAAAGTGTAAAAGCTTTTCAATTATGTTTAATTATGTGCTTGTTTAATTATGTGCTTGTTTAATTATGTGCTTGTTTAATTATGTGCAGTGGGAAATCAAACCAGATATCAAATACACAGACCAAAAATATCTATTTCCCTCGATAAACAGACTCTTAAATGTGTAACATGAACTGGGTTGAGATTTTAGATTTTCCTACCTCCAGCTCCTCGATGGTGGTGTTTTCCTCATGCACTTTAAGATCATCCTGCGTGTCTGGATCTCCAGCCTCCTGTCCTCCTACAATCTCATTCAAATACTGCTGATCGATCTTATCCATAGCAGCCTTCAGATCGTTCCTCAAACCCTAAACACAGCCATTCAGTCACAACACACACAGAGTCAGGACCAACACTGTGTCTGCAAGGAGCTGATAAAAGTTAACACGTGGTGTCTTGCCTTGTTCACTTCCGGTGCGAGGATCTCAATCTTGCGGAGCCTCTGAAAGGCGTCGTAATCAGTCTCCCCGAACAGACGCACCGGCTCTCCACGCTCCCTCAGGCGGCGGATTACCTGCACACAAGTTACACACACAATCAATACACCATTCAAAACACACAGAGAGGAGCAAAGTGAAAGGAGTAACTGTTCACACGTACCTCCTGTCGAGAGAGGGTCATGGGTAACTTCTCCTCCGTGAGCTCCAGCTCTAGTACGGGGTTGGATGATGCGGACGGCGCCGTCTCCTCCTGCTGCTGCTTCTTCTTCTCCAGCTTCAAATAAGGGACAGAGAAAAGATGCACAAATGACTGATCGCTCATCATTTTTCTTTTTGCTAAAGAAAACCAAAGCCTGGTTTATGCTTCATCAGATGTGCTTCTGATATTAACTTTTAATAACCCTTTGCGTTCATAGTCTTTCAGAACAGTAGGAGGATCTTAGCTGTCCATCTATCAAGGTGGCGGGAAGTAAAAAGCAAGGGATGATGTGTGAAAGTGAATCTTTTTATGGTTATTGCTGTTCAAGATATTGAACATCTTCAATAAATACTTCAAATGAGATGGATGTTGCTATATTTGCTGCAGCTTCATCATCACGTTTATACAGAATCACATTGTCTACTGGGAAACGTGTGCTTTTTTTTCAGAGAAACTTTTCTCAACCTAATTTTTAAACAGTACTTAGTGATTAAGTTATAAAGTAATGAAAATCCCTAAACACTAATTCCACTGTACTGACTTGAAAGAGAACAGCAGCTCAAACAGATCACTGAATTTCCTCCATTAGTTCAATAAACATTCACAAAAGTTGAGAAAATGTTACAGGCTACATGGTTTAAAGGCAATGATGCTTTTACCTCTACAGAAAATGCAGTTGAACTAACAGACTCACTACAACCAAGACAGCACTGTGATAAATGTGTTTGATAACTGTGTGTGTTGTGTTTCCACTCCCTGTTTACTGACATGTTGATACTGGTCAGACACTGAAGACGTAAGCGCCACTTCAGACGCATCAGTTTCAGAGGGCAATATTTTACTACATTTACTATACGCTACATTGCTTTGCCACATCTTAAGTACCTTCTGAATGGAAGTATAAATCAGGCTTAAATAATCCTCTTCTCCATGCTCTAATGCTAACGTCCTGTAGCAATGCTAGATTGCTGAAGTCTTGACATATCATATGCATCTCTAGCACATGCAGCTGCTTAAGACAGGACAGCATAGAGCAGACTTACCACACAATTGAGCTTTCTACAGACATGAATATACACTATATGGCCAAATGTTTGTGGACACTTAACTACTGCACCCATATGTACTTGTTGAACATCCAATTCCAGATTTAGCCCCCCCCTTTGCTTATAATAACTTCCAGTCTTCTGGGAAGGCTTTCCAATAAATTTTGGAGCGTGGCTGTGGGGACTTGTGTTCATTCAGCTAAAGAGCATTAGTGAGATCAGCACTGATGTTGGACGAGGAAACCTGGTGTGCAGTCAGCGTTCCAGTTCATCCCAATGGGTTGAGGTAGGGTTGAGATCAGGGCTCTGTGCAGGCCACTCGAGTTCTTCCACTCCAGCCTTGGCAAACCATGTCTTCATGGAGCTCGCTTTGAGCACAGGGGCACTATCATACTGGAACAGGATTGGGAGTTCCAGTGAAGAGAAATTGTAACGCTACGGTATACAAAGACTTTCTATACAATTGCGTGCTTCCAACTTTGCGGCAACAGTTTGGCGCGCAACCACATATGAGTGTGATGGTCAGGTGTCCACAAACTTTTGGCCATATAGTGTAGAACACACTGAGGAACAGCTGTACTTATTCCCTTGGACTACTTTATAAAAATTAAAAAAAAAAAAATTAGAGGAAGGTAGATTTCAAGCAAATGCTGCTGTGGGCTTCATGCAACAGTGAAAGCAAAGAAACAGATGTAAATTAATTCAATAGTACTTTCTCTAATGCATAAACTTAAAACAAGTCATGCATACTGGTGCATCCTGCCTGTGTGCACTATACCTGTGTCACAGGCTGTTCATGAGCAACCTGCACACTCGCAGAGGGACACAGAGAGAAGAACAGACATTTCAAGAGAAAGAAGTTTGAAAGAGAATGAGAAATGCACACTCCGTTATCAAGGATAAGCTGAAAATGTAGACAAAGAAGTTGATGCCACACTATCTGACTGACATCCAGTTAATCAAAGGGATTTTCTGGGATTTCAGTTTTAGTAAGGGAGTTCACATTGTGTTAATTAACCTACATTGTATCCACTTCTTTTGTAGTAGTCATCTTCCTCCTTCTTGGCTAGTTCAGCCCGCTTGAAGTATTTCTTTGTGCCCTGGAAAATTATGATGGTAAACATTACTAAATCACATGCGTAGATTGAAATACAGTGTCAAAAATGTATAATCAACTAGCAGAGTACTTGCTCTAAAAGGCTTTGCTACATATATACCGGTTAACAATGACATACTATATAATTGCTGTCAGCTCTGGAGTAAGACCTTGGTTCATTTTTTATGTGTGCAAATGTGTGAGTTCATGACTTATTTAAGTTATTATTGGGTTCTTATAACTATTGGCCTGTTTGACTGGTCACTTGAATGAAATTGGTTTAATTCAAACCTGCCTGAAAAACAAGAAGGCCCATAAATAAAGTCAAATTTGACTTGTTAATTTACAGCAGTGGAAAGTTCATGAATAAAACCATCTATGGCTCCAATAAATATCCTATAATATAATAATGAGCCTAATAGTTGAATATTTTGAAAAATAAATTTGTGCTGAGATATAGGAGTCCACAGATTTTTTTTTTTCTTCTACGGCTAAAGGGGTTCCCGGCTGAAACTGTTCTGTAGTACTTGGGCAGTAACGCATGATTCTGATTGAGATAATCACAATAAAAGTGCCCGGTCCCTTAGAAACAGTGGATATTTAAAAAAAAAAAAAAAACGTCTACACCCCCCTGTCAACATCTGGCAAGTACTGCTCACTCCCTGTATGGGACAACAATCTCTCGTACTATTTACAGGTTTGGGCTATGGGGCAGGGTGGCTAGAAGGAAGCGCTTTCTCACTTTAAAAACAAACAAAAAAAAGGTAAAACGTGTTATGGTCCGATAAGACCAAGGTAGAATATTAAAGATATGTTTGGTGCAAAAACAAGAAAAGCTTATCACCCAAAGAGCACCATACCCACGGTGAAGCATGATGGTGGCAGCATCATGATATGGAGCTGCTACTCTTCAGCTGTACTGGGGATCTAGTCAAGATAGCAGGAATCATGAAGAACTCCAAATACCAATCTATTTCGGCATAAAACCTGCATAAAGCCTCTATTATACAGCTGAAGAAGAAAAATGTCCCCTTCCAGCATGATAACGACCCAAAGCATAAAATCCAAGTCAACAAATGAACAGCTTCAGAAGAAGAAGAGGATCAACATTTTGGAATGGCCCAGTCAGAGCCCAGATCTAAATCCTTTCCAAAACCCATGGAATGACTTGAAGAGGAATACACATCAAAAATCCCCTCACAAATTGACAGATCTGGAGAATGAAATTGCTAAATCATGATGTGCTAGTTGGTAGACTCTTTAATTACCCAAAAAGACTGAGTGCTGTTTTATAAGCAAAAGGTGCTTTAACAAAGTATTAGTTAAGAAGTGTGCAAATTTATGCAAGCAAGATATTGTAGGTTTTGTTTTTTTTCATTTACTCCCCTAAAACATTTCTATTTGTTTTTCACTTGAATTTGTTGGTTGCTATATCACATTAAAGGTGGAAAAATATTTGACATGATTCATCTTGGTTTTATTTTTTAACATGAAAAGATCCCAGCAGTTTTACCAGGAGTGTGTAGACTTTTAAATCCACTGTAGTTTAGGTGACTAGATGGATATCTGAAAGACCCAGACATCAAAAATTGCACGAAATATAATGGAACTTGTGCTTTTACATGATATGGAGAGAATTATATTTACAGTATGGTGCTATGTCAGCTCCAGTCTAGGAGCCATGTCAGTAGTTAGCAGCTCTGTCCTGTGCATTTAGTGTTTCCCTGCTCTGATACACTTACACCAACACTGGATTCATAAATTCACTGATTAGTGCTCGAGAAAACGACTAAATACAGAGTTCACTGTTGTTTCATGACTACCGAGCTAGCAGAGTCCATTAAACCTAGCTGACTGACTAGCTAGCTAACAAAGCTAAACCGTTTAAATCTAACACTCACGTCCACGAGCTCTTTCTCTTCCAACAACTTCCGCTTCCGTGCAATTTCCGCTTTCAGAATGTCCATTTCTCTAAATTGCGATTCTCCGACTTATTTGTTAAACAAGGGAAAAACGCTTCCTAAAATCAAAAAAAAAAAAAAGACGCTGCTAATAGCCAGTTAAACAGGAAGTTGTGATTAAAGACTTCCGGTAAACTTTGTGTGGTTGGGTTTGCGCGTGCGCCCTCTAGTGGTTCAGCCATGTAGTGGCACGTGATCCAGTATTACGTCACATGTTAATTAAGGTGAACGCTCTTCTTTTTAATAATAATAATAATAATAATAATAATAATAATAATGCTTTCCATTTATAAAGTGAACTTTCTAACACTCAAAGTCGCTGTACACACACAGATATATTAAAAAAACTGTTAATATATTACTATAAAAAAGTCTGAACTTCAAAACGCAGGTGGAAATGTGTAGCTTATATAAATTCATTTTTATTTTAGAGCATCCTACTAAATTTATGTTTTTTGTCTGCTTGTAGTGGATAATTAAAATAATTAAAATTCTCGCTCACTTTATTGCCTTTGTTTTTTTCTAAATCATGAGCCTCCATAACAATGTTTTTCTTTTTTCAATAAATGTGTCTTGTGCAACAAAAAAAAAGTGTTTGATTTTAGAGATCAGACAGAGGGAGGAAAAGTTTCTCTTGGTTAACAGGTGAATGTGTGTGTATAAGTGTATAAGTGTGTGTGTGAGTGTGTGTGAGTGTGTGTTCCTGCCCACAGCTCTGTCCACCTCAGTGCACATCTCGGCCATTCACATTTGCGCCCCACAAAATATTAGCGACCGTCAGGTGGCGCAGAGGACCAGATGCGACGAGTTAAAAAAAAAAAATTAACCGATTTATTTATTTGCATCACAAACGAGCGGCACTGAGGTCTCCTGTTCCTGCACTCCGGATGGACAGACGCGTCTTTCTCGGCGGAAAGGCGAGCGCTCGTGCGTGCTGAGCTCGCACTGCACACTTGGCAGGATTGTGAGTGATGGAGTGGCTTTATTTTCTGTGATTCAATCCTGCGCGCGTGCTCTGGATCCTCTCCGGTCTTAAACATGGAGCTGGCGGAGAGGAGACGCAGCCGGAAATCACAGAGCTTTAAACTGATCAGCGACTCAGGTAAGACATTTCATTTACCAGCGCAAACAATAAGACCGAAGGAAGCCGGGAATAACATACTGCATGTCAGACCCCACATCTCCCAATGTCCACAAAGCATGAACCCCAAATCTCATGTCTCTGTCACACACAATTATTTATTCCTGTCGCCTCTTTTTAGTACTATTTAACCTCCAATAAGAAAAAATATATATTACAGCCTGTTTCAACCATGCTTACTTTTACTGAAATATTTATATTCTAATGATGAAGGTGTGTGTGTGTGTGTGTGTGTGTGACCTCTGAAAAGCACCAGACTGCCTACAGGTGGGAATTTAACTGCGCGGGCACGAGCATCAGGGAGCGCGCCGACTAGATTGCGTCATCCAATAATGTAGTGCATCATAACACTGCTGTTTTTTTTTTTTTTTTTTTTTTTTTTTAATCCATTTGTAAAAAAATTTTTAAATGGGATGCCAGATATATTTTTTGAAGCCAGGCTGAGGTGGAAAAGTGAATGAATGAATGAATGAATGTATCAGTCAATCAATCAATTAAAATTAAGGCCACAAAAATATGGCATGAAAGAATTATTAGCCTTTTATTAGAAAATAAGGTGAAGAAGTTTTCCAGCTTCGACAGTAGTGAAAATGCCACCTCAGTGAAAATTCAATTCCATTCAATTTCATTTACATGGCTCTTTTAATAATGAACATGCTTAATATGTCCATTATAATAATGTCACAAAGCAGCTTTATAGAAACCCAGATATAACATTTAAATTTATATTTAAGTTTATCCCTTTTAAATGTATCTGTAATGAGTAAGCCAGAGATGGCGAGGAAAAACTTCCTGAGGTGGAAGAGGAAGAAACCTTGAGAGGAACCAGACTCAAAAGGGAACCCATCCTCATCTGGATAGTGCAATTATAAATCGTTACTCTTGTATAACTGCATACAAATGTTACCTATAGGCCTATTTTTAACTATTAATGGCAACACGTCTAAAACATGCTGTCATTAAAAAAAAAAACTTTTGAGACAGTCGCTATTTAACAAAAGAGGAAAGAGCTAAATGGGAGGTAAAAATTATATGAACCATTACGGCCGGGTTATATGCCAAAATCTTGATGAATTACACTTAAATCAGTGCACTTTTCAGAGATATAATGGCTACATTCTGACAATATTTGTTCCACAAACACAGACTTCATTAAGACCTACTGTAAAGAGATTGGACAATTCAATTTTTTTTCTCCCTTTTCTTGTTAAAAATGTCACTGAAAGAATTGTTTTTACAGGTATTTTAAAATCACCTCTCTGTCACCAAATCTAAATAATATTATCTGTGTTGCGTATTGTAAAAATGTCCTCAAATATCATGATATATTTCTGAAATATTGCCCACCCTATGGACCACCACCATCTAACCAATCAGGACAAGGAGCTGCCTCAACTTATACGATGCTTATGCGTACAGGTATCGGAATATTCCTGTATATATTGTTGTTGTAAGTACGCCTGAGTTGCCATTCCTAAATACCTAGCCTACAGCTAAGCATCTGTTAGCACCCACAATTCCTTGCAGACTGAGCATACGCATATATCTCCTTTCAGTGGAGTTTCTGAATAAGGTGTTTACATGCAACAAATTTCTGATTAAAGCAGACATATTTGAGGGGTGGGAATCGGACTTCTGGGGAATCAGAATCTGAATCAGGCAATCGGACTGAGGTGTTTACATGACTCAATACTAATTAGAATATTGCCCAATTCCGATTAATATCGGAATATTGATGTGCATGTAAAAGTAGGCATACTGTTAATACTATAAGCTGTTATTTGGCCCACCTAACAGGGACGTAGCCAGAACAATTACATTGGGGTGGGCCATTTTGACCCAGGGATTTTAATGTGGTGGCAGTTTTGACAGGAAAACTAGCACAATAAAGCTGTAGGCTATTCCATGTAAGGAATAAAAAACTTGGGGTGTACTATTATAGGAAAATAATCAATGACAGAGTGGTGTGATGTGGCTTGATGGAAAGTAGAGTTACTGTTATCACCCTATATCATGTCCTGAAGTGTTTCATTTCTCTTATACCACAGCAATGTACCAACGAATACAACGTTTAATTTACTAATGAATGACGCATCATACTTTAAACCATTTATATATACATTTAATATTGTGGAAGATGCACAAAACAAGTTAGTTCCTGTTACCACTTATGTTATAGCAACTATAAAAAGTTGATTTTTCACCAGCCATACACGTCCCTGTGGGTTTTGTAACCATGAGCTTAGTCTTTTTTGGTATGTAAAGTATTTAAAAAGATTCTTCACTAAACTGTTATGAATATAAGAGGTGGCATATTCATAATTATTTTAGTCAGAGATCACAAGCTGTTAAGAAATTAATCAGCCTAATGGAAGATTGGAAAGTCATTTCTCAAAAAAAGTGTAGCACCATCTGCCAGCTAGCTAATCATAATATGTCTGCTATCTATTGTTATTCAGTGTAAAACATCAAGTAGTTAAGTTGAGACATTAGGTATGCTGTTACATACTCACTCTTGGAGATGTATCACATTTTAACTTAATGGAGCTAGCTTTATTTTTATAATGTTCTAATAGTTTTGCAATATAATACTGAGTGAGTCTTCTTCTTCTAGACTATGGACATAATTCTGACAGTGTGGAGCACATGGACACGGACAGTGAACCTATGGATGCCTCTGAAAATGAAAGTAGGCTACAGTTCATTATGTTATGCTAATACAACATGTAAGTGATGGATGCTGAAGTTTTAACTCCCATCTCTCTCAGCATGGCTAGGTGAGGAAGGAATGGAGATTAAGAAGCAGATTACGGGCATGATGCGGCTGCTGAGTGATAAGGCAGGCCGGGTGTACCAGAGAGTTGGCAGAGAGGGGGAAACGCTTAAAGAGGAGCCACAAGAGGAGGGTTTGAGCTGGACTTTGGGTGACAAGCAAGGCCCTGAAGAGCCCGAGCATGGCTGGAACTCAGTGTCCCACTGTCAGTATGACACACGATCCAAAACCCAGAAGATGCTGGACCAGGGCAAAAGCAGAGGTGGGTCTCAATGCAGAGGAGTGGGTTTCAGAGTACTGTAGCTAGAACACCCAGAGTAAGCATTCATGTTTCAAAGGGTACAAGCCAACAGTTTGTATAGCACAGTCCTTATTATAATAATTAATATATACCAAAACATGATACAATCTCCTTGAAACTTGAATATTTCCATATTTTGTAACATTACAGCCTGTTCCTGAAAGACCCCAGCATTTGTTAGAGAGCATACCTAAACAAGCATCATGAATACCAATGAGCTATCAAAACCGTCCAGAACAATTTTCAAGTATCAATCAGTAAAAAATATTTTGCATCTTTAAATGGCATACACATTGTGTGAATCAGAAGTTATAAATCCCAATTAAGTCAATTTCAGTTCCAGGTTGTAACACTATAAATTCTGTTTATAAGGTTCAGGGGGGTGAACACTTTAAAGATGGCAAAAAAGTTTCCCTCTCAATTCTCTAATGTGTCATATTTGTCATATTGTTTTTATTTTATGGGTTCCATCTAACCACATAAGTCACTCCTATGCAGTGATGGGAATTTATATAATATACTTCAGCAATCACCCGAAAAGAGTTGCAGGACAACCTGAAAGCAGCATGAACAACAGTCACACAGAGAACAATAAGCAACAGTAATCATCAGCGTTCCTACACTCCATGCAAAACACCTCTGCTAAAAAAGAAATACAGGGATATACGTCTAAAAGCGTTTAGACAGATCAGAAGTTTTTGGAACAATATACTAGCTTGTCATGTTTGGAGAAAGAAAGGTTGCATGTGCGGTATTAGTAACCCAGCAAATGTTTATTAATTCTTTATTAATACTTTACAGTTATATGAAACCACAGTGTACCTTAAAATTCAACACTTGGTACTTTACTGTGTAAGATTAAAAGAGGAGAAGCATTGCACATCCAGCATGATGCACACCGGAGGCAAAATGAAATGACAGAGATTTAATGCCTGAACCTGCAGCTGTGTAATTCAAAATATCGTCTAGACTGTCTAGACATTTCTCTTTCTGATGCACCCACACACACAAAGTCAAGTAACAAGCCCATTGTCTAGTGTCCTTGCATCACTATTCAGAAGAGTGTGGCATTCACAGAAGTGTGTGTATGTTCTGTCTTCAGACTCAGCTCTGCCGCCTGTGCCTGCCAGCATGACGACAGAGTCCAGCTGCTGCATGTGCAATTGTAAGAGCACACTGCAGGCCATCCTGCTGGAGTTACGCACAATGAGAAAACTCATGCAGACTCAGAGAGGTGCGGCATCACGCATACACACAACCACCGATGGGGTCTTGTTTTTCTTGTACATGAACAGATTCACCTGTGTTATGTGAACTTTAGGCCTACCGGAGAAACAGCGTGCTGTGGCCAGCGCATCTCCCACCTGCAGGAAGAGATCTCGTAAGAGGAGGGCAGTGCAAAGAATAATAGCGTTGACCCCACCCACAAAAACTCCCACACCCCTACACACCCCCATGGTGGCTGAATCGTTTGAGAAGATTTGCCATGAAAAAAGTGAAAATAAAGTGGAAGAAAAGAAACAGAGGGCTGTTCCATCCCCTCTGTCAACACCTGTATCTGATCCTCCACCGTCAGCTCACTACTGTCTGAACAGAGATCAGAACTGCACAGAGGTACAGACGAGTGTGTTTGCATGTGCATATGTTGTGTGTATTGACAGTATGTACTTCTATATTTAAAATTATTGGCATGTTTTGGCACAAAAAAAAGGACCAAAATGGAACTCTTCTTTGGGGTGCCAATAATTTTGCCCCCACTTTTTTCCTCAGAAGAATGAGCTCATATTAAATATCAAATTAGAAACTCTATTTAAGGAAGAAGTATTTATATTGTAACGTACTGTACATTTAAGTTTTTAATTGAAAGTACTAAAAACAATATTTTTCACTTTTTAAAAATTATGAACATTTCTTGTTATCCACATCATTGTCTGTGGATACTAATAGCACTAACAGTGATTAAGCTACAATAAAACTTGCATGGCATGAAATATCTGAGCTGTTTCTCTTGTAGCTGGAGGTGCAGTTGGCAGAGGAATATGAAGTGTTCATCCCGAAGGCGCAGCTGGACTCCATCCTGCTGAACTACACACGCTCGGGCAGCCTGCTCTTCCGCAAGCTGGTGTGTGCCTTCTTCGATGACGCCACTCTCGCTAACTCACTGCCCAACGGCAAGCGGAAGAGGGGTCTGAACGACCAGAGGAAAGGACTGGACCAGAACATTGTGGGAGCCATTAAAGGTGAGTGAACATGAGCACATTGGAGGACAAATAAATGAAAACAATAGCAAAACTTTCAATAATTATAAATCCAATATATACAATATAATTATATATACAATATAATTTAACTACCCAGTAATACTGTGATAATTCAGTTACATTCAGTTACATTCAGTAATGTCTCAGAACAAGAAACTGTAAAACCACTTATTTAGACTAAGAAAGTACAATATTATGAAACAACACATTATTGTAACAATATGTAAGGAATAAAACATGACCGGAAGGTGTGATGTCGTTACTACCTTAAAAACAGTACATCCCTGTGCTGTGTTTTAAATCTCTTCACAGCAATCATCCAACGATTACATTTTTTATTTAATAAAATAATAATACTGCATATTCTTTAATTATTTATTGTTACATTTAATGTTGTGGAATGACCAAGACACAAGCTAGTTTCTGTTATCACTTACATTATAGCAGATAAAAACAGTCAGTGCCTCACCACCGTCACTTTCTTCTCTCTTTTGAAATTAATAAGACAAAAATTTGCAGCTTGTCATATTAAAGAAGAACCAGAAAAGGGCAAAGACACTTTTATAAATATAAAATAAACATCACCTTACAAAAAAACTTCGCCATATCAACAATTATACTTCTTTCTTTGTTAAACAAGACATTTTTAAAATCCGCTTATTATTTTTGTAGAGTGTCTGCTGTACAAGTCCATGTGAATGTGCTATTACTAAAGAAATTATAATGAATTAGAACAAGTGTATTAATATACAGTAAACCTGTGATTTGAATTAAAGCCATCGCTATTGTCAGAGCTGCTGTTATAGAAAATTAATCAACACCTTCTGACCAATAAGATTCAAGAATTTAACAGCATTGTGATATAAATTTGTATATGGTAGATCGATTGATTTTTTTTAATTGATATGCAATATAATGAATATTACAGTAATGTGAAAGGGTAAAATAGACATGCACTAGCCTAGTGATGAGCACAGTTGAACAGCATTCCATCAGTAGCTAAATTGTTTATTAATTATTTATCTGCTTATTTAAGAAAAGCAAAGCTTATTCATGATTTGCCGCAGAAATTATATGACCTGTGGTTAATGAGATATTAAAGCAATAGTCATTAAAGGTGCTTCAGGTAGAATCTGAGCCCTAAAGGTTAAAAATGAACTACGAAACCATTGGAATGATTTGTGTTCTCCTTGACCCCGCCTCCCATGCCCATATACACTAAGCCCCGCCTACCAGAATATACAGTGACCAGTGATATTTATCTACGTTAATTCAGTAGATATCTAGTGAACATTTCATCATCTCATTCTACTTGTGACAAAGTTAAACACGCAAACTACTGACACAATGAATGTCCATTAATGATTAGCTCATTTATTGTCAGCAGTACCTCCATCTTCTTAAAAGAGCTCCCAGATTTATTTGTAACAGTAAAAACAATACATATATTGACCAGTCCACCTTTACCATCATTTTGTTTGTGGATTGATGTTTTATGTAGTCCTGTACACTGCCTTCACTTGGTATTTTAGTTTCACACTGCTGTCTGAGTGTAGTGTTCACAGAAAAATACTGCACGGCAAACAGAATCGAGAAGCTTCCTGGTCCACGAGACTGGGTCCAGATCCTTCAAGACCAAATCAAACTGGCTCGACGGCGCTTAAAAAGAGGTCAGTGAATGTCCAGCTTATCTTGTCTTATTGCATTTGCAATTTGTTTATGAACTTTTTGTTATTAACTGTAATGCACTAATGTATTGTGTGTGATGGAACAGCGGAGACGACTACAGACTGTGATGAGATCAACAGGACATGTACATATAAAACAGGTACAGAGTTTGAGAAAAAGGCTTGAAGAAACCATGTACACAAACATAGTGGAGAAGAGTAACGTGGAAGATGGAAGCCTGGACGTGTTCACACCCACTCACTGAAAGGAATTTTCATTTGTTCCTGACTACTATCTTGGGGAAAAAAAAAACATTTGGTTGTTATTGCATAGTAAAATTCTCAGAGGTTTTCCAGTGTTTTTTAACACATCAAGTGTTTCTAACGTATCTTTTTAACATATTTAAAATGTCTGATATTATTATTGTAATTGATGATGACTTGCATGATATTTTTAACATGATAGTTACGTTAACAAGGATGGTTATCTTTAGAAAAGAACTAAATTATTGCCCCTTACAGCTAAATCACATTAACTTCACATTTGTGGTATGTGGTTTTTAGACATTTCGCATGTTATGTTTTCCATGTGGACTTTTCACACATAGTGCATGTGTTTTTTTTTTTTTTTCATATGATTTTTTTCTTCACGATATATTTCTTTTCACATTACATTTTACATATGTTTCATATATTTTCACATGTGGTTTTTACACAGTTGTTTTTACATCTGATTTTTTAACCTGATTCATTTATTTTCACATCAGATTTTTTCATATGATTCATTTTTCACAGGTGATTTTTGATGTAATTCAGTTGTTTTTCAGGTGATTAATTTTTTACAAGTGATATTTTCACATAAATTTTTCACATGTGAGTTGCACATGATTTATTCGTTTCAGATTTATTCAATTTTTTTTTCACGATTTATTTCACGATTTATTTTCTAATGTGATTTTTATACAAGTTTCAGTATGCAAGTGCAAATTTTTTTTTTTTTTTTTTTACATATAATTTATTTATTTTCATGTGTAATTTTTTTAAATGAGTCATTTATTTTTACAGGTCATTTTTACACATAATTGATTTAGTTTCAAGTGTGATTTGTTTTTCCCCACATGATTCCTTGATGTATTTTACACTTGATTTTATTCATTACATATTGTGCTCATGTTTACTTTCAGGACATAAATGCACTTTCACATGTTTTTACATGTCATTTGATAGTCACATGTGAAAAACATATGATCACGTGAAATGTATGTGATTGTTAAGGGTGACTTTCTTTACTTCATGTATACTGTATCTGCCCTTCACACTGACATTGTCTTTAGACATGCGAAATCTCCTGTAACATTCCTGATCTTTTTTTTTGACTAATACTGAAACAGTGACCTTCTTCTTCTTATTATTATTATTATTATTATTATTATTAATAGTGGTTGTCTTATAAGTCAGTGTGTGATTTATGTCATGTTCACATGCTTTCTGCTCTTTACTGTAGGTGCTGATTGTCAGGTAGCTATGGAAAATGCTTAAGATGACTCATGGAGTTCAAGCAGTTTGGACTGCACCATGTTCCAGTGAAGTTTAAAGTATTATCAAAGGCCTCAAGGTCATTTTGTTCTTCGTGCAAGGGCTCAATGGATATAGGCAGAAGAAAATTGTGCCATTTTGTTAATCAAGGACTAGATGAACTTGCTCATTCAACAACAGAAACCTCCCTAACTCTCTGACTTCCCTACATACACTATATTTTTATGTTTCAATACAAATGCTTCTTGTTAAATTGTGTGGTTTTAAATGTGTGTGAATGACTGATTGTTGATTGTTGAGTTGATGGCTTAATGTATAATGTGTTTTTACTTCCTTTACCTCATTGAAGCACTTCACAAAACCAAGCTCTGATGTTAAGAAATTTATGACTGTGTGCCTTTAATTCATTCTGCTGTATGAAGTAAATCCTCTGCGGTAGGGATGCACCGATCCAAATTTATCCTTTCACAATATGAGATTGATATCAGAGCCATGAGGTTTGGCTGACACCTGATACTGATTCGATTGTGACATCCTTTTAGTGACTGAGTCGACTCTGTAAGCTTGTGTTATGTGAAACATTAGAGGTGTGATGGCGGGCTAATTTATGACAAGCTGTATCCTGTGGTCAAGCACAAGATCAGAAAATAGTCAATGGATCAGATTGGCAAATATTTCAACTCTGATCTGATACCAGTCCAGCATTTTAGGTTAGTATCAGCCCTGATATCAGTAAACGGTATCGGATTGGTACATCCCTAACATCCAACAGTATTTTAATGAACATTTTACTCTAAACTATATTGTACCATTTTCTGCTAGAGTTTGTAACATCCTCTTTGCGCAGTAGACAGTGTATCAGTACTGTAACCCCAAGAGCTGTGCCTACTGACTTGTGCTAAATTTCTCCCGGTGTAAGAGGATGTGTATATGTAATGTGCACAATTGTGTGAATTAAGTCCCACATCTTAGTCACATGGATTTACACTTCACTGGCTTAAAATTCTTCATTGTTTATTGTACTGTGTGCACAGATTGTCACAGATTGTCAGATGTCAAGTTGTTTAAAACTGTCAGAAAAAAATAACTTTGACCATTTTGTCTAAGGGTTTTATTATCTTTTTAACATCTATAAAGAAAAAATAGAAAAGAAAAGGCAAACAGTAGTAAGTGCATTGCTAGGATATTCACTATCAGCAAACTGTGAATAAGGATCCTGGGATGAACACAGGACAGTCTTTATAATTACAGCAGCAGTAAAAGTACAAATCTACAGCATACAACCAACAACAACATTAATATAACATTAACAGATAAAGTAAATAACACTAACAAGGTACAGAGACTTCAGTTCAGGTCTTTAATTTGCTTAAATAGGTAGGGTCTGTGAAGCATAGTCAGAGGTAGACTTTAAAATAAAATTGACGTTACATGGTTGAAGATGAACAGAACTGTTGCTAGTTATTATTTAGTTCTTATATGCTCAATTTCACAGTGGCTTAGTGGTTAGCAGATTTGCCTCACACTGCCAGGGTTGGGGGTTCAATGCCCGCCTCCTCTCAGTGTGCGTGAAGTTTGCATGTTCTCTCTGTGCTTCGGCAGTTTCCTCCCCAGTCCAAAGACATGCATTGTCAACTGACTGGCATCTCTAAGTTGTCTGTAGTGTGTGAACAGGTGTGTGAGTGTGTGTGGTTGTGCCATGAGATGGGTTGGCACCCGGTCCATGGGGTTCCCCTCCTTGTGCCCCGAGTCCCCCTGGGATAGGCCCCAGGCTCCCCCGCGTCCCTGTGTAGTATAAGCGGTACAGAAAACGGATGGATGGATGGATTGATGCCCAATTTGACCACTTTAACTGAATGGGTTTAAGCAAAAAGTTGAACAACTTCAACATAAGTATGATATGAATTTAACTAGAAAAAAGGAAAATGTTACTAATCTAATCTATAGATAATAATACATTTTCTGTTTCTGGGTGAAATTTTCCAAGGCCCAGTAAATAATAATAATGGTGCACATTTGTGTAATGTGTCTAGCATTTGCTGAGATTTCTCATTAAAAAACCGTTTCTGAGATACTAAGGGAGATCTCTGGGATTTAATACAACAATAAAATATTATTAGAAATGAAATATACGAAACACATATACAGAAACCAAAAAAAACCCATGATTTTTTAATTAAAACGCTTGCTGTTGCTTCTCACTTAACCGCCTGAGCCTCATAAATAGTGTACAAAAGGCTTAATTAAAGGTACATAACGTTTATGACTTTCTGTCGACACACTCCAAACTCTTTAAAGGGGAAGTCATGGCGCCAAAGCGCCATATTAGGACCCTTTGTGCTCCACAGTATTTACTGTAATTCTTCGTCAGCTCGACCCGTGTGCCTGCGAACCTGACTTTAAAGGGTATACTTCTCTTCCTCAGCACTAAATCTTTCTGTATGTGTCGCGAATGTTAACTGACTCACTGCAGAATACACCATGAACCGTGTTTTATTTCTCATCAGGCGGTTGCCTAAGGCGCCCGTTTTGCTCGCTTTGCATTGTGGGAGTGTTGCCTTTTCTTCTATCGGGAGGCGCCGCTAAAGCGAAACCGGTAAGCAGAAACGTAGCTGCACAATTAAAGGGGAAATGGGGTACAAATAAAACTGTGGCATAGTGCTTAAAGTGCGAGGAGAGCTCCTTTAGCCGTTCACTAATGCGCCTTAATGCGTGAAAATGGCGCAAAACGCATTTAATGTGTGCTATTTTGTGTTATTATGAGTGTTGTAGCACACCTCTAATGGCGTGGGGCTCCTTAAGGGTTAATTTTTTCCGCCGCCGACATTTTATAAACAGTCCAGCCGGCCTGCACGAGACTAATAAAAGTTTTATTCCTAGCCGAGAGGATTATTTTTATGAATGCGCATATGTAGTGTAGTGCACGTGCAGAAAATTCGTGTGCATTATTATAAGTTATTTTAATGCTATGCAGAGCAGGGAGTGTGTATGAGTGTGTGCTGCAGGGGGACTCACAACACACACACACACACACACACACACACTCACACTGCAACTTCTACATCCTCACTTCACTCTTGCATTAGAAACATGAGAAAACTGCAGAACTGAGATCAAGTGAAGTGACCAGTCTGAGTAAAGATAGTAACTTTTAGCCTTGCTTTATGCACGTGTGTGTGTGTGTGTGTGTGTGTGTAAAGCAGGCCTGACCTGAGAGCTACACTGTAAATGAATGTACTATTATATATTGTTCTCAAGTGCAATAACTTATAGTTAGGTCCATGATTTTGGTATTCTTCACACACTTTGCAAGTGTGTGTGTTTATAAAGTGTGTTAAAACAGCTGTGTGTGTGTGTGTATGTGTGTGAGCGCGCCTTTTTAAAGGGGAGTAGACTGTAGAGGTTGGACTTCACTGTTCATCACATCATTCAACCGACTTCTTTACACACATATATATGTAACAAACCTCCTGAATTTAACACTGTGTACACTTTAATCTCCCAACATTTGAATCCTCAATATTAGTGTAAATTAGTGGTGTAACGCAAAAAGTCACTATCTGTATCCGTGTCTGTATCCGGATTTAAACCCGACGTGGGCGTGGCTTAAAACGGAACGTTATTATTATTATTATTATTATTAAGTTAAAAATAAATTAACCCTACCACTCTGCGCTATAGAGATATTTGCAGGGCCATTTACTTGCTTACTTACTTACTTACTTATCTAATTAATTAATCAATTAATTAATTAATTGTATCTATACCTGTCCAGGATAATATTCTGACAATATAAACAGATATATTATATTATAAACAGACAAGTAGCCTAATTTAACCACTGGACATTCATATTTATATGTGTCTTTCATTTAAAAAAATTAAAAAAGTTTAGAAAAAAATATCTGTTCATTCTGAACCATGTTTTCTTATTCGGTTACATCTCTACTATGAATACTATATGTTTGGAACAGTGGGCGTGCTGCTGTAGGAAAATAATCAACGATGGGGTGCTGTGATTTTTAATAACAGCACTTCCTGAAGTGTTTTATTCCTCATAGACATAGACTACAGTGATTTGCCAGTGATTACATTCTTTTATTAAACAATGACTCATGTTATTCAGAAAATCTGAAAAACGCCCCTTCTGGCTATGTCTCTGTATACAGTTATGTTTAAAGTTGTGAAACGTAAGCAGGATAAGTTAGTTCTTGTTATCATTTTAGTTATGGCAGCTATAAACTGTCATTTCTTCACCAGATTCTCTTTTTTTTCTCTCTCTTGAAGTTTAAAAAAAAAAACAGTTTATCATGATACTGAAAACCACAAAGTGTATACTCCTTTCTTGTTTCTTGTAGACTCTTGGTAAATGTAAAATTACAGCTTTACCTGTGTTAATTGTATGTGATGGACAGAGTACGGAGTTGCTGACAAATTGTACGTAGTAACAGAGGGGCTACAGTCAATAATTCTATATTTATAATGTGACCTATATGATGGTATGTCTGTAGAATGGTCAGTAAGTGTAACTACAAGGTATAAACTTGCCACAGACTGTACAGGCCTATGTGTGTGTTATGCTTGCTCATTTTTATTGTGCCATCTCGCTCTCTCTCTGTCTCTCTCACTCTCTCTCTCTGTTCAGCTGCTGTTCTCTAACACATTGTGTGGATTGGCGCGGGCTCCGGTAATCTCTCCACCATGTCAGTGCGGGAGGCTTTTAACCCAGAGAGTTACGAGTTGGACAAGAACTTCAGACTAACACGATTCACAGAGCTTAAAGGCACCGGCTGCAAAGTCCCTCAGGATGTGCTTCAGAAACTTCTGGAGTCCTTGCAGGAGAACCATTATCAGGAGGATGAGCAGTTCCTCGGGGCAGTTATGCCCAGACTGGGTTCGTAACTATATACATTACTCATTTGCATTCATGGTAGCATAGCAACTATTAGGGCTGCATAATATATTATTTATTAATTGTTATTTATTTGCCTATGTAGGACTGAAATGCACAAACTTTCTTTAGCCATTTTTTTTATTGTCTTCTATGAGCATTTGCACTGATGTAACATGTAACATTGGCATGGTCTAAAAAAGCAGCTCATTTGTTAACATTAATGCAGACTAATGATTAATTGTAACACATATTGGATTTACCAATTTATTTGGATATATTGAAAGGCACATCACAATATAGAAATATAATAGCAATATTTTATATTTGTTCACTTTGCAGCCCTAATCATAAGAGCTAGATTATTTTACAGAGTATGTACTGTTAGATTTACTGTAAATTAGGTTAAGTCTAACTGCATGTTGATGGAAATTGTGGTATTTAAATGTAACCTAAGTTGTGTGTGTGTTCATGTGTGCACTCGTGTTTTACAGGCATCGGTATGGACACCTGTGTGATTCCTCTGAGACACGGTGGCCTTTCACTAGTACAGACCACAGACTACATCTACCCTATAGTGGACGACCCTTACATGATGGTAAATTGGACTGATAAATTATGCCACAGTACACTTTTCTGAGATACCATGGGTATCATGATTTCTTTTTATAACTCTTTAAAAAGTTCCTTTAATTATAATTTGTAAAATGTTCTGGATGTAGTAATAAAAAAAGTATCGTCAAACTCAATTTTTAGTTTATTTTTAAATGTAAAGCTACTGTTTGCTGGCAGTTTGTTTGCAAACAAAAGTTGCCATATATTATCATGTATCCTAGAAACCCTTACTGAATGAATGAATTTATTTGTCAGAAAAATAGCAGTTAAATAATACTTTTTATATATAAAATACAAAGTAATACAGACATTGTATTATTTTCCCCCTAGGGCAGAATTGCATGTGCTAATGTCTTGAGTGACCTGTACGCTATGGGAGTGACCGAGTGTGATAACATGTTGATGTTGTTGGGCGTTAGTAACAAACTATCAGAAAAGGTAAGACGTGGAAACGTTCAAGAACATTTAAAATTGTTCTGACGAGTTGCTGTTGCTGATGTAATTTCTGACGTGTGTTTGTGTAGGAGAGGGACAAGGTGATGCCACTTATTATCCAGGGTTTTAAGGATGCAGCAGAGGAGGCGGGCACCTCGGTTACAGGTGGACAGACAGTTGTGAACCCCTGGATCGTACTTGGAGGTGTGGCCACGACAGTCTGCCAACCTAACGAGTTCATCATGTGAGCATTTTTTGCCTTCCCTCCAGTTTTCTGTATGTGCTTTTCCATCTCTCTGTTTCAGCTGAAGTGTTCTCATTATTAGATCCGTGCACTCGAATCTCATGTGTTTTGTTCTGTGTGTTTTCGTATTAAAGGCCAGACAATGCAGTGCCAGGTGACGTGTTGGTTCTCACCAAGCCTCTCGGCACTCAAGTAGCAGTCGCAGTGCATCAGTGGCTGGACATTGTGAGTCTGCTTCCTTTATTATCTTTAGGCTTATATGTACTGTAGATATACCTACTAGAACCTTAGATTGGCAACAGAGTTCACAAGCCATTTTTGAAGCCAATGCGCCATAAGTTTTGGCCTCAGGTCATTTTAATGTTTTCTGAGGGGAACATCTGAAAGTTAATAATACAATGCACTTCGTGTTTGAAAATCTAAATAACAAACAGTCTTGTAATCTGAGTCCATAATATACCATGACCTCTAGCTTCTTATGCACTTGGAACAGAATAATACCATGACGTCTGTTTTCCCTATTACAACTTAGTAGCCTAGCTGAACTGCTCAATAATGTAACTAGCCAGTGTTTGCAGAGAAAATTGTCAGCTTACTAAGCTATGAACAAACTAACACACGTTACTTTCTTAACTTAGCAATGAAGTGCATTTTTACACTGATTCACATTGCACATGAATTGGCACCAACTTGCTTCACATTTACCCTTCTTAGTAAAGTTACTATTTGTTACTCTGTTAATCTAGGTCCAAATACTAGTGGTATCAGCATCAGTAGGTAATTTTCCAAGTACAAAGTTGATAAAGTGGTGTCACTAATAGTCTGATGAGTCACATTTGTGTGGTGTTTCTCTCTGTGTCTCTCAGCCAGAGAAATGGAACAAAATCAAGTTAGTAGTGACACAAGAGGATGTGGAGCTAGCCTATCAAGAGGCTATGCTGAACATGGCCAGACTCAACAGAACAGGTCAGTAAAGGACACTTACAAATCCCAGCATTCTCACACTGAGTGCAATCACACACATCCACATTGACACTCATCTTCCTTCTGCTGTGTCTCTGTCTCCAGCGGCAGGTCTGATGCACACATTCAACGCACACGCTGCCACTGACATCACAGGTTTTGGTATTTTGGGTCACGCTCAGAACCTCGCCAGGCAGCAGCGCAGTGAGGTCTCCTTCGTCATCCACAACCTACCCGTCCTCGCCAAGATGGCCGCCGTCAGCAAAGCCTGCGGGAACATGTTCGGCCTAATGCACGGCACCTGCCCTGAGACCTCAGGTCAGAGATCTTTCACTTTCAGATAGATTGAGTTTCATTCTGAAGCAATGGATTTTGAAAAACTATTCAATCTGAGGGTCCCTACATGCACATATACATAGTAATCTAAGTGTTATCTTGAAGATTAAACAAGTGGTTATTCAAACAGTATAATATACACCAATATTGCTAAGAGTTTGTGGACACCTGACCATTATACACATATGTGGTTCTTCCACAAACTATTGCCAGAGAGTTGGAAGCGCAGAATTGCATGGAATGTCTTTGTATGCTGTAGCATTACAGTTTCCCTTCACTGGAACTAAGGGGCCCAAACTTGTTCCAGCATGACAATGCCCCTGTGCACAAAGCGAGCTCCATGAAGACATGGTTTGCCAAGATTGGAGTGGAAAACCTCGAGTGGCCTGTACAGAGCCCTCATCTCAACCCCACTTAACACCTTTGCAATGAACTGGAACTCTGACTACGCACCAGGCCTCCTCATCTGACATCAGTGTCTGATCTCACTAATGCTCTTGTGGCTGAATGGACACGAATCCCCACAGACACACTCCATAATCTAGTGGAAAGCTTTCCCCAAAGAGTGGAGGGTATTATAACAGCAAAGGGGGAACTAAATCTGGAATGAGATGTTCAAAAAACACATATGAGTGTAATGGACAGGTCCACAAACGTTTGGCTATATTGTATCTTAAATCAGATTAACACTGTTATTGACTTTCAAGAAATCTGATCTGGACTTGGCCCAATAATAAGGTTTTTATCTGCATTATGTGAAAACCATAAATGCCAACAAATGAATATTTGCCAGTAGGGTGAGGCAGTAAGTTTGAATTTTACATCACAACCTTTTACTTATATAGGATTAGTGGGTTGCACATTTAATGTATTTAGAAAAAAGAAAACCCACAATTAATGTTTGCTCATGTAGATCCAGAGTTCCCTTATTGTTACGTTATGTAAGTGTGTGTGTAAACGTGTTATTGGCGAAATAGTAATTTTGCCAATAATATCAATGTATTCTCTGTAAACATTACAGTCTTAACTCCATTCAGCTTTTTTAACAGTGTTTGTCAGTATAAATCTGCTTAGTTCTTGTCAGGTCACACTTTTCTCTTGTTCTTGTCTGTTTTTCCCCTGCAGGAGGCCTGCTGATCTGTCTTCCACGTGAGCAAGCTGCTCGCTTCTGCGCCGAGATCAAATCCCCGAAATATGGCGAGGGCCACCAGGCCTGGATCATCGGCATCGTAGAGAAAGGCAACCGCACAGCTCGCATCATCGACAAACCCCGCATCATCGAGGTTGCACCCCAGGTGGCCACGCAGAACGTCAACACCACCCCAGGAACTACATCCTAAAGCTGAGCCTACGACTCCTGAACATTTAGCACGCTCTAGCACCACCACAGCGTAGAAACACACACCACCTGCCTACCATGACCTTACGGCAGATACTACATGGACACAACTAAGAGTTTAAAAAAGTAACAGGGAATTAAAGTCCATTGCTTTTTTTTGTGTCGATATGTTTTCTGTTACAAAATGTTGCAGAAGCACCCAACTTTAAGGCAGCTTCTACAGTAAATGAAGAGTATGATGATAATCTGATACTGTTGATTCATTATGAATCTCTTCTGCTCCTCTTCAATTGGAAATTATGCCCCAGTCCATCCCTATTGACCCACCGACATGCGTACATTGTAGCAATATATATTGTTTTGCTTTTGACGCTCCATGTGCTAGCAGTAGTTCAGACTGTAGCCAATATGTTGAGCGATAGAAAAAGTGAGTATATACATGTTTTTTTTTCTACTTCCACTTTTGTATGATATGTCTTTGGACTAATCAAAATAAAGTGACCCTTGCCTGGTTTTGAATGGGCTGAAAGAATCAGAAGTAATTAAACACCGTCCCCTATCTTTCAAGGTGTACCATGTCTAGCCATAATGGCAGTGTGTTGACATTTTGTCAGCGAATGTAAACCGTGGAGATGCAGTTTATATATTGTAGGACATTCACTGTCTCATACAGAAGTCATTAAATTCTTCTGTGATAGAGTTGAGTTTTTATATTCCCCTACGAAAACCCCATTATTCTCTCTCTCTCTCTCTCTCTCTCTCTCTCTCTCTCTCTCACAGAATCACCAACAGTGATATCTTTATGCCCCCTGAATAAATCTGATCTTTTTTTTAATTTTTTGGAAATTTGTGCCTCTGTTTGTTTGTGAGAGGAAAAAAAACATAATACCATCTTAAATCATTGCATGAAGCTGTTATTTTCATAGTAATAGTGCAATACAAGACTTCAACCAGTAGTGGATGATGTAAAAATTAAGCGTAGTACATGACTTTTCCAAAGAAATGAAAGGAAGAATCTGTGCAAGCAAAGTGCTTTCGAGGCTGATCTTGATATGTAAAGGAAAATCATTACATCAACACATGTTCAGCTCAGTACAGAAACTGTCATAAAACCTTTAGTTCAACATCCAATAATTTAATAAAGTATGCATAAATGAAATAGTGGATCATTAACCTATATTTTGTCACCTGATAGAGAAATCAACATGCTTAATAACATACAAATATTTACAATTATACAACTTTTCTATATCGGCATGTTACGCAAAGCTGCCAAAGTATTGTGTAAGCTTGGTGCCACTACTGATTTTATCAAAATATTTTAGCCCTAGTTTATATATATTTGATGCTCAGATGAAATAGATTCATTAAGTTAAATAATATTAAAATAAATTTAAGATTGCTTTAAAATGTCTGTCTGTACAATATTTTCATCAAAATGTCCTAAGCCATAGATTCATTAAATTAATTCAAATGACAAGAAGTGTTTTAAAATGTCTGTACAATATTTTTACATATTTCCTTTTTCATTCTGATTTCTTTAAATGGTGTGTTGGACCAGCTGTTTGTTTGTGTGTGTGTGTGTGTGTGAGACATCTGATTGTCTTCACATGGCCTTCTCCTTCTGGTTGAACAGTGCTCTAATGTCCAGCATGGCCTGTCTGATGTTCCGGCCGAAGCGATGTGAGTCCTGTGGACAGAGTGACAGCCTGGTTCATACTGTGTAGCACTGCCACACTGTGTTCTGTTTAGACACTTGTAAAAAAATCATTCATCCGTTCACCCTGGATGGGACACCTGTCCATCACAGGGCACCATTCACACACATTCACATCTAGGGGCAAATTAGAGTAGTCAGTCCACCTACTGGTTTGTTTTGGAGGTGGGAGGGAACCCACGCAGACACAGAGAGAACACGCAAAACTCAACACAGATAGTAACCCAAATGCAGGACTGAATCAGTGACCCTGTGCTGTGAGGCAACAACTCTACCTGCTGCTCAACTGTGCCACCCCTAAAAAACTCATGTGGTGTGTTTATTGGTTTCCCAAAATTTCTTCCAGATTAACCCATACTAAAGAGAAAAGGTAGATTGATCTAAAACCTTGATTTGCAGATGATGCGTTTTAGGCCCAAATAAAAATGATCTTACAAGTGAGCAGGCTGTGTTTGTCTCTCTGTATGCCTTAAAAGCTGAAGCAAAATGTAAATAACAGAAACAAAACTAAGCAACGCTAAAGTCGCACACAAAAACACAGACTACATACACCATAACACGGTTCTAATTCAGGTTTAATGTTAGTTCTGTAGAGCTAAACTGTGTGTGTGTGTGTGTGTGTGTGTGTGTGTGTGTGTATGTGGGAATGTTTTTATATTTTGGTTGGGAGAAAATGTTAGCACAAGGATAGGAATTTCTGAGAATTTTGATGGGGATATTTGGCTGGTCCCCATGAGGAAAACTGCTTTATTACAACAAATGCAGCTTTTATTTAAAATACTATAAGGGTTAGGGTTAGGGTTAGATTTAGGTGTAGGAATAGCATTTATTAGCTACATTAATAGTGTCAGTGGAAGGTTCTCACAAGGATAGTAAAACAGTACTGTGTGTGTGTGGTCTTACCGTTTCTGGACTAGAGAATTTGCTGGAGATGTGGAATGTGATGAGATTCTCCCCAACGATAATATAAGAAACTCCATATCCATCATCAGCAACCTGCAAGCACACAGTCTATGTGAGTTGTAAAACTAAAGACTACTGGACAACAGCATACACTGTGTTACATTCATGTAGGAATATTAACAATTATTGAAACACTCACAGGGCCAAAGCCACCACCTGCTCCTACATATTTTGGAAACTTCTGGATATCAACAAGGTTGAGCTGCTGCTGTGGCGTCTGACTGGTGGAGAGACGCCAAGGCTCTGAAAGAACCTGCAGGACATACAATCACATTCAGCCCTTAACATTTAATCAATTCAGTTTGACAAGGAAATTAAATCCATGTATTTCACTGCTTGTACTTGGTTGAGGAAGGGCGACTGTATATCCAGTAATTTGGAGACGATGTAGAGGCAGAAGAGATGCCGGTCGATACCGGCTCCTGTCATGGCCAGACGATACATGTTCTGATGTTTTTCAGCTGCTGTCCTGAATAGCGCCAGACGCTGTTCAGTCTGCTCAAGGAACAGCACAAAGCACACAGCTGTATTGAACTAGCATTTCCATAAAAAGTCCTCTATGTTCAGTGACTGAATCATTTCAAATGTAGACACAAGCTTATTCCATTCCGTACTTGAGATCTTATATTATCTACATTATCAGATCAGGTTGAAATTCCACTGGCATGCAAAAACAAACAAACAAATAAATAATAAATATTTGATGATAGGTATATTTGAGGATGTATTTAATGATGGATTTTTTGTGTGTTTGCCTTTTGTAATTAGTGTGACAGTGCTGATGTTTGTGTTTTGGATTTTTATCATTTGCTGGTACATGGTCTTGAACGAAGTTTATAATCTCCTAAATTAATTATGTTGAATGGAATCAGCCAGTGTAATGTCAGAATCCTGGTCTTACCATGCAAGTCTTGTCCTCCATGGCTCGGACAAAGGCTGTTGATTCGATGGTGCAGGAGCGCACCGTCTCTGTCCGTCCCTCCCGGAACATGCGGGTCATTGAGGACTCGTACGTAAGACAGAACTCACCTTTATCCTACTCCAAAGGCAATACATAGAAACCAGTGAAACACAAGTCACCCTTATCCTACTGCAAATACTACAGAGAAAGCACCAGTATGTGTATGTGTGTGTTGTACCCTGTAGTGAGCAAGCTGTAGTGCTAGTTGGATGAAAGCATCAGGGCTTGTTTTGCATTTCTTAATCAGGCCTTTTCCAAACTCATCAAATACACAACCACAGAAATCCACATCATCAGCAAGCTCCTTGGCTACTGTGTACGATGCCTCAATAATCTCCTGACACTGACAGGGTGAGAGTGAATGCACTAAGTTACCTACAGCAAAGCAAACTTGACTTATTCTCTTTACTTTTAGTTCTCTTGTATAAGGTTTTTATCATACCGCTGCTGGAATGTCCCAATGTAGCCTGGTTGGGCTAGCCAGACCTTTGTTAATGTCTCCTTTGCAGTGTCCCTCCTCAGTGTAACCCAAACGGAGAAAGTCGGCTGCCAAAATATCCTGGACATATCAAAGACCATGTTTACTATCAGCTGTTAATCACTGGCCATATCTCATAATCTTATATTTAGCCATTTTTAAGCTTCTCCCTCCTTTTAGTAGAGATATTTTTTTCACAGTGTCTATTTGCAGCCTTTTAAACACACACGCACGCACACACACATACACACACACAGAGAGAAGTGTGAATACCAGAATACATAACATTAATTACAGAAACATTAACCAGACATTACGTAAACACAGAATTGTTCTACTGTTGCCAGCTAAGCAGATAGTTTAGCTAATCTCCAGATGTAGCTATTTGCTAGGTAGATGTTTGCTAACAAGCTAGCTAATGTAATGCTAAGTATTATATCATGCCAATAAAACCAAGCACTATATGTCGAACATTTAGACTAACATAAACATTAGATTAACATTAGGCTAGTGTATGCACATATTGTGTAAAAAGTATTCAGGTTTAATAGCAGGTTAGCTAACATTAGGCTAACTAGCCCTCTCAGATTGGTGGCTATTCTCTAATAAACTGATGACTAGCTGAAAGGTAGGAAATGGTTATGGGTAAATTGAGTCCAAATGATATAAATCAATATTTTCACCCTGGTGAAATCCTAAATATGATTATAATTACAGTTAATTATATTGGGCAGGTCCCCTTTACAAACAATATTCTACCTGAACTGGATTCTCTTGGTAAAATAAAGGTAAAAATAGGTAGACTCTACATGTATGTGATAGGACTAAGATAGTTTAATTAAAAAAAAAAAAGTCAGCTGAGTAGGAAACATTATAAAATGTATGAAATTACTGGCTTAATTTGCTAAATCTGCTGTGCACTTTTTCCAGAACTTCAGCTAATGTTTCCTGGAGATTTTACCAATTTTCTCAGTTTCCTAGAATGACTAGAAAACAAGTGATTCTATCAATATTTTCAGGCTTTCCATGATGTTTTTGGCCATCATGCCTATCACACTGTCCTACTTACCTCCCACATGTGCCCAATAATGGGAGCGTCTGCCCATGAGTGTTCAGTATTCACCCCTATTTTACCATTTTTGTAGACAACAAGAGTGAAGGATTTATCAAACCACCTGAGAAAGAAATGCAGTGAGACGAGACTTAGTGTGCTGCACTTGCACAAGAGGTCATCCAATGTTATGTGTCTAAATATATATTCCCTCTTGCTTAATGCATTACAGTATGCTGACTGCAGGAGACCTTTAACCCACATGTCTCAGCTCCTGTGAAGCATAAAACACAAACACTCAAATCCACCCATACCTGTCATAGCACTTTCCGTGCAGTAGGGATTTGGCATAGAGATCCATTGACCTTGGCTTTTCAGGGTCATATCCATGTGTTTCATCATCCAGAGTGAGGAAAAAGGCAGCAGTCTCAATGGCATCTAGAGACGTCTTATTTACACCGTCACTGAAGTATTTCTGTCGTGCTTTGGCCCATGGGACTCTAGAAGAGTGTTACAGAGGTGTGTTTTGGGAATATGTTAAACTAATATGCTAAAGCACTTTGGATGGTGGTACAGCCTACAATAAAATGGCCTAAGGCTGGATAATTTACAAATATTTCATTTATATTCTCTAGATCAGAGCAGATCATTTAGGATGCAATGTGACTGGAAATAATCAAACTTCAAAAGAAAATATCTGATGTGCCTCCAATTTGAAACACTGTAGTGAATACTATATATGGCTACTGAGTTTGACTGGGTGTTGTGTTTACCTCTTTCCGGCAGTGAGCGAGGCCAGTTTGAGTTCTCCAGGCTGAGGCTCTGTGGTATCATTGAGAATATGCTGAAACTGCTGCTCCAACTCCGCAGGCAAGAGATGGCGACCACCATAGTACAGCCACACCTTAAAAAAGCGTCCTCGGTGATATACAACCAGGTGCTTCCTGTTCCTTAGGTGCTGAACACAGTCTAAGGAGACAGTATTGTAGAAGAGAACATATTTTTTTCCAGGTCCGGTTGAATGCATTATAGTAGTAAGTTTTGGTGTCTGTATGATAATGAAGACATTTTACCACTCATCTACCAAACATGGGGAACAGCCAGATACATCTGAAAGGCCAGACACCAAAACCAGGGTGTAGTCCTGCCTCATGCCCAGTGTTCCCACAACCCTGACCAGGATAAAGCAGTTACTGAAGATGAATGAATGAATGAAACTTCATAAGCATACTTATGTCCCAACACAAGGGGGCAAATTCCTCATGTCAGGAATCAGCTGTAAACCTACACCTGAAGGACAAGAGACACCTCTGAGGACAAAATGTACACATTCTGGGCAGAGAAACAACAAACATCATTAACCAGAGCAGAAGGTTAACATTATCATCACTTATCACCTATTTATAATGCTGTCCTGGCATGTTTACACCAGTACAAACATCTAGACCCTGGAATAATGTTAATTATTGTCATCATTAATTATTCTCATCATTAATCATTAATGTCATCATTGGTGACTCATACAGTGTTTATATGGCAGGGATTTCCCACCATTCAATAGAGCTAATGAAGCTTTTCAGATGTGTGGAAAAATCTCTTCATGATTGAAGAACAGGTCTGGTCACAGGTTAATGACTGTACCTGACTGCAGTATTGGCTTTCACTCATATTGAGAGCACAGGTCATTACCTGTTTCAATGCCAGGAATTCGAGTGGTGTTAAACATTCTCTCATACTGATAGGAGCACATGGGTACCACCCCTAGAGCTCTCATCTGCCAGGACAAAATAGAGTCAGTCAAATATAGATACGATTAACTCAATAAACTAACTCTGCTGGATGACGTGTCAGCTATGGAATCTTGTGTATGTGTGTACCGGAGCATGTTCTCCTCGCTCTAGTTTGCGCCGATATTGCAGGATGGCGTGGACCACGTTTCCTGCTCGCGCTGCCTGCCTGTGAGTGGGGATCACATACAGCAGGTCCTGACACACACAGAAGTGAGCTGTTAGATGGCTTGGCTGTAAAGATCACAGCAAGGTTTATGAATTATGTTCTGGTCTTCTTCTCACCATGGTGTAGAAGTTGCTGTTCACCATGATTGGGCCCCGGCCCCTCAGGTAGATGTACTCCTCCCACCAGTCACTCACCTTGACACAGACACAGCATGGAGTCATTATGCATTTTTACATTCATCCAAAGTGCAGTTAATGAAAGGTGCAGTTTGTAATGTTTAAAAGTGTTTCTAGTTTTATAATAATTATAAAATATTTTGGAAAAAACTGTAATTCCCAATATTGCCATGCAGTGGATCTGGTTCATTTCTTCAATTTACATTTCTGTTCACAATTTTTTTATTTTTCACCCAGAAATTAGCCCCGCCCTAGCCAGAACAGTGATGCTCAGCATACATGCTGTGTACCAGTGAAACTCATAACTCGGAATTTCCAAGCTCTGGCTAGGAAAATCCAAAGAAAACACCCTTCAACTGGAAAGTCAGGAAGGACTTCTTCACCTGAGCTGAGCAGGTGATATCAAATCAACATCATCAAAGTCATAAACAGAGTAGAACTTCTTTACTTTTAAATGAGTTATGATCTATGTATGTACTAGTATTTGCTCAAGAACAATCAACATACAGACATATCAGATTGTTTAAATTATAACAGTTACTAAATAGTTTGCTGTTTTGAGGAGGTAAATATATATCACTCATCACAGTCGGCTGGTAGACTGTTGTTAAATAAAAACAAACATGGAGGCATCCATTTTACCCCCAAATCACCCCTCCTAACAAACTACTCCTTTAATCGGAATTTACCTTTCGATGCACTTACATAATTGTTGGCCCACCAGGACTTTAGCTGCAGATATTTTTGTAGTTTAGGGGCTTGGTCCTTTCTGAACTCATTGGCCACAATTTCCATCTGTTTATATCGGTCATCGTCCAGTAGTGGGCGCACTGACTCAAGATACTGAGAGACAGGTAGAGTAGTTTTGATTTTTGCAAAATGTATTGTTTATATAAAGTGCAGAATTATTATATCAAATCCCTGAGTGAACTAAGAGAAGCTTCTCACTCTGTGGATGGTGTCATCAATGCTGGGAACAGGCAGTCTAGGCAAAGAGCCCTGGAAACTGTAGAGTAATGGCCGACGACCCGAAAACATCTTTAACAGACTCTAAAGCAAGAAACATACTTTAGATTGAAGACATCTCTGCAAAAATCTACTTCAAATAATGAAATAGAAGATGATAGATATCATTCTCCCTCCCCAAATGTTTTCTCATTACTGTGTGTGTGAGTGTGTATTTACTATCCAGAGTTTGGTAGACATGCTCATTTTGGCATGTGGCTCAAAGATCCAGCCATGGTAGGAGAGCAGAACTTTCAGAGTGTAGCGCAGAAGCATAATCAGAGAGAACCACAGTCCTGTGGCAAACACGATAGCACTCAACACTGTCTGAGTCTGAGCCGTGAGACGATCACTACAGAGAGACAAATTTAGTAAATGAAATGGATCAAAATAGGTGTGTTTGAATGTAACATTCATTTAAAGATTATAAATGTCTAATTATTATGGATTACAATATTTGAAAATCATAAGAAGTGTGTAGGCCTAATGCTACCCCTTATGTTTATTAGGTACACCAGATAACATGATTTATGTGTTTGATACACCCATTAACATAGATTTATGCATATTATTATTATTCTTTAGCAGGTAGCAAGAACACTTGCAAGTGTTTATACAAATAAAAATATTGTAGAACTGAGATTAAAAGATTTTAAAAAACAGGCTGAAAAGTGCTTTCTCAGACAAGATCAATTTATCCTAGCACAAGTAACAGCATTGTTACACTATAGAGCCCTTATGTTCTTATTATGGCGTAACTGTGAAACGTGCAATTTTATCAGTAGGAATGGTTTCATCCTGTAGGAGCTTTTGCCTAATCTGACATAATTTACATAACTCATGAAACTCATCATACTGTTGTAATGTTGACATACAGACCTTGCAGGTAAAACCTTTCTGATGTTGTTAATCATCCCCATGGATGGATCCATTCTGGCATACATGGAACTCATTATTGCAATCACCACAAATAACCAGCTAGAGGGACTGGCCGGATAGACCCCCATTCGGACGCCATTCTGTTCAAACATGCACAAAAACTTAGTAATAGTTATATGGTTTTGGATGCAGACAGGATTTGTTGCTTTGCTTTGCGTGATAGTAATAGTGACTAACAAAGATAGGAAGAGAGAATCTTTATACCAGGATAAACCATGATGGCAAAATATGGTACATAATCAAGCTAACTTCACAATCTATCTCTATTAGTCCACTCACTCGGAACAGAATTGCACGTTTTCTCCATGACGTAACTCCAGCCAGGTAGATGTGTTTGAGCGCCTCACGGCTGAGGCGCAGGTCGATGCCCTCTGGTGTGACAGTGAACTGGAAGGCCACCGCCTGGTGCGCCTCTGCCATAGCACGTGCTGAACGAATAGGACAGCTGTTAACTGAGTGATTGGAGTAAATCACAACATGATTATTAGTTATAGCCTAGCAAAAGGTGACAAGGGTGCAATGGGATGCTAGGGGACAAATACTGTCCAGTAGTATGTCAGAACCCACACCCTATTCTCTATAGTGCATTTGTCATTGAATAAATCATACTAGAATGCTAAGTGTAGAATATCAAATGCACTCTTGAAGCAAAATACTAAAAAAAAGTAGATTTCTAACCCTATGTACTGAGGTTTTCCCCATAGATATAAATGCAGATGTCATTTTAGTCAGTGTTCCAATTAAAACACATCCAGCCGATTAGTCTTTTCTGACTGAATCTCACGAAGCTCAATCAACCTATCAACCCAACCTAACCCAATCAACCCTCAAGAGATCATTCACGATCAATAGATCTTTTTCTCTAGTCATCTTGAGCCAAAATCTAAGTCACCTTGGCCTGATCAGCCTTTTATACATTCCACAGAGCATAGTAGCATGTTAATGTTAAGTGCTTAATTGTATCATACTGGAAGCACGGTTAAGTTTCTCCACTCATTTTTTCAGGTTTTTTGTTGCCCATTTGTAATTACTACACAAAGCAACATTTAACATTTTGCTTCTCATAAATTCCCCATCTGGGAAAATAAAGTGTTATCTCATCTTGTCATTTTGCATACTTTCATAAACATAAAAAATGTAGACTGGACCAATTGCAGTACACAATGAACAGTGTAGAAGAAACAGTATTTTGGTCAGCAACAGTATTTGAAAAAAAAGATAAGAAAATGAATTACAGAATGTCTTCATTTATGAAAATATAATCATAAAATATAATCATTTGGTGGTATTTCTGGATGTGATAAATGAGTTAAGATTAAAAAAAAGAAAGAAAATGCATTAAATATGAATAAAACTCCATTAAAAATCAAGGTTATTGTATTATACAACTTTTATAACACAACCATGTAGAATCTGGATTGAACACTTGGATGTCTAGGGTAATGCAGGATAATTTTATATGCGGAAAGAAGCATTATCACCTTTCCCTTAACATAACAGTGCTGGCAATGAGTTAAGCAAAAAAGTCAACAAAGCTGTGATAAATATGAATAATTTCCTGCGGTCAGGTATGTTGTCACTGCAGGTTATGTTTTATGTGATAGGGGAAATCACAAGCATGTTTTTTTCCATGTCATGTGACTGTAAGCCGTCAAACTGGGGCAAAGTTGAACAGTCAGAAATAGCGGAGAAGCTGACGCGCATGCCAAGTACACACAACTGCTGGAAAGATGAACAGATGAAAAGCTGTCTCTCACATTAAATAGCTTTTACTCCTAATCATTCCGTGTATTATAATAAATAAGTAATGATACATCTGCCTATTAAAGTATAAGAACTGCTTACTGTTATTAAGGTAGCCTAAAGAAACATGAGTCTGCAGAAATTAGACATCACATTCCACCATACAATAAAAAGTGTATTGATAAAATAATGCCAAAAATAAAACCATTGAGTACTGTTGACTGCATGCTAAACCTAAATAACTGTCACCTGATTTAAGATTATAATATAAAACAGAAAGAAAATCTGCAAAATATGTGAAGCTTTATGCATAGTAATAAAAAAAAAAGATAATACAATAACATAGCAGTTTTACCTTTAATTAAAGCAGTGCACCGGTCAAGTGAATTAGAATGGCTGAGTAGATCAGGTTCCTTTTGGTTTGTTAGGAGAACAGCTCTGTACCACAGGCTGACCCTGATGACCTTCAAATAAAAGATTTCCTCAAAGAGACTGTGGGAGAAATTTCAACTCCCACTTATGGTGAAATTACTCTCTTCTGACTCTCACGTTCTCTACGTCTACCTTCTGTGCCTTCTATCACTATCTTCTTGCTCTT
This sequence comes from Pangasianodon hypophthalmus, assembly GCF_027358585.1. Taxonomy (NCBI): domain Eukaryota; kingdom Metazoa; phylum Chordata; class Actinopteri; order Siluriformes; family Pangasiidae; genus Pangasianodon; species Pangasianodon hypophthalmus. The sequence goes on along the minus strand of NC_069715.1, from coordinate 7,881,174 downwards.
GCTCTCTCTTGCTCACTCTGTAGGTGTGTGTCTGTGAGTGTGTGTTTGTAACCAGACACCTATGTGGCTCAGACTATGCTAGTGACTGCACAGTCCAGTATGCCATATAATCATATTCACTCTCAACTCTCACAATGTTGCTGCAAAGTACCGGCTGAGACTAATATTCCAGAGTACAGGACGACGAGCCCAAACAATGCTAGAGTTTCCATGGCTGTGTGGTGTATTCTCAGCTGATGTATGCTAAATGAGGCTTGGCAGTGTATTAAGTAACATGCACATTCACTCTTGGCAAACAAATTGTGAGGTTGGAAAATGAACTGATTTTAATTAGACACCAGGTGGTTATAGGACAGTCTACAAGTAATATTTGATTCCAGTAGATTGTCACAGAGCGTCTCTAAACAGGTAGACAGGTCCAGAAGATATTTACCAAACTATCAAATGCATAGGCCCTGGTAGTTATAAATGATTCAGAAAAAGAGATGGAACAAGCTCTCATAGCAAGTACAGACAGGAAGCGAGGGAAGGGTGGACAGAGACAGAGAATGGATGTTTAGCCGATAGATCATATCTTCCTGATTTCCCGACATGTAGACTTCTTCGTTGAACACTGTGCCTTGGCCTATTAAAGCCATCTTCTCCATGCTTCTGATCTGACCCCACTTCTGGGTCTCTACACAGAATGATGTGACTACGGTTTCAACATTATTTCCACCAATCACAATCAACCTGTCGGTGGATCCCAGGAAGTGGAGGCTGGGCATATCTGCATCAATGCGTGTGAGAGTAGGCAGCAGCTCACTCCAGCAGTCTGAGGAAGAGAAGAATGTTTTAGGAGTATGCAAGACTTTTTTTTTTCATTCATCATTCATTCATTCATCTTCAGTAACTGTTTTATGCTGGTCAGGGTCAGGATCGGGAGCCTAGCCCAGGGGCACTGGGTGTGAGGCAGGAATACACCTTGGATGGGACACCAGTCCATCACAGTGAACCACACACACATGCTCACACTCTTTCATACCTAGGACAATTTAGAGTAGCCAATCCACATATTGTCATGTTTTTGGGAGGAAGCCCAAATGAAATAAATGAAAACCACACAGACATAGGAAGAACATGTAAAACTCCAAACATACAGTTGCCCAAGCTCAGGACTGAACCAAGGACCTTGGAGCCATAAAGTAGAATATATTGTTATTAATGTTATGCATTGCAATAAAGTTATTTAGAGATTGTGAATGAGTGAATCAATGAATATTCAAAACTTGTGTTCAAACCTGGTGGCTATGAATAACTAAAAGCTTAGCAAAGAATCCTAAAAGATTCTTTGGTTTGTTCCTCTGGGGAAACCCTTAAATATTTTATCTAGAAGGCTAAAACATGAATATTCTTAATCAGAGAGTATTACAAATAGAACCACTTTAGAAATCTAAGAACGCTTATTTATCCAAATAACCCTTGGAGAACCCTTTTTCTATGAGTGTTAGACTATACAAACCCAGGTGTGTACACTTACCTTATTATAAAAAAAAAGGTTACCAAAGGGCTCTTTGGATGGTTAATGGTTCTACCTTTCTAAAGCAGCTCTACGTGCAACCGTTTCTGAAAGGGAAATGTCGGGCTCTCAATTTAACCTGTGATGGTGGTCCCCCAAGAGAGAAATATCAAAACTCTTTACGGGTGCTAGATGAAATGTGTCTATATTATAAATATGTGTATATAAATTATAAATAAAAATAAACATTTCAAAAGCTGGTACGGGCCAACAGACTTCCTGTCTCAGCCCAGAACAAAGATTCACTAGATGCTTCTCCTCTAGTGAATATCTGTTTATAGTTCAAGTAATGTTGACAGGATGTTGAATACAAAAACGCGACTTTATAATGTGTTTTAAGTAACACCTGTTTGCCATACCTTGTGTGGAATCATAGCATAGTACTAGTTTCTCTCCAGTTCTCTGGATGTTTCCCAGCACATAGAGGCATGTGCCTAGGCTGGTGGTCAGGGGGGAATCATGGGAGAGGGAAAGGGTAAACTGAAAGTCTGAGAGAGGGAGTGAGGAGACAAAAGCCCATGAATCTGTCCAAGGGTCATATCGCTCCACCGCTGTATACACTCCTGTGCTGGAGTCAGGAGTCACCAGGGAGTCCAGATACCAGCCTCCTACAGCGTAGATGTACCCCTCACACACTGCTGCACTGAAGTGGCGCCTGTGCTGAGAGAAACCACACACAGCCCATTTTCAGTAACCATGAAAATAAATGACAGATGAAGCGATACAATTTATATGGTGTTCCTATGCTTATATTCCTGTGATTTGAACATAATTAACGTCATACCTTGATAAGAGGGGCTGTCGATACCCATTTATTTGTTAAAGGATTATATCGGAAGGAGGCCATCTTGAACTCATATCCCCTCTTCATGTGTTGCCGGAACCCACCAATGAGGAAGAGGTAGTTAAACAGGACTGCTGTGGTAAAGCACCACTTATCTGAACTAAATGGCAAATCTGTAACAGTACTCCATTTCCCATCATCCTCATCCAACCTGAAAAGCCTCTTTGCAGACTCTGTTTCCTGATTGTTTCGTGAAATCAGGTTCTCTTTCCTCAGGCAGCAGAGCCGAGGTGAGCCCTTTGACCGGATCCGAAGGATCTCCTGCTGTAGGTGGAGGTCCAGGCTCCTGCTCAAGTGAGGAAGCTCTAGAAGGTTTGTGCTCAGGTACTTCAGCACAGTTTCGTGGAGCTCAACACTGCTCAGCTCCTCAGCAAGTTGCAGGTAATCCAGGAACGTTTGCTCAGTGAGGATTTCAGACAGAGACAACAGCAGGCAACGAGTGAAACTGGGGACCAGCAGATACGTGCTGACACGCAAATGCTCCTCTAGAAGATTATGGGGAACGCAGAATCTTTGTAGGAAGCAGAACTGCAGGAGGTTGTGGAACACTCTGGAGGGCACGTGGGACAGGTTCACTAGATGCTCTGCACTTTCTCTCATGCAGGAGTTATACAGAGCCCTGAAGTACTCACTACAGTCTGCCAGCCTCTCAACGTCAACCTGACGCATGAAATATCAAATATATTACTCTAAGCGAAAGGGATATGTAGGCCATAAAAATGCAAAGAAAATCTGACTTTTCATACAGTCAAAGTTGTTAGAATTACAGATATAGAATGAGAACTTTGAGGTAAATCATAGGTGTGGGATTTTTTTACAAACTTAGACTTTTAGATAGGGTTTCCTGAGGATTCCTAAAGTTAACAACTTTCCAAAAACAGTTTATGCCCAAGTCTCACCCTTGCTTCAGTGACTAATCTCACCTGGATACTGTAGAGGATACACGTAACTGCTGCTGTAATCATAAAGACTGTGCTGTGCATTTCTTATTCATAATCATCCTTTCAACACACTTAGTACTACTTGATTTTATAGTAAAGCTAGCAGCCAAAATGCTCCTCATGCTGCATAACATACTCATGAGGAAAGCAGTATCTGCCCTCTTCCACACACATGACCTCACAGGCACCCACAATTGCTTAGTGTTGCTCTGATTGACAGGATTCAAACTCTGTAGCATTGTCAGGATTCAAACTTGTGAGCTCCTGATGATAGGCCGAACATTTTTCTGTTGCGTCACTTAAGAGTCCTGCATAGAACTTTTAAGGATTCCCACAGAGGGACAAAATGAATCCTTCAGTGTGTTAAATGGAGTGTTGGATAAGTTATAAATAGGTAGCCTTTATGCTCATATCCCCTCCAGAGAAGAGATAGAGAGATTCTAGACAAGAAGTGGTCAGATCAAAACAAATTGTGAGTATATTTGTGTAGAGACTTACATAGAAAACATATGTGCTGGTCTGGATTGTAAACATGGGTCCATTTCCATGGTAACGATATGTCCTAGCTTCCTGGTCCATTTCCCATGTGTCTGTTTGGTTGCCATCAGGCATACTCCTTATCTCATCAACATTAGAATGACTCCGTGCTGTAAATCTGTTCTGACACTTCATAACCCACGTTAAATCTCTCTTGAACCCAAAGCATCTCTGAATATACTCGAAACTGTACTTTATCCATGAGACTAGACTGAGGAATAGTGCTGAGAGTGTCTCCCAGAGAGCATCCATACTTCTAGACTCAGTCCAGAGCAGATTTATCAGAACTGTCTCTTACTTTTCTGCTTTTAGTCCATATATTTAACAAAAAGTGTCATTTTTAGTGATCACTGGAAGACTCACATTACTTGGCAGACTCCAATAAATCTTAAGCGCTGCTATCACAATAAACCCAGGCTGCCTTACTCAGTCTCTGGTTTGGAGGTCAGTCGATCATCTGGTCTCTCTTGTAAACTAGGCCTGTTTGTTTTGAAGGTTTCTTTCCATTATGCAGCTCAGTCTGGAGTGTACTCTGTGTGTTATTGAGCTAAAGCAGGAGGAGCAGAGCTATTTTAGGAAGCTCATTGCCCATAGCACTGGTTTGAAACAGGACCAGACACAGCCATATTGTAGCACAGTTCTCAAGACTGGAGAAGAAAAACTGAACAATGATAGGAAAGATTATACTCATTTTCTACTCAGTGTTTTTAAAGCACAGAAATCTCACCTCCTCCTTCCATACTCAACTGCACACACACTCCAATCTTCAGATACCTCATCGGCTTTCTGTCCGTTCTTCTCGGCTCTGCGCCATAGGAAATATGACTTTTGGGTGGCTGCCCCAAATCTGTGGATTCTTCTTCCTCCCCATCTCACACAGCTAAAACACCATCTCCGTGCTTTACCACCTACTTAATACATTAATATGCATCTACGTGTAACCTCTACATTTTAGTCTATCTCATAGATCTTTAAACATGCAGTTTTCTTTCCTACTAAAACACTGTTCTGACATGTATCTGTACAGTGTCCTTGGGTACCCTGAAAGGAGCTTAACGTCTTCCTCACAGTTACTGCTGACTATTCGTTGATCTCAGCTAAAACAGAAAGGCGATCATTCTTTTGTGGTCACTGCGGTGCGGATATGCTTTTTCTGAGTGCCTTTTTAAATCAAATCTCAAAACATACTTATATCCTGTAGTCTTTGTGAATGTTAGAATGTGTATTATATGTGTATTTGCATATTATTGGCTGAAACAACGGAGAGCAGTAACTGGAAAAACGTGTTTAAACAGCAATTTGTGCAGCAAATGTGCTTTAAAAATAAAAACTTATAAAGTAAATAACTTACTATACTGGTGGGGACAATTTGCATTTTGCATTTTAAGCAGCTCCATAGTTTGAGGACCTTTGGGAATATTATGACTGTAGATTTTTTTTGTGCAGTATTTTAATAGAATAGAAAACATTAGACTGATAGTTAATGGACATACAATATAAATGACATTTACACAAATAGTTACATTTCAATTATTTTTATTTGTAGTAAAAGGTTTGATGGCTGCTGTGTCCTATAAAGGCAAAAAATTCACAGAAAGCAAGTGTATACAGACCAAAACAAGCATTTGCCAAGGATTTTAACAAACACAAATACATGATAAACGAAAACTGGACCCAGCTCAACACTGTTATGGTCCTTTAAGACAGAAATACGTGAGACAGATTAAAATAACTGAAGTTGTAATGATGAAAAGTAAGGAAAGGGACACACTAAAAGAGTATGAGTAGGGCCGAACACTCAGTATGAAATTGCTCCCAGAGTACTGAATATTCTTTGCGTTTTATTAATACATAACTAATACATCTCTCTGCATCAGTTTCCATCAGAAATAACTAAACCTGGTATACTAAAAGGATGGAAATAATTCGGAACATTAATGATCCTTGTGGCCTGGATTTTATCTTTATATATTTGAGTCCAGATAATTAGGTGGCTTTCATATTTTATATTTGGTTTGGATTCAGTACTGATCTGCTTTGGATGACTGATAGAGGTCAATAAATAATCAAATACCACACAAAAAAAGTTTAAATTAAAAACTCAACATATAGCTACATACTATAAATAAGAATCTGGCTAAGATCCAATCATGAGCTTGGTAAGCTACAATAAAGCATGCTGTTCAGTCAGAAATATAGTGCAAGCAGATTGGCCATTTAGCCAAATTAAAAAAACAAAACAAAACATAAAAGACATATAAAAGTTATTAACTATTCACACACTAAGTTCCAGAAATAATACTTGCCTTCAGTATTTAACTTTCAGTCTTTCAGGTTAACGTTCAAACAATTGTGGTACAAACACACGAACTGCCGGATGTGATATACTAACCTGCAGGTGTTGATCTGAGTGCAGTCCCCTTACGAACCCCCTCAGTACCACAATTAAAAACAGTTAAAAACTGTTGTAGTAACCATAACTGTTTTCATTACAACTGAAACTTTAAAGCATTAATAATGCTCCAAATCCCTACAACGTGGTAGCTTTCAGGGGTTTGCTATAGAAGTGTTTTTATAATTCCAAACCCACCCACTCCTGCACTTATTATTTTGTTTGTACTCACTCACCCATGGTATTTTCTAACAACCATGGTTGGTTCTCCACATTTTGAAGAATTTAGTTATTTTAAACCAGTTACCATGCCCAGGATAAAGCAGTTACTGAAGATGAATAAACAAATACAGTAAGCGTGCTGTGCAAACAACCCACAGCACACAACAAGCTCCTATGTTAATGGACATAGCCTATCTTTGTCCTACAAGTTTCACTGCCCACTAACGCCCATTTGAGAGTAAAATTCACCCGCCTGCTCCTGCGACTTTCCACATATTCCCGATTAAAGTGTTAACAGTCTCAGTGACTTAAAGTAAAAAGCCAAGAATTCTTATATTACCTCAGACTACACATCAGTGCACAAACAAGCTGTGTGCTTCTTAATACATGCTCAGAAAGAGAATAGAGGGAGAGGATAGGCAAAGCTTACAGTATTGTATGAAATATGGAATTATATGTAATGATAACTAGTGTGGACCCTCATGTATACACTGAACTGTGCAGCTATACACAGAAAACAAGCTTTCTCTCTCTCTCTCTCTCTCTCTCTCTCTCTCACACACACACACACACACACACACACACACACACACACACACACACACACACAGTTAACATTCAAGATTCAGGAGGTTCATCATTGTCAAAAGTCAAAAAATGAAAATAAACATACAGTAAATTGCAATAAATATAACAATATGTACTGTATACGTAAGTGCTTGGATGAGATTAGACATGAGGATATCTGTTATATCTGTGGTTGTTGCTGTATTACTGGAGATTTGTGCTCCAAGCAAGACAATTAGAGAAAATTACAGTAGACAACGAGGAGCAAATTATGAAGTAAGAAATAACTGACCACGTGTTCACCGATGGAACCGTTCACGGTATTTTTACTATTTCCTAAGTAAAATAGTAAAAAGGGGGAAAAATGAATGAAAGATGTGCTCATCTGAGGTCTGATCCATCCAGAAACCTTCTCCAACAGTTGATTAGGCAAAAAGCTTTTTCTGCTTGAAGTATGAATCAAACCTGTGCTGGGCATAATCCTGAAGACGGAAAAAAGAAGCAGACACATACAGAGAAATTTAAAACATGCTCCAGTTATTTAAGATTAGAATCAAACATGAGGGATGTTTCGCTTATCAACCCTTATGTCATCTATCATGTGTTCTTTTATACTATATATAGTTATTTGATATTCAACATACAGTATATGAACATAAACTGATAATACCTCATAAACAGATTTATTTTTCAGACCATCTGTGATCAGTTCTCAAATCTGGCTGCTCATTTCCTCATTCCAGGAGATCTGTCAAAGGCTTTTTTTTTTTAAACACTGCAGCATTGCTTCCATTTCCTAAGAAGGCTAAAGAAAGCCCAGCTCCCCCAGCAGCTCCTTCTGAAATTCTACCGGTGTACCATTGAGTCCATAAGCACATACTGCATAGCAGTGTGGTACTCATGCTGCACCTCAGAGGACAGGAAGGCACTCCAGCGCATCATCAAAACAGCACAAAGAATCACCGGATCACAGCTTCTAGTACTGGAAGAAACTTACATAACTTGCTGCACCCGAGCCAATAACATCTCCAAAGACCTGACTCACCCTGGCTACAGCATTTTTACCCATGTGCCTTCTGGTAAACGTTACAGGACGTTGCCTGTACACTTTACTCTGGAATGCACCACTATGGACATAAGCCCTACACACATTCTGGATACATGTGCAATCCACCACTATCTTTCAAGCACAATTCAACCTTTCTGTGCAATACCCTATACTACACTTACATTGTGCAATACTACAGACTACAGTTACATTTCCACCTGTGTACATATAATTATTTATTTATTTGATATCTCTCTACAACCTAATGTGCATTCCACCACAACCCTCTTCTGCACGTGCACTTTTGTACTCTGTCACTTCTCTGTTAATTTGTTATTTCTACCTCACTGTATTTCTACTTTATTTCTACTGACATTTGAAAAAGCTTTCACACTTGAATAAGACTTTCTTGCAATAAGCAAGCAATAAGATTTGCTTTCTTATTTTAGATCCATTGTCTTACCCTTACAGTGTTGTACCGTGACAATAAAGGATATCGTATTGTATATTGTATATCTTATCTTATCTTATCTTAATTATCCAGTTCAGAATTAAACAACCAGGGATCAAGGTATCTAAATCTGTTTTATTTAATTATTATTCATTTGAAGTGATGATGTGACCAGACTGAGACCTGAAAGCCCCATTGTAAGCAGGCTTAAAAGGGTGGCGAAAAAAATGTACAGAAATGTAAATGTACATGTACAGAAAACCTCATATAAACAATTACCATGGCCAAATGTCTGTGTGTATATATATATATATATATATATATATATATATATATATAAATATAATATGAGTTATTAATTCCAAATGACTCACCATGTATCCAAATTCAATCTTGGAAATTCTGGCTTGAATGATGGACCACAGACCCCAGAAGAAATGAGAGGCAAGGGCAAACCTGCATATGGGTACACATGAGTGCAAGTGAGAGATTATTAGGAATTATAATGGGATTATTAGGGAAATCAGTGATGTGCACGAAGATTAGTTTCTCCAACCACCATCAGTAAAACAGATGATTAGACATCCAGTCTGCACAGGATGGAGTGGAAAGAAAATATGCAAAATATGAAAAGTGCAAGTGAACACAGAGCAGCAGGTTTACCTCAGCTAAAGAGCCAACCCAAATCATACCTGTTTGCTTCAGTGATCATCTGTTCCATCTCGGCTTGGTCTTCACGTACAGAATCTTCATTCTCGGACAAGTAGTTTCTGAAGAAGTGCAGCTGAAGAGTGAACCGGAAAGGGCATGGTGAGAGGAGTGCTGAGTAGTGATGGGAAAAATAATCGATTCTAAAATGCATCACATTAAAGAGTCTGCATCGATCTAATCTGTCTTATGTCAACAGTAGCAATCATTTCTAATGAAAAATAAACCCTAGAGGCCAGGGTGATCAAAATCCTCTAAAACTGCATTAGAATTTTAATTATTCTTAACTTCACATAATATGTATAGCTTTTATTTAACATCTTCTACAACGTTATTGTGGTTGTGGCGCTCTATACACAACAAAACAGCATTTAAGATTCAGTCACAGAAACAAAGGACCCTTAAGACTACATAGACACACATACATTATTCATTTTTATATGCAATGTAAAAATGTATACATAATAATAATGTGAAAAGAAATAAAGTACGCCTTGAATGACATGCATTTTTCCTATGTCATGTGACAGTAAGGGTAAGAAAGTTCAGGAAGCAGACATTTTGACAGCTGAAACATGAAATATTTAACTTCTTGCCACATCACTGTGATAGCGCTGATGTTTTTTTTTAAAATAAGACTGAAAACATCAGCAAGCTGTAAAAATTATGAGACATCAAAATGCATAAAGAATCATTTTATAATTGCATCCTGGAGATCTGAATTGACATCGAATCAAATTGTTTGATATCTGGGGATTCCCACCACAAGCTCTGTGCAAATAATTATGGAAATAGTTAACAACAACAACAAAAAAAACCCCACACGACTAAAGTAAAATTTATTTAACAACTTATAAGGCATAGCAAAGTGACATGTAGCACTATCTAAATAATCATGAAGGTGCATGAGGGAACAAATGAGATGTTTGAAATGTTAGAGATGTAAAAATGCACAACAGGATGGCAGAGACTCACCTGCTGTTCTCTGGTCGGGTAGTTGTCCAGGTTTGCCTTATAAAAAGGCCACTTATCATATGTGTAGTCATACACCCACTCACAGAAATGATTCCCAAAGTCAAAACCCCTGCACCAAACAGACATGAGTAGAGCAGGAGTCAACAGGTTAAAATAGATCGTTATTATAATAATATACATTGCTGTGCATAATTATTCACCCCTTCTTGGACTTCTCTGGTTGCTCCTGTGACTGATGCCCTCCTTACCCAGTCACTGACTTTTGTAGACGGCCTCCTCTATGCAGAGGAACTCTAACAAATTCTGGAGTTTTTCCCAGTTTATACTGAGGTTTAATTTATATTGAGATTCATATTATATTTATGTGATTTACAATGGTAACTGGTTACACCAGAAATAATTTAGGGGCAAATATTTATGCAATCTCACGCAATATTATGGGCTATTTTGTGTTGCTTTACGGCATATAATCCGAATTAAGTCCATTTCAGTTCCAAGTTGTAACACTAACAAACTGTGGAAAGGTTCAAGGAGGTGGAATACTTACGCAATGCAGTCCAATAAATGTAATAACACAGTGGTGATGTGTAGCAATGCAATGTTGTTGTTTTTTTTATCAGGTTCACCTGTAATTATAGCTGCTGTACTCAAAGTCAATAAGCATCAGTTTATCAGAGGAATCCTGATCTCGGCTGTCCAACAGCAGGATGTTTCCTAAAGCAGAGAAAAGGTAAATCATTTGTAAATAACTTTTATAAATGTTATATGTGATATGAGTACAGTGTGGGAATGAGTGACAATTACGTAGAGCCCACCTATTAGATGGACGGGTAAAATACTGTATATACATATATACATGTAGATATCGTTGTGTATGTATGTAACAGAGAGAGAGGGAAAGGGGGGAGAGAGAGAGAGAGAGACTCACCTTCTTGTACATCATTGTGACAGAAGACCACAGGTGAAGGTGTCTCTGCCAGCAGTGCTCTGTGATTAAAGAAGAGGCCAATATTATGTTACAACCACACTGTAGGATTACAGGACCACCTTTTCACATACCAGTAAACAAGCTGGCATGACACCATACTAAGTTTGGTATTACAGGATGGGTAATTACAGTATCAAAAAAGGAAATTCTATCTAATCAGAACCACTGGTATAGGAACACTTACACTGCTGGTGTTTAAAAACCTGAATACCATGAGACCAGTAGTTATGAGGAATTAATAGAAAAAATTTGCATGCATGTTTTTATGTTAAGATTTTCAATTTTCATACAATTCTAAATTAATGTACATTAAATTACTATAGGCTACAGCGAATGAAGAATATGTTAATGCTGACTCCAAACTGCCATAGCTTGGTATATAGGTTATGTATAATTTAGTTGCTGCTCTCAAAGAAAGCAAGCTGCACATGTGAGCAGGAACAGGCCCACTGGATTTGCATAAACATGGACGTTGCTTTGCTGCAATGTAACACATACGCAAATGCATTACTATTACCATTATGACCATGTCCCTGCTGGATTACACAAGCAAAAAGAAACCAATTTACCAAACAATAAGAATGAATATTTGCCAAAAAGTATTTTTCAGTATACACATGGGACAATGTTTCTCAACTTATGCAGTTTTACCATGGTTGGATTTAAAATGAATTATTGAATGTACAATATGCAGATTGTTTGCCAGTAAAAATTACTATCCAACTGTACTACAGGTGTAGGATTTGGCTAAATTCTGCCTGGAAAAACACTTTCAAAAAGCCTGTTTTACTTCCTGTTCTACTGATTTCCAACCCTCCTACTCAACCCCAACCTAGCCCCACCCAACACAAAACATAATAACAAAAACCCAGCCTTTTTATTTTCAATATTGTTAGTTATAAACGACAAAAAATCTAAACCATGACAAGGCTAAGACAGACATTAGATATTCAATGTCTATGTACAGATATCAGTAGATATCAGTGCAGTATTTCTTTAAGATCACTGAATATTCATGTTTAATAGGAAAGGAGTTTTAGGATAAGAGTTTTAGAGTAAAGTTTAAAAGGTGGCTTGCAGACAGAATCTCAGTCATACGTCGCACTACAATTTATTTTTAAGTTCCAAGGTGACTCCAGAATCTGGGAAAGCAGCAAACACTCCAGACGTTCCTGGTCTGCAGAAATGTAGCTGTACTGAAGAAAGAACTAAAACACTTCCTGGAACTGTATACAGCCATGGAACTAAAATGAACTCTTGTTCAATTGGTGGAAATTGTGCCTCAAGTTCCCAAGCCCTTGGGTTCTTGAAAAGCTTTATACAGAAACACATTTATACACATTCTCTCTCACACACTCACTTACAAACACTCACTCCACTCACACACACTCACTCACACAGTATAAGCCGCATTTTTAAACAATAGTTCGATTCTGCCTCCCAGTAATTCTTGCCAGTTACACATCCACTGTGTGTCAGTGTGAGTGTTTGAGAAGGCCGAGTATGAGCAGAAGCTACACGCATACACACAAACGTTGACCTTCACCACACACAGACCTTGAACTAGTATTACACGTTGTAAGCCTGATAAGATCACATAGTGTCATCCGTCCACGTAGCATAATCTGTCTCACACAATCACTCACACAAAGACACACACACATTATTTGGCAAACTAGTTTTATAAATTATGCCTAGTACATTTATTTCAGATTAGTTTTGGCATTTATCACTTAATCATGGCTTAGCATATGGAATACAATGCAGCATTTACGAGTCCCTTGCTTTGGTCTTTCTCAGACGTTAAAGAGCTCATTTCGCTTCATACCTCTGATATCGCACAGTGTCATCTCTCTTTTCCTCTCACCTCAGATTCGCCAGCTCAGCCGGAAGATCGTACTTCATCAGCTTCTTGAACTTCTTGATGTGAGCTTCGCGTACAAATGTAATATTGTTGATTTGCTCCATGTACCTAAACAAATGCACGAGAGGAAACAGATCTTTTCAAAACCTGATCAGTGTGAAAGTCACCACTGTAACACTGGATCACTGTGTGAGTCTAGAGAGCAGCTTTTACCTCTCCATGGTCACAAACAGCCATTTGGGCTCTTTATTGAAGGGCATGACCATACGGTGGAAACGGGCCATCTTATTGGCTATTTCAGCCGAGATGTCTGGGTGTTGCAGGTGCTCTGTGCACAGGCGCTTACTCTGGACCGCAGAAACACACTTGAGTTAATGCTCATTTAAATACAAAATACGTTACAGATTAGTAATAGTAAGTCAGGGCAGCTAGAGTTGTGCTAATTGTCTCAGGGGCTTTAACACAATCCCCTGTGAATTAAGACTGACTAGTTAACTGGAACATTTGTGTTACATGTTGTTTAGTTTATTCTTTAAGAATGCCATAGTGTTTACATCTGTGGTAGTCAAACCAATTCCTGGAGATGTAGCACCTTGGGCTCTTACTGTAAGCCTTGATTAGCTGGATTAGGTGTGTAACGCTAGGGCATTCATGTTTATGTGAAAACATACAGTATGTACCAAATCAGTTGCTAAACCGCCTGTGTTACTAAGCAAAACTGCCAGTTGCTCTGCACAATATTATGCTCCATAATACTGAAATGGAGAGAAAACTATATATTTGGCAAATTTATTCACTTTAAGCTTTTGCCTAAAGTGATTGCATAAGTATTCACCCCTGTTGCTGTGAAACCCCTAAATGCCGGTTGTTCCCACACTACTAATGGCTAGCTCATAGTTAACTTAATTATTCAAGTTACTAGCAACAGAAGGGAAGAAAATGCAAAGTTTTCTTAGAGTTAAATTCGAAAACCCACTGAATGAGTAGAGTCACACTGGCTACGTTTACATGCACATCAAATTCCATTTAAGATCTATATTCAGATTGCAGCCATATTCGAATATGAGGTTTATATGCGTACAGGCATCGGAATATTCCTGTATACATGGTTATTGTAAGTATGCCTGATTTTCCGAAATAACTAGCCTACAACTAAGCATCTGTTAGCACCTACACTTCCTTGCGGACTGAGCATACGCATATATCTCCTTACAATGGATTTTCTGAATAAGGTGTTTGCAACAAATTTCTTATTAAAACAGGCACATTCCAGGGTTGGGAATCGGACTTTGGGGAATCAGAATATTGTCTTAATCTGAATCGGGCTATCGGATTGCGGCGTTTACATGACTCATTACTAATTAGAATATTGCCCGATTCCGATTAATATCGGAATATTGATGTGCATGTAAACGTAGCCACTGTAAGCTGAATACAACAAAAAGCCCAATATGGAGAATAATAACCAATTTCATAAATCAATGTACAGATTTACAAAGACAGTGTAGGCTAACTTGTAAGAAACAATTGAAAGAGCTATTAAATAAGAAGAGAAAGCACACATCTGCTTGGTAAGTGTAACCCTCCTACAGTATTTATAGTAATGCTATCATTGAAAAGTTTGGAGAGGACTGCTTTGAACCCTAATAACCCTTCTCCCTTCGAAAAGCCAACCAGTTGCACCACTGCATTGAAATAAGTCATGTTTAATATGATTATTGTAGAAACTGTCTAGAATCTGACTTTATATCTGCTCCCAGCTAGACAAAAAAAGGTCTTTGATCTGTTGGTACAACAGTCTTGAATGTACACCCAGTAATTTGTGTGCAAGCTTCTTGTGAAGCGTCTGTGTGTGTTTATTTGATTGAGCAGTTCACTGAATGTAACTATCTATATGCTTGTGGTTTGTGTGAAACCAGACTCACAGGAAGATACTCTTCCAAACGTCCCTCTGGGAAGATGCCATAGAGACGAGGACCCAACTCTCGCTCTGCTAGAATGGCAAACATCACACTCTCAGACACCAATGAGTCCACTCCCTAACACACACACACACACACACACGTCTATATAACTGACAGCATTTTACTACACAAACATCACTAGTTCACAAAAATATTTTCTTATCTTCAGTGCTCAAATTTTTTATGCAATTCCTGTCGGTGTGTAAGTGACAGGAAGCAGAGGGATTCACCTGTAAAATGGCCCCATAGATGCGCAGCAGCACACAGGAAGGTTCAGCCCTGATGGGATTCACATGATCGGGTAAGCTGCATTTGTAGAGCAGGTTGCTGAGTCCACCACTGCCAACATACAAACACACAGGAGTGAGTCATCCTTCAGGATTAGTTCTTCACCATATGGACAAATTATTTTATTTTATCATGGTTATTTTTCATATGATATGATCTGCCATGTAATAAAATGTCCTGTTTTAAATAAAATTATAAATAGATGTGCCATGTTTAAAGACCTATCTACATCATCTACTGCTTTTCACTAGATCATGTGATCCCCAGAAACAAGCATACGGAACAGCCATTGTGCTCTTGGCACACAATTTAACAAGGATAGGAAAACTAATCAGGTCTTTCCAGCTAATAACTCAATAATACATATGATAACTTTGATAATGTGTAACCACTGCAACAAAATAAGAAAAAAAAAATAATAATAATAAATCACAGTTCTCCTGGATGTGTTTCACTTTGAGAACCACTTGCTTTTGATGAAACTGTGCTTTTGATGAAACTGTTTAAATGTAGCAAGTGATCATTGAAGAGAGAGAGAGAGAGAGAGAGAGAGAGAGAGAGAGACATGCATCAAGATGCACAAAGTTCACTCCATCACATGCCTACCGCCTGACTTGCATTGCATCTGGCCCTCACCCATCATCTTGCCGATGGTGATCAAACAAGATGGCTCCTAGTCACCATTTCGAGCTGAGCCTGACCGGGTTACAGAGGTGGCCAGGTCACCAGATTCTGACCTGCAGACCCCACACTCACGCCTGGTGGGACCTGCTAGCCCTAATCCGTGCACTTAAGTCTTACTGTACATTTCATTAGGACTGCTGTTTGTCTGACCCGCTCTCCTCTCAGATCAGTTCAGCAAGGGTGGCCCTCCAGTGCCACAGCCCTGAGGATCACTGAAGTGCACAAGCCCTTCACCAGGACAAGGTCTTGATTCATGAAGGAAATTCACAGAGTAATGTTTTATAATCACATGTTGGTGCTCTGGGTGTTTACTGATTCCTACCCCATGTGCTTAGACCAGTTAGAGGACCTGTATGCACGCGACAGCTGACTGATGTAGTGATATCTCGAAAGCCAGTAATATCGCGATAACTAACGACTGTTGTTGCTCAGCCCTATTCAGAGTACATGATATCATAACAGGCTCAACTTCTTGTTTTCGTACCTTACGATGCTGATCTCAAAATCCTCCTGAGTGATGGTCTTCCACGCCCCAGACAGAAAGCTCTGACACCACGTGAAAGCTCGGCTCCTCGTCTCCCGGTCCACCCCCTCGGTCCTCCCGTCCTGGTACGATTCCGCCTCGGAGTCCTCGTCCCCGTTCGCGTCCACCAGCTCTCTGATCGCGGGGTTCTCCAGCGGACCGTTCCCAGCGGATTTGTGTGAAGGGGCATCTCCCGCACACGCGGTACAGCTCTGTCCGGCCTGCATGATGTCCGGAGAAACCCAGCCAAGCGGGAAAGCCTCTACAGCGCTAATAAATGCTGCTAATGAGAGCACAATGCACTTCAGGATCACCTAGTGTACTGTTAAAGACCTTCACGTAGAGAGGCAAAGTTCATCTGGATCCACTAGGAGTTGCTATGGTTGCCAAATAATAATCCTCTGAATTTACCGGTCGAAAAACTGTTACATCACACACTTACATCATTTAATAAACCACAGAATTATTATCTCTCTTCAAATATCAAAATCATAAAATCCACTTTCTAGCTACACGCCTACATATAAACCGAAATCTAAGTAAGACCGTTTTACTCACTTCCGCCTTCGGTTAAGTCCCAACTGTCTCCTCGCTCCCTCAGTAGGTGTTCTACATAGCGTATGTGATAACGTCTTCTACACCCTATGTAGTGCACTGTATAAGTCCAACAGGAAGTCATTCGGGTTTCAGCCTTCGCAAACGGTTTCTCTGGTCATCAGATATTAGTGCTAGAAGACTGACAAGAATTCTGTCCAATCAAATCGCGCTTACGTTGACACGCCCGGAGAATACTAATCAGTGATTGGATGTCGGAAGAGAACTAGCACCACCCCTTTATATAAAGGCGACCGATAAGCCCGTTTCAGTGATGCAGTGTTGTACTATCAGGAGGACATGGGGGCGTTTCTCATTTGCATATTTATGCATATTCGAAAATTCTGGCATTTTTATTGAGGGTAAAGTTGTAGACATGTTCTAATAATTTTTTATTATTAGGAATTTAAATTATTCGTTATTTTTATTATTGGGAATTGAAGTTATTTGTTACTCTACACAGAGTATTTTAATAGTTAAAAGTCTACATTCAGGGGGATTTACATGTGAAATTCCAGAGATAGAGTTCAGGGATTTCAGGTAAACTGGGACAGTTAAACATTTCTGGCCTAATAAGTTAAAACTTATTTAACCACTACTATAAGAAAATAAGAATAAAGTTCTTTGGAATAATGTACATAGGTCTGTAATTTAAGTCTTTTCAGTTAGCATGGTACAGGTTAATTGGGACATGCTTAAAAGAGTTTTCCAATAAAGTAATTCATAATAACATTAATCTACTCTTGCTCTGTTATAACCCAACCCTAACTATTATATGTTTATTACACAGTAGAATAGCTTTAAGGAGACAGGAAAAGATGTAGTGAGACAGTGTGTGTGTGTGTGTGTGAGAGAGAGAGAGAGAGAGAGAGAGGGAGAGAGAGATATTTTTACTTAGTGTCCTGTATATTATGATTGATGATTATGAATTATAATTTTGCTTAAACTATATTATATTATAATTTAATATATATATATATATATATATATATATATATATATATATATATATATATATATATATATATATAATATTAAATTATAATGTAATTTTTTTAACTAATCTGTATTCCTCAAAAAATATGGATGTTTTCTAAACCATGTTATTGTTGTTATTGCTGTAAGAAATGAATTATAGTATGTTACTTAGGCCAACATTTTAATATGTAGTAATTTTTACCTAGTGTGTTATTATAATAAAACATGTCAAACAATTAAATGTGTTATTGAGGATGAAAGTAAAGACCGAAACCAACGAAGATATTCTTTCCCAAATGACCAAACATGTCATTAAAATGGTTTTCAGTCAGTCTTGCTTCTTAAGAATATGATATAAACATTTTTCCTTCACATACACAGAAGGATTTCAGTAATGTATGTGTTTGGGGGATTTGTTTTATTAATGGCAGGAAAGCTTAAACAAGATGGAAGTTCCCCTAGAAGTGGAGTTGCCCAACCCAAGTCTAGAAACCATTAAAATTAGTCTAATTGTATCTACACTGCTCTCTCCTTTCGCAATGTCCTTCAGTGCATTTTAGAGGAACATCTTGTTCTCAGCTCAAACACTCTCTGCATTACACATCACACTCCAGGCCCCTCGAACACTCCCACACAAATGCAGTAATAAATGTAGCTGTAAACAGAGGACAAAGGATCCACGACTTGTCCTAATGAATCAATGTGTGCATGCTGGATTTTTCTGTCATTAACTAGTGGAAACACTGGCACGGTCGTGAAAGACTTACAGGCCTGTGATCATTGTACTCAGAGGTTGCTGTTGGTGCGGGAGCGCGCATCGGCAGGGGGCGCGCACGCCGCTGGGTACTCCCCTGATCTGCAGCGATTTTCTCTGAACGGCGTCACGCGCTCTCTGCCCACGCACAGCAACAGCATCATCACGGTGCAGATCTCACGCATCCGTGTTGTTCAACGAGATCAATCCATCTTCCCAAAGCGCGCTCCGGCTGTCCCCGTCAGCAGATTAGGCTGAGGTAGCAGGTGCATGGCCGGACTCGAAAACAACACAGTGGTTATTCTCTTATCAATTCTCTCAATTTTTTTTTTTTTTTGTAAATATTCTCTCGGCTTTTGAATCAGATCTGATGCCTGAGAGCGGCGCGCGCGCCTGAATCAGAGAGGTCGGGCCCGGTAATCGCATCCGCAGTGTGGCCAGAGACAGGGAGACGCACGCGCGCGCGCGCTCACACACACACACACACACACACACACACGGAGAGAGAGAGAGACAGACAGACAGACAGAGAGCGACGCTTGGTGTGCATTTGCCTCCGTCCCCGCCGTCTGTGGATGGGCCGCGCGCCTCCGCAGTCGCCGCTCCGACGCGTTTAGTGGATGAAGATGGCGGACAGAGCCGAGATGTTCTCCCTCTCCACCTTCCACTCCCTCTCTCCTCCGGGCTGCAGGTGAGCAAGCGCAGCATCCTTTTCATCCTTCTCAGCTTTTTTAATCAGCGGCCTCAGATTCGATTCAGCAGGGTTTTTTTTTTATCCCTTTATACCTACGGCGCGTTTAGAGAAAAAGCTAGTGATGGAGATGATGATGATGATGATGATCATCTATACGCGAGTCTTTAGCGTCCTTGATGATGCGTCTGTTGGTTCTCGGTCTCTTAATTGTATGGGTATAATGCACCCCCATCTATTTATGATTAGGCAATGGTCATGAAGACGAGATTGAACTGTTGTATTATTTGTTTCCATGGCGCAGGATCTGCTTCCATAAGGAGAAAGGAGGCCCACGCCCTGTTGGGCTAATATGCAAACTGTAAACAGGGCAACTTCATCCATATGCAGGAGTGTTATCAGAATCATAGCCATGTTGTTATCATGTTAATGGGTCTTTTCACCTTTACTGTGTTTAAAACATTTCAGATGAATACAGTGTGCACAGGCATCCATGGATTTAGATACGGAGTTTTATACAGTTATTGATTTGTCTGCTTTATGAATAAAGGAATAGAGTGTTTGTCCCATTCTGTGTTACTGCAGATATAAACAGTGCTGTGGTTCTTTATCTCTTGTCTCTTAATAAGTTTTGTGGTGTGTCTGTGAGAATCCAACTGCATATAATCCAAAAGCAAGTGATATACGAGATCTCTTTTCTACTGGGAGCGGCCAGTGTTGCATTATAAATAGTAAATAAGGAAACAATAACCTAAAACCTAATACCTATAAAAATATTCACACATACACATACACTGGTACAGCCATATTAATGCAGCACCACAACCTCCTCCTCCTGCTAACTGCCTCATGTCTCTGTTTTCTTCTCAGCATTAAAGAGCTTGACAAAAAAAGTGGGTAGAAAGAAATATTTATACCAAGTAAATATACAAATAGATGTTCTGAATATGTTGGCTGATGGAAGAATTTTCTGGCATTCCGAATATATGAGTAAGCTCAATTATAATTAGATAAAACGCTCCAAGAATATACAGTAAAAAAAAAAGGGTAGAAGTGTTGAGTCTAGAATTATTTGAAAATCTGAAAAATGTGTACACTCTGTTTTTAATTCTGTCCCAACAGGCTCAGTAGCTTTCACTCTGACCTTCTAGAGGAACATCATTCAGATAAAAGCGTATAACAGACACATGACCAGTCAGAGCATCACAAAATGATTACAGCAGCTTGAATAAGCAGGTAGTGGATGAGGAGACCACCCTAATACAGAAACGGAGGGTTATTAAGATGGCTGGTGGAACACATCACCTTGCTATCTCTCTGACTCATTCGTTCTTTCCCTTTCGTCTGTTCTATTAATCTCTTTTTTTCTTATCTAGCCCTGAGTTTAATACTCATTTTTTCTTTATACGATATATATCCATATACAGCCTCTCTCTCTCTCTCTCTCTCTCTCTCGGTATTTCCTAACTCTATGTATTATCTCCAAATATGATTTCTCATTCTGCTGTTATATTGAAAATACAAATCTGTCTCCTCATCCTCCCTTTCCATCAACTCATTGCTGAAACAACTGAAATAATGGGCACTGCTGTGCTGTCTCTAATGCTTTAGGATATGAGTCTTATAATGGAGTGTGTGTGTGTGTGTTTCTGTGTGTGTGTGTGTATGTGTGTGTGTTTGTGTGATGATGCCTCATAGAAAGCCTGACTTTTTTTTTTTTTTGCTTATGATTTAGTTAATGCTTTTGGTAAAGCCTGAAGAAAGAAATACAAGCCAAAAATTAAATGGAAGGTCAAGGCAGAGCAGGCAGACCTTTGCTTCATTCATCTAAAATATGTATTATTTACATTTGTATTCTATTATTATATTTTAGAGTAAAACAAGTCATAAACAGAAAACCATTAAGATGGTTGTCTTTGATTAAGATAATTTACATCCACATTTACGTCCATGTTTAACATTGATTTTTTAAAATTTTTTATTTATTTCATAAGTGTTTTGGGGTTCCAGAGTCCTCAGTACAGTCTAAGTAATAAGAGGGATAAAATATTGTCAAATGTAATAATTAAAAATGCATAGATTGACTCTAATATAATGTATCTGTCCTAAAAGGCCACTGTTTACAACCGGCTTTTTTTTTCTCAGCTCATGAGTATGTCAGTGCTGTGGTGATTTTCTGGCCAATTGATTAAATTAAACCTTCATGGTGGGCAGGAGGAACACCTAGTTTTAGCTTCTCTGACTCCTCATATGCCTCCTCGGCTCCCCCTTCATTACATATTTATCCACAACAATGTACAAAAGATGCAGTAATCCACTTTAAGCACTGAGCTGAGCAGTTAAAGGTTAAAAGCCTTTCTCAAAGGCTCCTGGGATTTGAATTCATGACCTTCCCTTCACTAGTGCAGAACCTTTACACCTGATCTGCCCCTTGTCCTCTTCTCTGTACTGTAGCACAGCAGATTCTTAGCAGCGTGTGCGTGTGTGTGTGTGTGTGTGTGTGTATCAGTACATACTCTCTTAACCACTGACTGAAAATTGAGCAAGAGTGGAGACTCATAAGTAGTGATGTTGATACAGCGGCTCATAAGCCCAGAACAGATGAAATGGAGGGATGAGGTAGATGTTAATATGATGTATTATGAATACATCATATTATGGCATTATGAATGGTTCTGAGAAAACAAAATCTTATTTTGATCCTAACCTTACTGTAATCTCTGTATGACAGACTCAGGTAATATACAGTAATTGTATTCCAACCCTAAATAATGCCAAATATAATGTTGTTAGGGTATTGTCAAAATATATAGTTTGTTTCTGCTTCCTTTCTAAGTTAAACGTTCTATGGATTAGTGTGGCTGTAGACATGAACACACACACTCATGAAAATGCATTAGGCTGGCATATACAATCTGAAAAGATGAAAGCTTTGTTGTGCAGTAATCTGTCTTACGTAATGACGTGTGTGTGTCTGTGTGTGTCTGTGTGTGAACAGAAATCTGTTGGTCTGTGAGTATAAAAGTCATTTTCAGTGTATACTGCCCTTCAAACTTTTGTGCTTTTGATTAATGAGGATTGTGTTTGTCTGCAATGATCTAGGTTAAAGATTATCCAGGTTTATTTTCAGGAAAACAATATTCATTCATTCAGCTTCAGTAATTGCTTTGTCCTGGACAGGGTCATGGTGAATCCGTAGCCTATCCCAGGAACACTGGCCGTCAGGTAGCAATATATCCCGGATGAGACAATTTAAAATCAATAGTCGATCTATTGGAAATGTTATTTTGGAGGTGGGAGGAAACCAGAGAACCCAGAGGAAACCCACATGGACATGGGGAGAACATGTGAAACTCCATACAGACAGTAACCTGTGAATAGGATGGAAACGGGGACGCTGAAGCTGTAAGGTGGCAACGCCACCCACTGATGCCCAGAAAACAATGACACATGCAAATATTTGTAGCAATAACTAACAAATTAACCCTTTCATTCGTACGTAAAGGTCTTTTTCAGATTTTGTGCAACTTCAGCTAAAGCAATGTCATCTAATTAACACCGATTTACATGTGTAAATATGACTGAGCCAGAAGATTCAAACCCACACCAGAATCATCACTGTACATCCCAAAGGTATATGGAGCTAGTGTCTCTTTCCTTCTCTCTTTGCTGATGTCTTTTCTGACATTAATGGCACTTCTAGATTTCAGCCAGAGTGAAAAAAATGCAGAAAAGGCAACTGTTGTGGTCATATACAAGCCATCAATCTTAAAATGGACCAAAAAAGGATGTGTGTTTAGGGGCAAAATCAAGGCAAACCAGGACTAACCAAAAATAGACCAACATTTTATGGGTTAGACTGGCCTAGTTCTGCTTCTATCCTCTCCAAACATCTTTTAAGATGCATTTTGGGTTTGTTGTTATTCAGTATACACAATGCACATCCAGATTCAGGTCAATTAGCCACATTAGTATTGCTACAATACTACAACATTTTTTTGTTTGTTTTTTTGCTGAATGCATATTAATGAACAGTAATCCTGTGTTTTGCTGTTTTTGGCACAGCAGTAGGTTAACTAAAGCAGTTTGGTTTCAGCTGTGGTTAAATGATATGTGTGATTCTGTGTGTAAATCTTGGGAAGGTGCAATTGGAAGAATGTGGAAAGTAGAAAGGTCTCTCTGGCTATGCAGGATAGAAATCAAACCATCTGTATGAGCAATTAGTCCAGTAGTCCATACTGTATGTATATTCACACACTGATTCATGTGTGAATAAAATGTTTTTGGAGGTGGAAAGAAACCAGAGAACCTGCAGGAAACAAAGAGGGACACAGGGAGATCATGTGAAACTCCACACTGACAGTAACCCAAGCTCAAGATCGAACCGGGAACTCTGGAGCTGTGAAGTGGCAACATTGCCCACACTGTCAGGGTACTGTCCTGTTGTTTTGTTGTATTTCTATAAAGAAAATGATCTCATCATTTAAATGAAAGTACCTTTATTGTGGCTGACTTGAGTGTTGATGATCATGAATGATTCAACTTTACAAAATATCAGTTTACTCAATCATATGGCATATTAGGTCATTCTGAATATGGGGGTGTATGTGTGAAAGAGAAAGAGGAGATAAAGATATAGAGAACATCTCATAACTGAGCTGCTATGTGAAAACAGGCTTTAGCTATAATGTGTTATATGCATGAGGTCTGTGTTGTTAAACATGTGGCACTGGCATTTCAGTATATCAAGCTAATTTCAGCACATGTCCTTTGCAGCTACACACAGAAAACGTGTGCGTATGCATTTAGCCGAGTGACAGTCAGTCATGCAATCAAATCAGAACAGATCAAGTTACCAGCTAAAAGAGGCAAGTAATGCTGTGTGTCATTTTCATCTACTACAGTTGCTGATAGCACGTAGGTAATGACTCTGTATGAATGAATCGAGACACAGTGACAGCGTAATTCTTGATTTAATAAAACCAAGCACACTCCTACTGACACAGAAATACAGAGATGACCAATGCTGTCATTACTTATTACAATTTATTACTTATAATAGTATTACAATTATATGAAATGTTCAGTCTTCTTGATTACAATACTGAAATAAGAAAATATGCGCGGCAGTCCTGGGGTAGATCAGGCATTGTAGCTGAGAATGAACATGGCATCTGAACGGTGTCATGTGACAAATCACATGCCTTCTTTATTGAACTATGTCTGTTGCTATGCAGTAACAAACTCCTCTAGTTTCACCAAAAATCTATAAACACATTTATGTTTGCTGTAGATGGAGTTTTCATCATTGCAGTACAATAAAATTTTAATAAAGTCCTTATTGTTTTTTTTTTTTTTTTTTCTTTTTCTCCTGGAAGCAGATCTGCTCATAGCTTCAGTGTTATGTTGTATTATGCATATGATTAATGCCGGGATAAAAGTTGCAAAGCTTTACTTTCAGCTTTATGCTTGTAGTCTGGTATAGCTGCCATTTTCTTTCTCCCTTGATTTTCTTCCTATGCTCTGACGCTCTGATTCTGTGGAAAAGCTAGTATTATAGTAAAATGCTCCAGCAGTTTTTGAAGAAATTTAAAAAAATAATGGAAAATGCAGCTACATACAAAGAATTTTTGTAGATCATTTATTGGCAACATTGAGATGCAAAAATGTTATGGTACAACCACATTTATATTATGGCCATGTGTTTCACGTGGAAATCAGGACAGAGCACATTATTTAGAAATGATTATCTGTGCATTGGATAATCAGATAAATATCTCATTACAAATTATGCATTTGGGTTTTTTGTCATATATTTGTGGAATTTATGTAGTCTATGTATTTAGGTGGCATTTTCTAACCGTTGCATTTAGTGCCGTAGCGCAGCTGTATATTCATCTGTTATACTGTTGATTAATCCCCCTTTCCTTTTTTTAGTGCCCTTTTCTTTAATCTTTCTGTCGCTTCCATCATCTAACTATCCAGTCTCATCTCCTACCATTACATAATTTATGCAAGCACATGGCGTGCAGTGCTGCAGGCTGTGTGTGTCAGCGTGTGTGTGTGTGTGTGTGTGTGTGTGTGTGTGTGCGTGCATGCATGCATGTGTGTGGACACATACTGCCAGTTTTTAATGAGCTTCTTCATTATTGTCGCTTAAAAAATCCTCTTCTTTGTTTTAGAGAGAGAAAAGTCTGGAATAAAGGCAGGATGCAGGGAGGAGGAGAGGGAAAGCCCATACACTCATTATATACTGTTAAATTATTGTGTGGTTTTAAAATCACTATAGCATTCCCTCTGAGCAATGACATGTAAATTGACAACCACAAAAGAACTCATCTGTGTAGTGGAGTTTATATGAAAGAGGGGTGTCAAGCACTCTTGAAATCTCTCTCTATTACTTTTCCTTTCCAGGAAAAAGACAGTCTGCATACTACAGTAGTAAATAACAAGCCACATCAACTGGAATTATTACATGCTGTTTATGTATGGTAGATGTAGATTAATTGGTTAATTTCTTGGAAGATAAATCCGTAGCAGCACAATGACTATATTTATTATTATTTATAGAGCAGAGAGTATACGTATCACATGTACTATCTCAGATTGCTGACTTGAAACCCAAGAAGAAAGTGGGATGAGTCAGCGAATGAGCTTGTACTGGTAGGATGCAGTTGTCATGGTGACAGCTGTTAAAGGTGACCTCACCCTACTTAACGAGCCCAAACCCTCTGGGGGGTTTTTCTGCTAATGGTGTGACATCACCCCTTAGCCAGCAGCAGCTACCATAGCAACAGCCGATGACGGGCAACTGATGTTACATTGCCGAGTGCTGAACAGGCCCTGCCCACTGTAATAAGGAGGGAGTGATAGGAGGTTTCAGCGGTGGGTCGCTGCAGGGACTGATTCCAGGGTGGGGTTGAGAAGTGAGAATCTACTAAATATTGTGTTGTTATCATGTGATACACACACATAAACACACACACATATTAGATATTAGCCATTTAGCACAGAAAAATTAATGTTTGAATTCTAGTTTGTTACAGTCAGGAAAATTGAACCATGAATAATAGCTAGCTATGCTGCCATATGACCAGTAAACTAATATACCCTGGATGGACCTTATTGATCCATTGACTGATTCATTGATTCTGTAAATGGCTTCTTGAGAGCTAGGCCTGATTTTTTACTACAGTGTTTTTCCTAGAGTTGTGTGTTCATTAGGGCTGTTAAATACCTTTGCATTTGAATTTCAGTTATGAAAACATTTAGTATTCAAGTGTATTTGAATATTAAGTATGACTGTTTTTAATGCCACTGAACAAAATATTAACAAATTTTTACCAGGTTAAAGTCTTTACTGAAGCTGAATGAATGCGATAATGCATCATGCAATGACAGACAAGTCCAGCATCACATTGAGAATGCTCCTATGTTAATGATTGTGGACTTTTGTTATCCTGCATTTGTATACCTGACCACCAAGAGAGTAAAAAACATTCATTCCTGCAACTTTTTTGTTCGGTCCAGCAGGCTCCCACATGCACACCTTTGCACAACTATTGTAGTAAGCCAGCAATAGTACTGGAACAAGTGACAAGTGACAGTAAACCTTACATGAAATGGGTACTGTTTGCAGCGCTTTATATCTGTATATTTTGTGGATGAATATGAATATATTAGGTCTTCTTTAGTATGAATAGTATGATGATACATGGTGTTCTTTAGTCCTAGATCATGTTCTTCAAAAAAAGCTAGATTAAGCTTTTTAATTTAGAGGCTTTGTGATTCAGTTGGTGTGATCATTATATACATACTATGCATGGATTCTCTGCTTGCGTAAATAGAGAAGGTGATAGCAACTTCTCCTGAATGTTTGTCATGTTTTTGACATTCGACTTTAGACTTTAGAGTTTAGATCGGTTTGTAGGGATCGACCTGCCAAGCAGGTTTGGACTTATGTGAGGTTTAGATCAGCCTCAGTGGCTTAACTGATTCCAGGATGTGCAAGTGAAGAGATGAATAACCTGATTACATGCTTGAATACAGTCTGTTTGGTATTTGATTAACCCTTCATGCTCTGTGCTTTTACCTAGAATCAATACTAGAGATGATGATGTGCATGATTTTAATTTTTAATTGAAAGAGTTTCAACATATGGAATAGGGAGATATATTTAAATATATGTTTTTGTTTGAAAACAATTTAATGCCAAAACACATTATTGAATTTATTTATAACTGGCAATATTGGAATGGAAAGAAAAAAGAAATTCCAGTAAATAGCAGTCTACCACAGAGATATTTCAATTTCCACATAATTAGTACAGGTATTAATGATGCTATGGAGACCATAGCTTCCATTAGAGATTTCTGTGGAGTGTTGTTGGTGGTGTTCAGGCAGCCTGGGCAAAGCCCACCTGGTTGTTTTGGCGGTCATACACAGAGTAGTAGACCCTGAGGAAGACATCGCCGAAGATCCAGAGAGGCTGGTTGTTCTGAGAGGGCAGGTAGGTGGGAGTGATGTCAACGGTGCAGTAGCCACTCTGGGTCTCCTGTGAACATATGCACAAGATAATTCAGTTTTTGGGTTCCTCACTGTTTATCTCAGTATTTATTAGAACCTGTTGATGTATCGACAGCTGGAGAGAGGAACTTACTTGGATGTAGGCAGAGGGGCCCAGAGGGAAAGTCACTCCACTGATGGTGAAGGTCAGAGTGGGGAGACTGCTGACCTGGCTACAGTCCACAACATACTGTAAAATAGTGCAGATGATGTTCACACAGATTTAAGGGTACATTCTCTAACGATAGTCAGGTCACCTGGCTGTAATAAGGCTTCCATAATATTGACAGTTCAGTACAACTGAAAAGATGCTCTGATGCTGTCACAGGACTACATTGCATTTGGAGCTCTCTATTTATTAGTGTTACCAAAACTAATACAAACTTCTGTAAATTATCAATCAGGGTTTGGTTGATATTTATTTTAAAAAATACCAAGCTTTAAACATCAGAGCACTAATAATTTCATTATTTGAAAATTTAGAGAATATGGCACAAGCATGGCTTAGCCTAGTGGAGGCCATCCACCAAAAGCTAGTGACTGGGTAAAGAGGAGATGAGTGAGAAAAGCAAACAAGAGACCAAGGGTAACTGTGGAAGAGCTGGAGCAATCTGCACCTCAAATGGGAGAAGCTGTTCATAGTACAACCACAGCCCAGACACTCTGCAAAGCTGGTCTTTATGAAACAGTGGTGAGCCTTATGAAATCATGTTTGAAGTTTGCCAAAAGGCGTGTTGGAAACACAGCAAACATGTAGATTGTCAGGTCTAATGAGACCAAAATTTAAGTGCTGGTTTTGGTGGAAACCCAACAGCAATGGTGGTATGATCAGGTTAAGAGTTACCTTTGGCCTCATCTCTAACTAATGCCCTTCTTACCCACTCTCTGATTTTGGTAATTCTCTCATCTAGAGGTTGTTACATATTCTTCCCACTTTCAATAATTGATGTAATGGTGCTATGCAGGATGTTCAAAGTTTGGGATATTTTGATTGGTAAGAACTTTGTCTCATTCACAGCAATAGGGTGAATACTTACATAATCGCCTTATAACTTTTAATCTCATTATAACTTTTTTTTACATTTACATTTTACATTGCAAATAGTTTTCAAATGTTATAGATTCCCCCTCACCACTTCAATTTTATGGGTTTTTTTTATGTGTGAGTACCTCGCCATAACTATTCTGCTGTGCCCCAATGTCCTGCATCAGAGAGGACATGATGTTGCTAGGGGCAGTAAGGCTGGGGGTACCGGTGTCCACAATGGCCTGGCAGCCTCCATACTGAGAGCACCAGCCGGTCTGCTGTCCTGAAATCTGGAACCTGAGCCAGATTAGTGTTCATGATTAGTAAAACTAAATTAAAGCATGACAGTAGAGATTTGGAATGATCACTAATTATATAGTTACTAATGCTTGAGAAGTTTTTTATGATGAATAACACTTACTCCTGAATGCCAATCTGCCAGTAGGTCTCAGCGGTCACTGGTGTCCAGTAGATCTGACCCTGATACATGTTGGTGTCCACAGCACCGAAAGCCACCTCACTGCCAGACCCTCCAACCCTGAACAATCAGAGCCATACAGGTTTAGCTATCAATCCATACCAGTGCAACAACAATTAACAAAATCTATATATCTCTCTATATATGCATGGTTAAATTCACATTTGAGTTATATTAGTAATGCTGCAATTCTTTTTCTCTCATTTTTGTACAATATCTTTTGCTTACGGGCTCAGATAGATTCCAAACAGGTTTTGTTCAAGGAGACCCTGCTGCATCATGTTGTCCACGAGGGGCATGGCATTGCCGACAGCAAGAGATGGGTAGGCCAGACCAAGAATTCCATCAAATGGAGCCTCCAGGAAGGGCTGGCTTGGCTCATTAGTGCTCAGACCGATCTCCTGATTAGGGACTTGGATGCCAGACAGCTAACAAAATTTAAAAAAGACAGGATCTCTCCTAAATGCTTTGTTCTAGAGGCTCACACATGATTTACACCAACAAAAGTGCATTTGAACACAGAAATCATACTTGATTTATATCAGTCAGCTAAATTCTACCACCTAAATATCAATGCAAAACCACGTCATTGCAATAAAGTCACTCTGCCGAGTCACTGGTCCTCACACTCATTTCTTAAAGAGAATGAGGGAAGATAATTTGATTGGATATCACCTAAACACAGCTCCTGATATTGTATTCATTTTAACCCAGACCCTTTATACCATCACAGCAATATTGTGCCATTTTTTTGATAATGGTGAAAATAGGGCCTTTGATCTCGTACAATGTATAACATATACAGCATGGAACATAGAAGAGTCATAATATATCAGGTTTAGGTTTATATGTGCTAAAATTTAAGCTAGAACACTCACAGTGACAGTGTCATAACCAAAGACGCCGTAGAGAGCTCCAGCTCCATAGGGCAGGTAGAAAGTTTGGGAGGTGCTCTGGTAAGTGGAGGACTGCTGAGGGTTGAACTGTGTTTGTGCCGCTGAGGAGAGAAATGCACAGGGCTATGTTATAAATATCTCTTTTGCCTAATTGCACACAGTATGTCTATAAAACTCCTTGGTGTCAGTGTTTCTACTGCAGCACTGTAGTAGAACTTACTGCATGCCTGGGTGCTGCAGTACACAGAGTTAACCCACAGATTGGAAGAGCCTGTGTCAAAGAGCACTTGGAAGGACTGGGGTGGTGTCCCCACACTGATCACGCCAAAGTAGTATGACTGAAACATAGGTGTTAAGCTGATCAGATGAATACTTCAGCTGGTTTAAGAAGTAAGATTGGGATTTGACTTACATCAGCATAGGTCATGGAATCAATAGTGGTAGAGGCCAGGACGTTTGGGTGCTGATATTTAAGGGCTGGATCAGTGTAGGGCAGATGGATGCCCTTCTCCCTCAGACGCTCTCTGATGGACTTTCCCTTTATCAGGGGAACCCTGCACAGACAGACAAAACCTTGACTAAACGTAACATAAAGCTATCACTCTTCACAATACATGTACAACTGAAGACTAGTGCAAAAGTGAAAAAGAGTAAAGAGAGTCATCAACCAAATGATAAAGACATAGAACGTACCTGATGGCTGCCTCCGAGAGGATGAAGCAAGCCATAAGAATAATAAGGCCCTTCATAGTGATTCTTGTTCTACGTCTGCCCCAAATGAACACACAGATCATTCGCACAACACAGCCTTTTTATACACACACCAGCCGCATATCATAATGCATATAAACTTGTCTTGACCTGTGCCAGCACCTTTCTCTCTTATGGAAACACTCACTTAATGGCAGGCT
This sequence comes from Pangasianodon hypophthalmus, assembly GCF_027358585.1. NCBI lineage: Eukaryota > Metazoa > Chordata > Actinopteri > Siluriformes > Pangasiidae > Pangasianodon > Pangasianodon hypophthalmus. The sequence goes on along the minus strand of NC_069715.1, from coordinate 7,849,726 downwards.
TTACTGATAAAACACACAAACAAGATTTGTACCAGTAAAAGGATGGAGCCAAGTCTCAGAGGGTCGGCACTAAAAAGAAATAAATCAAGTGCATCCTAATTAGCTATATGTATTCTTACTTTTTTTTTCTAATGTAGTCTCTTTGAAAATGTACCCAAAAATCTAAACAGTCGGATCCACTGCCAAAAACAACTGGAATTTTACCACTGATTTAGTAAGGAATACACTATTTCAGGGTGTGCTGTAATAGGAAATTAATCAGTGAGATGCGTCCTGACACAAAGCAGAGTTCTAGGTACCACAACAAAGTTTATCATGCTGTGTACATTCTGAAGTGTTTCATTTCACTTATATCACAGCAATTTGCCATTGTTACATTTTTTGCATAAATTTTGTATGACTGACATGGACCCAGTGCTTCCTGATACAAGGCTATTTTAAAAACTTATTTTATCTTCCGTATCTCTGTGGAAAAGAATTGTATGTTAATCTCGCCTATGATTAAACAAGAGCTTTATCACGGTCACTACTTTTGCTGTATCATTTCTTAAAGGTCTTGCCAAAAGAACAAATATTCATTCTCTTATCTTCAAAATAAGGGAAAATTGTAGCTGTTATCAGAAACACAAAATAAAAAAACCCAAGGTTACTGTTACATTTATTTACATTTCTAGTTTTAACAGGTATTAATGTTACTGTAACTGCACAGATCTACAATAATTTAAAAAAAGACTGATAACCATTGATGGCTCATCCATAGTGGTAGGTGTCCTGTATAAATATCAGCCATTCAACAAATGTCCCTCTTCATAACCTCCTCATTCACAACTCCTTACATTTTAAATTTCGTTGAAATAATAATTACCTCTTTTGCATTGCCATGCATGCTCACTGCTCCATTTAGCACCATAGAGTTCTTATTGGACTTAGTGGTTAAAAATAGGCACTGCAGAAAGCGCTTATAGGGGGCCTTTGTGGCAGGAATCATGCTGCCCCATGCTTAGGGGAGAAGCAGTGGACAGGACAGTTAATGACATGTTTGTTCAATTCTGTAAGATTAAAACTACTTTGCAGCTGCCAAGATCTTGTTTTTTAGCAAATCGTTGGAATTAAATGCAATTAATTTCCACAAAAGGCAAAGTGTAAGTGCAGACAGTATGATTATGATATACAGAACCATATATATTGTAAGATATATTGTAAAGATTATGAGATATGGGTGTCCATACAACAGAAATACATGTAAAAAAAAAAAAAAAAGTCTTCTTTTCCTAATGCCCAAATTGTTTAGGCAAATGTCAGGTCTTTTATGTTATTTTGAAGATAGTTGGGCTGATAATTTTGCTAAAACCTGTAAACCCTGCTGATATTACTTTGAACAAAGTTGAACAATGGTAACTCTAAAAGTACCAAAGGCTGTATACTGGATGACTTTATGTTCTCAAATTTCAACTGCCTAGCACAGGGTTACTCTAAAAATTGCTGTTGCTCATCTTTAAGTAATGTCTTTGGTTATTACAGAAATGACAAGGATGAGGGACAAGGATGAAGCACCATGTGACACTGTAATCCTATATTTGTCATACCAAGTGTTGGGATTTCACTGCCAAATATCAGGAATGTTAATAGGCTGAGAAAAGGTAGTGTGCATATTCTGGATCACACAAGCCTGCATCAAAGTGACAGTAAACCCTTCACGCACAGTAACTCCTTTTATTATTGGTTATATTTTTTAGCGCAGTGAAGCGCATGGGGACTGTTATTAGCTCAAATTTATGTATCCTCTATTTGCTGTAAGACTTTAAATCAGAACTCTACAGCATTTAATAAGATACTAACATGGAAATACTTGTTCTTTGGTCCTAGGTCAAGACTAGTTAAAGTTAAAGACTTTTATATTAATTTAGAAGCTTTGCTAGTAGCTTGTATGTATGGATTGTTAGCTGTGAAATTCTCTGCCTGAGTAGATAGAGGAAATGTTAACAACTCTATATTTCTCTTGGATGTTTGCCATTCATGGTTTTGACTTTAAAGGTCATTTTCAAGATGATTTTGGATCAGTTTGTAGGGATCGGCCTGCCAAAAATATTTGGACCAGGATGCAGAACCTATGATTTTTAGGTCAGATCTCAGCCAGATTTGGCCAAGATGAAACAACAAACAAAAAAAGATGTGGTTCAACTATATCCAGGCCAGTGGAGTCGATATGCAAGAGAAAAGATGAATAGCCAAATCTATGAATAGCTAAATCAAATGTGTTTCATCATGTTAGAGATGCTTTTACATACAACCAAGATTTGCTTTGTCATTTGCTTTGTGTAAAAGATTGTGTTATAACACCTGAATTGGGGAGACATTTTAGATATGCATTTTCAGTAAAACAATTTGACACCAAAAAAACAGTAGTGCGTTTGCTTATAACTGGAAATTTTGACAATGGGAAAAAGCAGAAAGAAAACTTCTGGCTAATCACAGTCTACCACAGAGCTCTTGTCCATGCAGTTAATACAGGTATTGATGATGCTGAGGTGACTGTGGCATCCATTAGAGATGTCTTTGGTGTGTGAGCTTTTGAGAATTTGGTATCGCTGGTGGCAGGTTGGTGGGGTAGATATTCACAGTGCGGTAGCCACAATGGGTCTCCTGTGAACATATGCACAAGATAATTCAGCTTTTGAGTTCCTCACTATTTATTTCAGTATTTATCAGAACCTGTGGGTGTATCAACAGCTGGAGAGAGGAACTTACTTGGATGTAGGCAGAGGGACCCAGAGGGAAAGTCACTCCACGATGGTGAAGGGCACAACAGACAGATAGATAAATGTCTATTTTGCACTTGCAGTATGTCTATAAAACCCCCTGGTGTCAGTGTTTCTAATGCGTATGCATGAGCCGCAAATCTTTATGCTTATACGCTCCTTTTCCTGTGCCAGTGCTTTTATCTCTAATGGCAGTAGGCCTGTGAAAACACAAATGCCAGGCTTTACTCATGATAACATTAATAAGACAAACAACATATATGCCAGGAAAGGGATCAAATAAACCCATACAAAGAAAGCACTACAATGCAATAAATGCATAATTAGATAAATGTGTACCAAAGTATTATCAAGAATCTAACCATTATACGGTGGCCTCAAAAACACTTAAACCACACTTACAAATGTACATATTTCACTGCATTAGAAAACATAAAACAAAGTGGCATTTATTGTAAAGAAAGGTGCTTTTCAACCAAAACATATAAACAAATAGATTATTATAATGTTCAAAATTAGATGAAGTTTTTGGACACATAAGATTATTCTGGTTGTCACAATTAATCCATACATAATATGATGAACAACACCATGTGGTTACTCTGCTAGGGGGAGCTGTATGAAATTGAAGGTAATTGACTACATACATCCACTCTAAATGACCTTGGGAACAGCTGGTTAAAAGTAATTGAAAATATGGCTAAGAAGAGGGAAATAATTTTTGAGAAAAGGTCTCATCAACACTTCTATTGATTAGCTATTCTATGCTGGGAAACACTTTCGGGATGGCAGAGACTAAGGAACATTCTGGGTCAGCACAGTAGTGTAGCAGTCTTGCTGATGAAGTGCATATGCCCAGCAGAGTGGTGATTGCACCCTGGGGTGGTGCTGTAGCCTTAGGCAGTTGTGGTTCAGTGGTTAAAGCTTTAGCTTGCTAATTAGATGGTCAGGGGTTCAATCCCCAACACCACCCAGCTGCCATTATTAGGCCCTTGAGCAAGGCCCTTAATCTCCTTCAGTGGTGCTGTATTGTGAATGACTTTCTAGTCTGACTCCAAATTTCTAAAAAGCTGGGATATGCCAGGAAAAGAATGTGACCAATAAAGGCTTTTTTCCATTTTTTATTTTATTTATTCTGTTGTATGTAATCCCACATCAGTCACTGACTCTGCTGACTGATGCGTTCCAGGAGTCTTTGGAGATTCCAAAAGGAAACCCAGACAGGATGCTTGCCTGGAAAGTGTAAAGAACTTTGAATCTTGTCTTATTACTGTATAGACAGAATTTTTTTGCTGATGATCACCTCAGCATGGGGCTTGGAGAAATGAATGCCTTGGCGATAAATTCACCCACATGTGCTGATGACCAGATGGTTCTGGGGTGACCATGTGAGCAAACTCAGGCCTCTTACCTAAAGTTTTGTGTCACAAACCTAAGAACCTGATGACTGACGTTGATTGACCTCACAGTGTACCACAAGGGTCAATCTCAGTACCCATCTTACAGTGCTTTATGAGCGGCACCACATCTAAATGGTCATAAACTCAGCTACTCATCTGGCATGAGGTCTTACATAACCTTATGTTATAACCTGTAAAATGAGCTCTTTCAAATGACACCAACGCCACACCTCTGTGATCTACAGTACCTGAGAGAGAGCCGACTTTGGAGCTCTATTTTTGGCTAAAAATGATACCTCAGGCACTTCCACGGATCTTCTCATATTTCAGTCGATCTTTGATCAAGTCCTCAGGTCATAGACTTTGTTTATTCAATTGATAAATATTGTATTTTTTTTTTAACTCTATGGCTTCAGCTCAGACATTGTAGAACAGAGCAGAGGTGGTCAGAAGTGCTCTCCTACCGTCTTATGGGGACGTTATATTACTTTTATTTCTGGTTTTGTTCTAATTGTCAAAATGCTGTCTTCACTGCACCACTGTACTGTTGCTGTATGATTTTACTTCTGCCGAAATATGAGACGAAATAACTCACATTTTAGACTGATAGCACTGCCTTCCTAGTTAGTATGGTAAGTAGCTGTAAAGAAGGTAGTGCAAACTGGCTAGCATTTGTAAAATTCAAAATATATAAATTCTCTTCAACTGCTTGCATTTATTGTAATTAGCCATGATTAGCTATTATATTGAAATTACTGGGTTGAAACAACAGAGGCAGTAATGGAAGCTAGGGATAGAAGATAAGCAGTTCAAGAAACTTTTAGTTACATCATGCATGAAGAAACTCTACCTTTAAGTTCTTGACTTTTTCAGCTTAACAAAGTCAGCCAGCAGTCAGGAGGAGACTGTGGGCAGTGGAGGAGTGATATGAGCAGGGTATGAGACAAAGATGAGGCTTAGCTTTGAGAAATTGTTTTTTATTTCAGGAATGTTTGGATAAAATATAAAAAAAAACATGAACAAAATAGGTTATTCATGACATATAAAGAAAAACTATTTGTATTTTACGTCTTCTCATTTTTTGTTGTTCATTTTAGGCAGTGAGGTTGATGCAGTGAGGTTGATGGCAGTCAGACAAGGCATCAGCTTTCCACAGGTAGTCTGCATTTAAAACCAGGTTATTGCTACATCTGTTTATGTAGTCTGTTGACAGAAGAACAAGAATTTTAGCTAATATGTAGGTAGTTGTACAGTTTTAGACTTATTAAAGGAAATAAATTGATTAATGTCCTTGTATTTGATAAACCATGATAAACATAGGCAACAAGCTTTTAAAGGCTTAAATGGTTACAATCTTGCCCAAAAGGTGCTCAAAAATGCTATACTCAAGAATAGCCAAAGTGTCATGTTCAGACAACATAGCTTTCTCAAAACAAAAGTACAGAACAAATACAAAAGTATTATTGATTTGTTGTTTAGTGGGTAGTGCACATTTAAGACCAGGTTATTGGTAAATGTGTTTATATTGTAATCTATGGACTATTGCACTGTTTCAGTATTAACTCAGGAAATTATTTTATTCATGCACTCATTAATGTAAGTATAAAAAACTACTAGCAGTGTTTCCCACACAATGTTACACTGTCAAAGTATATTGACAGCCACCAAGGTATATTTTGTCCCATTGAAAAAAAAAGTATTAAATGATTCTGTCAAACCCCAGGACACTGTTTTCAACTGGCTGTTAAAAGAACACTCTTTGTAAGAAGGTGGGAGGGATGTAGGGAAAGTGGTGACAGAGCAGACCTTTCCTGTCAGGGTAGCTAACTGTAGTACCATCAGTCTGACAAAAAACAGCATAGGGAGTGGAGAAACCCAATGAATTCACTTGATCAATTGACACTGTTGTTCTTAGATATCAGCTACTCCTGATCTTCACACATATGGGTTTGCCGTGATTAAACCACGAAGACACCAATATGGAAGCATTTTAGGGCATTTTAGACAGCTTGAAAAAAAAAAAACATGTGAGGCCTCTATGGGCTGAGACCCTCATACCTTAAACCTGCCCCTGTTTTCAGGTATTTTAATTTATTCACATAGCCTTCATTATGTACTATTCCCAAAGAGAGAAATTCCATGTTTTCATGTTTTCATGTTCATACAAATACTCTTCTCTGGAATACTACATTTACATTGGCTTTCCTAACAATAGAAGTGAAGTGCATCTATTTATTACGACGTGTGTAATGTCATGGCAATCAACACGCGTAACAATATGCGCTGCTCATTACATGTTCAGGAACCAGGTTAGACTAGCATCAATTCCAATAGTTAATACACTGTAATTTGAAAATTACAGTCAAAATTCTAGCTAATGGTAACTATTTCAAACTTAGAGAGATTGAATGTTTTCAGATAAAATGATGTAGTTGCTTTAAACAAAAATCATTTAACGGTTTTACATAAGTAATACAAAGTATATTTTTTAGAGAGGTCAGTCTGCTAACATGAAATGGATACTGTTGTCAGCTCTAAGTATTCTGGATTGCTGAAAAACTTCAAAAAGTAAGAATACTATAGCATTTAATAACATGCTTACATGCTGAATTATGGATACATTTGGTGTTCTTTGGACCTAGATCATGTTCTTTAACATCATGTGTTCTTTGGACCTAGATCATGTTCTTAAAGGCTTTAAGGTTAAGTTAAGGACTTTTAGAGAAGTTTTTAATGATATGGTAATGATTGTCAGCATCTGAAATTCTCTTTCTGATCGACATATTAATCAGATTTGGACCAGGATGCATAACCTTTAAGGTTTAGATCAGATGTCAGCTAGATTTCACTGGGTTTTAACAACAAACAGACACTCAAAAAAAACAAACAAAAAAAAAACCAGCACGTTGTTCAACTGAATTCAGCTCGACTAGTGAAGCGATGAATACTTGCTTGTATCCAGTCTGCTTGGTGTTTGAGCAATGCTTCATGTAACCCAAATGCATAGAATCAGAACTATAGAAGATATTCCTGTATGGTGAAATGCAAAAGAGTTCCCCCTATCTTCAGGAGATTGCAAGTTCAACTCTCAACAATGTTGCAGCCATCCGTGGCCCAGAGATTTAAGAGCAAACTTGGCTGTGCTCTCTGGGTGGGAGTGATGCGATTATTCTCTCTTCCCTGTCAATTAGAGCAACACCAGCCCATCGTGGGCATCTGTGTGCCCATGAATCTGTAAGAGGGCGGTTAGCTCTTTCCTCCGAGTGTGTTACACTGACCTCTGATGCAGCATGAGCAGCATTTTGAAAAGATGTGTGCTTCATTTGTCTTGGAGGAATCACATGTTCACCCTCACTCTCTCTGGCTGGTAGCAATCATGTGAAAAAAAGAACTAAAGACAAGTTTTGCATGATTCTTACTTTAATTGAAAGATTAGAAGTTTGAAATCAGTGCAATATAATTTAATATGATAAATACAGGGATTGATGATGCTAAGGAGACTGCGGATTTTGTTAGAGATGTCCGTGGAGTGTAGGTAGTGGTGTTCAGACAGCCTGGGGAAAGCCCACCTGGTTGTTTTCGCGATCGTACACAGAATAGTAAATCCTGAGGAAGACATCACCAAAGATCCAGAGAGGCTGGTTGTTCTGAGCGGGCAGGTAGGTGGGGTAGATGTCAACGATGCAGTAGCCACTCTGGGTCTCCTGTGAGCATATGCACAACATAATTAGGCTATGGACTTCTTTACTGTTCCTTAGAATAACTCAATATATCATATAAACTTTTATAAACTCACTTGGATATAGGCAGAAGGAGCCAGAGGGAAAGTCACTCCACCGATGGTGAAGGTCAGAGTGGGGAGATTGCCAACCTGGCTACAGTCTACAACGTACTGTAAAACAGAGTGAGACAGATGTTCAGGCAGAGATAGAAGATTTGTGAAGATATACAGTCTGTGAAGATATTCAGGTCACCTGGCTTTCGTAAGCCAGCAATAATACTGACATTTCAGTACAACTGACTATAAAGAGGAAAAGTCCTCTTGTTTGTTTCCTTGACTAACGTCCCCCTAACACAGTGACTGACTTTTGATCCTTGTCCTTTTCTAGATAGAATTGCAGTGTTGTTTTTTCCATATTTTATTATGGAAATTGATTGATTCTTGCTCCACAGAATGATCTGTGTGTGGGATTTTTTTAAATTACCAAATTCATGCTATGTTTTGATAGCTCCTTGGTTGTCATGATGCTGTTTATTTAGGTAACAAACTCTTCCAGCAACAGATGTATTTATATTGAGACGAGGTGACACTTTAATTGCACACAAGTGGACTCTACTCAAATAATTACATGATTTCTGATGGCAGAACCAGTTTACAGAAACAGAGTGAATACTTACATAATCTTGATTGTTGTGTTTTATTTGTAAATAATTTTGCAAACTATATAGACACACTGCCCTTTAATATTATGTAGATTCATGATATATAATCCCAAATAAGTCATTTTTGTTTCCAGGTTTTAACAGCACAGAAAAGTGGAAAATTCTAGGTACATACTTATGCAATGCACTGTACAGTCTGTCAGTGTGTGTGTGTGAGTACCTCGCCGTAACTGCCCTGCTGTGCCCCAATATACTGCATTAGAGAGGACATGACGGAGCTAGGGGCATTGAGGCTTGGGGTACCGGTGTCCACAATGGCCTGGCAGCCACCATACTGAGAGCACCAGCCAGTCTGTTGTCCTGAAATCTGGAACCTGAGCCAGATTAGTGTTCATGATTAGAAAAACAAACCCATTATATTGTGACTATGAACTTGAGACATGGCAGGAGAGATTAGCACAGCGAGTGCTAATATACAAGTATTTTTTAAAAGAATGGTCACTAATTATAGTATAGTATTATAGTATTGTTGGTAATGCATAAGAAGCCAGTTATGGAACTTACTCCTGAATGCCAATCTGCCAGTAGGTCTCGGCAGTCACTGGTGTCCAGTAGATCTGACCCTGATACATGTTGGTGTCCACAGCACCGAACGTGACCTCACTGCCGGACTGTCCAAAGCTGCGAGTCATGCAGGTTTAGCTATCAATCCATACCAATGCAACAATTAACAAAATCGATATATATACTGTATACATTATTAGAATCACAGATAAGTCACATTATTAATGCTGTAATGCTTTTTTCCTCATTTATGTGGAAGATCTCTTGCTTACGGGCTCAGATAGATTCCAAACAAGGAGACCCTGCTGCATCATGTTGTCCGTGAGGGGCATGGCATTGCCGACAGAAATAGATGGGTAGGCCAGACCAAGAATTCCATCAAATGGAGCCTCCAGGAAGGTCTGGCTTGGCTCATTGGTGCTCAAACCGACCACCTGGTTAGGTACTTGGATGCCATACAGCTAATGAAGGAAAAAAAAAGTAGGATCTCTCCTAAATGCTTTGTTCTAGAGGAGAGGCTCACACGTGATTTACACCAACAAAAGGGCACGAAGATCAGTTAGATCACATTTACCACTTAAATATCAATCCAAAATCTATGAATAGACATAAAAATATACATTATAATGAAAATGTCACTCAGTTGAGTCACTAGTGCCTACACTCAATTCTTAAAGGGAATGTGAGAAGACAATTTGACCTAAACACACCTTTTGATATTGTACTCATTTTAACCCACACCCTTTATACCATCACACTGCTCTTCATCAGGTTACTATCTGTGCTGATGGTAATGAAAATACCAAGAATCTATAAAAAAAACTGTGCCATATTTTTTGCTAATGTTGTCAATAGGCCCCGTCATCTCTTACAGCGTGTACAATACTTAGCATGGAACATAGACCAGCTGTCAAGTTTAGGTTTATATATACATAACAAAATATAACACTCACAGTGACAGTGTCATACCCAAAGATAACACAATCCATAGGGCAGGTAGAAGGTTTGGGAGGTGCTCTGGTAGGTGGAGGACTGCTGAGGGTTGAACTGGGGGTGTGCAGCTGAGGAGAGAATTGCCACAGCTTTGTTGTAAATATCTCTTTGTACTGTCTACAAAGCTCTAGGCTATGAACCTTGATATCATTGTTTCTAATGCAGTAATGTAAAACCACTGGTATAGAGTGTATAGAGGCAAACATACCACATGCCTGGGTGCTGCAGTACACAGAGTTAACCCACAGATTGGAAGAGCCTGTGTCAAAGAGCACTTGGAAGGACTGGGGTGGTGTCCCTACACTGATCACTCCATAGTAGTATGTCTGAAACACAAGTGTTAAGCTGATCAGATGAATACTTCAGCTGGTTTAAGAAATAAGGTTGGGATTTGACTTACATCAGCATAGTTGGTAATGGGCGTGATTGTGGAAGTGGCCAGGACTTTGGGAGGCTGATACTTAAGGGCTGGATCAGTGTAGGGCCCTTCTCCCTCAGATGCTCTCTAATGGACTTACCCTTTATCAGGGGAACCCTGTGCAGAGGATGACAAAACACTGTCTAAACATCACATAAAATCAACACTATTCACAACCTTAAACACATGTACAACTGACCAGTGGGTAAAAATTAAAAGTTAGAAGAATGCTGAGTGTCATTAACCAAATGTCAAAAACACAGAGCTTACTTGATGGCTGCCTCTGAGAGGATGAGGCAAGCCATTAGGATGATCAAGCTCTTCATAGTAATTCTTTTCCTCCGTTTACCTGAACGAACAAATAGACGATTCATGTGGCATTGCCCTTTTATGCACCAGCTGCATATCCTTCTATCCATAGTGCATAAACACTTTCCAATTAAGAGGCTTTACTCATGATAATACTGATAAGACGCACAAGCAAGATATGTACTGGTAAAATGATTAAATACTCTCAAAGAGAAAGCACTAAAAACAATAAATCTAATGCATCTTAGATAAATGGATCCTTACTGTTTTTCCCCAATGCAGTCTCTTTATATATAAGTCTATATATAAAACATTATATATAAGTCCTGTGTAGTAGAGTTAGAAAGTCTGATCCACTGCAAAAACTATTTTAATTTTACCATTTATCAAGTAAGGAATAAAGCACTTGTCATGCTGTTATAGGAAAACAATCAATGACTGGGTGCTGTGATGTTGCCCGATGTAAAGTACATTTACATTTACCACCTTGTTGATCATTTTCCAATAGCAGTTTGTCCTGAAGTGTTTTTTCCATATATACCACAGCCAACGTTTAAATTTCTAATTTATTAATGAATGGCACATCTTACTTTGAAGTTACACTGAATCTTTGAGAAGTTAGTCACTGTCATCTCCAATGTTATAACATCTATAATTAAACATTTATTTTTAAATCCTTTTATTAATATTAATCTTAGATTATGTGGAGCCATAAGTCTGTATAAATTTCTGTGAATGAGCTATTACTATAGAAACAAAAATGTATTAGAATGAGTGCGTTAATATAAATCTGTGATTTACTTTACATTTGGCACAGCTTTGAGAATTTGACAGCACTGTAGTATAAAAACTAATGCAAAATTGTATTCAGTTTATACTGAACGCATGCTGTATCTCAGTATCTTTTTCTATGCGCCATTTGCTTAACATTTTTTTTAAATTGTTGTGAGAAAATAAATTGCATTCAAATGTTAACATGTGCAGTATTAATTAACAATTAATGTTGATTGTTTGTGCGTTTTAACAAGTAACACACGGTATTAACTCAGTATGATCTTTGACCCATTATGTTATTGTCCATATTGCTTTCAGTAAATAACAACATAGTGACTTAACATAATGAATAATGATGTAATCTCTTTTTGACATGATTCTATTCGATTTTTAGTCTTGATGAAACAAAATCAGTTCCTCGTAGTAAACTCAGACTTTAAATAAAACAGTGTATACTTATATAGAGTAAACAGTGACACAAGAAAGTGCCATGGCAAGAGCTAGAGCAAGGAAAGGGTAAGAATAAACTTTATTTCAAAATGTGAAGAAAATGGAAATGGAAATGACAGTGTTTTTTAATTTTTATTAGAGCCACATTTCATTCTAGCATATCACGAGAATAGAGCCAGCGCTTCTCAGTACAAGGTCATTTTAAAAATTTTCTCAGTGGAAAATGTTAATCTCTCCTAGGATTACATAAGATCTTTAATCTAGATGACTGCTATCAATGCATCATTTCTTAGCTGTGATTAAACTTCTCGCCAAAATAACGTTGTTTATCTAGAACATAAGGGAAAATTTTCGCAACACGAAACCAAAAACCCCAAGGTTATTTTAGTTTATTTACATTTTTGTTTGTTTGCCAATTACTACCCCATAGCTATCTCTCTCCTATCACACAACAGCTACGCACGCTTCTACCAAGACACATGAACCACATCTTTCTGAACTCATGCTGTGTCACAGTGCAGCTGAACACACAGCACACTTGGAAGAAAGCACTATCTACCCTCGTAAGTTATAGAAATAAGTTATAGACAAATGCCCATGATTGGGTAGTTTTACTGTGATTGACAGGGCAGAGAGAGTAACGTTATGCCATGGATGGCTGTGGCATTATCAAGATTCAAACTTGTGACGTCCCAACTATAGAGCGACCACTTTTGAATCTTTACTTTAATTAACTTGACTAGTGAGTAGTAGACAGTGGTGAGTGAGGCCAAAGGAAGCGCACGCCTCTTGGTATTCTCATGCACAGCAGTTTTTCACGCTCGCTTTCCTGCTGCATGTTAGGCATGATATCTGACACACAGTGCCCCCCCCCCCCCCCCCCTTCTTCTTCTTCTCCTTCTTCTTCTTCTTCTTCTTCTTCTTCCCTAATATAAATTGTGTAGGTCAAATCATGCAGAGGGAAGTGAGATATTTTGGGCCATATCTTGTGAAGTCTTACCATGAAAATTCGTTTCTGATTCCTTGGGTTCTACCAGACAAAAAAGCTTCAGGAATGATTTAGCTCCACCCATTTCCATTTTGAGCTAATTTGCAAAATATGCTACTATTGTGAACTAATCCTAGGATTCTTTTTGGTATATCTTCACAAAGTTGATGTCAAAATACTCAGCAGAGTCTGAAACTCAATAGGTCCATGTAGGCAGATTTGTAAACAAGGTCGATGCCTTATGCCAATCAACTCTAGTGGGACAGAGCCTACTTTACTCAAACACCTGTAACTTGTGATTGGTTGCAGCAACTTGCGTCGCACATTTTTGGGGAGTTTGGGGCATGGTCATCAGAAAGCCTGGTGTTATGTTGAGATAATTGTTTCTTGGGAAAAGTCTGATCAAGCTGAAATTTGGTATACAGCATCTCGGTGCTAATATGTAAGTGAATTTTTTATGACAACCTGGTAACTTAAAGCATATGGCCTTCATTTGCTAATGGGTTTCAGCAGGCATTTCACAGGGTTATCACTGAGCTATCTTCACAAAACTTGGACCTGGAAGTAACTTATGCAGCCTCACTCAAATTGGCCACTAGGGGGTTGCTACTCATATTTTTGCACTTAAAAACAAGTGTATCTCTTGTAATATAAGGTTTACAATGAAACTTCTTTTCTCAGCTGAATCTTTGGCTTAATCTCAAAATTTGCCCTTTCGGCCATTTAACCCTAATCTGTAAGTAGACAGTTTGGTTACATAAAAATATGGCCACCGTCAGCCAATCAGATTTCTGCAGTCATTTTACATGGTTACCATTGCGGTACCATCATGAAACTTGAATAGTATGTTCATCTGTGGCCTCTTTATTGTTCCATCTAATTTAGCAAGAACTAGCCCCTGGGTGTGAGACTGGCAAAGGGTGCTCGGAACCCACAGATCGCTGCATTATTATGGGAATGAGGAATAAGGGCAAGGATGAAGGAACCTGTGACAATCCTGTAATTTTCTAACTCAATGTGGGGATTTCACTGCCAAGTATTACAAAATTGTATATTCTGGATCACCCAAGTCTCTGATAATGTGACAGTATACCCTCCATGGACATATGCAGACTCTCAGGAATTCCTTTTATTGCTGGTGTATTTTTTTAAAGGGACCACTAACATGACATTGGTATTCTTGCCTGCTGTATGTATTCTGGACATGCTGTAAGACTATAAAAGTCAGTTAACTCTATGGAATTTAATAATATACTAACATGAAGTAAGGATACATTTGGTGTTCTTTGGCCCCAGATCTAGCCTTCAGAAAACTTGTAGAGTTAGTTCAAATCTCTTATATAAATTTAGAGGCTTTGGTAAGATAATTTATGGATTGCCAGCAACTGAAATTCTCTGCTCGGCATTGAGCTACAAAGCAGATTTAGACCAGCATGGACAATCTATGATATCTAGGTCACATCTCAGCCAGATTTGATGTGGGTATACCAACAAACAGACACCAAAAAACCAACATGTGGTTCAACTGAATCCAGGCCAGCCTGATGAAAAGCCAGCTAAATGCTTGCACCTCATCTACTAGATGTATGACGAGCCCTAAAGAGGACATGAATGCTTTTGCATAGAATCAGAACTACAGATGATTTTGCATGCTTTGTTTTTAATAAAAAAAAATGTATTAATTGGGGAGATTCTTTAAAATATGCATTTTCATTTGAAATTGGTTTGAAATCAAACACCATGCACCAAATGCTCATAATTGACAACTGAGTTAAAATGTTCCACACTTCCACAAACTTATTTTTGGCTAGACACAGTCTACCCTAGAGATCTTCCAATGTCCATGTAGTTAATACAGATATTGATGATGCTAAGGAAACTGTAGCTTCCATTAGAGATGTCTGTGGAATGTTTGTAGGGATGTTTAGACAGCCTTGGCAAAGCCCACCCGGTTGTTTCTGCAATTGAACACAGAGTAGTAGACCCTGAGGAAGACGTCGCCGAGGCTGGTTGTTCTCGTAGGGCACGTAGGTGGGGCAGCTCTTTTCGTTCTGTTAAAACACGCACAAAATAATTAGGCTTTGGAATTCCTCAGTATTGCAATATACAATATTTCTAAGAACTTGTTGGTGTATCAAAAGCTAGAGGAACTGCCCTGGATGTAGTCAGAGAGACCCAGAGGGAAAGTCATTCCACTGTTAGTGGAGATTGCAGAGATTGGTCAGAGTAGGGAGATTGCAGACCTAGCTACAGTCCACAATATATTGCAAAATAGAGTGCGACAGATGTATAGGCAGAAACAGAAGAATTGTTGGAGGTGTGGGTAGATTCTGTGAAGACAATAAGGTCCCCTGGCTGTAATAATCCAGCAACTGTACTGACATGCAACTGAAAAGGAGCTGTTCAAGACACAGGACTAAGATCTTACAATTTGAGCTCAATAGCTGCCATCCAGTGTTACCAATATTGTCTTAAATTATGTAACACCAGTCATTCTTATGTTAGTTTGTAGAATATAATCTATGTGTTAGTACCTGTCCGTAAATGTTCTGCACTGCCCCAAAAGAGGTAAGACAGGTAGTAGCTGGTGGCAGTGATGCTGAAGGTACTGATGTGCAGCCATCATACGAAGCGCACTAGCCAGTCTGCTGTTCTCCAGTCCGGAACCTGAGCAAAATTAGTGTTCATGATTAGAATAAACATGCCAGCTATATTCTAACATAAGACATGACAAGAAAGCATGGTGCAGCTATTGTGATGAGTAGGAGTAGTTTGGAGTAGGAAAGAATGGTCACTAATTATGTAGTTGCTATGTCTTCTTAACCATGTCTTCTGTGCACAGGGGCATTGTCATGCTGGTTTGGGCTCACTGAAGTGGTTTAGTTTCAGTGGTTTTTCAGTGGTTTAGTTCCACTCCATTCTAGAGAATTGTATGCTTCCAACTTTGTGGCAACAGTTTAGGGAAGGCCACCATTATGGGTGTGATGGACTTATGGCCACATACTTTTGGCCATATTGTGTATATACGGAAAAAAAGGTGATATTTTTCCACTGGCCACTTTGTTAACAACACAATACTAATACGGGGTAGGACCCCGCCTTGCTCTCAGAACAGGTTTAGTGCTTCATGGCTTGGATTCCACAAGGTGTTAAAATAATCTTAAAAATTCCTTAAAGATTCTGGTTCACGTTGTCATGACTACATCACATAACTACATTGCATATTCATGCTGCAAATCTCCCATTCTACCACATCCCATCAGTGATGTATTAGATTCCCATCTGGTGACTGGTACACTGGACTCATTGTCAAGTTCTAGGTGGTGGACTTCAAACAATGTTTGATTGACATTAAGGGGCTGACTGTGTGCCAAAAAAAGATTCCCCGCACCATTACACCACCACCGGCAGCCTGAACTGTTGACATAATGCAGGGTGGGTCCATGGATTGATTCCAAATTCTGACCCTCCAATATGCAATGTGCAGCAAAAATCACAAGGTGATGTTTTTCCAATCATATCCAGTTTTGGTGAACCTGTGCCCACTGTAGCCTCAGATTCCTGTTCTTGGCTGACAGGAGTGGGACCTGGTGTGGTCTTCTGCTGTTGTAGCCCATCTGCCTCAAGGTTCTGAGATGCTTTTTGTTATTACCGTAGTCTTTCTTTTAGCTCGAACCAGTCGGTCTGTTATCTTCTGACTTCTCTTTTCAAAAAGGTATTTCTGCCTGCAGAACTGACACTCAGTGAAGTGACTGTTTTTCGTTTTTCACACCAGTCTGTGTAAACTCTAGAGACTGCTGTGCAAGTAAATCCCAGGAGCTTTAGCAGTTTCTGAAACACTCAAACAAGCCTGTCTGATATTTGCATGATTTTATGCATTTTGCTGCTGCCACATGATTGGCAGGCAATTGCATGAATGAGCAGGTGTACAGGTGTTCCTAATAAAATAGTTGGTGAGTGTATATTATGGTTAGAAAGTTGGTCTGACAAATCCACTGACAAAAATCCATTTCCAATTTTATTTTTTAATTAAAAAGTAAAAATTAATTTATTAAAGACTATACAAAAAATACAAAAACACAAAATTCAGTTGATGCATATTATTCAGGAATACATTATTAAGGCAAATAATTTGAAAAATCTTGCTACTTTATATGTTATTGTCCATATTGCTTTCAGTGAATAACAACATTGTGACCTAACATAGTGAATAATGTAATCTCTTTTTGAGAATTGTAATTAGACACAATTCTTTTAGATTTAGATCCCTGATGAAATAAAATCAGTTTCTGGCAGTAGGCTCAAACTTTAAATAAAACAGTGTAAATGAGTGAAGAGTAGCATAAGCAAGTGCCATGGCAGCAGGTAGAGAAAGGAAGGTGAAATAGTAACCTTTAAATAAATCATTTTAAAAATTTCAAAATGTGCCAGAAAATGGAAATGCCTGTTTCTGACATGGCAAAAGTCAGAAATGTGGGAGGTATACATGAGAGCTGCGTGTCATTCTAGCGTCATTCACCTTGTGTCATTCTATCACAAGAGTAGAGCTAACTATGGACCGAGTGTTTCTAAGTACAAAGTCATTTTAAAAGATTTTTCCATATGTCAGTGGAAAATTATTATGCATTAATCTCTCCTAGGATTACAAGACCTTTACACTGACCATTATCAAGGTCGATGCTATCTCTGTATCGTTTCATAGTTGTGGTCAAAGATATCTATATATATATATATATATATATATATATATATATATATATATATATATGTGTGTGTGTGTGTGTGTGTGTGTGTGTGTGTGATATATGGAAAAATGATCTTTATCTTATCTACAATGTTAGGGAAAAACCAAATACCCAAGTTTACTGTTGTTTATATATTTATGCTCATTTTATTACTGCATAATAGTAATAAAATTTAAAAAACGTCAAAAACTCGAAAAGAAAAGAAAAAAGACAGTTTTGCTGTCTTTTTATAACACAATGTTTTACATCATGGCAAATGTCAACTCTAAAACTGGAATATGCTCATATTATTCATTAGTAATATAACTAATGGAAATAAAGAAACAAAATTCATTCAGGTGCTTGGAACTCCACTTAATGATGAATGAAGAGATGATGAGAATTTGACAATAATTTCCTTTTTGTTTTATATTTACAAGCACCAGTCATTTCAAATGCATAATTTCATAATCTCTGTAATATAAATCTATTTTAAAAAATCATGGCTAATAGAAAAGTAGACATAAAAGTTGTCTGAATTGGGCTTTACACTGAATAATTAATATAATATGAAATAATTAAGTGGGTATAGACAAAGAAAGGTATAGAAAGTTCACTCGTTTGACTAGCAGTTTCAATAAACCATCATGATTTATTTGTACTGTGAATTATTCACAGATTACATAAAAGAATTGTGCATATGCATAGAATTATGCACAGCACTTCATGCTGCAGATCTAAGACCATTTTAATTCAAAGTAAGATGTTTCCAGGCAGTAAGCTTGGCACAGATTTCTCTCTATATACATATATACGTATGTATATATATACAGTATGTGTTCCTCTCTCTGTAGATGGAAGGGTTTTGTGCCTGAGTCGTTTGGGGTGTGAAAAGCTGCATTGCAGCATTCCTCTCAGCAGAATGGAGTAGAACTGATGTGATCTGTATAAGAGCAGTTACTGTAGCTCAGAACTTTCTGCTATTGCCCCAAGCCATCACGCAGACGCTGTCCTCGTTTAGCAGCATGCTAACCCATATAACCATCACCTAACAGTAACCCTGAATGATTGAGGCTGCTGAAAACTATCTGGATTCCTAGTAATAGATGTTTGATGTTCTGGTCAGTCAGACAATTAGAGTGTTAGTCCTGAATGCTTATTTAGCTTTGATCTCTGCATATGTGTATTCGCATAACCAAGTGTATCTGTATAACCAAGTGTGTGGTTAAGTGACTTTGGCATTGTTGCAAGGTCCTCGTAGCTGAGAGATTGTGATAACAGTCCTTTCAAGGACACATGCCCAGAATATTAGTAGACTAGTTTCTTTTATACTATAGTATACAAATGGTCTATATAATATAATGAGAATATGTTATGCAACCCTAATTCTAAGTACCCTGTTCTGAGTTGTATATGTAGATAGCAATTTTTGTGATGTGTACTTAAAAATAACTCAGTCAAGCAAAGGACCTTATTTTATTTTCACCCTTCTGCAGGGCTGCACATGACATCAGTCTGGAGGAGTTTGATGATGAAGATCTGTCTGAGATCACAGATGACTGTGGCATTGGCCTCAACTATGACTCTGATCCTTATGAAAAGGTAAATCACATTCTATTCTATTCTATTCCTCAAAATGTAGTAATAATAATAAACAATAATAAATAATAAAACACGAAGGGGTCTTCTGTTACAGGAAAATAATCAACCCTGGGAGATTTGACATTAGCACTCTGAGGTTGATCATTTTCCTATAACATCACATCTCAAGGTGTTTTATTTCTCTTATAATCAAGCTATCTATTTAGAGTTACATTTAATATTGTGGAACATCCATGAAACAATTTGCTTATCACTTACGATATCACAGCTATAAACAGTTGTTCTCTCAATTTCTCTTTAAGTTAATAAGAAAGAAAAATTGCAGCTGCAGCTTTTTACCAAGAAACTGTATAGCACAGCATTTTGCATCCTTAGATTTTCCCCTGGGGGAAAAACTTAAAGCTACACTTTTACCTCTGACCATTACGAAGCACTGAAACTGGAGCTTCCGTCCATAAATGCTAAATAAACTTCTCCTTATAGAAAACGTCACCATATAAAATTGTATGTAAATTATTTCTATTAAATTAATAATTATTTCTATTAAATTAATAATTCTATTAATAAATTAATTGAATTAAATATCTGAAATTGTTCTTTTTTTGTAGTAATAATAATGTTAAACATGGCATGAGTCAATCTCTGATTGAGATACAACTTGATGATAGCTGCATTAACAAGATAAGAAATGGTGATAATGTGCCTATTATCAGAAGAAAAGCTGATTGATCAAATGAATTGTATCCTTTGATTGTTTGTAGAACTCATTTGAGAGAAACACACAGGTAAAACACAGAAAGATTAATAATAAAGAGAAAGGTAAACAGCAATAGAATACAAATTGTATGAGAATGGAAAATATACAGTATAGATGCAGTGAAAAACAACTGATAGATAAATAAGAGAAATGGATAACTAGTTGAATGAAGCTCAATGGTAGATATGCACTGAGAATGTAGGCACTGTTCGGACGATATTATGTAAAGTAGGTAGACTTCATTGGTTATTCAGACACTGAAGATACCTTTAAGCAGAACACCTAGCTCTGGCAGTGAGTCTGCTTGCCCAGACATTGCAGAGAAAGTGTTGTGTATGGACAGATTTCAGCAGGAATTACACCGAAGGTCCAGCCATAGCCTCAGCTGAATCAGCTTGTCCAGCACCAGAGACAGTGGAGAAAGTCTTTTGATTCAGTGTGCACAATTGTTCAGTCTAGATAGCTGAAAGTCTGAAGATCTCTAATGTGACTGTGGGATACAGTCGAAAACTCTGAAGTTAGAAATGATAGTCAGAGATCCAGGTGGATGGAAATCCAATGCCTCATTCACAAAACTCACAGATGGATATGAGCTTCTTGGTTTTATACTGTGGAATGGTGAGGAGTGTCCATTTTCGTGACTCTCTTTATTTGGTGCCGCTGATTGGTCAGTTGTCCAAAGGGATATCCTGTGGTGCATTCCAGTTCACGCCCCTCTAAGGACTATGCCTTGGAAGTAATGTTCATAAGATGTCCAGTTCACAAAACGAAGTACTGTCCATTCACAGAACTCCAAAGTTCCAAGCATGATTTTACAATTAATTTATGACCAAGCTTTACAGACATTGCTGAGATCCCTGTGCATTTCAGGATTGCAGATTTATTAAGCATGCAGTAATCACACAAACGATATAGTACATGAAAAAGAACATTATGAATAGCTTGAGCAATTTTCTATGTTCATATCTTTGAATGGAAAATGGCTTTGTTGGTATAATACTAGATCCTTGGTACGATTTCCTCTTGTATTGCCAAAGGTTTCTTGGAGCCTTATCTTTATGGCCTGGCACGGATCCTCCAAGGGCTGATTGGCCCGAAGGTTTTGTATTGTAACTTGCTGGCCATCTTGAAACTAGTCAGCATGCTGGGTGAGCAGTTTTATAGGTTTGCAGATGGCTGGTGGTCTGGTGTCTGACTAATAATTTTTAAGTAAGCTTCAAAGGTGAAGGATCTCTGGATTTTTGCAATAGTATCTGAGTCTGCTGGGTAAGCATGAAAGATTAAACCACCAAATAATTTCTGGTGGCTTGCTGGCGAAGATGTTTTTCTTTGTTACATAGCGGCATAATTTTTTATCCATTAGGCTTAGTTTATGTGCAGCATTTTCTCTTTTTAAATTGCTACTATATAAATAACAACATATTAGAAGGAGATCATTAATATAAAAGTGTGATTGGCATTACAGGCAATATTCTGACTGATCAAATAGGGAATTCAACAGCACTGTGAAATACAGTGATAATTATACTGTATTTATTCACGCTGTATGTGCCTTGCATTTTAGTGATGTAATAACGATGGACCTCTAACTACGACTATTTGGGGAGAGTATATGGATAAGTACAAGTTAAATGGGGAAGAAAGCTTTTGCTGAGCACTCAAGCCCTCTCTCTTACACTCCAGTTGTTCTGTTTTGTCACCTTTAGATAAGAGGCAGCAGTCTGTTCTGTACTGTAGAGTATTAAATGAGTTGTGCCCATAGCTGCTATTTATATGCTTTTCTGTTGTGTCCCAGTGCTGTTCTCATCAAAATGCACTACAGGAGTGCATCTGAGTTAATAACCTTTATAATTGAGCAGGAATGTTAGGAGTCTCAACTAATGTGTGAGCCTTGTGTGTAGCCAAATGGTCTATAAAACCAGCTCAATTACGACCTAAATATGACCCCCAAAATATGTAACAAGCAACCTAAATATGACCTAAATATGTAACAAGCAACCCTGGTTGTACATACACCTTTCCTACAATTTTTTTAAACTATATTCTTTAGAATCTTTACTGCTAACTCTTGCTAACAAGACTTTTTTATGTCATATTAATGAAGTATTAATTTGTTATCTTCACTGCTAATGCTGTAGCTACTAATGCTAACATGAGCTACCATGAGCAGCATTATACATACTGGTTACAAGCAGGAAATCGGCAAGGTCATGCTAGCAAGATTTTGATATAGAACTGGCTGTGTCCCAGTTAGCAAATAGTGTCGTTGCAACATTACCGCTGTATGTGTGCTCTCTGGGTTAGAGTGTGTTTGAGTGATATTTTTATACAAGGAAAAATCAGTTAGCATCAACAGTAAGTAGCCTTACCAGATCCTTCAGGTTGTTCTCACTCCTTGTTGGCTGGTGGACGATTATCTGCTCTCTCCTCTCCCCTTTTCCTCTCATCCTCCTTCTCGCATCCCCTGAAACTGAACATCACAACCAAAATGCAAATAATGTCTGAAATGGGATATAATACAGCTGGATGGTTGTCAAAGTATAACCTATGTATAAGAAACAGTGAGCCTGCCTTGTTTCTGTTGTATATTGTAGCTAACTACAACAGTGTTTCATTTAAAACATAATATGTGTATATGTGTGTGCTGACTGTATCTAGGGGGTGTTTAAATGTTTCATTGCAGTGGCTGTGTGCCGTTGTGCCATGCCTGCCGCAGTGGAGGAGAGTGTTGATCCAGTGAAATCTCCTCTCGTCTCCTCTCCGTTCCTCTCCTCTCCACTCCTCTCCTCTCCGCTCTGCTCCTCTCCTACTCTCCTCAAGAGGCAGTTAAAGCCTTAGGATTCTGCTCTGCCTCTTGCTTTCCTTGATGTTGCCATATGTCTGATTAAGTGTGATGAGTTTATACACATAACTGTGTATGCTTCACTGTAATGACATAATCCCAGTGATTGTTCAGTTGACTCTGGCTGATGATTGGTTGCTTAGCAAATCGCTTGCTTGGTTTATGCAGTGCATCAAACCACATTACATTTAACCGAAGATAGAGACAGTCATCCCCCACCACATACACACACCCACACACACATCTCTGCTGTGCAAATTATTAATCTTTGCGACTCACAGTATTCACAGCTCACCTCAGCTTTTATCACAGCTTAGCTTCTTTTCAGTGCCAGTATTACATAACTGTGTTTTAAGGCCAAAATCCAAAGCTAGCTTTCCCTCTTCCTTCAGCTGAAGGTTTGTGGGATTTTAATGATGGCACTATGGAACACACAGTACATGTACATATGCACAGTAATGCTACATCAGCGGCAGTACTACATCATGGGTGGTGAGAAATTAACTATTAAGCTTTAAACACTGATGAGTAAGGATATGATGACTTATTAATCAGCCTATGTTCTACATTAAATCATTAAGAGATTTGAGGACAAATGGACAGGTTTTATGTTCTTGAGTTCTTGTGAAAGCCTTCTGTGCTTGAAGTGCAGTTGCTCACATGTCCATGTAGGTGTTTTTTTTCTGAAATGAAAAATATATAGCAAAAAAAAACATCTTTTAGGCATGGAATTCCTTGTATACATGTATACTGTATGTGTATTAAAAGTTAAGTGAAATATATGAGTTTCTGTACACCGCAGTTACTCTAACTCAAAGGCACAAAGTTAACACACGTCTATCTGCACCAAGCTAATGGCAAAATACAAGGCTATACCCCTCTCTCTTACTTAAGTCAGTCTCCCCTTTCATGATTTATTCATTCAATCTGTTGTTTATAATTCCTGCTGACCTGCTGAGACTGTGTTCAGAAGGTATGGACTCAGAGGGAGCTTCAGGTTTAAATCAGTTGTCACTTGTTAGAAATTGATGTGGTACAGATTCAGTAATTTTCAAACAGCTTTATAAGAATAGTGATGTATGCTAGTGAATAAATCTGCTTTAGGGCTGTGCATTTTGGTGAGTAAGTGTGTAGTAAGCTGTGCAATGTGTAAGCTGAGGTATTAGGGTCCAGCCAAGCTGCAGTCTTTAATCAGAGATCTGAGGCTGAGCTGCTTTTCCCATAAACCTCTATGCAGAGAGAGAGAGAGAGAGAGAGAGAGAGAGAATGAACGAACATCATACATATACGTATAACACTGTAGTACAAATACTGCAGTATTGGCACTGAATAACGTGTGTCCTTTTACAGTGACAGCTAGTTGTAATATTAAATGGGAGAATTAAATATAATATCTATCAATAGCTCAACAAGTAAATTATTCAGGTCTCATTTATGGCTTAATAAGAATGATATGGGGCAAACTATTACAATCTATTACAGAATTGAGTTGATATTTTTTTCTGTTGTTTTCTTCTGACTGGTGTAAGCTGAGCAGGGAGTAGGTGATGTGAAAATACATACCATGTATAAATCAGAATTAGGGATGTGCTTATCTCAGTTTCCTGCTTCATCCCAGCCACAGAAACTAAAATGACTGCTTACTCAGCCTCTCTTCCTCTTCAAATCAATTTTATTTGTATGGCGCTTTTAACAATAAACATTGTCACAAAGCAGATTTAAATTTAGATCCCTAAATGAGGAAAAGCTCCCTGAGATGACATGAGGAAAAAATGTTGAGAGGAACCAGACTCAAAAAGGAACCCAATCAACTGAATCAGAGAAAGTAAATCAAAACCAGATAAACCAGAAAACCAGAAAACAAAGTGCTATATACTGTATATACACAGAGGTAAGGAACATAAATGAAAGACAGGTGTGATCAGTAGGCAGGTTAGTGGGAACGATCAAAGGTGTGGGCTGAAGTCTGTGGTAATGTGGAGTTGGATGTAACAACAGGATAAAGGGGTTATATATTACTCTAAAAAATGACTCCTGAAACTGTATACCATGAGTCACACAATGTTTTTGTTTTTTTTTGTTTTTTTTAGCATTTTGTGTACACTGTTTTTAGTGCAGTACTTTACATGTGGTCATAGCGATTAGCTCTACCTTTTTAAAACAAGGTTAAGGAATGGAACAATGTAACTAGCACTTCTTTGACAGTGTCGACTCATGACGTGACAAAAAATTCTGATCCGAGAGAAAATTAGAGTTTTTGTAGTTTAACAAGTTGTAGTTAAGGATCTATATTTGTGGAATTTACCATCCAGAAATGCTCATTAAATATCACAACGGTTTTTTAATTGAATTTAATTTAATAGCTTTTAATGGCAAAGAAAGATAGAGATAAGCTGGTCAATGCTAATATTATTGGCACCTTTGCTTTTTGAAATAGACATTTACTCCCCTGTGATCATAATCAAGACGTCAGAAGGGTCTGAACATGACTTCCTGTGAAATATTCAGCAGCAGTGACAGGATGTGATGGATTTGTGAGGAATGCTGGTTCATCTCACTGCCTGTACCGTGTCCTACAGTCCCTGTATGTCCTCTCTGCTCCCACTGCAGTATCCTACTATCACCTGATACTGCCTTAGCTATGTGTGTGTGTGTGTGTGTGTGTGTGTGTGTGTGTGTGTGTGTGTGTGTGTGTAATAAAGCTCAGATTTTGCCTCCTGTGCCTGTCCCATGCTTCAGGTCAGACATGAGGCTGAAAGTGTTTCTGTGTGTGTTTCTTTGTGCGTGGAATTGCATAAAGACATATACTCATATCTTTGTCTTAATATCTTATTCTCTATAATTTTCTGCCTCATTCTTTCATTTTCCTTTTGTCCTTTCTTTCTTTTTATGTATTATGTATTGATTTCTCTAATATCTACCCTGTCTTCTCCTTTTCACCCCCTTTTCCTTTCAACCTCCTTCTGCG
Source organism: Pangasianodon hypophthalmus (assembly GCF_027358585.1). Classification (NCBI taxonomy): domain Eukaryota; kingdom Metazoa; phylum Chordata; class Actinopteri; order Siluriformes; family Pangasiidae; genus Pangasianodon; species Pangasianodon hypophthalmus. The sequence continues at coordinate 7,823,795 of NC_069715.1, read as the reverse complement.
TTTTACATACAGTCCATATAGAGACGGAGCGTTCATTCACAAGTTCTCTGCAGGTTGGGCTGTGTCAGCAGAATAGTTTTTGCTGACGTAAGGCTGCCTCAAGCAGTGAAGGCAGTGCTGGTCAGGATGAGACCACACCCTCGGGAATATGAGAAAAGTGTTAGTTTTTTGGCATCTTTCTCTTTCAGTCTTAGATGATTATGGACTATGGTCAGTGATTGGTCTGCTGGAGTGATGGTTGTTAGCATTATTGATCAGGTCAGGGAACAGCATTGATTATTGATTTGCGTACTTGCAGTGCTGTATGTGGAAGAGCTTCGTGCATCTGATAGGGCTTGTTCATATGCCCAATTGTAGCATATGGAAATAACTGCATTGCGATACTGCAGACAGGAAATTAGCATTTTTAACCTTCTGACAAACCCCAAGCCACTTAATAGTAATAGGCTTTGCAGTGTCTATTATTTGTAAATGATACATTGATAACACTGATGACTCAGAGATTGGACATGAATAAAAAAATATACTCGATTCATACATGGTATTACCTGACATCACATACTACCCAAAGATTTTTGCCCATTTTATAAAGTGGGAAAACTCTTTGTGCTGGCTCTGCACTTCTAACATGCCAAATAATGAGTGTTATTTCATCTGTGCAATGAGATAAATTGGGTGTACAAAATATGGGTGTGTTCAGGATGATTCACCAACAGTAATGGCATGAATTACCTAACAAGCAAAGTAGGGGTTAAAATCAATATGCAAATGAGGCTTTCGCTTACTTATTCTTAATAGCAGTGGTGGGTTCAGATCTCTAGGAGACTCCCAGAAGTCAAACTGAAATTAAATCTTTCCAAAAGTTCATAATTGCACGTCCAGTATAACAAAACAGTGATATGTTTTATAAAATGGGTCCAAACAGCAATATGAATGCTAAATAAAAGATACATGTGAGTACAATCTTCTTCACAGTCTCATGTGAATGTGTGCTGAATATGTAATATGACACTAACTTTGCTGAGGTAGTAGGTCATAATTCTGAAATACTCAGGCATAATCATGATAAATTTTCTCATTATTAAGACCTAGTGAATTGTTTAATTTTTATTAAAAACTAGTAAAAATACTAAATTATAGTACAAATATTTACAAATACAAATATTTGCAGATGCAATCTTCATTCCCAAAATGAGCTTAATGCTCAGTAAATCACACCGCGGGTGCAAAGTTTATCTATTTGCATAGACACCACCCTTTATTTTGTACTTTTAGGTAGAAATGCCCTATAATGCAGTTTAGGTAGACCTGCATTTTCACTTATTCATAAACATGCAAAACACAACATGCTATTTTGCTTTTGGAAAGACACAATCCTCTGTGGACTAAATCACCTTCAATGTTTTCACACACACACACACACAAACCTCTTTTGCAATGGGACCTTAGTATATAAAGCACATTAAAGTGCTGTTTCAGCATCAGTCATACATAAGGCCTGTGATAGTTCTATCTTTTACTTTACTGGAAATCATCTCTGTCGAAACCTGAGTGGCCTTTTATTGATTTCTTGCTGTTGTATCTCTCTCTTGCTCTTGCATTGTACTTTGTTATCTTTGATATGCTGTATATATAACAATTTGCTTCACGTTATATTCTAAAACAAATGTATTCTTGTGTTCTTGCTAACTATAATATTTATAGCTTTTGAGACTTAAGGTTTTAGTTTCCCCGTATGCTCTAGAACCCTTAAGACTAACTTACTCTGGGAAAGTTTACGTCTGTCTGTCTATCTTGTATTGCTTTCTGTATGTTTGTCAATTTACCAATTAGTTGTTTTTAGCATTTTAATATTCACCTAATAGATTTATAGATGTGATGGACTATAGACTCATAATGTACAATGAGAAAGGAAACACTGTGTTCTGTTAATTTTAAATTATAAAGTGATACAGTAAAACTATTTTGTTACCAAACTGGCTAAACAATTGTGATAGATAATAGTTGTGATCAATTTTGTAATTTTTTTTACTTATTATCACACAGCTCTATTTTGTGCTGAAGTCTTTAACCCAAGTTTGTGTCCCCTAAAACACTCACTACTTTATATAGAAATCTGCTATCCCTTCTAGAGTTTTGATCCTCTAAACCCCATACAACAGCTATATCACTAGCTTTTCTGTAGAACTCATTTTAGCCTGTGCTTAGTCACGTCCCTGAATTAGCAACACACTGCAGGACTCCATTTTGTTCTGTGAGCTTATTCTTGAAATATTTATGAGTCGTGCTGAGCTCTTACTCAGACTTTCTGAAAACGTATTTTAGTTAAATACCATAAAGCTTTACAAAGAGCACCGAATGTGATTGTGCCTTGTTCTGCAGGACTCCCTCATCCTGGAGAAGAGTGATGTCCACCATACTGTGTGCTCATTCCAAGATGATTTCCAGGAGTTTGAGATGATTGACGATGAAGACGAGGATGATGAGGATGACGAGGATGGAGAAGCAGATCCTGATGCTCCACCCTCTCCCTCTGCGTCTCCTCCTCCTTCCCCTACTTTAGCTTCCCTTAAGAGCCGCCCCACAACCTTAAACCTGACCACTGCAGTTTCACAGGTATACACATGAAAACAACATATTATATTGCTTTGATACAACTTACAATATGCAGCAGTAAGTCACAAATCTTTGTCATTCTTTGTCATCATAGGATTCCTTGAACAACAACAGTAGCGTATCTCCACGAAAGTCAAGCTGGCAGGAATCTCTTCGCATCTCCACTTCACAGGGTAATTATCACTAGTAGTTTTTATATTGATTTCACTGACTACTTCAGGAGAAATGACACAGGAAATGAAAGACACATATTTGTTGCTGGTAGCTTCTTGGTGAACTTTGACCTGTGAATTTACAGCTCTTGTCTCTTTGGATAGTAAAAAAATGGAGGAGCTGCTAATTATTAAGTAGCGCTCTCACCAGACTTTTACCTTGTTGTTTTCTTATTGTTTTTTGTTAGCCATATTGACACCTCTGCAAATGACACTTTATTTGTTTGTGGTGATTTTTATTCTGTCTACAGTTATTACTATTATTTTATTATTATTATTTTACCATTTTTAAACCATTTTTTACTATTTTTTCACTAATAATGATTTATTTTATAAAACAGTCTAGTAATATTTACAGTACACAGTATGTATTAGATCTGGATAAGTGTATTGTTTTACATGTAGGTTATTAAGGCATTATGAGTAGATGTGTAATTTCATGAGAGATGAACATGTGCTAAAATGATTTGCAGGTATTTATCATATAAATCTTAGGAATACAGGGACTATTTAGTTTTGCGATGTACACAAGAGTGAAGTATGCCTTCTTAAACTCTTCATGTCTAGTTCTTATACTTTTCATACCTATGGCATCAGGTCGTGTGTCTCCAAGCCACACTTGCCTCGAGGATGGTTCCCACGTTACTGGCACATGTACAGGGGCTCCTGGCACCACAGTCTCTGCCAAAGGTACTCCCCCAAACCCACCTGGCCACTGTGGTCTCAATCAGTCACCTGGCAGGCCGCTGCTGTACGACTTTGAGGGCAACAGACGCGAACGTCTTGAATACGGTACAAAAAAAATCTGACTCTCCTAGGGGCCCATCGACATGAACAAACATTTACAACCCTGAACCCGAAGTTGTCAGCACACTTTCCCAAGAGTACTCACCATCACATCCACTTTGTCCATCAGTAAAGTATTTGAAATGTATAACAGTAGAATTTTCAGACCTTAAATATTTTCCGAAACTTAAATTTATGTTGTTCTGTATTTGTCTTTTTTGTATACCTCTCTTAAGTCTTTTTTCTAATCTACTGTTTTCTCCCTTCTTTACTGTTCTTTCTCTAATCAGGTTCCTTTGGTCAGCACAACTCCTCAGGCGGTCCTGAGGTCACTGAGGTAAAGCCTTCTGCTGAAGGGACTCTTGAGGAACGTATCTCCTCAGGTGATGATTGCACTTCCCAGTGCTCTGATACTGAAGTTGACCATGACCTCAATGGCCATGCCAAACGCCGACAGTGCCGTCCTCGACCTGATGACACATACACCATCACTACGGAGACTGCTGATGACCCAGAGCTGGAGAACGACCTTACGATGGATGGCACCAGCAAGTGCCTATCCTCTACAGCACCGCTAGGGAATGATGCAGAGACCCCTCTGTCAGATGAGGAGTTAGATAAGGAATTTGAGATTGACTTCATGAACCAGGAGACCTTTGATCTAACTTGTAAGGAAGAAGAGGGCTCATCCTATGTAGAGTTTCCCAGCATTGAACCCACAGATCTGTCTTCTCTCTCCGCCCATGCGTTGTCCAGCCAGTCTGAACCCAGAGATGAGTCTTGTGAATCGTCTCAGAATCAACCTGCTGCATCAAATGACACAACATCTCCTTCCTCTGACCCTGGCATTGCTGACATGAATGCCAAGCGCTATGCAGAGTCAGACCACCACAGTGATGATCTTAGCTCCCCTGGATCTGACTCTGATCTTGAGGGTGAGTTGGAGGCAGAGTTTGCCTGTGGTGGTCCACTGGTTAGTAACATGATTTCATCCATCTCTGAGACAGAGCTGGACTTGACTAGTGAGTCCAGCAGTGGAAGGTCCTCACACCTCACAAACTCAATTGAGGAGGCCAGCTCCCCAACATCTGACCCTGAGCTGGACCACGAGCTTGATGTTGAACAAGACAGTGGCATTGTGGGTCTGAAGACATCTCTGCTTTTAGGCCAACCCGAGCCAATTAAACAAGACCTTTCACCATATCTGGAGTACAGTCCTGACATCCATCCTTTGGATGATGATCAGGCCCTGATGGGGCTACAGAATGTGGATGATGAGCAAGGGTTTGAGCATCAAGCTGATCCAGATGAGACTCTGCCTCCTTCTGTGCCCTGTGATGACAGTGCAACTCAGCAACTGCTGCTGAAGATTGAACCAGATCATAGCCTGGAAAGCTTTAAACGGTCTTTCTACCTTCCTGTTGAACCTAGACTCATACCCTCAGTGGATGACTATGATGGAACCACTGAAGGAGACTCTGAGTCAGAATCAGAGGATGAACTTAGTGAGAACTCAGACTCACCATGGCTTCTTAGTAACCTGGTCAACAAGATGATTTCAGAAGGGTCCTTTCCAATCAGCTGTCCAGAGGATTGCCTCAGGCGCTCTGCCTCCATCTCTGATACCATCTCACCCTCGTCTGACCTGGAAACAGAAGCCTTCAATGAAAGCGAAGTCTACAGGACACGGATGCCAAAATGTGAAGGAGACTCCCAGGAACAGCCATCAGTGGGCACAGATATGAGGACAGATGGAGAAAAAGATGACAGAAGGGACAGTTGTGGATCAGGAGAAGAGCACGAAAGCAAGGCTGCCATCTCTTGTCTGTACATGAGCAATCCTACAAATGACACTGTTGTTCCTGTGTGCTTGGAGAGATACCATTCCAACAACACAGACCAGAGGTTTACATCCCAGAGGTCACTGAAAAATCAACAGAATGAGCAAGAGGAGGAGCCAAATAATGACTTGATGATGGACAGGATGAAGGAACTGGACTCCCCCAGCCTAAGTGAGAGCATCATCAGTGATAAGGATGAAGGGAGAGAGACAAGAGTGGATCCACTTTCTCTGGAAAAAATGACAGAGGTCAAAAATAGTCTGACACTTGATATCCCTACAGCACAGACTAATCGCTGCTTCAGCCTCACATACTCCACAGATAATGATGAAGACGAGCAGGATGCGTCACCTTTCCTGGAGGCTATTCACAACCCACCCTCACCCTATGGAGATGATACTTACCTGGACAGTTCCCCACCTATTGATGAGAGTGTCCGGGAGTTGCGAAATACCTTTGATCCAGCGGGTGTCAGACCTACGGATGACTCCTTGGCGTATGACTCAGTAAAGTATACTCTAGTTGTGGATGAGCATACTACCCTGGAGCTGGTGAGTCTGAAGAGATGCACCTCTGTTCTCAGTGATGACAGCGACGGACTCTCCACTGTTTGTGATGAAGAGGTTGCTGATGAGGATGATGATATCTATGGGCAGAGCCAGACTGTGGAAGGAATGCACCCTGATCTATTGTTGAGCTCCTCCTCAGAAGAAGACTCCTCACCAGAAGCAGACCTACCTTTCTCCAAAAAATTCCTCAATGTGTTTGTCAATGGCACATCACGATCCTCCAGTAAGTGATCTAACCTCTCAACCTCTAAATAAGATTGAATAAGATTAGGATGAATAGGATTTGAGTATATTGAGAAGTATATACATACATTTTTTAAACATTTTGTATTTTTTTTAGATAAATTGGGGTACATATTTCCTTTTTTCATTCAAAACAATTTCGAGTGTAAATTTTCCACTCATCTGCAGTAAGCAATTTTTTAATACTTTCTGAAAGATAAGCTTTCCTAGTTGAACCTAACACAGAGATACACTTTACTGCTTTCTGTGCAGCTTCATAACATTTAGATGGTTGTGTAATTTACAAATTTTACAAATTAGAAGTATTTAATAATTTAAACAAAGGCATTGACTTGAGGTAAATACAGTATTCAGTATTCATGAGGCTCTTAGGAAAGACTGCTTTGGATTTACAGAGCACATTCCTGCACATTCTCATACAGTATGTTCTCACATATTTACAATAACAGAGGTTTACTTCTACATTTTGGTCACTTGTGCTTTGTGTTTTAGGCACAGAATCGTTCGGGTTGTTCTCTTGCACTATAAATGGAGAGGAGAGAGACCAGACTCACAGAGCAGTGTTCAGGTAAATGAATGTCATCAGAATTTTTGTGTGATGTTAGTTTTTATTCAGTTCCTAAATGGAGAAATGCAGGCTAGCAGTAAAATCAACATGATACTTGGTCTAAAAGAAAAGCAGAATCAATCTCTGACTGGTATTTCTACAGGTTTATCCCACGTCATGCAGATGAACTAGAACTGGATGTTGATGACCCACTTTTTGTGGAGGAAGAGGAAGATGATTACTGGTACCGTGGCTACAACATGCGCACGGGTGCTCGGGGAATCTTTCCTGCCTATTATGCTCACGAGGTCATCGGCCAAACCAAAGACCTGATGGGTAAGAACCAAGATGAGTCTGTTAGTAAATGCATTAAGACCTATGTTGTTTGCTATGTTGTTTTTATAGTAAGTGTTGGTTCTTGATATCACACATTAAGGAATTCCTTCTCAATTATTTTCATAGCAATGAAGAGAAACCCAGCGTGGATGGAGAGCTTCACTGTGCAGTTTTTGGGTTCGGTTGAAGTGCCTTACCACCAAGGCAACGGCATCCTCTGTGCTGCCATGCAGAAGGTAAACAAAAATAATCAACACATGATGAATATCAGTGATCACTAATATATGCTAATATATAAAAACTTTTAAACTTTAAAACTATTAAAACTTCTGCTGTTGTCTCTTTGCATTGTAGATTGCCATGGCGAGAAAGAGGACAGTGCATCTCCGTCCTCCATCTTTGTGTGAGCTGGAGATTAGCCTACAGGGAGTGAAGTTGATCATGAGTCTGGAGGATGAGTATGACCTCTCCGAGGAGGTGAGAGAGAGAGAGAGAAATGGAAGGAAGGATGGCATAGATAGAAAAATGAGAGTTTGTTACTTCTTGTGTATTAGCAAAGTGATGATTGCTTATGAGAATACAGAAAACAAATGAAAGGAAGACTGACTGACAAAAAGAAGCTGTTTTCTAGGGTGTGTAATGCCTCTCTTTTCTTCCAGTTTGACAGATGTAGTCACTTCTTCCAGATGAAGAACATCTCTTTCTGTGGATGCCACCCAAAAAACAACTGGTAGAAAAACTCTGTCATCACTGTATGCTTAAATACAATATAGAAAATTAAGTCTTGTTCACTGGTTGAGCTCTGTTGCGCTCTTCTTTGTCTCTTTGTCTCTGTTTTGCAGTTACTTTGGCTTCATTACCAAGCACCCAGTCTTGAACAGGTTTGCGTGCCATGTCTTTGTCTCTCAGGAGTCCATGCGGCCTGTGGCTGAGTGTGTGGGGTGAGCTGAACACTTCTAATGTAGTTCTAAAACACTTCTGACTCAGATTAAACAATAACAGGAAGGGCAAGACAGAGGACTCTGAGGATTAGTTTAGGAAAAAGGAGGATACAGTGCACAGAGAAAGTTTAGGGAGTTAGAGGGATGAAGGAGGGAGGACAGGAGGGCTGGATGAGATGATGCTAATGATAATGGAGTTTCTATCACAGACCCATCTAGCACACTGCAGTGTGAATAATTAAACATTCTCGCATTCTAAACATAGGGAACAGACACAGAAGGAGAGTTATGACCCCTCATCAGTGTGAGAGACCCGGCCTCGTCACATTAATATGACCTCATTAACAGAGTCATCAATTACTCATAGAGAGAGAGGGAGGAGGAGAGAGAAACTGCTGGTCATCTGTTAAGTAGACTAGGCAAAGTTTCCTGAAAAGTCCAAAAGAGCATTATTCGAAATGACAAGACATTTTTTTGTTTTGCATTTGAATACAGTGCTGACTAAAAAATTTTTTTTGTGTGTGTGAAACCAGATTAAATTTCTAGAGTAGTCTAACTAATTACCATCACATTTATTTTTTTAAATATTCACTCAGAACCAGTTTTTCACTACTATCACTCTATGACTGTGAAACAAATATAACTTTAACACACTAAATCAGCGATATTCAACTCCAGTTACCTAAAATTCCTTGCATACAAAGGTCCAGAAAAACAATTGAAATGACTGAGTGGTGACAACAGCAGACAACCTTTTGGTTAGTTCATGGCTATAAATAAACTTCAATTTTAAGTGTTTTATTTAGTACCACTTTTGACTTGCACCATAGGCGTCTGTTTACAACATGATGAGGGGAGAATAAACACACACTACTCTGTCTATTCGTCTGTGAAAACACTTCCCTTTTTCTGAGCTAATGTCTCTGGTCTGATGAGCTGCCTTCAGCTAACTCATTTGCATAACTGCATGTGATTGAATAAACGGTGACAGCCAAGATGGTTGATGTTTAAAAAAACTGGAGTTGCTAAACGATAGCAATTTTTCAGATGTTTATTGATTCTGCTATAGTATTTAGTATAAGTACTTGGCTCATTCAGCTGAAATACTTTGCTGAGCTCACATCTTGACCAGTTGACGACCCCTGCTCTAAATGTTAAAATGTTTTAATATTATTACTTCTATTGCCTCCATTTTTTTGAGTTACGCCCCTTACCTATTGAAATGATATTGAATACTGAAATGATATAGAATGATATAATATTGAAATGCCAAAAAAAGTTTTGACAATTTTGATATTATTACTGAAGCTCGTATGTCAATTAGATATTAATGAACAGCTTTGGTTAGATATGAATGAATATTAACAAAATAATTGGTTGAGAAATATTCATGCATTTAAAGGTTAATGATCTGAAGACAAAGTAGAACCTGTATTGTTGTTCAAGATATTACTATTCGTCCTAATCATTACTCTGTGTGTGTGTGTGTGTGTGTGCACATGTGTGGCTGGTGCAGACGTGCATTTCAGGAGTATTATCAGGAACATCTTGAGTATGCCTGTCCCACCGAGGATATCTACCTTGAGTAGAGGTGACAAAAGGTTACCACAGTAACCTCTGCCCAACAACAGAAGTGTGTTCCTGGTTTTGGCCGCTTGGGGGCTCCTGGTGGCCTTTAAAGGGTTTAATGTAGGCATCGAGTTTCTCTCTCTGTGTTTTCACATGAACTGAGCTGAACGTGTAGGTTCAATCTTAGTGATGCATCAATTTGTTTCACTATTTGTTTGTTTCCTCTTTTATTTATTCTCATCCTTGAAACAGATTGCCTGTTTAACTTTTGTATGACTTAGTACCTAGGATTGTGGCTCAGTTGAGATACTTTTACTTTTTCCTGGTTTAGAAATGCCAAAACTATGACATCACACATTTTAATGCATGGCTTTGAGGGTTATGCTCACAGGCAGATATACACACGGGAAATACTTATATTTGAAATTCATTTTGAAGGATGGGTTTCGTTTGTAAATATAGTACTCGTTTGATTATTCCAAAATATGCTGAACGAGGTTTGTACTGAAATGAACATCTGGACAGGTGTTGGATTAGTAATATAATGACTATCTGCTCACTGTAGTAGAAGGTTCCTTGTGCGTTCTTATTATACCATCATGTAAATACTGTATATTTAGAAAACAGTTGGTGACTACTACAGACGTTCGTTACATCACTGTATGTAAGTAGCACCTCCATCAGCAAATGGAAGAATGAAGAGGATTGCAGGTGGCCAGGAAGGCATGTTTGTTAGCCTGAGAATGGAGAGCCGGGTAGCATTGGCCATGCACGGTCCTGTAAATTACTATCCTCTTACTAAATTACTCAAGCTCTGCTATAGCTTCCTATTCCCAATGACTCTTTCTTGTGACTCTTTGTTGGCCATCTTGTGTAATTCTCAGACTGTGCTTTAGTGCTTTATGATGCTGAGTCTATTTAGTCACTCTCTTCATTCATTGAAGGCTAACAGGTAAATGTACAGCCAGCCACTGGCAGACTGCAGTCATCAGCCCGATTACTTAGCAAATGGTGAAATTTACCAGATTTACTTAGGAAAAGGCCTAATTAAATTCTACAGCCATTCTAGATAAGGCTATTGAAGATAATGTTAAACAACAAATAAATTGTTACATGAAAATCATTTCCCTAAAATGCAGTGTTTTTTTTTTACTATTAGCATTAGTGTCTGATAGTATCACTGTATAATTTTTAAAATAATCTTTTCATAACCTTATACATTTTTTCATGCTTGGCCATATACAACAAGTGACAAGTCATGAAGTGAAATGATTGTACGGTGTCAGTCAATTGTTTTTGAGCACTCCACATTTTATTATTTTTGAATAAACAAGCAATTGGCTGATTTTTGAAAAACATTTTTTTAAAAATTGGACAATCTAAGTAAAGAACAGTTAAAAGTGAATTGAAAAAAGGATTTTAATTTTGTATTTCATTGGAAAGAATGGAGATATAATTGGAAAAGGCAGAGATTTGGCACTTGTCCCAGCCAGCATATATTTGTATGCAGTTACAGCTGATAAACTTGAGCACTTCCTGAGTCTATTAATTATATACTTAATTTGTTCACCCTGACTTTAATAAAGCACTCATTTAGAGTCCTATTAGGATCTGAGGGTGAACAGTTAATAAGTGCTTACATACATTTAGCTCTAGTGTTCAAAATCATTTGACTGCCAGTGTATATGCCATTAAAAGTAAAACATAACCACACAGATCTTACAGTACTGATTGGAAATGTAGTTTGATCTTTCTACTTTGCCCTCCTGTCAGTCAGTAATTAATAGACACAGTAAACATGATGGTTTTATTGTCTCCATTGTATTTATCTCTAGCCCTTTGCCTAACCTTCACTGCTTCATGGCTAGACTGTACACAGTAGAGAGCCCCCTCCTGGCCTTGTATGATTTGTCCTGTATGATTGGAATTAACATCTGAATTAATTTTATAAAACAGTAAAAGCTGTGAAATAGTAATAGGAGGGTTAAGGGTTAGATATTGTACACCTGATATTGTACATTAGATATTGGGTTAGATATTGTACATTCTCACCTCTAATTCTGCCACAATGAAATTCTCCCAGCATTGTATGGACAGCTTGAAACTAAATAATGTATAGACTACATGGTGATTAAAAGTACTAATAGGCCTACAATTAGATTAAAAATTTGCTTCTCGGTGTGCTGATGCTTAGGAATTTCATATTCTTGTAACAAAGGACTTGATTCTTGGCTCCTGCAGACTGGGTTCATCATCCCGGTGTCAGTAGATCATAGCAGTGTAACTTTTAGACTGGTCCTAATTGCAGCTGTAGATGAACTCACTGCTCACTGCATCACACACACACACGACCGTATACCAGTGGCCTGCAATCTGATTCCATCATTACTTGTCCATTTGTGCTGATGCCACATGTAGGAAAGAGCTGCGGTCTTAAGACTATAAATGTGATTTGGTGTCAGTTAGATTGCTGTAAATATTCTAGTTGAGATGACCATCCTGTGTCCTTTCTATTGAGTGTTACTGAAATAAATATGTAAATTTTAAATAAATAATAACGCTGACAATGATAACCTATCACAACTAAAACGGGGTTAAAAACTGTAAATTGATTTCCGTTAGCATTTGATATTTTGTTTCAGCTGCTTCACACTGCTGTATAGCTGTGGTTGAATGTTGTCACATTGTGCTGAATATCAGATGCCTGTCCATCAGCTGTGTATGTCTTTCACACAAACACCCAAGTTTTTATGCTAACGTTAGCATTATCAGTCCAATCGTTTGGACTCTCCCGGAGGTTAGCAGAGATGGATCAGGACACTCATCAGGACTCTGAATCCAAACTTCTGACTGTTTTTCATGAAGACGTTACTTCATTAATGTTTGTCCAGAAAGTAAATGGATTTCTCAGAATGTTTTGTCTACATTTTAGCATTTTACAATCATTGATTGGTCATTAAACCCCTTTATGTATTGAAGCAGAGCAACTTCTGGAGTATGTAAGCTTGGACAGCTGAATGACTACAATAACTGCAAATCTTTGGACTGTAATTACATAACGCAGGCCTTTACTGTATATCAAGATGAACAGCAACAGTATGACATACTAGCTATCTTGTATCTTTAAAATTAAACTTGTAAAAACCAAAATGGAAAAAAATTCCCTGCCTTGTCATGGATTTGGTCTTAAGAATAAAACACTATATGCTTGATGTCATCACCGTGTTTGTGTCATTCTGTCAGTGTGTGTGTGTGGACAGTGTGAAGTACAGATATATTCATGTAAATCGATAAACGTTTCTTAACAATGTGGCAACAAGCTTACACTCAGTTTAGACCAAGTGTGTAAAATGTAAATTATTTTTTTTCTTCCATTTTTATATTTTCAGAATTAATAAATTCTTTGAAGCACTTTTTAAAGACCTTTCAACATTCTGTTATTTTAAAGTACACACATTTTATTTTTTTATTTTACACACATTTTGCAAAGAAAAAAAATGACAAACGTGTCAGATTAAGGGTGTACAAAATAATAAAAACAGCAAAAAAATTAAACCATATTTTGAAATAACTAAAATAAAAGCAATCTGAGAATGACTAAAAATGAAGACTAAACTTTCTTCAGTGCCTTTTTACTGATATACTGATGTAAATAATTCCTATGAATATTATTTATAATTTTGTCATCCCTTAAGAGCTATAGCAAAAATGCATAATAGACAGAGTAATTATTCATGATTCTTATAAGTCATTTTAATCAAAACAGAAAATGTTCTTGAATCAGTAGAAATCAGATTGCTGTTGCGTGACTAGGGCTGAGATGTGACTATAACAGAACAGCATCTACCCCTTTCAAATATGTCAGATCCAGTGTTAAATGATAATAAATTTAAGAGCAAAAGGGATGTTAATTACACACATTTCACACTGTTTTATAGGCATTCAGTATCTCTACTGATCAAACACAGCAGATGTGTGAGTGGCAGTGACTGATTTAATACTTTAATCTCTGGCTTGTCTTCCCTTTTAAAGAAAAAGAGCTGTGATATTTATTAATAAACTGGTCAGTGTGTAGTTAAACACTGGCAGCATTTCGGTTTGGGAGAGCACTCTGGGTTACAGCAGGGCGCCAGCTTAGGATCAGTTCCTTTTCCAATCTCACTCTCTCCAAATTGCATTGAGGCCTCAAACCTGTCCTTGAGGTCCTTGATATTCTGCAGCACACTGGCCAGCTCAGGACGAGCCTTCACATTCAGCTTGTAGTTTTCAGATGGGTCAGACTCTAGGTCAAACAGCAGAGGAGGGTCATGATACTTCAGGAAGGAGATTAACTGACAGTCCTGATCTGGAGTTGTGCCACTTTGTGGCGATCCTAAGACAGAGAAAAGGATAAAAAGTTGTTCTGGGTGTACAGAGTATATGGCAGGTTCAGAAGCATATTTACTGACATTTACTGATTTTGAATAGAACTCTGCAGACAGTAGATCTAAGCCAGAACTCACCCCTGGTGTAATAATGAGCTTTATATTTTCCCATTCTCACTGCAAACACACCATACTTCTCACTGGGGTCAGTGGGGTAGTAAAACATGGCCTCCCTTTGACCCTGAAACCCAAAGCAGATTGAACTGAATAAACCCATGTGATGAAAGCACTTGGAGTAAACAGCTTCATTTAGAAAACAGGGCATAGCCTTATAGAGTAATGCTTCCTTACTGCTCCATGGTTGAACAATATATCAGTCATGTCCACGCCATCCAGCTGAACCTTGGGTAATGGAGCTCCAGCCAATCTGGCAATGGTAGGCAGGATGTCCAGAGTACTGGATAGACTATGAGTGACACCTGGGAATTGTGAGTAAATACTTTAATTAAAAATAAAACTAATTCATCCTATAATGAATTAGTGTCATTTAAGTAAGGAATAAAACACTTGAGGGTGTGCTGTTAGAGAAAAACAATTAACAGGACGGCATTATGTCAGTATCACCCCGAAGTTGATTCTTTAAGTATTTTATTCCTCGTATACCACAACAATTTTCCAAAAATTTTTAATTTATGATTTTTTAACCATTTATAGTAACATTTAATGTTGTGAAACATCTGTGAAACAATTTAGTTGCTGTTATCAGCTATGTAATAGCAGCTATAAACAGCTCTTCCCTAACCAGTCTCTTTTTTTTTTTCTCTCGTGAAGTTAATAAGACAAAAAAAATAAATAAATAGCCCACACACACAGTTTGTAATGTTTGAAAATTGCAAAGCACAGCAATGCTCTACAATGCTCTGTCTTGCAGACTCTCCAGTGGTGGGAACTTAGAGTTACAGCTTCACCTGTGAATGTTACAAATCCCTAACACTGGAGACTACTTCTGTAAATATTAAATACGTGTCTTCTTAAAGAGAACTTCACCATATCAATGATTAGATGTTTTTCTTTGTTAAATAACAACACTGTCTCTTAAATCCATTTTTTTATGTTCATCTTCAATCATGGAGAGTCCACTATACAAGTCCCACTGAATGAG
The DNA here is from genome assembly GCF_027358585.1 of Pangasianodon hypophthalmus. Taxonomy (NCBI): domain Eukaryota; kingdom Metazoa; phylum Chordata; class Actinopteri; order Siluriformes; family Pangasiidae; genus Pangasianodon; species Pangasianodon hypophthalmus. Next base: position 7,808,609 of record NC_069715.1, on the reverse strand, counting down.
CTGTTACTATAGAAACAATAACATACATTAATATAAACCTTGATTTACAAGTGACACTACTGTCACAGCTGCTGTTACAGAAAATTAATCAACATATTCTGACCAATTAGAATCAAGAATTCATTGACAGATACTTTTTGTTGTGTCTAGATACCATATCTGGAACATGTTGATAGTCTCATTTGTATCATATTGTGGTTTGGTATGTCATAAAACAACTCACTGTACACATCACCACCCCCCTTATTTTTTAAATTAATTTTTTCAATATTTATTTATTTATTTATTTATTTATTTATTTTTCCCATTATACTTCTGGTGCCCTGTTATTATTATTATTATTATTATTATTATTATTATCCATTTTTTAATCTCTATATCTGTAGGTTTAAAAAAGAAAAATTAAAAAATTTTCCCCTTCAATTGGTGCTACTTCTATACCCCCTCCTTGTTAAAAAGAGTTGAGCATTGCTCGATTCTTTGAATTCTCATTGTTAACAAAATGTTACTAAAAACATTACTAAAATCAAGAATTCAACAGAGCTGTGGTATAAATTTACTTCATGTACATTTTTGAAACACAGTGAAGTGACGTTTTCAGACTATTGTACCTGGTTTGATGACTCCAGGCCAGTATGCAATGGCAGGTTCTCTCATTCCTCCTTCATATGTAGTGCCTTTACCGCACTTCAGCAACCCAGAATTTCCTCCACGAGACATTCGCATGAGCTCTGGCCTGAAAATATGACAGAACCCATAAGAGAAAGAAAAAAACATAGGCTTGGAGTTCATAGTACAAACGCAAAGAACTGCAGGAAGTTCCTGTTTTTTAATCACGAATGAGCACACACAAACACTCTTACCCATTGTCAGCTGTGAAGAAGACGAGTGTGTTGTCAAGGGTGCCTGTTTCCTCCAAAGTTTGCAGGATGTTTCCTACAGTGGAGTCAAACTCCAGCAGCGCATCTCCAAACGGCCCCCTGAGCGATCGGCCCACAGATTTCCACCCTGCATACTGTGGGTAGTGAGTGTGCTACGTGGACACACAGCCAGATGGAGAAAAAGACAGAGAGTAGAAGCACAATAAAAAATTGGACGCAGTAAAATAATGCGAAACTCATGTTTTCAAAGCAACCTGCATTTTCTATATCAATTTGCAGTTATGATACAGTGCAAGCAGAAGGACTGGGAGACTTTTTCCATGCCTTTGTTTTGTTGTTACTGTCTCAGTATTATCTCAGCTATTATTAATAAGGATTAAACTTTGAAATAAAATAAAAAAAATCACCCTAAACTTTATGAAATACAGTATGCTTTTAATGATTAACCCCTTATACTCCCAGCTGTCATTCATCTTAAAGCATTATTGCTTAGCAACTACGATACATCTATGTGAGTGAAGAATGTAAGCCTGGACCTGCTGACAGGTTCTGAGAGTTTAAGCAGTTAAATCATTTCAAGGAAATTAAGTCAACAGAAAAAAAAAAACTGTCAGTTGGGTGGTTTTGCTGCATTATTAAAGAAAAAACTAAGCTGAACATAGGGGTGGGCGATCTGACAAGACTATCATATCACAATTCTTCTATGATATTCACAATATTAATGTTTGCTAGAAAACTGCCAGCAAAATAGGAAAAGAACCCTGAAAAACTGAAAAGCTAAACTCAATGATAGAAAAATAAATTATTTTAAAATATTAATAAAAAATGGAAAGTTTCTAAATAAATAATATTTAACAAGATGGGAACAAATCTGTAAAAATGTAACATTTTACATTCTTAAAGATTCAGTACAAAATGTTTTTTAAAAGTTTATAACGATACTGGTGATATCTGAGAAAATGTATTGTGACATATCATGACATTGATATCATATCACCATATTGCCCAGCCTTAACTGAACGTATGAGAGATACTTGCGACTGTGTCATCAAATATATGATGAACCAATCACAATATAATATGCTAATGAAGGCCATGTAAAATGCTCCCTTTCATTGTATTATTTCACTGGTTTAGCAGCGTTGGGGGCATTTCCAATTTGCATATTCATAGAATGTGGATTTGTTGATGATGGTAAAAGTGTAGGTGCTTGTGTGCTCCTCTTTGTTGACATTTTCTGTGAAACTGCCATGTGAGCAATTCCATGTACTAGCCTGAACCAGTTCTGGCTCGTATCAGCTTACTAACTAGCCTAGCTCGCTGTGTAGATTAGATTTATTATTATCAGTAATAGAGTAATTAACTCTGGCAATGAGGATGTTGTTTGCCTTTGATGTAGCCTTGGAGGCACAAGATCAAGAGAAGAGGAGCTGCTTGTGTGGCAATTACATTTATACAGCACAACTAGAATACTGGCAATGGAATATTTCCATTTCAACATGCTGTAAATCTCCTGGTATTCACTAGCAAGACAAATCGCTTGCCCCTCAACTTGTGATCTGATTGGTTGGGCAATAAGAAAAGAGCTCGACGTCACTCTGAGCTTGACATGCTTTTCTGAAAAGCTGAACTCCATTGTGGCAGCTCTTTTTTCCACCCTCCTTGAAGCCATTTCCCCTATGATTATATGTAGAATGTACACTGGTGGTTATGAAAAAGGCCAAGTGTGAAAGCAACATAAAGGCACAGTCAATAATATACCAAGAGATGATAATGCTTTAGTGAGGGTGTGGCTCCTATCTTACATGAGAAGGATAATAGAGGAAGAAAGGTTGACGTTTCTGAGCTGCACTGCGGATGAAATCCGTGGCAAAATTACTATAGGCGTCTTCCAGATGAACAAAATCTACAGGCTGCTGCGTGATGGTCTCCCCGTTCATCAGAGGTACGGTTACTGTACCGACATCACAGTAGCCATAACACTTCACATCTGGAGGGAAGCAGGTCAGATTGTGACAAGGACCCTGTACAAAAAGTAGGTAAGAATGAAGTAATGTATAAATTGAAATGCACCATATTACCACCTCAGTAACAATGATTAAAGGACTAGTTCCAAAAATGAAAAAACACAAATGTACTACTGCTACTGCTGTATTTTTGGCCACTGTGCCAGACAGATCAGGGACAGATATGTTACCATGTCATGAGAGTATGGGATGCCAAGGTAGTGGTCAAAGCCTTGTCGTGTAGGCAGGTAAGTACCATTAGCCCCGTAGCCCAGGTGCCATTTCCCTATCATGCCTGTGGCATAGCCTAGTGGCTTCAGTACTTCTGCAATGGTGGTCTCGTTGAGGGGAAGCCCACCTATTGAGTCCGGGTACAGCACACCGGGGTAGATGCCAGAGCGGGTCTGGTAACGGCCCGTCAGCAAAGAAGCTCTGCCAAATAAGAAGCAAAGATTTAAGTTTTGACCCTCCTTCTGGCTGTCAGATTAAACTGCCATAAATTTCACAGCAGGTCTCAAGTGATGACTGAGATGTGATCAGCAGAGCAACAAGCATTCTGGACCGGGTTAACAGACTAATAACTGACTCTTAATACACATGTGCTGAGGCCATGACTTAAACAATTATTTTTCATCATGTTCTACATATTTTCCAGACTATTGACTATTGCACCTTTAAGATCAGCTAGTTTAAGTAACAACCACATGAGAGTGAGCAGACGTGTGTAATCACAGCAAGCTGAAATAAAGGCAGGGGGAGGTCGCACACCTGGACGGGCTGCACACAGGGCTGGTGGAGTAGAAGTCGGTGAACCGGAGCCCATCAGCCGCCAGTCGGTCCAGGTTCGGTGTGAGTGCTGTGGGGTGAGCCGAGAAACCCAGATCTCCATAACCCAAATCATCCGCAAACAGCAGCACGAAGTTGGGCAGAGCTGCAGCCTGGCACACAGAGAGCACCGCAAATCCGACAATCACGCACTCCATGATCTCCTGAGTGAACTAACTGCTCCAGAGCAGCACGTGTTTACACTATTACACCCTGTACCAGCTCATCACCTCATCACCTTATCACTTTATCACCAAACCCACAAAGCTGCACTAATATCTATGTAATGCAGCCCATAAATGACGCCGGTTTAATAAATTATCCACCAGCATAAGAGGAACTCACAGTTCCCTGGTTAACTGTGCGGTCATGTGAAAGTCATGTGATAGTCATGTGATCATCCTCAACGCTTACGTCACCACAAGGGTTCATGGGATTTGAAGTTTCTGTCATTTCCATGGTTCAATTTAGCCTACAAGAAAGAAAGAAAGAAAGAAAGAAAGAAAGATGTGGAAAGAAAATAAGATCATATAAAAGACTTTCCGGGGAATGTTCTATACCCCCAAGACAGGTCAGATCTATTTATTTTGTTATCTAAAGCATGGGTTCACACATTTTTGTATCCAGAGACACCTTTAACTGTAGAATAAATTCTACTGACCCCTTTAGTACAGGTTTTACATATTTTATGAACATTCAATTCAATTCAATTTGAATTTTATTTATATAGCGCTTTTAATAATGGACATTGTCACAAAGCAGCTTTATGCAAATAAATAGATTATTATATAATCATAAATATATATTGTAAATATATGAATTTATCCCTAACATAATTTTAACATGTTTGTCCATTTTTTTTTAGAGCCAGAGAGCTTTTTATTGCTGAACTTTCCACCAGCAGTTTTTAAATTATTGAAGTTAATGAAGTGGTGAATTAAACCCATTCAATTTAAGTGCCCAGTCACACAGGCCAGTAAGTATAACAACTCCAAAATATAATCATTTTTAATAAAGCTAGGTTGTGATTTCTACCATTGTCTTTACTTCACGGACCCTTGGATGTACAACCCTGCTCTAAACACCATTCCTGTTTTGATGGGAGCGTTGTAGTTTGCTTCCAGATGCATCAGGTTTGGATATATTTAATGAAATCAAAATTATACTTCATTTTCGGCTAGAAGGCTGAAATTTAGACCTATAATTGAAACCTGGCTGAGTTTTGCAGCCCATAATACCAGTGTAACTGTTATGATGTCCACAAATACAAATTAAAAAATTAAAACTGAAACCATTTGGGGCTTTTTTTTAATTCAAACATTATGTCTTTTAAAATATATATTGTATATTAAACTATACAGCATCCCCATATGTTTCAGCTCAAACCCATTTTACATATTCATTTTCATGAAAGATGCCAGAAATTAAAGCCTTAGAACTGACTACATACTCCAAAGCTTAAAAAGAGTGCCTGAGTATAGATTATCCCTTTTCATGAGAATGGATTCTGGCAAACAATTTGTTTATTCCTTAATGTGTGATATTATTATTACAAAATAAAGTAAAATATTTATCAAAGCATACATTTCATCTACTCTTTCTGCTAGAAGAGAAATGTGCTGTAAGCTGATGGAAAAGGTTGCTTGTATTGGGCAAAGTGATCCTCTGCCACTGTGGGTCACTGTTTCCTTGATGGTGCTCCAAGGACTTCATATGTTCATCTATAGCACAGATTCTCAACCTCCTGGAGAACCCCCTGTCCCTAGCACACACTTTAATGCAGGAACGGCTGTTAATTAGCTGATTAGTTTAAGTGTGTGTGTGTGTTTTAGAGCAGGAAAAACATTAAAATGTATATGACATGTGGCACTACATGACCAGGGCTGGGAACCTGTGAGCCACAGGAATGAGAAATGGTTCAAACATTAATCAGAAGAGGAAACCCTTTTACGCATTACATCCACACATACATTACAGTGCAGTGAAATTCCTTTCTTCACCTACCCCAGCTTGTTATGAAGATGGGGTCTGAGTGCAGTGTAGCATCCCCAGAGCTGTTAGGGTTAAGGGCCCAACAGTGGCAGCTTGAAGCCCTGACCTTCTGATCAGTAACCCAGAGCTTTAACCACTGAGCCACCACAATCATTATGATATAATTATGGCTGGAGGGAATGAATGCTCGCTTGCTGCTTTGGTTGTGATCCAACATGACAAACAGCGAATTAAACCAAATCTTTTAGAGCTAGATGTTCTAGAACTATTCTAGTTCAGCCAACGTGGCTTAGCCAGGCAATCAAGGGCTCTAAGATACTGATTACCTAGCAAACACAGAACGTTTCCCTAACATTAGCATTTGGTTCATCTTTGATTATTTTTTGGGTGCATTTCTTTACATTCTGGGAGCCAATAATTGTTAGCTATGTGAACAAAAATGGGGACTGCCTAGTGGTCCTTGATGACTGGACTGGAATTATTAATTGTGAGACGTACACTATTACTCTGATAAAATAGATAGTCTAGCACTGAACTATGTCCTAAAACATAAACATTATATGGAAAACCTATAGATGCTACCTAGTCTGAAACACCTGGGTGGTGGTTTTGAAATGGGCAGGATTTTCTTTCTTTCTTTTCTTTTTCTTTTTTTTTTTTTTAACAGGTCCTCGGGCACCACAGGGACCAGATTTCCAGCGTTTTATCTTTGAACAGATGTTTTATTGATGCCTGGAATGTGAGGAGAAAGTGTTCTGACTTCACTGACCCCACCTCTTAAGTACTTTATTATGTAGTGAGTGGAGTTAAAGAGTTTAATAATTCTTAAGAAAAGTTCCACGTCTTCATTAATTAATGTAATTAATGCAATACAGCACAAGTATTCACAGACTTTACACTACTGCAATTAAACAACTGTGAAAATAAATAACTCCCTGATTGAAGAGTGTATCCGACAGTGTGGGGAAATGAATGTGCGTTTAGGAGGGGATGAAGGGATAAGCATGGAAACACTCAGCATTTCACTGCTGTTCTAGGTTTCAGAGTTAGGGCTCTGACAGAGCAGTCTGGACAGATAAAGGTGTCTTGATGACTGCCACAGCTGCATTCTAATATGTTACTAGGTAGGTAGTTTAAGCTATTTCCTTTTTTGGGCACAAACACATTGACTCATAAGATTCTTCTTTTTTAGTGAATTAAAGTACAAATTTCATTAGCCTACTGCAGCGACCTTTTAAATAAGGAGATAGGATTAATTCATTTCCAATAATATTATTATGGAGAGACAGTCTCTGTGATACTGTTATCTAACTCACAGTAGGTTGTGATACTAATGATTATAGCTTTATTATTATCTGTGCAAGGGTGGCACGATGGCACAGCTGGTATTGTTGCTATCTCATGGCTCCCAGGTCCTGTGTGGAGTTTTGCATGTTCCTCATATTTGCATGGATTTCTCTCAGGTTTTCTTGTGTCATATGCCGATACTATAAATTGCCCCTAGGCATGAATCAGTGTGTGAAAGTGTGTGTGCATGGTTTCCTGCTATAGACTGGTGTCCCAGCCAAGATATATTCCTACTTTGCACACAGTGTTCCAAAGCCACCATGACCAACCACTGAAGTCAAATGGATGTTATATCCGTGTGTCTGGTCAAGGGAAAGGCGATGCATTTACTATTCCCTTTCACATCCCTCTACAAAGCTGACCTACATTCAGCTCAGTGTGATTGTGCATGTAGTAAGAGTAATGAAGGGAGGCAAAAAGAGAATGAGAGAATAAAAGAGAGGGAGGGGGTGAAGATGAAATATCAAGATGGTCTAAAATGTCTCCTTTGTGCCCTCCGAGTCCAACCAGGAATGTGGGGACGCTGGGAGTGTGGGTGGGTTTCTGAGGGGGGTGGGGTGGGGTTGGGGGTACATCTATGCTTACAATTGCTTTGTCCCAAAAACGTCTGTTATGCACTTATGAATACTGGTTATTGTTTGGCTTCCTACTGAGCATTCCAGACTGTGAAAACTAGGTTATTGGATTGGTTTCTGACGAGGCCTGTGTGTGTATGGTCATATGTTTTAGTCAAGCTGTAATAAAAATGAAAATTTGCAGAGCACGTCTTTGAATTTTGCCACTATGTTAAGTAACGGCTTGGTGAAGATCAAAGGTTGGCTGATGGTAATCTGTTGTAATAAATCTATCCCTTAGAGGAGCATTAAGTGAGATTTTGCTATTCTAAACGTGTAGTGCTTTTGAACATCCTCATATAACGTTCCTCGTTACAGCTCTAAAGTATCACTTTGATCAGTCTCATTTGCTACACTGTATTCTAAGTGCTGTGTCCTGGAGTTGGAGTTGGATTGTAATGTGATATCGATTTCATCGTGTTCCTCTTTTTTATGCTCAGTTAGGGCTGTATTCAGAGTCAAGCAGGTGTAGTGAGAATTTAATATCGAAAATCTGCACATTGGTATTCAGAAATCAGATGTAACTATAGAATATTAAGAAGTTATGCAAGAGTTTTGCACATGCACATAGTTTGCCAAAAACAAAGGTGTGCCTCAGTTATTCAGAGCTCTGACCCTGGACTTTAGAGCTTTTTTTTTTTTTTTTATGATGTTGACTCAATGAACAGTATTAAGTCCATCTCCACTGTCTGAGAGTTAGATGTAATCATGTCTCGTCTCACTGAAATTTATGTTTGTGGCTCTAAATACAATTAAAAAAAAAACAATGGAATGGCATTTGAGTTTAGTAATAAATAATTAATTAATAGTATTGTACCTTTAAACAAACAGTGAGCTCTAAGTGCTCCTTTGCATTAATCTCTCTCTCAAAGTATTCTTTATGATAAATGCATTTTATAGAAGTTGTTGGATGATACTGATCAGGGTGTGATTGGGTTTATTGACAGTTTACTGACAGCTATTGTACAGCTGACATTTTTCCATTGTGAATGTTGTGGTACTTTCTATTACCTGACAGCTTTAAGTAAAAACCCACAGCACTGAGAGCTTTGCCATTATTTGATAGATGCTATATTTAATGCCTGTGTAATGTTGTCTGGTTTACTTTGAACATATAAGAGCAGGCTGCAGCATTAATTTTAATCTGTGGTCATATGTCCCCAGCAGCTCTATCACAGGTCACTGCTGTTAATATGGTTATTGCTCTACATTTATGTAAATTAATGGCTTTCAGCAGAGGCTTCAACTGCAGCTTGTGTGAACCATGAATTTGCATTTTTTTTTATTGCAGTAAAATATCTGTAGTTTAGTTTAAAGTGTACTTGAGGCAGGTGGGCTACAGATGGGAACAGATTCTTGTTCCTGGCTGACAGGAACTGAAGCCAATGTGATCTTCTGCTATTGTAGCCCATCTGCATTCTGAGAGACTTTTCTGTTCATCATGGTTGTTAAGAGTGGTTATGTGAGTTGTCCTCCTGTCAGTTCAAACCAGTCTGGCCATTCTCCTCTGACCTCTCTCATTAACAAGGTATTTCCATCTACAGAGCTGTCATTTACTTAAGTATTTTTTTTAATTATTATTATTTGCACCATTCAATGTATACTTTAGAGACTGTTGTGTGTGTGCATGAATGTGCAGGCCTACAGGTGTTCCTAATAAAGTGGAGGTTGAATGTACAGTACAGATTAGGCTGAGAATTTGGAAAATTCCTTTAATGTGAGGGATGAGGAGAATAGGGTGTAGACTGTGTATTGACATTTTGTTTTATTGAACAAACCCCACAGCAGTAAAGAGTAAACAGTAGGCCTTACCTGGAGAGAGAGAGCAAGAGAGAGTGCAAGAGAGAGAGAGAGAGAGAGATAAAGCTGCAAAATGCACAATGCAGCACTTTCTTTGAACTGAGATAGCAGATTCAAATTAAATGCTCAGGTCACACAGTCTGTCATCTTTACCTGATTAGATTTGGGTGCTTAGAACCACTATCACGTAACTGAGTTAAATTAAAGCGGCTTAAAGGAAAGCATGCTTGTGTTGAATGTGAAATTCTCAGTGAAACAACCAAAAAAAGAACAGTATGTGAGCAATGACATGTTAGATATGTGAGGAAAGCATCAGACTTGACAGGCTGCAGAAATGTAACCTTGTCCACTTTGTATTCAGGCTGTGTGTCTCCCTCTGCCTGGCTGATTCGTACATAAATAAGTTATCTGAATGCCTGTGGGATATCCTCCTCTTACACAGGTATAAGGACACTCCTAATGTATTACCTATTGATGATACAGCAATGCGAATACTGATTTAAAGATAAAGAGTGGTTAATTATTACATTGTGGAGTCTGATAGCAAAGTGCTTTTATATATCAATCCCTAATTGCTAAATGTTCTGCCACCCAGCAGTGGATGAATAATTGAAAAAGTGGTTGTGGCAAGAAGGGAGGAGAAGCCGGGATTAAAAACACCTTACCTTCGTTCCTCTCTTTCTCTCTCTCTCTCTCTCTCTCTCTCTCTCACTCACACAACATGTTGTGGGACAGTAGATAAGACTGTTGAATAATTCAGATAGTGAGCATTTCCTCTTGGCTGACTGTTTACTGCTCTTTGGCATGGATGCAGGTGTTCTGTTCTGGGTGAAGAAAAAATGGAGCGAAAGAGAAGGGAGAGTAAATGATGATGTCTGTGTTTTTGAAAATTTTTTGGAGTAAAATGTTTGGTGAATTTCTGGTTTTACGATAAGGTGAGTGCTGTGTGACAGCAGTTACCTGTTTGTGAACTATTAGCTGGTTTGTGTGATTCGGCTACCATTTTAACATTACTTTTCCTCTGTGATAGGTCCATTAGACTCTCTTGGATATGTCACTAACCCAGACAGCCCCAAAAATGTATAACTGGAGTGTTTGTTACAAGTTACACTCTAAGATAGACACTTTTTCCTCTTTTTTAACATCACTGCTCTATGATGCCTATCTTCTGGCTTGTTGTTGCAGAATTTTATTTCTAAAACATGCACTGGTATTTACCCATGTACTTTATCATTAACCTACAACAAATGTATTGCAGAAAGTACAAGAAGTGTACTGGATGCCTCATTGGAAATTTAATGAACTCCTGTACTACAAAAATCTGTAAATCTGCTTTCAAATATAAAGAGAAGTAGACAGTAAAAAAACTACATCAAACCAAGACCTGCTTCTGCCTTTAAAACTGCATGCATCAATTCTCTTAGGAACTGTCTCATGCAGTTTTATAAGGAGATCCAAATTTTATAAGGCTGTTGTAAGCATCTTGGTATTTTTTCTGCTGACTATGGCTCTCAATTGCTTCAATATTTGAAGGTCCCAGAACGGCCTCCTTTATGTCTTTTTTTAAGCTAAAAGTGGTCTGTTAATTAATATCTGCCTTTCTTTAGCATAATTTCTAACATAATTTCTTTTTTTATTTGGAAGTGAATGATTCAAATGTTTCAAGTTTCACTTTTCTACTGACACACTATTACAGAAGATCTCAATATCTCAGACAAATTTAAAAATAAAAAATAAAAAATAGTATGCCTAAGACTTTGGACAGTTCTAAATGCTGTATAATGCTAAATACTCAGAGCTATCATCCAATTTATTACAATGCAGTATGTAGTAGAGATTAAGGGTTAATTAAATGAAAGTTAGCCATTTTCCAAATGTAGTAACTGATTAGTATTTTAACTAGTAAAAATATTACCCCAAATACTGTATAACTCAGTACATTCTGAGTTTATATAACACATATTAATCAATCATTCTTTATTAATTAATTCTGTGTTGCTGAAACAAAGACACAATGACTCATTACTGCAGAGACACTATGTGTGTGTGTGTGTGTGTGTGTGTGTGTGTGTGTGCCATTTTCTGATCTGCTAATTGGATCTTGAATAACCATGAGTGTTTGAAACTTATAAAACAGATTAAACAGTCGACAACAAATAATGTCTTTTGACCTTCCAATAACGCTGATGGTGTTGACTAAAACATAACGTAGCTTGGGTCATTATGTCCAAAGACTTTGCAACCTGTCAGCCACTTTTCCCTGTTTTTCTTTGACTTTTCCTCATTATTTTCTTCTTTGCTGTCTATTCTGTAACTATGTGACCTGGTTGTTTCACACTAACAATATACAGCTGGGATTTCTAAACTCCAGCAAAGTTATTATAAGTAAAATGTAAATATCTAGTGTGAGTATATATAGTATATATACATAAATAAGGAAAAAAACATGACAGAGTGTGCTGTTTCATGAAAATATTTAATGTGGTGGTGTGTTGTGGCCAAACACAAAAGCAGAGTTACTGTTCTTTGCAATAAAAGCATGTCCCAAAGTGTTTTATTCTCTTACACTACAGCAATTCACCAGTGATTAAAATTTTTTAAATGTATTATTGAGCAACACTTTTAACCATTTACAGTTACATTTAATGTTGTGGAAAGTTAGCTCCTGTTATCACTTTCAACAGCTACACCAGCCTCTCTTTTTTGCTCTGTCATGAAGTTAATAAGACAAAAAAAGCAGGTTGCATGTTACCAAACACCAGAAATGCAAAGCTCTCTGTCCTGAAGACTTAGCTGTAATGGAAAAATAACTTACTGATTGTTACAAAGTGCTGACACTGGAGACTCCTTCCAGAAATTTTATTAGTCTTAGATTAATTGTGGAGTGACACCATACAAGTTTGTGTGAATGAGCTGCTACTATAGAAATGGTAACATACAGTATTAGAACAATTGCAATAATATAAACTTTGCAGCTGGCACTAATTTCAGAGCTGCTATAATAGAAAATTAATTAATTCCTTCTGACCAATCAGATTCCAGAATTTAACAGCACTGTGATATACAGGTTATATAATACACACACTTTTTTAGCATAAGCATCATCATAAGGTTATCCACAAAAAGAGTGGTTACCTTCCAGTTCCAAATTGTATCTATATTTGGCAGATGAGGGTGTTAGTTTTAAGCCCTGCATACACATCAAGTTTAATATCTCTAATAATCAGTGGATTATTGTCTCAGAAGCCTCCTGTTTACTCATTTTCTGTCGGCTGGTTATATCCTTTGCCTACTAGTTTTGACTTTGAGTTTGAATTTATCTTATCTGTGATCCCATCCCTGCTAGAGGCCTTGATTATGACTCACCAGAAATCCTAGATAAAAATATGTCATATGTACATACACTGTCTCTAGTTCCTGTACACTGCACTTACATTTCTTTACATGGACTATGAGTTCTTTATTAAAAGGTATTGCTACATGGGAATGTAGACATGGCCCAGCTAATGGGTTAATTCATGGGTGTCATAACTGATTTGCTGTCTCTCACATCATATTTCACTGTAGATGGATGCTAACCAGATTGGACATCCTTTCAGCATCGCATCACATGCTTCCTGGATGACAATGTGTTTGACAAGTTTGCTGTTCAAACTGACTGAAGGTCTTACTTTTTTCTCTGACATTAAAAATGTTGTGCAAAATAGTTCTTGCTCTTGAAATACCACTTACATGACAAACTAGACATGTAGTATCAGATGAACATGACAGAAAATGACTGAATAGGAGATAAAGGTGGCTTAAAGTGCAGGTTTATCAAATATGAAGAGGCAGCAGTAACACACTTCATGGTTATTCTGATGACCTTTAAGTATAAAGATATGTGAAGCCAGTCAGGTGCCGGTACAAAGCATTGTAAAGCCTCTGAATGCTGTGCATCTAGGGATCTATTCATTTCAGGGGAATAGCCAGCACTTAAGATCTGCTTTTGGAGCAGATCCATTTATATAAGCTCACTTAATTACAATCATTATAATGAGTCTGTTTTAATTGCTTCACTTCAATGTCCCCATGTGTTAGTGTTAAGGCAAGACAGTACCATTTTTCAGTGTAAAGGTCTATTGTTTGCCTTAACAGAAAACAGTCTTTCATTATGCTTGGGGTTGTCGTTCTGCCATTTTAGTGGTGGTGATAAATAAAACCCAAAGCTCAGAGCCTGGAAAGGAAGATTTGTGTTCCACACTCAATGTTGTAAATCAAAAAAGCTGTAATCTGGAACAATGTTAATCACGGTCACACAAGTTTTTTTTTCCCATTATCTTCTTTAAATAGAGACTAAAATGTTTGTATTTTAAGTATGGTGCACATATAATGGAGTGTGCCATAGCGATAACACTTTATAATGCTATTCAATAACTAGGTAACTATGCAGAGACAAATGAGTAGTACTATATTAACACATATGTGACTACTATTGAATACTAATGAATACTAGGTAATTACTAAGTAAGTAATAATAAAATAATGGCTTGGTAGTTCATTATGAGCTAATCAGTAATCACCAAGAAAGCGATCTCCTGGAGAACTACTAGGTAACTATTCAGTAGTAATGAGTTATCATGTGTTTACAATATTATAATACTGCTGCAGATCAACAGTGGGATAGAACAAACTAACACTTCAGACATTATCTAACATATACAAATTACGTACTCATTCTGTAAGATTCAGAAGTCTGGACATGAGACACATACACAGAGTGATGACTTTATGTGAGCCATGTCTTTGCGATTGTGATTGGTGATTATTCAGGAGGAACTTTGACTCACTCACTCCAGCAGAAAGGAATTATGGGAGATAATGTCTATTCTACTTGACACTAGTGTTTTTGCTAGAGTCCCATTTGTAGGCCAATGTGCAAATTGGCTCATACTGCCACATATAACAGTGCAAACAGTAAATGCCTTTTTATATTTGTAATAAAAAAGATTAAAAAACATTTATTGTAGATATTGAAGTGTTGTAGTAGGCTACTTTGTGTCAGTTAGTAGTTCTTCAATAGTTAGGCAAGACAGTATTTGAGGAGCTGATGTGATTAGTGATTAATCAGTAGTTAGCTAGTAGTTCTTCAGGAGATATATATATATATATATATATATATATATATATATATATATATATATATATATATACATAAGACTTAGTAATTATTGCTTAGGTCAGAATGAACATACATTATTTTTACATTTATGGAATTTGGTGCACACACAGAGCAACTTACAGAAGTCTCTATCAATAAGCACATCCTCATGCTTGTTCATTAGATCAGGGACTAAGAGTTACATTAATCTAAAAAACCCTGTGGGGGAGGTTATTATACACTATATGGCCAAATGTATGTGGGCACCTGACTATCATACAAACACATCATATATGTGCTTCTTGAACATCCCATTCCAAAGTTGCTGCTATAACAGCCTCCACTCCTCGGGGAAGGCTTTCCACTAGATTTTATAACTTGGCCATGGGCATTTGCCCATTCAGCCACAAAAGCATTAGTGAGGTCAGGCACTGATCTTAGGTGAGAAGGCCTAGTGTACAGTCATTATTCCAATTCATCCTTAAGTTTTTCAGTGGGTTTGAGGTCATGGCTTTGTGTTTTTCCATACCAATCTTGGCAGACATTTATTTATGAAGCATGCTTTGTGCACAGGGGCATTGTCATGCTGGAACATCTTTGGGCTAGATCCCTTATTTACAGTGAAGTGAAATCTTAGAGATACAGAATACAAAGGCATTCTATACAATTGTTTGTGGAAGGTCCACACATGGGTGTGATGATCAGGTGTCCGCATACTTTTGGCCATATAGTGTAGTATAAAATCACAAGGCAAGGATTTATTTTTTAACAAAGTGTTAATTTAAATGCTTGGTGAAGAGTTAGGTCCTTAGTCATCATTTGAAGACAGTCAGAGACACAGCTGTTCTAACAGCCAGGAGAAATTTGTTCCAGCACCTAGGTGCCAGGACAGAGAAGAACCTCGATGCATATGTCTTCTAAGACATATGTCCTGAGAGATAGTGAGTCTAATCAAGCAGTGCTAGAGGATCAGAGGGAGCATGGTGCAGAGTGGGGTAAGTGCTTTACAGTAGGTGGGCGCTGGTCTGTTTTTGGCTTTGTAGTTTTAAATCTGATGTGGCAGATTTAGAGGAAGCCAGTTGACGGAGCATATCAATGGGGTAGTATGGGAGAACTTGTATATGCATCTGCTTTCTGGATCAGTTGAAATGACTAGGGACTGAACAAGCACCTAAGTGGCCCCTGTATAAATGGCCAGATCCTCCAAATGTTGTATAGGAGAAACTGGCACGATCGGTGTAGTGATGTGAGGCAACAACTGGTTGTCCATGGTTACCCCAAGGTTGCGTGCAGTGACAGATGGTGAGATCTGTTGTCCAGGGAGATCACAGGAACTTGACAAAGGGATTCATCTCCAAGGATGTACAGCAGCTCCATTTTACTGGGATTAAGTTTTAGCTGATGAGCTGCCATCCATTATGAGATTGCTGCCGTATATATTGAGTATCCATGCAGACACATGAGTGTCTGAGGGAGGAAAGGAGAGGATGAGAGAGTGTCATCAGCATAGCAGTGTTATGAAAACCCATGTGAGAATGTGACCCTACCAAGATAGCGGGTATAGAGGGAGAACAGAAGAGGACCCAGCACTGAGCCTTGTGGGAGACTAGTGGAGAGTCTGCATAGAGCAGATGTGGATCCCCTCAGTGTCACCTGATATGACCGTCCCTCCAGGTAGAAAGCAAACTATTGTCATGTCACAAATTGCAAGACTCGTGAGGACGGACAAGAGAGTCTCATGGTCAAAGGCTATAACACCAACTACCAAACCATTTTTACTTACTGAGTAATTACCCAGTATTCACTCAATAGTTAATAGTAGTGGTTTTAATATAGTACTCCTCATTCCTTCTTAGTCCCTGCAAAATTACATTATTAAATTATTAATGAGTAATTTAATTATTATTATAATATTATTAATTATATTAATTAAATAATTATTACATCATTAATGAGCGCTTAAAGTCACATTAAGAAATCCATATATACTGATTGTTTCAATCACAAATCTATCAAATATCCTTGCAGTCAACCTTTGCAAACTTATTGCATACAATCTGTGATCAGAATTTGAAAAGTAGTTTCTGATCTTTGGGATGAAATATGCTACAGTGGTACTTTAAGAGAAATGAATATGACCTCTGCATATATGTGAAATAAATAATATAAGGCTATTAAAATGCAGAGACCTCAAGGACAACATGTCCTATTACCTGCGTACTTCAGCCAAGCATTCCCATGGCACTCAGCGCCAGACATTTTTGATTAAGGGCCTTGACCGAACACTTTGTTATGAGTGTGCTTC
Organism: Pangasianodon hypophthalmus; assembly: GCF_027358585.1. Lineage (NCBI taxonomy): Eukaryota > Metazoa > Chordata > Actinopteri > Siluriformes > Pangasiidae > Pangasianodon > Pangasianodon hypophthalmus. The sequence continues at coordinate 7,791,699 of NC_069715.1, read as the reverse complement.
ATGCAGTTTTTGGGTACATTGCCCTCCAGAGTTACTTCCCCTCAATAAATATGAAAAAACTCACTAAATTGTTTTTTTTTCTATTTGCCAAGGTACGCTGGGACAATATAATAATAAGAGTTTAATTAATAATAACAATAAATTATAACAGTAGTTACATGTATAAAGTGCCTTTCACACACTCAAGATTGGTTTACAAATGTGCACCAGGATTTTGGCATCTTTCAAATTAAATAGAGGTGTTGTTACAGCACATGGTTAGAATAAAGAGAAAATCAAATACTGCACCAAGGTTGCAAACGCTATAAAAGAGCACCATCAATATCCATGGAAAATTTGGAGCAGTGTTTGGGGACCAACAAATATAATTTTCAATTTTATTAGAAATCACCTTAAGAAAGTCTTTGCATAACATTTTAAATCATGGATACATGCAACTATGGGTGTAGCGCTGTAGTGGATGTAAATATGCATGGCGAGAACTGATGTAAATATGAGAATCATGTGCATAACAGTGGAGGTTGAGACTATTTTCCTAAATTTCATATTTAACCCTCAAAAATTATATGTCACGAATCAGTCAGGTGGACGTAAGTGTGAGCTGAATTTTATTAGAATGACAAGTTGGCCACGCTCACAGGTGCACACTGAAATGATGACAAAACCTGACAAAAGAATGCACATGAGGGAGTTGTTTAAGTTATTGTGGAAAAACAGGAAACAGATGTGTTAGAATTCAGGTGAGTGTAGGCGTTGATTTCGATCAGGAAGAAGAGCAGTGGCTTCTGGATAGGCAGTGGATCTGGATGTGACAATATATGATACATTCTGGTCTAGCAGAACAAAAAATTGCACCAGAGAGAATGTGATCATGTGACTCTTATAAGAGCTGTCTCAGTGCTATGCATTAGAATGAGACTGGAAATGCTCAGAGAAGCTGTTAGTGGTAAGGGAGTTTTATGCACGAGCAGCTCCCACTGTAGCAGTTTGTATAAAAATGTTAGAATAGAAATAGGTCCATACTTACAGAAATGAAAAGGACTGAGCCCAGGACTTTTAAGAATTGGCGTGACTGGGGCAGAACAGAGCTAAATTCGAAAGACTTCTTGATGAAGTGGGAATTGAGACAGGGGCTGTGAGATAATAGATAAGCAGGCCTTGATGAAGAGGTCGGGGCTGGATCAAGCTGTCATGTTGAGGAATTGAATTTAGCAATTAGTACAAATCAGTGACTGCATAGTGGGTCAAAAAGTGCTTGGAGGATTATGATTCTTAGTATATAAAAGATGAGTGGGCAGAGGGATTGCGCTCATTTTACCATTGAAGAAATTAAGGAGCTTTATAATGGTCTACAGTGCTAGGGGAAACTACTAGGGGTGGCTTGGAAAGCTTATTTATAATTAAAAAGAGGGTTTGAGGTTTACCTCTATTGATAATAGATTTGTTACAGAGATTTGTAAAGAGCAGAAAGCCTCTCTGTACTTAAGCAGCTTTTGAGGAACATGGCATGGTGCACAAGACTCCTGTCTGGAGTTTCTACTGCATGAAGCTCTATAGCACAAAGGAAACCAAGGAGAGCATTGAGTTAATGGGACCAATCAAGTATTAAAAGAAGCATGGACATTTGGAGTGTGTGAAAAAGATTTAAAAGAGATTTAAAAAGAAGATTAGTGATGCAAACACGGAAGTATCACCTGATTCTAATGCTATCGAAAGATATGAGAGTGAGGAGGCAAAACTTAAGCAATGTAGAGGTCATCAAAGATATAAAATCAACATTGAAATGAGTACTAATTTAAAAGAAGTCAGCTGTACTTTACACATAAAAAAAAACGACTAAAACTAACGAAAACTCTTGACTTCTACTGTTTTTTGCTGTACTAATGCCTCTCTAACAGGGTTTTAGCTTCAAAGTTTTCTTAGATCCTGACCTACAGTATGTGCGTAGCATGAGGATATATTTCTGATGGAAACTACAAAGCACTTTATAAGACGCTCTGGATGAAAGTGTTTGCCAAATGCTGTAAATTTAATGTTAATGCTGAAGTATAGAGTTTATTAGCCAGTAGCTAATTCAGCATTAATATAAAATTACAGCAGTACACTCAGAGCAGGCCCATAGAGTTCAGACCAGCATTTGAGGGATGGACTGAATATTTAGACCCACCATAAAGGAGGACAATGTTCTTAATGTTTATAGTGTTACAGGAAATAGCATCCAGTCCACAACCTTTTTCTTGATGGTTTAGTTATACGACTAAAGCCAGGCAAGCGCATCATATTCAAGTGCATAAAGTCACACAGTTGTGTATTGGCGGTCTTCTCAGTAATGAGATCATTTAGCAGGAGAGTTTTGTCAGTTAGCTTAGCAGCACAAATTTGGCATTGTATATTGATGTGTAATATCCGATGTGACTGTGAATATCCACCTGCCTAAGGCGGTGGATAACACTAGAATTGATTAGGGTCTATAATTGGGTTATGGTCATTGATTCTGGGGAATTGTCTGCCTGTAAGGCCAGACTGTAGGAATTGCGTTGTCAGCAGGGTCAGTCAGCCAGTGTCTGGTGGAGTGATGCACAGAGTGCTGATGCTGAGAAATACACAGAGACTGAGAATAGCCCAAACTGAGCTAGTACAGGTGTTACAACTATACAGCTAGGATGGGGAATAGGGTGAAAAGGTGAAAAGGGAGAAGTGAGATGGTGAAATCTACCTGTGGCATAAAAATACATACAAAGGAGTATGAGAAATGACATAACAGTGAGAAGTAACCCTGGAATAATTAAATAGAGACATTAGCCAACACTGTCATCCAGTGCCAACCAGTAAAACTGCAGACTAGCTGAAAGTCCTAGCAGTACTAACAGAGCACTGCTAATGAGACAGTGGACACTTACTCTCATGGCCATGGCACAAGGCTCAAAGGAGAAGACTCACACTTGAGAGACTGCAAAATCAGAATGTTTAGGAAGAACTGGACAGTGAAAAAGTAGTCTAGAGCAGGGTTTCACAAACATTTTGGAGACAGGGAACCCTTTATCTGTAAAATACATTTCAAAGACTCCTTCAATATAGATTTATTTTATATAATCCATAATCCAACAGTTTAAATATTAGTCTCATTATTAAATTTTGTAGAGTAATATTCTGGCTATTTATTGGAGCCCTAGACAATTTTTTGTTATTCCTGAACTTTTCAATGGCAGAATATATTAAGGCCAAGTTGATATTATTTATAGGTGCACTTTTTTTAGGTTTGGATTGAACTCCTTCAATTCAAGTGATCCAGTAAAGAGGTTAATAACTATAGCAATTATAAATATAATACTTTTGATGGAGTAAACAAAAAGAATACAGCCTATGCTTCACTGACCCCTGAGATCCCCTGAGAACTGCTGCTCTAAAAGAAAGCCTAGGTGTTAACCCAGGTGAAAAAATCATCCAACTAAAATGTAGAGCAGTACTTTTGTGAGAGAAAAAAGGAAAGATATATTTATTTGTCATGTTGTCTTGAAGGAGCTAAAAATAGTAACCCAGCTAGCCAGAGCAAGAAAAAGACAAAGGGTTGTGTAACCCTACACAAACAAACATACAAAAAAAATAAATAAATAAATCAGTGAGTGAAAAAAGCTTCTAAGATGGGCACTAAGAAATCAAGATCAAATAAATAAATAAATAAATTGATAGTAATAATAATAATAGTTATTATTATTGTTGTTGTTGTTGTTGTATTATAAACATTATAAAACATAATTTGTCAAGAAGGAAAATAAAACCGTTTTTACACAACCCTTTTTTTCCTGGAGACTGATGTGTCAGTTATTTCAGCAAACTGTGTTTGCTACCCATCCTTTGTTAAGATTATAATACTGAATCTTCTGCAGGCAGAAAACACACAGCAGACCTCGCTGGATTATTGCTCTATGCAGAATATCTCTGAATTCCTCCTTGAGCTCCTATTGTAAAATCTTCATTGTGGCTTTATCCTTAACACTTCCTAAAATCCTCAACATCCTCAGCACTTCCTAAAATTGATCACAGTAAGAATTAATGTAGAGATTCTTTAATTAAATTATTTTGTTCGTAGGTATGTCATTGACTGAGTCACAAAAATTGAGATGGATTGATTATTATTTTTACCTTCATGTGTATATATAAGGAATGTGTATGCACATGTGTGCGTTATTATTATTAGATAGCATTATGTGTATGCAGTCAGTTGTGGCCTCAGCTGTCTGTCTGATGTTTCACTGTCATGGTTGTGTGTCCAGAAAGGCTCGATTTGTTTTCTATGTCCTTGGGGGTTCTTGCTCTTTTCCCAGCTTTCTCTTTCTGCATCAGTGTGGTGCCCTTGTAGGCATGGTAACAGATGAGTTTATATGGCCAGACACAATCTCACACTCACAGAACATCTGGGAGCATTTCGCTCACCCCCAGAGCTCTCTCTCTCTCTCTCTCTCTCTCTCTCTCTCGACTTCAGTCAGTGTGTTTGTGTGTTTTATGGTATGTATGTTCTATAATGCTGCATACAATCGAAGTCTACAGCATGTCACTAGATGGAGCTCCATCCTCAGATCCAAACAATGTTGAGCATGTGACAGGAAATGTTGCCGTTTTGTAGTTGTTGAACATTTTATATGAATTGAATTTAATTGAATTGAATTTATTTGTACAGCACTTTTAACACCAACATTGTCACAAAGCAGGAAAACTCAGGATCTAGACCACTAATGAGGTGAAACCAGAAAGAAACAACTCCCTCAAGATGACACAAGGAAGAAATATTGAGACTCAAATAGAGAATCCTCTTTCTAACTAACTTAAGCTACCCAGACCAAAAATAGCTCATGTTTCAATTAACAACAGAGTCAGCCCTGGTAAGTATCCCATCAGTGCCTTGAAACACATTCAGAGGAATATATACAGTAACCCATGTTCTGATGTTCCTGCTGCATTATACATTAAAATGTTTGCTTTTTGTTCTCTGAATCTCAAGCATAAAAAATCATGTGTAATAAAGTAAATTTAGACGGCTCATTAAACTTGCTATCAGTTGCAGCTCGTCCATAGTGACAGGTGGGGCTCACCATATACACCACCAGCCACTTTATTAGACACCTGTACACCTGCTCATTCAAGCAATTATCCAGTCAGCCAAGCATGTGGCAGAAGCGCAATGCATAATATCACGCAGATATAGGTCAAGAGCATCAGTTAATATTGACCTCAAAATAGGGGAAAAAATGACCTCAGTGACTTTGACATGGTTGTTGATGCCAGATGAGCTAGTTTGAATATTTCAGAAACTGCTATCCTGTGATCTTCACGCACAACAGTCTCTAGAGTTTACACCGATCAGTGTGAAAAACAAAAAAAATCTAGCAAGCAGTAGTTCTGCAGGCAGAAACACCTTGTTGATGAGAGAAGTCAGAGTAGAATGGCCAGACTGGTTTGAGTTGACAGAAAGGCTAGGGTAACTCGAATTACCACTCTTTACAACCACGGTGAGCAGAAAAGCATGTCAAACATTAAGGTAAATGGGCTACAGAAGCAGAAGACCACATCAGGTTCCACTCCTGTCAGCTAAGCACAGGAATCTGAGGCTATATTGGGCACAGAGAGTTTATGATTGGAATAAATGTCACCTGGTCATTTTCCAATCTTCAACTCTCCAGTTTCTGTCATTAACATTACCTACTCTGTGTGCACCTGCTGTATTGAACACAGTTGAACAAAGGCACATCTAAAACTGCTCTAAATGAGCTGCTGGTCAATGACTGTATGTTGATGACTATCAACTGCCTATTATGGGGTTACTCTAAAGATTTACTAGATAGTAGCCTATAGCATAAGTCAAGTGTGATTGCCTTCCAACTTAATTTGCTAGAGGCTATGTTGTTATTAAGATCATCCTGGCCCACCAAAATCTATGGTCACAACCTGCTGCTGCTTGCTTTTTTTAATTCCATTTCAACACCTCAGAGAGCAATAACAGCTTTTTACAAGTTTAAATGAAATTAGATTATGATTACTAACTGCTGATTCACACTCAATATATATATATATATATATATATATATATATAAAACTCTTTGCACAATTCAGCTGTTCCAAATAATGCCCCAAGTTTAATGTGAAATTGAACACCAAGGATTTTAAAGCTTGCATTTTCTCCAAGGTATCCCAGTGTTCCACCATGCTTGTTGAACAAGTCACACACAGATTTGGCCTTATAGACTATCTGGAATGTGGTGTGTCAGTGTTGTGTTTTGCTTGGACAGGAAAAGTAAAAAGGCAAACTCAGTGTTCGCCCAACAAAGTGACAGTCATGTTTAATACTAGGTGGCGTTTGCCTAGATGTGCAACACACAGACATTATACAATGTGTAGACATATAGACATTGTACAATATTGTAGACATGTAACATTGTATTTTTTGTGTGTGAAGCTTATAATGTGGGGCATAAACAACTGTATCTGCTCATAACTACAGTTACATATTGAATAATATCCCAGGGCTCTAAATATGCTTTTTGTGTAAAATTGCAATTTGTTTAACACATGATTCAATATTGAACATGCATTATATTAAGTTGTTTATCCTTTGAATGTGAATCAGCTGTTAGAAATCATAATCTTCATTTAAATCTTTCAAAAAGCTGTTTTTGCTGTCTGAGGTGTTGAAATAGCATTGAACTATTCTGATGTTGGTTTACAGTTACACTTAACATTGTAGAATATCTGTGAAAGAAGTTAGTTCCTGTTAGCACTTACATTATAGCAGATATACACACTCCTTCTCTCACCTGCCTCTCTTTTTTTATCTCTCTTGAAGTTAATAGCCTAACTGTTACTGTTCTACTTTTAGCAAGTAATAATAAACTTTATCATAATCCACTCCTTCACATGTGAGGTGAACAAAATCTTGGATTTGACTGATGATCACAGTTTACTTAAAGCATTTGTTTCATATTCATCTCATATTCATCCATAATAGCCATTTACTGATTACACCACACTGTTACATTGCTGATGTAAAGAGATACAATAAGCAAAATGAAGAGATGTCAGCAAACTAAATTCCACCAAGCCACAATTTAAAATGGTTATGGAATACATTAATTTCACCCACTATGATTCACTGCTGACAGGCTCATGTATCTTAATGCACTAGGAGTTATGCGTAAGGAGAGATGGTTTTTCCCCCACGGTGCGATGAGCAGTACATACCCTCATATTGTGGCTCAGATCCATTAGACTAATCTCCTGCTGTAATTGGCTGGTTCTGGCACTCATCGTGCAGGCTTATGCAACCCGGCCCAGCAGCGCACTCTTGTTAATGTTTAAGCAGTCATTTGGGTAACGGGTGCAATTTCAGCCAACAACAGACCTTGCAACTTAACACAAGCTATTCACAGGAAAGCAGCCTCCATGACCTAATCCAACTCTCTTATACGCTATCCTTCACTTCCCCCGGGACTGTGACCTATCAACAAACAAAAGAGAGAGAGAGAGAGAGAGAGAAATTTAACACACATACATAATATGCATAAACATGCTTTAAATATTTGTGTAGTTTGGGAGATTTGAGGAAATGTACTGCAGTATGTCAATGCCTGATGATCACACTTATATAATCTTGCTGGACATCCCATTCCAAAACCATGGGCATTAATGTGAAATTGCCCCCTTAGTGGCTGTAACAGCCTCCACTCTTCTGGGAAGGCTTTTTATAAGATTTGGAAGGTGTTCACTTGTGCAGGACACTGGAGTTCTTCCACACCAACCTCTTCAAACCATGTTTTTATGGACCTTGCTTTGTGCACAGGGGCAAAGTCATGTTGGAACAGGAGAGGGTCTTCCCCAAACTGTTGCCACAAAGCTGGATGCATACAATTGTCTAAAATGTCTTTGTGTGCTGTAGTATTAACAGTACCCTTCACTGGTCCTAGCTCAAGCCCTGAAAAACAGCCCCAGACCATTATCCCTCCTCCACCAAACTTTACTGTTGGCACTCTACGTTCTGGTAGGGAGTGTTCTCCTCACATCTGCAAAACTCGATTCGTCCATCAGACTGCCCTATAGTGAAGAGCGATTCATCACTCCAGAGAACACACTTCCACTGCCCAAGAGTCCAGTAACGGCATGCTTTACATCACTCCAGCCCACGCTTGTCATTGTGCATAGTGATCTTAGGCTTGTGTGCAGCTGCTCGCCCATGATAACCCATTTCATGAAGCTCCTGGCACACAGTTCTTCTGCTGATGTTGCTTCCAGAGGCAAGTTAGAATGCTGTAGTGAGTGATACAACACAGGATAGGCCATTTTTACATGCTATCTGCTGCAGCACTCGGTGGCTCCGTTTAGTGCATGGTCTACTGCTTCGTGGCTGAGCTGCTGTTACCCCGAGATGCTTCTATTTCACAATAATAGCACTGACAGTTGACCGGGGCAGAACTAGTTGGGCAGAAATTTCACAATCACGTTTAAAGTGTCATGTTTAAAGTCACTGAGCTCTTCAGTACGACCCATTCTACTGCCAGTGTTTTTCTATGGAGATTGCATGGCTGTGTGCTTGATTTTATGCACCTGTTAGTGATGGCTGTGCCTGAAACACCTGAGCTCAATAATTAAGAGGGGTGTCCACATACTTTTGGCCATATAGTGTAACTCAGAGGACAAAGAAAGACCACATTGTGCAATTCATTTACAGTGTTCCATCATTCATCCTTGGTAACTGCCTGATTAGGCTGGCAGTGGTTTAAATTTACATATTAGTCTGTTTATATATTTGAGAAATAGAACCAACTCTATTTATTCGAAAATATTGCAAGCAGGTACAAACACAATAATATTGCACAGTTTTTTTTAAATAATAAAAAAAACAATGCTGCACATATCTTTAGTTGAGACTAATTATGAACTTGAGTGGTGTAGCTGAGGTTGAGCACCAGTCAGAGTCAGAATTCATATTTCTACTTCTGGGGGTTTTTTATCAGTGTTTCCAGGGGCATGGTATTCATATTTAATTTTAATAATATCCCTTCTGATTTAGGCCACACCTACTTCATTTGGTGCTAAAACAGATACAGATACAGATACAGACAGCGACATTGGGTTACACCCCAATACACAGTATATAATCAGTGTGTGAGACATGCTAAATCTGCAGTGCACCATTTAAATTATTATCATACAGCATTACAATGTGCCAAAGGGTTCATGTACATTTAAATGGAAAATAGGTCTTTATAACAACAACACACACATAAACACCAACATATGGCAGTTCCACTATTATGGCAAATTTATATCTGAGTGCTGTGAGTACATTGGTTTTGAATGTAATCAATAACAATAGCAAAGTTGCAGGTCTCAATCTGCCCTTGGAGAAATGGTTTACACACTTTCTTTCTTTCTTTTTATTTCTGTCCCTCTCTTTCTTTCTCTCACTACACAGCAAATGACTGCCAGCATCTATTATCTTTAGCCATTTGCCCTTCAAGTAGTGTAATAACAGAATCTATTTGCTTTGTTGCATTTCCATCTTTATGGAAATGGCTATGATATTAATGTTGATTTATCATAGTGTGGAGTTAGAATAATATGGAGGCCAGCCCTTGTGGTTTAAAATGTCACACCAAATAACCTGTTTTCTCCTCTGCTCTTTCACTTTCTTTCCCTGCGTCTTAAAGCCTGTTTGATTGCTTTTCAGCGGCGTGTCTCATTGGTATGAGACACAGGGACAGAGGAGAAGAGAAGGGCTTTGCTTTTTCAAGGATGTGCTTTTGTCTTCCTACGTCCCTTACATTATTCATCAGGAGCATCTGGGAGTTAGAGGAAAAGATCTGTGCACTCTCTTTAGCTGCTCTCCGCTAAACCTGCTGATGACACTTCTGACACAATGACACTACTTCACACTCACAGGTCAGTACTGTGTCATCTACAGGCTCCTTTCATCAACTTTTACAAAGCATACCATTACTAACTTTAATTAGAAGTGCTCACCAACTTAATCTATATAATCATTATCAGACACAGAATTAGCAGTAACCAATATTTACTTGAATAGTTTGATAGTTTCATCCACCAAACACAAGTTACGGTATGTCTGAAATTGCATAGTTCTAGAGTATTTTTGACTATACGAATGTAGTTAGGTAGAAAGACCTGGATGAAACTGAGCAGATGTGTAGAAGAATGCATGGAGAAATCCTCTATCATATGTCAGCTACCCACCAGGGAAAATGAAGACTAACACATGCTTCCTCTGAGACATGAGAAGCCAGCCAACCGCATCTTTTCAAATTGCTACTCATGCTGCACCACAGGGTTGCGTAACACACTCAGAGGACAGCGCTATCAGCCCTCTTCTGCATACATGACTCCCACCCAGAGAGCATGGAGAGTGAGCTCATTGCGCAAACACTTCCACATTTTTCTTAGTGCTGCTCCTGCATTTCTGGTTCTTTCACTACACTCACAATGGCTGTATTTTACCATCTGTGTCTGCAAGAACTCCTGAAGATGAACATTAATCATGTTCATCAGATGTAAGAATACCTGCAAAGCCCCCCTTGCACTCTGGAGAAAGGCTTAAAACTGTATGATTCCTCATGAATACATGATTACGAAGGTAAGAACATAGATATTTCATACATAACTCACATACAGTATAAATTATGCACTCACTGAGCACTTTATTACACCTACTCATTCATGCAATTATATAATCAGCCAATCGTGTGGCAGCTGTGCAATGCAAAAAATCATGCAGATACAGGCCAGCAGCTGCAGGCAGTGTTCACTTCAACCATCAGAATGGGGGAAAAAATATGATCTCTGTGATTTTGACCGTGGCATGACTGTTGTTGCCAGACAGGTTGGTTTGAGTATTTCTATAACCTCTTATTTCCTGGGATTTTCACACACAACAGTATCTAGAAGTTACTCAGAATGGAAGAAAAAACATCCAGTGAGCAGCAGTTCTGTGGACAGAAATGCCTTGTTGAAGAGAGAATCAACAGCCAGACTGTTTCAAGCTTACAGAAAGGCTACTGTAACTCAGCTAACCACTCTGTACAATTGTGGTGAGCAGAAAAGCATCTCAGGATACACAACATGTTGACCCTTGAGGCGGATGGGCTACAAGAGCAGAAGACCACATCAGGTTCCACTCCTGTCCTGCAGTGGGCACCTTCTCACCAAAACTGGACAGTTGAAGACTGGAAACACATAGCTGGTTTGATGAATCTTGACTTCTGTTGAGGCACAAAGATGGTAGGGTCAGAATTTGGTGTCAACAGAATCCATGGACCCAACCTGCCTTGGGTCAACAGTCCAGGCTGGTGGAGGTGGTGTAATGTAAATTTAATGGTGTTTAATGTTGACAAGTTAGTTCCTGTTATCATTTACAGTGTAACAGCTATAAACAGTCGTTCCCTCACCAGCCTCTTTTTGTGTCTCTTTTGTAGTTAATAATCCATAAATTGCAGAAAGTTCTAGGTTGTCCATCATAAAGATTCTCCTGTGCCAGAAAACCTCATGGAACAGCTTTAGCTCTGACACTGGAGACTCCTTCCAAAAATGGGAAATAAACATCTCCTTCACCATATCAATGATTCTTTGGTAAATAATACAATAGCTTTAATTAAAACCTGTGATTTGCCTTGCAGGTGGCACTACTGTCAGAGCTGCTGTTATAGAAAATTAATCAATTAACTATTAATCATTTAATTAATTAACCTTCTGACCAATCAACTTAAAGAATTCAGCAGCTCAATCTAGTGTGTCATCTATCTATCTATCTATCTATCTATCTATCTATCTCTAAGCTGTAAGGGAATCATTTACCCCTGGACTAGTAGAAAGGCTGGTTCCATTTCTCCCCGTCTCGCTCAATAAAGCCAATCACCCTCTCTTTCATCTCACACTCCTCACCTTGTCATTCCTCATTTAGTCCACCTCTCTCATCCCTCTTGTGTTCATCTTCTCTCTTTCATTCCCTCCTCTCTTTCTGTCTCTATACTGAGAGGCTGAATGCCCTTAGCATTTTAAGGAAATGAGAGCACTTCTGTAAACATTAGCATAGTGACAGGCCTGGCATCATGGGGTCACAGGATCTCGTTTCTCACTTCTGCAGGTTACTGTGCTGTTGGATTTAAACACATGCATACACACACACACACACACACACACGTAGAAACATTCTGACTTTTCCTTACAGCAGAACACTACCATGTGTGTGTTTCTCCTGAGAATACAAGTGAAAGATACACAGTGACAAGAGACGAATGGATCTGAGCTTGTGTGTGTACTAAAATTTCCCTGCTGCCCAGACACGATATTGTCACTTAATCCCAGATGCATTGTGGAACTGTGTTTACCTTCTCTGTCATAAAACCTTAATTATAAGGGAGAGAGCACAGACCTGGGTGTTTCTGTTTGCCTGCATGTTGTTGTGATACTCTTGAGGATTAGGGAGTTTATTGGTAAGAGATTGCATGCCCTTGAGAATACCGCTGTGTGTGTGTGTGTGTGTGTGTTGGGGGTGAGGGTGGGGGGGTGGTTGTGTAACTGTGGTGATAAGGGATTCCACAGCAGTGGGTGTAATTCTACTGTAAAACACTCTTGATTGCAGTTTGATCTGCCTCGGTATGGTGTTTTATTCACGCTGCCAGGCAGGCGACAGGGACATACACACGCTGGGACCTGGGAAGAGGGATTGAGGTTTTCCCTCCACCATCGGTAAACACCCGCAGTTCCACTCGATCTGTGATTCACACCTTTAAGTTGTTCATCTCAAAAGTGCCACAGTGAGAGTGGTTAATCATAGATACACAACAGGAATGCACTAGACACACTTTAGTTTCTTGCCTTTTCCTGGAACAAGCTGTGCTGAAAATTTTCTACTGTCCTATGTGATAACTCCTGCTTCTGTTTGAAAGTATAATTCAAATAAACCAGTGCAAAGACATATGAAGGTTTAGATTACAGGATTGGCTTTCGTTTTATATGCTAACGTGATTCAAGGGCTGCTTTTAACCCCCTTGTTTGAAGTGGAACATTTTTATATGGTTTAACTATGAAGATTCTCTGAGACGTGCTTATTTTCATCTGATAGGGGACATAACTGGGGGTTTAAAACACCACAGACGTGAAAATAATTACAAAATTCCAGTGGATATATAGTCTCTAACTCCCTTACAAACAATAATGATGAAAAATCTGTTTAATATTTGAAATTTACCTCTTCTAGATCACTGAAAGTGCCAGTTGATTTTGTGTAATATAAGCAATATATCAACATAATCAGCACATTTCTACCATAAATAAAGCATAAATCATGTTTTTCTTGTAAAACTTAAGTGAAACAAGGTTTGACTATAGATAACTATTGTGTTTAACTGTTACACTAAATTTTTCTCTCTACCCTGTCATATTAAAAGTAGTACTGGCTGTGACAGAACAAATGCCAGCTATAAAGAACAAATAGAAAACAAAAAAATCCAATTTGTTTGTTTTTTTTCAGAATTAAAAAAAATAATAATAATTTACGCTTACACAAAATGAACCACATACGTCTGAAATAACATTGAATAAAACAGAACAGTGTGTGTGCATTCATGTCTACAGCAGATGAACTAGAATAATTAACTTGAGTAGTGGAAAAACAAACACTATTCATATGTGCGTGTCTGTCTCCACAGCACAGGGTGAAGAAAATCTTACAGTGTGTGCCTTACACATGTACTTGCTGCACTTGGTACATGTAGAAGGTGTTTTGGTGTCCTTTGCTAGTGTTTTTTGCCAGCTTCCTATTTTTTCCATCAGCAGCAACTTACAATGGTGAAAAATCTTTGTTAGTTACCTAATACTCCCGAAGTGTCCACAGATGCACACACACACACACACACACACACACACACCATACCACACCACACCACACATACTAATAACAAAAACATAACTCGCACTTACTTTAGGTGCTGGAAGTGGTGGCTGTCTGGGACGTACAGTTTGGGGTAACAGAAGCCTTCTCCTGAATCCTTCTCACCATGACTGCAAATGCTCAGGATCTTGGGACTTGTTCTCTTCTCTGGATAAGAGGCGTCACAAGTGCCTTACCTTGTGTCTTTGACATGAACTTATGTTTTAATTTCAACCATTTATTATTGGGACAAATTGACCCGAGGACCTTAAAAGGGATCTACATGTATGTTTGGTGTAGAATGTGTTCCATTTTTTTTTCTTGTACATCTTCCTCACAGAAAATAAGCCAAGGCCACTAAGTTTCATGTTGAAAAAAAAATTCTATATTTTTACTTTTATTAAAAGTGATGAACAGGTCAATATGACCCGAGGGCTGCAAAGGGTTAAATGATTAACAGGGTTGAAAGTAACAGGGTTGAGTTTTTAGAATAGATTTTTAGCAAATACACACAATGTGGTTAACTATAGCATCCATGCTAATGGCAGGATATTAAGGACTTTCTAATGTACTCAACTAAGATGTACATTTTTCTTAACCAGTAATGAGTGACTCATTCAGGTATGAGATGCTAAATGGATTCACATATTAATGCAAAAAGTATTTAAATCATTATATAGTACTGTGCAAAAGTCTTAAACATCCTATTTTTTATTATACAAATTTTGGCTGAGATGTTTACTTGATGTCTTCTGCATTAATGCATCAGTAAAACAGAGCAATTTCTGCAGTTTTTTTCATAATTTAATTTATTATTATTATTATTATTATTACAGAAAAAACATTGGACTATATGTCAGAAATGAAAGAAACATATTACATAATGGCTGACTTTTCAGGAAAAAAAAACCTACTGCAGGCTGTTAGGGATTACCTACAAGTGTGACAGGCAAAATCTCCAAGATTTTCGAAACATTCTGCAAGATGCATAGAAAAGCTTACCAGTCAATTTTCTTTAAAACTGTATGAAGTGTGCCTGAGACTACTGATGCAATTTTAAAAAGCAAAGAGTCCTCATGCGTGATATTGACTTTGTTTAGTTTAGTCTGTCTACTGATCTTTATATTATTATTATTATTATTATTATTATTGTTGTTGTTGTTGTTGTTATTATTATTATTATTATCATTATTATTATTATTATTATTATTATTTTAGTTTGGAACGTTCACTTTTGAAGGCATCTTTACAGCTTTACATCATGTCTTTACATGTGCCTAAGACTTTTGCACTGTATTTCAAGGTAAACTTTAGTTGTAGTGGGTTGAGACAGGCCAAACTGTTTTCTAAGTGCTATAGTGGTTTTAATAATGTTTTTATTAAAGTTATTTATCTGAAACACATTGAATATAACGTATTGAAGGGCTGTCCCTGTGTCTAACATCTTTTATAATTACTTTACGTACATATTTATAAATGTAGTTGGACACGAATGGCACTCCAGTCATTGAAAGAGCCAGGAACCCGGAACTACCTGAAGCACAACCGGCAGCTTTCGGCTTTACCTGATGAGCGGTATAGTGTTAGCGGTGTAGCGCCTGAAAGCCAGCAGGGGGCGCGCTAACAGGTGTTTCAAGCTGACCGCTAAATTGGCAATAAAGTCTGCTTGAGAAAAAAAAAACGTCAGAACGGTTATGTACTGTATGTTTAATTAGGTCTCAGAAACGATAAAGGAGTCTGGACTGGAAAAGGAAAACAGGAAAACCTGAGGAGAAAAAACTGAAAGGTAAAGTTATGTGTGGTTTTTTTTTTTTTTTTTTTAGTTATGTTGTGCCATTTATTTTGGCCTTGCTGGAAAATTGAGCTCCAACAAACCGTAGTAAAGGAGGACAGAGATGGACAGAGAACCCTGAGAAACCTCGGGTTTTTTTACATTTAAAAAAAATATATATATATTTTTGTTAGACTTAAAAAAACAAAACAAAACAAACAAACAAACAAACAAAAAACAACTCAAAATGTTTAGTCTCCAGTCATCAGTAATACATGTCACATTCAGGTAAGTTAGTTGTAACTAGTTAGCTTTAGGAATGTTCCAGAATTTACCTGAGAATTTTCTGATAATTTTAAGATTTTAGCTTCTGCACTAATAATGCTGTTGGACTGAAAGAAACTAACATCAGCTAACTAAAAGATAATGTGTTAATTTTTGTCTAAATTTAATGTTTAGACAGAATATGTTGAAGCCTTGATTGCTTCTGCTGTAAAGTGGTAACTTAAAATCTCCTCAGGGATGAGTATTTCGATTAAAGGTGCAATAGTCGATTTTTTTTTTATTCCTTACTTGTACAAATAACCTGGAGGTTATATAAAACATGATACAAATAAAAACTACAACAATCGTATAGCAAAAGTTTATTAAGTTTGTGAAAAAACCCATGTAACAGTCACCGTCACAGTTGTGCTCATGTTATGTTCCTCCTAGCCACTAGGGGGACCCATGTAGATCACCCTGTATTAAATAAAAACAGGAAGTAGTAGAGGAAGTGCTAGGTTCTGTGTGGAGCTGCTTCATGGTTGCCCGTGCTCTACATCCTAAGCCTGTTTGAGAAACCTTTATGTTTTCAGCTCAAACCTCAAAGCTCAAACCTCTTGATCAAGTATTGGGGCTACTTCTTTGTGCTAATGGGAAAGTGCCTTACTATATTGCTGAAGCAACTCCATTGGGGTATTTGGAGTGAAACTTTCATACTGACCAGACATCCAAGTTTAGGACTTTATCATCAGCCTTCATAACTCTGCTCATCTACAGATAGGACTGGTTTCCTTTATTTTATGAACTGTTTATGATCTCAACCTGCAGTGGACTGTGCTGGTCATTTCAATTCCCTACACACCCACATACTCTCGCTTATGGCAAACTTGTTGAACTGTATATATATATATATATATATATATATATATATATATATATATATATATTTGTAAATGACTTGAAATGTGAAAAATGTTTGAAAACATGTTGAAAGAAACACCATTTTGTTTGTGCATGAATTTATTTGTGGGTAAAACTCTTTCACATTAGGTTAATTCTGGTATTTGCAAAGAAGGTGATTTCCCCCCCTTTTTATTTCTTGTAGCTCGACCAGTGCAAAGTAACTGGGACGGTTATACCTATTTGGCAAACTCCGGTCTGGAATGCTTGTTTGTGGTTAAATGCGTCTCTTCAGTCATTTTTATAGACACTCTATATGGGCTACCTAAGATCGTGGGGGCGGAGCTTCATGGACCTGGGCGGGAATGAGGGAGTGAGCACAGTTAGTAGTAGTAGTAATAATAATAATAATAATTATTATTATTATTATTATTACTATTATTATTATTCAATTATTGAACTTACCTAACCATTAGAGACTTTTTTCAATCTTGAAAAAAGACTAATCTTACCTAATGTACCTTTAAAGTGCTAAAGCCTAATGATATTGTATGCAACTCTATTCTTTGTTTCATCAGTTATTTGTCACATAACAAAATATTCAAGTACTCTTTTAATTGTTATTAGTTAAAAGTCAACAAATACTCTATTACTTACATTTGTTAAAAAGGTTCCATGTAAGTTTGTATCCCTTAAAGGCTCTATGTAGAATCCTCAGATGGTTTAGCTTCCTGGTAAAATCTCTTTAAAAAGCTAAACATAATCATCCAAAAGAATGCTTAAGGAA
The DNA here is from genome assembly GCF_027358585.1 of Pangasianodon hypophthalmus. Lineage (NCBI taxonomy): Eukaryota > Metazoa > Chordata > Actinopteri > Siluriformes > Pangasiidae > Pangasianodon > Pangasianodon hypophthalmus. The sequence continues at coordinate 7,774,044 of NC_069715.1, read as the reverse complement.
ATGTTGTTTCTGTAGTAAATTAAGTATGATTTTACCCCAGCACTGTGAAATCTCAGTTCTAATTGTGTAGAAGGTGTTGATTCATTTTCTGTAACGGCAGTGTTGACAATCACAAGTTTATATTAATGTGCTCATTCGAATATGCTATTGCTTCAATGGTAACAGCTTATTCACAGCGATGTGTACGATGGATGTTACATACCAAAAAATAAAAAAAAAAAACAAATGTATAATTGTTGATATGGTGACATTTTCTGTAAGGGGATTTTATTTACTATTCAACAAAGTTTATTTAACATTTTTGGAAGGAGTGTCCAGTGTCAGCGTTTTGTAACAGTGAGTAATGCTGCTTTCGACTTGAGGTTGCAACTTGTAATTCCCAGCCTCTAACCAGAAAAAGCAATTAAAAAAAAACACATTCCCAACTTGAAATTCCTACTTGACAACTTGGGGTTCTTCTCAACCACGAGTACCTTTCCAGTTTACAGAGTGATGTCAAATCAGTATGGCTGGGCCCAGCATCAGAAGAAAAATAAATGAGCACCTCTTATTTTTAGTATTTGCTTTAGATCAATCAACATACAAACATATTCACCTGTTAAATCCATAATATTGACAGTGTGTTGAGGAGGAAAATATATGTCACTCATTACAGTTAGTTGGCTAGCTTGTTGCTAACGAACCATGTTTTTTTCCTGCTGTGTATGTTGAATTGGCCGAGGTCAAAATTGACGTCAGTCCAACCTCTTACCACTTATGGTCAAATGCAGCATACGTTTTCCGCCACAGTAAAGCCTTTAGGAGTGTTCTGGTTGGTCAATAACAAGCTGCATTTCTTTTGTCTTATTAACTTCAAGAGAAAGGACTTGACAGGAGGGACTGTTTATAGCTGCCATAACGTAAGTGATAACAGGAACTAACTTGTTTCACAGATGTTCCACAACATTAAATGTAACTGTATATAAACGAATAAAAAGTACAACTTGCCATTCTTTTATTAAAAAATGTAATCACTGGCAAATTGCTGTGGTTTAAGGGAATTAAAACACTTCAGGATGTGCTGTTATAGGAAAATAATCAACATGAACACGAACAGCACTTTTTTTTTTTACTTCACAAGCTGTCCTTAGCCTGTGATATTACTCAGCCTCGGTAGTGTATAGTGCATAAATTACAGGGCATTTCATATCATTTCACCTTGCTGTCATGTAGACTCTGAATAATCTGTCTGAATTTGGGATTTGTGTATTGAGTTGAAGCATAAAATGTAATATAAAAGAGCAATTTAAAATTCAAATAATAGTCTTCTTAATCAAGTAGTTCTGAGAGTCTGTTTAAAGTAGTGAAGTTACATCATCTTTGCAGTAACTTGTCCAAACTTTTATTGTTAATCTTTTTATAGCTGTAGTCTCATGTACTCTGTTGTTTGTGTGCTGTCTTTGGTGTCGCCGAGCAGTTTGGTTTGGGGACGTGCTTGTGCTTACAGCTGAGGTCGTGGAGCAGATGGCTGTCCTCGTATCCTCAGGCCTGTCAGCGTGTGAAGGGAGACGAGCTCGGCTCTGCGTTCAGCCCATGGAGAGTCTAAAGTCTCACAGGACAGTGCCATGTCCATGACATTTGGGTAGGACACAGCCTCCTTCTCTCCATTCCTCTCTCACATTCGCTCTCTCTACCATCATAAATATTTCATTCCTTTTATGTTACATCACACGGAGTGAAATGTTACTAAACAAGATGGGCTTTGACATGCTTCTTACCAGCTGCTTATTATTCGCCCTGGACATGGGTCAGTCTCACTTCCACACACACACACACACACACACACACACAAGTCTTGATATTCACACATGCACGGTACTCGCAGAACTCCAGCACACTTCCACATGTGCACTGAGAGTTTGATCCATTTTGGTTGAGTGTGATTTTTCAAGCTGGTGTGCCTCAGAAAAGTCACCTCAGGCCCAGAAAACAGTATTCTGGGATTCACTTTAAGTGTGCAAGCCATCCATTTCTGGTGCCAGGAGCTGGATTGGTTGAATTGGAGCTGAATTGGCCAAAATTTTCATGTTTCCTGTTTGAACTGAATATAATGCTGTTTTCTGGGTCAGCTGAGTAGCTTAGACTGAAAGGCTTTAACTAGTGCAAAAAACAAAACTGAATAGAACACATTTTTTAAATGAACATTAAATAAACTCCTATAATCCATTACATATAAAACTGCAGACCTGAACTGAAAGAATTTGTCTATGTGAAAATCCTGTGATGATCATACGTTCTCCAGAATTGATTCTGGTTATGGACATGAGCAATCGGTCCAAGTTTTGGGTCAAATGCACTAAGGGTTCCGACAAGAGGTACGTTTTATTACTTTTACATTTAATTTAGCCCTTGTGTAATTTATTCCCTTGATGTGTGATTACTTTCCATAGCCACACACTAATATCACTAAATTCTGTGTAGATTTCAACACTAGAGCACTTTGTGTGTTGTTCCTGTGTGATACTGTTGTTGAGTAAAAGTATTATACTGTTATTATTGACTAAACTGTCTGTATCTAAATGTGAGGAAGAGAAGGAGAGTGGTGTGTAACAGGCTTATCTATTATGCATACAGGTGCTACAGTTGGGCTATCTAAGAATTCAGATGATGGCAACTTTTATTCACTAATCAGTCTACGGTAATTGTCTTTACCAGCACAGCTTTCATAAAAGCGCTGTAATGGCTGTTTGTAGGTAATCATGCCTATTGTCAAAGTGCTGGTGTGTGTGAGTGAATAAAATCCTTACAGTCATCTGCTTCCTATTTCAGCCACCTTTCCAGCCAAGGCAGAACAATTCAGCGTGGAGGCAGTGTGTGTTCACAAATGTCCATCTATATATGAAAAGTTAAAGAGGAAGGCTGTCATGAGATAAGAGCCAAGTGGCAACAAGCCTGCTTCAATGCAGGGCCTCCCAGACACACACGCACACACACACACACACACACACACACACACAATTTTAGGCTATGAATAAGCGGGTATTGTTTTCTGGCCTAGCCGAAAGCTGATCCTCTTACTCCAGCTCCTATCAGTGTCACACACAGAGGGCAGTGGAAGCCTTGCGTGCCCTGATGGCCTGATCTGGGAGCAGCAGACAACACAACTCTCACTGTATGCTTCAGCCACACACATCTGTTCCCAGATCAGTGGAGACAGCAGGACAGTCTTTGCTTTATCAGATTGGCTTCTCAACAGGTGAATGGCTCATTCTCTCTCTCTCTCTCTCTCTCTCTCTCTCTCTCTCTGCTCTCCTCTGTCTCTGTCTGCTTCAGGCAGGCTATGGGAGCTAGCTTGTTTGTATCTAAGTAATTTTTAACCCGGGGTTCGGGGGCAGGATCGGCCTCTAGATCCCACTTTTGGGAATTTCATTTCTTTTAAGCTCAGACAGATTGATATTTGGAATTACTTTTCTGCTTTCTGCACATAGACAAGGTAATACCCCATATCTGCTCTCAGTTCTTACTACTTAATTCATATTATACACTGTCCTGTAGTGACTTTACTAGAGAATGCTGAAAGTGGTCATGTTTGCAATTTTTTCTGATTTGCTCTGTCACTGGCTGTATGCTAGTACTAAGATTTGATTGATTGAATGTGGAGCTGTTTCTTTTCAACATGGCCTCACGATTACAAATTCATAACAATTACTGTGACTATCAACAGGTTATGAAAGCTAATGTAAGGGATACAGTTGTCATTGTACTTTTTGTTATGACTTTGTACAAAATCCGACTACAGCATCACTGTTGCTTCTTTGAATTTGCTTGTCTTAGTACTTTTAAATGATTTGAAACTAACTAAGTCTGTCTCTGTCTCAAGCTTTTTCTCTCACTTGTTTGCTCATCCTCTTAAGCCCAGATGAATCCTTTTTTACTGTTACTTCATCTTGGCCTCTCAGTCTTTAATCTTTGCTCTGATACAGCTCTCATATGAAAGCATTGAAAATGAAGTTCCATTTGATTGAGGACCCGGTTTTATCCTGTTTGTAGCAGTTGTAGGTATTATAGTAGCAGTAGTGGTGGGTGTGTGTGTGTGTGTGTGTGTGTGTCATGAGTGTGCATTTGGGCCCTGAGGCCATGCCCCAGACTCTCCATCTGTTTCAATTAAGGAGAGTGCAGGACGCATGGCACAGACTGCCTGGCTTAAATGTCACTGCCACAATATGAGGGCTTTAAGACTGTAACAAACGTCACAACACAACTAAAGAACACAGCACAATGCATAGATGTGAGCATTAAATCTCTGTTTACTGATACTGCTATTGATTCCAACAGGTTAACTCAAAGATCTCTATGATAACAGACCATCTGTTGGTTGGGATTAATTAGCTCTGGGCTTCACAACCACAACATTTCCCACATTTTCTCATGCCATGCTAATCTCATTTTCTGATAGGGTTAACGTGGGAGCTGTTAAATATTTGCTTTTGCTCGTTGGTTAATATGTAAGGGAAAGTGTAACTAGAAATAATGGAATTTTCCCACACTAACCATGTTACACTATCAAACAGTGACCAGCTTAACACCTGCAGCCACTTTAAAAAACATTTTCATTTGTGAAAATGGTTCACGTAATGATAAAAAAAAAGTTGCCATATTTATATAAAGACTATCTGTCCTTTTATTTTGTTGGAGTTTCCCATCAAGTAAAAACGTCATGCTTTTTTCTATAATTAAATTTAAAAAAGGATCTCGTCGCCTCCTCAATCCAACCACAGGATAACTTTTGGTGTTTATTTGGCAGCATATTCTGATTAAACCATTGCTGTAATTTCGCTCAAACTTTGCTTAAAGAAGATTGTATGTGTGTATTACACCTCTTGTGCTATCCTATATACCTATATAATAATTTAAACTGGAAAAGATAGCCTATAAGTAACATATTTTGAGAATATTATGATTAATACTATGATTAATAGTAGGAAGGCAATTTTCTCTGTTAGAAACAGGAATGATTAAAAAGAGCAGTTGTTATGCGGGAGTCGAGGTGATACACGTTTACGTAGAAGGACATGAAAATTTTGATACAGTGCTGTCATCATGCTTTTCCCCGCTGTATTTTTGGGGTATGGTTTGTTGTGGATGATGGATTATGCCACATTGCACAAAATTCATGTTTAGGCTAATTAATTTTTTTCCGTCAAAATTGTTTCCAGCACCCTTTTTTTCATTGTTCATGTACCAACACATAATATTTCTGCTAAAGTTAAATGGGAAAAAGTTCCCTTTGGATGGAAACCTGCCTCTTGTCTCTTACACTCAGCTATATATCTATGCTTTGCTTGTGAACTGATAGTAAGCGTAGTAGACACAGGATTTTTTGAGCAGGCATATGGATTGGTTAAGTGTTTGTACTGATGAAAGACCATCAACTCAAAAGTATAACATGTTCCCATTGTGTAAATCTTCTCCATGTAAGAGGTCAGGTGTGTGTATAGGTGTGTATGCTGTGAAAGGAAAGAGCTCAGTTCTCATATGCACAGATATCCACTTGTATTTTAGTAAGAAGTGAACCATTGGACAGTATGACTGTCATTTTATTTAAGGGTTAATTAAGATTTGTGAAAAATAGGCCTCTAACAGGTAAATGGGTGAAGTAGAATAAGATCTGAATGATTTTCTTTTAACTTATTGAGCCCACCCCCATTTCCATGCGTGTACATGGAGCTTCTGCCCGCAAAATATGGTGGTTCAACTAGAGTTACCATTAGCAAAGACTGTCATGGCATCACTTTCATTCGCACTCTGACAATCAACTGCTTGAAAGCCAAACATGCAGATTCTCCTGATTTATGAGCATGTGAAAGGGCATCAGGGGCGTGTCTATAAAATGACTGACAAGAGGCCAATCCAAATACAAGCGAACCTTCTGGACCAGAAGGCAGGTTTTCAAACTGTTTTTTTTTTCAGCTATGTAATACACCTGTTCTGAGACAATGATTTACATTAATTTTTTTCTCTATTATTTAATAATTTCTGCATAATTTTCCACATTATTTGTACTAGTAACAAATATTGAAAATAAAAATATTGACTATTGCACCTCTAAATCAAACTCTTTTGTATTGTGTCAGTTTCAAAGCAGCTGAAGGCAGATAACAGACTTACAGTAGAGTCGCTGTTTCTGATCGTCTGATGTCAGTCCCTATCAGAGAGTTTGGACAAGAAGGCGTTTGTGTTCTAAACAGTGGACAATGATGCAATATTACTGAAAGCTCTAGTAAAACACTGCAGCTTTGTCGTGAGCTGTCTTTACAATCCAAACAGGATGCAGTGAGTCCTAGACGAGCCTATCAACATGTTTTATCATTAGCTGACTTTGACCACTATTAGGTCAAATGTGTTTTCTTCTTCTGGGAGAATTGTATTTATCTACTATTAGATCTGTAAGCCATCTTAAATATCTAAAACAAGATTCTTGCTCTTTATCTTTAAACTGACAGATAGCATACTTGCATATTCGTAATAATGAGCATATCTACAACATCGCATTGTTCCTCTCTGAACATTTTCTACAGAACCCATGGTTTGCTACGTTTCATTTGCAGTGCGGCTGTTGCTTTACTGTTTGCATTTGCAGGTCATTTTCACAAGACGTCTCTCGTTTTTTAAATAATGCAGTCTGAATCTCAATGAGCCCGATGCAGCATGTTTATGAATCCAAGAGAGTTGAGATTGCAGTTGTGTCTAAAACACAGAAACATACTCAGACACACATACACACACACAGAGCCTTTATTTTAGTTTGGTTCATTAGTGCTATCTGTCAGTGTTGATGTGGGATAGGTAAATAATTAGACACAGTGCATTGCATTAGATGACTTCCTCGGCTATTTGGCTTCTTGATTAGCAGAATAATTGCATTTGGCGCTTTAGACAGTAATCATGGGCATTTCCAAACACTTACGCAACATCTGTCTAACAGCAATCATCTCTCCCATAAACATGTGTCAGGCAATTGTAGGGAGGAGGATGAAAGTGCAGATCTTTATTAAATAAAGTGCAAACAAATAACCAAAAAAACAGCAAAAACAAGAACCATAAACCTGAACAAGAGATGCAAAACATGCAGACTATGAATGAGACTGTGGTACAGACAGCAACACACAAACAACAACAAAAGCTTGACATTGAGCTGCTGATTGAACATTGAACTAGAACTTATATAGTTTGCTAATTACGGGGAAACAAGACACAGGTGATAGTGGTTAGGACATGTGACATGCTGAGGCTGATGGGAAGTGTAGTTCAGCGCCCCTTTAGCGCTACTATGAAACATGATCTCATAACATACAAGCCTGGAAGCACCAGATGTTCGCCTGCTCATTTAACCCTTTCAGGTAGGGGTGGGCAATGTGACAAAAATATCATATCTCAATTCTTAATATTGTCACTTTATCATGATGTGCATCATGATAGATACAGTAGGTTTACAGAGGTGTTGCATAAAAAAACTGTTAGATGATTTATTTAGTGTCTACAAAAATAAATGGATTTTTTAAAAAAATGTTATATTTTAAAAAAAATAACATTTTTATTTATGAAAAAATAAATAAGAATATTTAACACTTTTTTTTTTTTTTTTTTACTCTTTTACAGATTAAGAATTCAGAAATCTCATCAGCTACTTCCTGTCAGTTTGTAATTATTTTATTTTAAAAAATCCTTAAAACTTTAAAGAAAAGTGTATTGTGACATAATTTGCCATGAAATCGACATTATGTTATCATATCATCCAGCCCAGCTTTCAAGTCATCAGACATTCATTTTCATCAGGCATTCAGATTGAATGTGCTGTGACCTTCAGGGGCAAAAACACATCTAAATCACACACACCCATAAAGATGGTGGATGAAAACTGAGCTGTACAAAGAACAATAGCATGATCACAGCATTCAACATTAAGACAAAATCTCTTTTCTTCTCTTTTTCTTTCTTCTCTTTTAATTCTGTTTGTAGAATTAAGAAGCAGTAAAAACAGCTAAGGTCTTGCTGTTAATTGAATTTTAATTGGAAACAACTAATGTTCTTAATTGGATTTTAAAGTCAATTGAACACATACAGCAGAAGTGCATTGAAGAAGCTTCCTGTGGTTTCATTTCAGAAAGTGGTGGCTCTAGGTTCATGAATATGACCTGCTGCAGATTTTACTCTCTGGCTATGAAATGACCATTTTGCAGCTCTTGGATTGAAGTGTAAGGTGAGCTATGGATTGTGGAAAGCATGTTTGCCAGTGGCTCTCCCCTTTGCTCTATCTGGCTCTGTGTCCTTCAACCCTCTGTGCTTTATTCCCATGGGAATTTCACAGTGTCTGCTGTTAAGACTGCATACTGAAATTCTTTACTTCAGTTGTAGCTTCCAGAAAGACAGTACAGTGATTTTTTGGCATGTTTCACAACTTAACCAGTCTACCCATTTGAGAAAAGTTTAATCCTGATTACTAGTACAAATGAGTCAGACCTTTAGGTCATGACTGAGTGGGCTCTAATGAACGTTGTGGGGATTAGTGTTACGATTGAATCTGATTATTGAATGATAGTAGGTGGAGACTGCCTCTGCATTTGCAATAATAGCTGCTATACATCTGTGGATTTGTTTGTGACAGTCTTGCTGAATTATAAATCGTCATATGCAGAGCGGGAGAGAGAGGTTCACTTTCATCTTCGGGTCACGCTACAGCCAGCAACACTGGTTCAACTCTGACACACTTTGTCTGAACCATGAAAAATGACACGACTCCAGACACAGCAAACACAGCCTATCTGAGCTGTGGCTGTGAGAAAGCAATTTCATGCTTGTAGCTCTCCGCTATGACACATACATACAAAGTCCGTTAGTAAGCCAGGCTTGGTACTATTCTTTATTATGAAGACAGGAGACTATTATTGTTTTTCGCCTCAGTGTTGTTTACTTTGGAGATTCCAGTATTGTAGGAGTGTAATGATAGACCAATTTCATGATATGATACATGTTTATGTATGGTAGTTTTAGCACCACAATACAGTAGATTTTTGATACAGCAGTGAAACAGAAATGCCATTTTTTTGCATTTATACCACAGTTTTATTGAATTCTCAAATCTGATTGGTCAGGTGGTGTTGATTAATTGACAGTAATGAGAGCATTATTTAATAAAGTAAAATGTATAATTGTTGATATGGTGAAGCTCTCTGCAAGGAGACATTTATTTAAAATGTATGGAAGGAGTCTCCAGTGTCAGTGCTTTGTACCAATCAGTAAAGTCATGTGAAGTCATGTGAAAGTCTTCAGGGCAGAGGGCTTTGTGCTTTCGGGTTTCTCAGTAATATGACAAGCTGCATTTTTTGTCTTTTTTTTTCTGAAAGAAAAATGGTAAGACGAATGACAAGTCGATCTTTAATAAATTAAAAATTGTAATTGTTGATAAATCACTGTGGTACTGTGGTGTGAGAGGAAAAAACACATGGAGATGTGCTGTTATAGGAAAATAATCAACTTTGGGCTGGTAACAGTAACACCATTTTCTTAGAAGACAAAAACTATTAAGGAAGCAACTTGCTTTGGCCAATTTGTTCACAATCTTATGTTGTGCTGGAATATGAAGTATATTAACTTCTGGCTAAAATGGGGGATTTTATAATGCAGATCAAGCACTTCTAATAAACTTTGGAATCCAGGGATCTCTCCCACCAAGTATGGCAGGATATCAGAATCTATAAACACTGGTATGGGGCGAGTTATTTGGTCTGTGTGTTTAGAATCAGCACTGAGCTGTGGCCTAAATTCTCCAGGGAGATGTAGTTATAGCAATCTGTGTTTTCTTTTCGCTCCAACACCTGACACATTTGGTTTGTCACAAGACAGAGGCAGGTGGATGTAAGCGCGAGCCACTAGCAGACAAACTTGTAGTCAAGAACAGGCAGGGGTCAAATGTCAGGCAAACCGAGAAGTGCAGGGCAGTCAGAATGAAAATGTAGAGAAGAATCAGAAAGTAAAAAAAAAACAGGAGTAATGAACAGAGGAACCAATGCTTTCCAATGCTTGGAATGGTCAAACCTCTCAGAGATAGATGGTGAATAAACTGGTACAAATAAACAGAAGTAAATGGGAGTTCAGTAGGCAGGTGAGTGAAATCACGCTGAAGTCTAGATTGAATAGTGAATTCATGTTGGCTTCCAGATTGGCGGAACTGACAGTGAAGTTAGCATTATGTTGTAGTAGATGGGAAAATTGTAGTATTCCTAAACAATCAATCATTGTGTTGTTATAAAAGGCATGCACTGTGTGTAAAGTGCGTACAAGTGTTCAGTTGTGGAAGTGCATAAAGAGTGTGTGGACCAGGCTGCAAGCTACAGAGACGAGGAGCGGGCATATCCAGAGCTGTGACAGAGCTGGAAAGAAAGACATCAGTGTTTCAGTGTGATATACTGGATTGGATAGATTGGAACAGCAGGTGTGTGTGAGAAAGTGAGTGCCAGACACAAGGCAGGCACAAAGTACATGTGTGGGATGGATGAAATAATGTATGAACACCTTTGCCTTCTCTCTCTCTCTCACTCTCCCTCCCCCAATTTGTCTGTCTCTATTACTTGTTCCTTTTTGGTTCTCTAAGGAGAGTACACTTCATAAGAAGAGAGAAAAATACATTGTATGTCTCTGATCTCTGAAATCTGACCAGTTTTAGAGAGAAGCTCACACTCTCACAGGAATGTCAGGAAAGTATACTGTATATATGAACACATCAGCAGAGAAGAGAGATTTTCTGTCTCTTCATTTGTAAAAAATAAATAAATAAATAAATAAAATAAGAAAATGTGCAAATATACAATTTAGCAAGCCCCGTAATATGAAGAAATGCCTGCATGTGTCTTATAGACAAGGTGAAACAGAAGTGCAAACTCATTTTTCTTTTCTCAGCATGACATATGTTTGAGTAACACAGCGTATTGGGGCGTGTAAGACTTTGGTTTTATCCATCGGGATTTGATTGGCTTGTAAAAAGTGGGCATTCCAAAATGCTAGCCTCCAGTCGATTGAGGACGGCCTCCCACAACAACACCAGCACTTAAGGAGGAAGACGTGTACGAAATCCAACTTGTGCAGGAGGTGGAGATGGAGGAAAAAGATGAAAATTTAATCTCACAAGGGAAGCCATATTTATTTGTGTGGTATGAAATGCTGAGGCTGATGTTTATGCTCACCCTCACTAGCGTCTCGAGCAACTCAGGGTCGAGGGGGAGGTGAACTATGACATAAATTTATTGGTTACTATATTTTTTGTGCCGCCTGCAATTCTAAAGTGACGTAATGAAAGAATCAGAGGTTGTCTGGAAGCAGAAAAATGTGTGCACTTTAGTGGAAGAATTGTATCTGTTAAGTGATTAGTACAGATGAATCTGTCTAAGGACATGAACTAACAAAGATCAGTTTTAATTTTCAGGTTGTTCAATTTTTATGTGCAGCTTCCAGCAATAATAAAGATTCCCTGCTTGACTGAAGAGTTGTTATTAGAGTCCACTTGCTGTAATATGCCTACATCTAGTGCAGAAATTTGTTCAACAAATGAGCTTGAAAATTTAGTTTTATTATTTCTCCTGAAGCATTCGATGCCTACACTAACATCTCTAAATCCCCCAACACTATAAATTACAGCACACATACTGTATACGCTACTACAGCATGTGTACAAGCGGGATGATGATAAAGAGAGATGAAGTGTTCCCAGTACCTTTTCACCTGACATCTGAGAGCCCCTGGTGAACGCTTGTGTCGATAACGCCACTCTCCTGACACGGTACCTCAACCAGAACTGTCTGTCCAGACAAACGGAAATTGCGGGTTTTCCAAGGCAGCTGAGAGATGCCAGACTTTTTTCCACATCTGACAGCTGCTTCTGAATGGAATGGCATTTCAAAGTTAAAGCAAGATCTGTGTATTTTTAATAAGATGATGGAATGTCAGTGTTAAAAAAAAACTGTAGATTGACTGCTTTGGTATAGCAACATGAAAGAATCTAAAAGAACTGTTTCAGTTTGATTGAACGTTCATTATGAAATTTAGATTGAATTGTGTTGTGATTTGTTGTTAAACCAGCATCGCTTACATCCCTTTCTCATTCTTTATTCTTACAGCTACATCCTAGAAGTCTGTAAAAAATATATTTTTTTAACTTATAATTTTGAGTAATGATTTTATTTTATTGAATTTAGAAGTGATGCCTAGTTAAATTAGATATGTGACATATTTGTAAGCGCAGGGTATGATGGGCATACTCTACATGAAGGGAAATCTTTACCGTGGTGACTGCTGCACCTAGGGTTAGCATACATAGAAGCTTTTACTAGTCAGATTAATTAGATTAATGAATGACAGAGCAAAATGAAACATAAAATAAACACATCATATAACTCTCTCTCTAACACAACATGCAGTCACCTTGGAAAAATAAAACAGAATAAAGACGCAAGACAGACTATATGCTAATATGTTTTATGTGCAACACCACGGCACATAGCCAAACGATATGTCTATAATAATTCACTTAACTAGCTAACTAGCTCTCCAAACTATATTATGTTATGTTAGCTACTAATTTTAACCCAGTCAGTTTTCAGGCCACATACCTAAACCATAAAACATACCCAGTGGACTAGCTAATTAATATATGTTTTGATTTATGAACTGTGTAACGTTCATTCATGCAGACTGTGATAACAGATTTTCACTCTGAGGTTAAAAAGAAACCTAAGTTATAGCAAGACCACAAACAAATAGTGCTAACTACATTTTATAGCTGACAAAACCATACTACAATTTGATTCTCAAATTAAAATTAATTAAAATAGTATAAACTTAAAGTAGTTATTATTCTTGTGTTGTTTAGCTCAGTATCAGGAGTGTATTTTTTGCAGTTCTGTTAGAGAATTTGTTGGTGGATTAATCTGAGAGGCAGGATTGAGTCATGCAGCGTACAGAGCTCTAAAGTTTTGTTTATCCCTTCAGCATTCACACACATTATTGGGAGTGTTGTATTGATCTGTCGCGTTGATGGCTCTGGTAGAAAAGCACTGGACTCCTCCAGAGAACACTATGATTTCTTTGTAGGGCAGTGCTGTCTCAATAGTTAAGCGTCTGAGCTTGTGATTGGAAGGTTGTAAGTTTGAATCTTTGGTCTGTTAGAGGGGCTGTCTAGCTGTGTTGAGCAAGAGCCTTTAGAGCTTAGATGTGTGCTGGGGTTGTATCCTGACTCGGTAGATAAAAGAGTGTGCAAAATGGGTAAATGAATGGGTTTTTTTGGTTGTCTGCTAGTTTGTGACAATTATATCAAGGACCAGACGTCCAGCCACACATTTTACTTACCTATTAATATGTCTGTCTATGCCCTGAAAAAACAGTCTGGTCCTTGTATTCAGAGGTGCAAACATTACTAACAAGAAAGTCCTAGCAGGCAGGGGGAATAAACTGTGGTATTTTACCACAAAATACCTTGTGCACGTCAGTGGATAGGTCAGTTTTAACAGCACGTATGATAAAACACTTACTGGTTGAACTGATATTTAACTACAGAAATGTAGTATGCAGAAATGTTTGGATTTATACACAATGAGCTGAGTGTACAGTTGGGGCCAAAGTTTAAATACACCTAGGCTAGACTCAGTTTTCACAACTCCACACATTTCATGTTACAATATAATTAGAGTATGTTCTTTGTTCACACCAGAGGTAGTTTTTAAAACAATTGATTAGAGATAGATTTCAGCTAAAACTGAGTATATCAGAATTCCAGTGGGTCATACTTCAGGGTCATAGTTTGAATATACAGTCAGGTTCGGAAGTATTTGGTCAGTGACAGAGTTTTTGTGATTTTGCTTTTATACACCACCACAATGGATTTGAAATAAAACAATCAAGATGAGATCGAAGTGTAGACTTTCAGCTTTATTTTAAGAGGTTCCACAAAAATATGGCATTTACCATTTAGGAATTACAGCCATTTTAAAGGTAAAAGGTATTTGGACAATTGACTGACAAGAAGTTAATTGACCAGGTGCGGTCCATTCCCTCATTACTTCAAGACAAATGAAGCAGATAAAAGGTTGGGAGTTGATATCAGGTATTGATTTGGCATTTGGCAGCTGTTCGACTGGAGCTACCAATATGAAGTTAAGGAGATCTCAATGCATGTGAAGGAGGCCATCATTAGGCAGAAAAAATAACATAAATCTATAAGAGAGATAGCAAAAACCTTAGATGTGGCCAAATCAACAGTTGGGTACATTCTTAAAAAGATAGAAAGCATTGGTGAGCTCAACAACATTGAAAGGCCTGGAAGACCATGGAAGACAACTAAAGTGGATGATCGCAGAATCCGTTCCTTGGTGAAGAAAAACCCCTTCACAACATCACCAGAAGTCAAGAATACTCTGGAGAAGGTAGGCGTATCTTTGTCAAAATCTACAATTAAGAGACACCTTCATGAATGTAAATACAGAGGGTTTACAACAAGGTGCAAACCACTGGTAACATTCAAGAACAGGAAAGCCAGATTAGACTTTGCCAGAAAACATCTAAAAAAGCCTCCCATGTTCTGGAATAAGATTCTTTGGACTGATGAAACCAAGATTAACTTGTACCAGAATGATGGGAAGAGAAAAGTATGGCGAAAGAAAGGAACAGCTCATGATCCAAAGTATACCACATCATGTGTTATGGCATGGGCATGTATGGCTGCCAATGGAACGGGCTCACTGGTGTTTATTGATGATGTTACTGCTGACAGAAAAGCAACTCAAGACTTTTTGAAGGCAAAGAAATGGAATATTCTTCAATGGCCAAGTCAGTCGCCTGATCTCAACCCAATAGAGCATGCTTTTCACTTACTGAAGACAAGACTGAAGGCAGAAAGACCCACAAACAAGCAGCAACTGAAGGTGGCTGCAGTGAAGGCCTGGCAAAGCATCTTCAGGGAGGAAACTCAGAATTTGAGTTTTAAGAACATGGGCTTCAGACTTCAGGCAGTCATTGACTGCAAAAGATTTTCATCCAAGTATTAAAATTATGGTTATATTTACAATTATGTCACTTTGTCCAAATACCTTTGAGCCCCTGAAATGGAGGTACTTTGTTGAAAATGGCTGTAATTCCTAAATGGTAAATGCCATATTTTTGTGGAACCTTTTAAAATAAAGCTGAAAGTCTACACTTCGATCACATCTTGATTGTTTTATTTCAAATCCATTGTGGTGGTGTATAAAAGCAAAATCACAAAAACTCCGTCATTGTTCAAATACTTCCGAACCTGACTGTAGTTTATGCACCTAGGTTTCTTATTTAGTTGTTCAAAATAAAGTCAAATAAGTATGGACAGCATTTCTAATGATTAATTAATTAATTATTCATTAAATAATAGGAATAATGTTTAAGAAGTAGTAATAAATATGAATTTGTTTTTTTTAATCAGTGTAATAAACAGATATTTTTAATCAGTGCATTAAACAGTAAATCATCATTTATGCCATAGTATCGTATTAGTATCAAACATTGTGATGCTAAAGTTGGTATTGATATTGAAGTCAGAATTCTGGTATCATGACGATCCTATTGCCATGTGTAATTTGCACCTTCCCTATTTTCAGAACCATGGAGCTTTTATGCCATTAATTAAAAAAGTATTTGCACAGCTTAAACAAGAAAAAGAAGCACCTGTGTGTATAGAGCCTGTGTATACATGATGACTGCACAACCTATGAAAACACATTGTGTGGTCTTTTACTGTTATCTTCAAGCTGTAAGGTCTTCTACGTTTACTCATTTCTAATTGTTGTACCTGTGAGCTATAAAGCCCTGTTAGTGTGTTGATATTTCAGTGATACACTGTGTTGTGTTTTCATGATGTCTTGACAGACTCTTATTTTGTAGAACACACAGAGTTGTAAATCCTCCAGAAATAACCTTTTCCCAGATTTCATTTATCATTCCCATTTGATTGATGATGGCAATATAAGCATTTTTAAAGAGTTTTCTTTTTTTTACACAACATCTTTAAAATCATGTAATCTCCACTCTGTACTTGTGTCTGTATCACTGGTTATTGTGTGCAGGGTAATGGCCATCCTGAGGTGAATTGCACTCACAGAGCACATATTCCATTACTTTTTCATATTTCCTCATCTCCTCTGCTTGCACGTATGAGCAGGGATCTGTCATGAGCCAATGAATCCATACGCTTTTGTCAGTATCATTGAAGGGTAGCGTAAATGTGTCTGTAAATGCCTCTCATCAGCGCTATTGCCCAGCTTACAGCTATCACTCTTTCTAGCAGAGCCAGAGCAAAGCTGCAAAAATAAATTTTGATCATCACTGAATAGATCTCAATGTGAGCCTTTCTCAGAACTGTGAGGATGCACTTCCTCTTGTGCGGCAGCAGAGCCAAACACCTGGCTCAGCTGCCAATAGTAACCCTAGGCAAAAGCAAAGGCAATGTACTTAATTAGCTTAATTTCCGTGGGCTTAAGCGCCAACTTTTACCCCACACTCACTGATCAGCTTGGTTAAGCTTTTAATCTGTCATAAGCACTTCCTTTTTCATTTAGTTTTTACAGGCTTGACATTTCCCTGAAATTTCTTCTCCAAATGGAATGTGGAGAATGTGGAGAATATGGCAAATGCCTTTCTCCTACCTTCTTAAGAAGACTGTGGTTAAAAAAAAAAAAAACATTAGAGAATAGATTAATTCCTATTTCTCCATGTCGATATGTTTTACAGCATTTAAAAATTTGTACATTTGTCTGTATATCCTGGTTGTAGGTCCTGGTCAGGTGGATCAATAAGCCAGTATCTCTTTTGGTTTTTGTGTACATCTCTCATGTAGAGGACCGTATCTGGTGGTATCTCTGTCCTTGAAGTGAGCTAAGGGAATTACAATGTACCAGGTCTTCATCCAGTGGTCATCCAGTACCCTTTTGAGCCTTTTGAGATACAGAGCTACCATGTGTGTGTGTGTGTGTGTGTGTGTGTGTGTGTGTGTGTATATATATATATATATATATATATATATATATATATATATATATATAAAAATGAGAGAGAGATATATAGATAGATATAGATATATATGAGATATATGCAAATAGCAATATATTTCAGTAATATTTTACTTACTTACCTGACCAGAACCTACGGCAAGGATATAGTGAGGTCATTTGGATTGACGTGTTGCGGTCTGTCAGTTGTGAATCAGTTGAACTGACACAAGGCTTTATAAGAGATGTACAGATACGCATACCTGAGGATGCTCTAATCACATGGGAAGCATGAGGCAGAAGCCAGAAGGCAATATAGATAGCGATGTCTAAACACGGGCAGAGGCAGCTGAATGGCACGAATAAATTCAAAGCCTTCAACACATATGGCCTGGCAGTGAGGAGTTATCCAGCAGGCAGAATAAGCTGATCAGGAGGGGAATTGGAAGTTGCCGATATCAAGACACAGAAACATCTTGTAAAGCATGGGCTTCTTCATCCAAAATCAGAAGCGGAAAATGTCCAGTTAGTTGTCCTTAACGAAGCATGAAACATCTATGAATACATCCAAGCAATGGCAACCAAGGGTGAGAATTCGTCATATAGATAGGAGCTGTGGATAATGTGGAAACAGAGGAGGTACCACAGCAGGATAGCCCACTGCTCCATGGGAAAATCTAACTAGTGGCTGGAAAAAAGGCAGGATTGGAGGATAGTACAGAGGTACTTACAGTGGCAGCTAGGGTTGTTGTGGTGGCACGCTTAGTCACTGTGTATGATTGAATTACCATTGACTTTTTCAAAATACCAAATAAAATCTCAGTCTATCCAGTGGTTTTCATCCCTTTTGTGTCCAGCTTAGACTTCCCACAGAGTTTACAACATTCTCCCACTGGACTCTCCCTGAATCACACTACAGTAACCTCTGTTTCTCCAAGTAAGGGACAAAGACTGTAGTTAACACGCTTTGGCTGTGTAAACACATTACATTAATACCTCTGATACCACACCTTGCATATTTGCAACTTTATCATACATGACAGCTATCAAAGGCACAGAAGAACTTGGCATTGCTGACCACAGCTAAATGAAACAGCTGTCTGTTTTTGGCTAAGCAGTGCTGCACTCTGCTGTGCCAGTTAGAATTTTTTTTTGGTTCATAGTGCTGCCTTTCCCTAACCCTAACCCTCACAGCCACCCTATCATTTAACTTATAATGTCAGTGTGATAAGTACTGACAGTGTGAGAGATTTTATGGAAAATTTGTTTAAAAAAACATTTTCCAAGAAAGAACAACAATTAGGGGATTTTATTTTTTCCCCAGTAGGCTTGTGTGTTTTTATCTGGTTGCTTAATACCATGATACCATGATATTTTTAGACCAGGTTTTCATATTGAGAATGTTTCAGCCTGTAACACCCCTAATGGCAGCACATGAACAAGAGCTCAATGCTGGATCAAACAAAGCAAGAGATGTCCAATATCAGACAAGCAGACCAACCCCTGAGAGAATCCAGCACTGAGTAGCAGGGTGCAAGAATAAATCAGCTACAGCATACACTGAGTAGCCATGGATGGGTATACAGTATGGGTTAAGCACCTCCAAGTGGTGGTCTGAATGGAAGTGTAAGGAATTATAGTGTCTGCTGAAGCAGTGAGTTTTGCTCTGGTGTGATCTTTATCCCCTCTCCTACACAGCAGTTACAGCAAAAGGCCCAATCATCATACCAACAGAGAAAGATCCTCACATCTCACATGACAGGAAGTTCTGCATATCGTAGAATGGCAACGGGAAAATAAACAAAGGAGCATCTTAGTCAAAAGGATACCAAATGTTCATATAGAGGTGCTAATGCTTGCTCAATATGTATATATTGTAAAGGTTTTAAATGCTGAGTCCAAGGTGCTTTCCACATGTGACTCACTACTGCTTTTATTGGAATAAGGACTTTCACCTAGTTCACTTACATCCTTTTTCCTTAAAGAAGGAACCACAGTGAATAATATAAAACAAACTATGATTCAGTGGGACTTTCTGATCCGGGCAAACAAAGGTCAATGTTCATGTACTTAGAGTAAGAAAATGCATGCAGTGATTTCAGCATTAATATGTTTATTCTTGTGATCAGACATGAGCTGAAGTTTATAGGTCACTTTGGTGTGTGTGATCAGTGCTTGCATTTCACACTGAGAAAATTGGTTATAATGCATATTGAGCAACAGTGTGACAGCATGTGATTGGCTTTTATGATTGTTTGTAACCTGCGGCCTCAATCACAGCTTCATGCTTTTACCTGAGTGTGTGTGTGTCTGTGTCTGTCTTTCCCAATTGCATTCATAATGGAGACTGATCTTGATGGCAAATGATCATGCATAGATAGCCTGCTGTTTAAGCTTTTATCCACAGCTGGATATTGATTAAAAGGACACTTGTATTTCCTCCTTCTGCATGGCTGAATTCGAAATTTATCCTTTTTTAAAAAAAAAAAAGACATTAGTGGCACCTGCAGCCATGCTTCTCACCAGCTCCTCAAATTGAGCTTGATGAATATGGTTTCTCGTCATCGTCTAAGTTTTAGTAATTCTCTAAATCAGCAGTCCGAGTGTAGTTTGCTCTACTCAAAGCAATATTCTTGTTTCTTTTCCTGTATTAAATAAACAGGATATAGCATAACACATATACTTAGCATGTAGACCTCTGCGTCTCAGTTAAAATGCCAATGCGGTGGAAATGTCAAGTGGCGTAGGTGAGAATATAAAGTACTCAGAAAGCAGAGAGCTTAGGACAGACAGGGACATGGTATTTAGCAGAATTACAGTGAAATGTAATTATAGCAGAATAGAGAAAACTTTCCCCATTTCCAAAATGGCAAATGTACTACATAGATTGTTATCACTTAAAATGGAAAAGAGTTATTTCTAATTCTGGTCTATGGCATAGGGACCATGTGACTAGCACTCTACAGAGTAGAGCTACATAATGTGAAAAAAAAATCATATTGTGTT
Source organism: Pangasianodon hypophthalmus (assembly GCF_027358585.1). Lineage (NCBI taxonomy): Eukaryota > Metazoa > Chordata > Actinopteri > Siluriformes > Pangasiidae > Pangasianodon > Pangasianodon hypophthalmus. Next base: position 7,753,999 of record NC_069715.1, on the reverse strand, counting down.
TATAATGCTTCACCTTGTGATCATGATATCTCTTAAATATATTGGAGCAAACTGCAAAGAATGACTTGCAATAATCTCACCAAAATGTAATCTTTTATCACACCGTGCCGAAGATTGATCTCAACAGAAAGCCTGACTGAAATTTTTAAGATTGTTCAGGATGCTAACAGATAGTAACAAATTTGTATATCACACTTATAAAGACCAATACTGCAGTAAATACTAATAAAATGCTATACTTTGTAATAAAAGCTATGGTAATATAGATATTTTAGTTATTGCAGGAGGCCTCAGTTTAATTCCACTCAGAACATGAATGACCATTTTTATTATTCCTTATTAGATGTTTAATGAGTATATGCAAATAGACCATGTCAAAACCCCCACAAGGTCATATGATTGCAGGAAACTTTATGGACTCTCAATTTGGTTTAAAAAGAAAGCAACTGAGAGAAGACGTGCAGAAAATACTGATAAAGTGAAATGACCTGGCATGAATCAATACAGCTGCCGGACTGAATGTCTTGGTTTTTCTCTCTGGAAGGCTTTGAATGAAAAGTGGCATAACTTCAAGCTACATGCAGATAAGCTGTATGTGTGTGTGTAGTTTAAAACTGCACCGAATGTTCAGAACAGGTCTTTGAATCATATATAATATGGCTGATTGGATACTTGCATGAATGTGTATGCATACAGGTGTTCCTAATAAAGTGTATATATATATATATATACAGGAAAAAAATTATGAAAGAAGAAAAGAATAAGAACAGAATAAGGTCATAGGAAAAGGACTGATAGTTCCTGCTCCTGTAGATCACAGGCTGAGCAGCAGAAGAGGGATAATCAGAGCTTTCTTCTGTACCCGCAGGCTTGTCAACACACACACACACACACACACATACACACAGCGTGTTCCACAATCTAATCAGAGCTAAGGACACACATCTGTCTTTCTCACCCTCACCTCAATTTCTTACTCTGTATGATCTGTCTCTTTCGTTCACTTGTCTTGCTCAACTCATTATTGTATCTATTCTTTTTGTTCTGATTTTATAAAGTATTTGTCCTTGTTTGGTCTTATCTCGCCTGTTACTGCCTGGCTCATGCCCTGGTTCCAGATGGGAGCTGTAATTCCTCTGCAGCACAGAAAGACAGAGGGATCACTCTCAGGCTCTGCTGATGCTGCTACTACAGACTGTGCCGAGATCTGCTCAGTCTTATTACGCTGTGTAAACACACACAGGCACAAACAGCACACCAGCACACACATGCCTCTGAGGTGCCCGACAGCAAGAGCAGAGAATGAGATGTTTATTAATGGAGTGTATGGGTATTCAAATGCTAGGTTAACCATTTGTTTGTGTACAGAAATCACTATTCTGTTGTTCAGTGCATTTATATGAAGTCAGTGAGAAAATATGAAAAAGAAACACTGCAGTTGGCAATAATGTGATGCAGAGGGCAGAACCTGCATAGTGTGCAGGTTACACACTGGGACTGAAAAGTTGCAAGTGCAGGTTGTTTTTACTCCTGCAGGCAGTCAGATGTGAAGCTCGCAGATGATATATTTCCAGTGACATTCACTACAACTCTATTAAATATCATAGTTAAAATGAACACAAATCAGGTTCATCTGGTCGGCAGATAAAGCACATTTTGCATCAGAAGCTATGTCTTACTCGCATCATGACAGCTGTACGAAAAAGGATGTGATGCAAACTGTAACTTTTCTGCTGTTTGTAACATGAAGCCACGTTGCTGTTAAATATTTATTTTGGAATTTTTGAAAAGTTGCTTTGTAGCAGCTGTAGTGTTGAATTAAATCTGTCTTGTTTATTGCTTCCTGTGAAGTTCTTTGAAGCGTCGTCTGCATATCTTAGGTACATCTGGAGGATTAAACGCGATATCCACTAGACTGCACGTCAAAGCCAAAATATTCCTGTCTGTCAGATTTCCAAGTAGAACTGTGAAATGTTTCTCCTTGGTTGGAATGAAAACCTGCACCCACACTGGCCCTTTCCGGATAAGATCAGACACCCCTGGTTTAACGTTTTCATGCACAATGATGTAAAACACACTGACAAGCTCTGTCACTCTCTCTAAAACTTTACACTGTCGTCATGATTGTTGTCATGATCTGTGTCTCTAATTAGAAACTCTGACATTACCAGAAAACTGATGCAAAACAGAACTTTCTGTATGTTTGAAGGTTACATGAGAGGTTACTAACTGTAATAGGAAAACCAATTAATGTTTGGACTCAGTAATAATGGTCTAGAATGTTACATAAGTATGTGATTTGAGACAGCACTAGTTTGTTTAGTCAGTTGCAGACACAGTGTCACACTCACTATTTGTGTTGGTATTGCACAACACCAATGCATAGTGTTAATTTCAGAGGACGTGTGTCGAATGACCGCGGGATACGTGTGGCAGCCATCTTACATATACCTATGTTTAGTTTAAAGCAAGTACAATTCAGCCTATAGGCTCTGGATCCACTACAACCCAGACTAGGATAAAGCTCTTACTGCAAGTGAGTGAGAGAATAACAATATACATGTGTTGAATAATTATTTGATCTAATAACGGATTTAATACTATATGATATTTTACCATGCTGTTTGATTGATCTGATAACTGCTGAAATTAGATAATAATTTTAGTGCATGTAATGTTCAGTTCAATGGAATTTTAGTGTGCTTGTAATGTTCATTGTGTTTTTTTTTTTTTAACACACACACACATTCACTGTGTCTCGCAGCCACTCTCTCTCATTCTTCATTCTTTTTCTTCAGCTTCTCTCTCTCTCTCTCTCTCACACGCACACACACACACACAGACACACACACACATATTCACTGTGTCTCTCAGCCACTCTCACTCATTCTTCTTTCTTTTTCTTCAGCTTGTTCACTTGCAGTCTTCTCTCTCTCTCTCTCTCTCTCTCTCTCTCTCTCACTCACACACACACTCACACACACACACACACACACACACACAAAGACTATATGTGCAGTGAAGTGCATCAGAGGTGCAGAGTTAAGCACAGAGGCAGGCAGGGTTTGAAGCCTTATGCAGAGACATCAATTACCAGCAGAGCCGGTCTGCACAGCACAGCCTGTATTAATGAGACTTTCAGGCAACTCCAGCAATCACTAGGCACTCACCAGGACCTCATTCTCCTCAACATGTTCCCACCCAACTCTCAGCTCACCACTACTTATCGCAGGAAACGACCCTAGTGCATGTATCAGGAGTCAACAGTTATACTTCAGCTAACAAAATTAGCACATGAGAGCCTTTACCTTTCTTCTTGGACTCTTATTTTCTCTTTTGTTATTCTTATAATCTGTTTTTTAATGCACAGAGCACAATGAATGTATGAATCTTATTAAAATGTAAGAGAAAATTGCCAAATGAACCCTGCGCTATGTTTAATTAATTGATTAATTTATTATTGCTAGGTAATTTATCAGCTTACCAGATCAATTCTGAACTAGTGACAGCTATTTTTCTTTTTTTTTTTTTTCTTTTTTTTTTTCTTTTTTTTTTTCTTTTTTTTTTTCAACTAACTGTACATTAGCGGTGAGGTTGTATTATATTAGCCAGCCAGTTTTAACCACTGGAAGACTTCTGGTAGTGTGTTTGGATGTTGTTTTGGCTGAGTTCTGGAAAACCGCCAAAATAATGAATAATTGAGTATTGACTCAAACATTTTCTGCCAATAATAAACTGTGATATATGTACTTTATGATATACTGTATATGATTACATACTATATACTGTATATGAGATTATATAAGATAAATATATTTTACTAAACCAATATGGAAATGTTTGCTTTTTTTGTTTTGTTTGCTTTGTTTTTGCATTTACATTTGCTGTCAGTCTGTCTAAAAATGTCAAACACCTAGCTAAGTGTGCTTTCCTCACACACTGAAAGCCATGTTGTTGGATAGCTATGTGTCATAGCGAAACAGACATAAGCCTAAACAATTCACTTTGTAATCAGGGCTGGCAAATGTCTGTCGTGCTCCTGCACCATCATATCATCATCAGAAAAGAGAAGAGCACTTACAAACTCAGTACAGATGATAGAAAAGTTTTAAAATATGTAAGTGACCTAATAAAAAGATTTTTTTTTGCCATCAGAACAGAACTCACTGAATTAATCAGTGATTATCAGACGATGAGACGTGTTTAAATACCTTAAGTGATTTTTACCTCAGGTGATGATGCTGATGATCACAGGGAGGACGCATTTCCTATGGTAAACTTATAATTCTTTAGAACTTGGCAGTAATGTTGTTTTTCCATACATTGATTAGGTTATAAATGTAGAAGTATGCGGGGTGTAATTCAGTGGAAAACATCTCCTTTTCAGTTTTGGGGTAAAATTTCACTTCAGGAAAATCTGTTATTTTCAGAACTATGTACAGTAGAAAATGTCAAAAGGGTTTCCCAGGTACAAATACAAACACTAATGATTTTTAAAAAAAAAATATATATATATTTTTTTGTAGCTACAACACAGTAATTCACTTATATTTGTAAACATACTCCTTGGTCGAAGCAACATTTTTTTCTAGTCCAGTGAACAGAATTATGAAATTGCTTACAGCGTGAAGGATACATGTAATCCTGCCTCCTTAATCTGGCTTAAATAAGGCACCTCAGTGGTTCTGAATGGGAAAGCCTTTATCTTGCATAAACACTGTCCAAAAAATACTCTTTATCTTGGAGCTACCTTCTGATTGGAATGCAGTGCTGGTCAGGATTAACTGATTCAATAAATAGTAAAGAGAAAACCCAGAAACTCAAACACATCTCTTGCACCCATCTTAGTCAGACTTTTGAAGCGCTTGGATCAGGAAGGCTAATTGAATCTCCAGAAATATGCTGTCTCATGCATTTAATTCTCACTCCAGCTGGAGCACAGGCTTATATAGTTCATAGGTCTGATCTGGCCTTCTTTGTGTGCTAAATTACAAACTTTAAACCAACTGATATTTAATGAAATCTTTCCTGTACATTGTTTTATCCATGAACAAGCACAAGAGGATGATAACCTGCAAGTAGCATCTGTGTGTTAAGAACCAAAGCAGTGTTAAAACCAAGCTGATTTGCCCGCACTGTGCTGTTTCTATCTGCTTATGTGCACTCCTGTCCTCTTATCTCTTTCTGAATAAACAGAGGCTAAATGAATGACGACCATCGCTCAGACTGCATGTCCTCTGCTCCATTGTCTTGGCGTTTTGTTATGAATGATGGTTACGTCTTATGAGCACTAATTAGAGGAAGCGTACTCTCCAGAACCACCGTAGCCCTTCAGGATGGTACCTGAGAGCAATCGTGGCTAATGTAGACATCCTCAGTTGAGCTCCATTCAATCAGGAGGAAGAGAGGAGGCCTGTGTGCGGCTCTTTAATTGATTTGAGAGGTGAGTCATGCCGTAGTTAGTCCAGTGGGAATGGATGGATTGGTGAGGATGGGAGAGATAGATTAAAATAGATTAGCCGAATGAGCCTGCATGCTGGGCATAGACCCCTTAACCACTATAGAGCCTCATTTAGATAATGCTCATGGGTCTGACCGAGATAGTGGCTATTAGTTGTGAAGCCAACCCAGTGTCTCAAACATAATTTTCATTGAGGTAGAAAACAAAAGGTCAATGTTTTTCAGTGTTGTTCAGTGTAAAAAGTATGGAGGACATCATATTCAGTAATGGTTATGGAAGGAAGTAAATGAAATGTTTAAGTGCGAGTAGCTTCTTTAATCAAGAAGAAACTTGAGTTATGCTGGCATTGGCCCTCTGTGCTCCTTATTTTGCACTCTATTGATCTTTAAGATGCAAGTATGTGCGAGTGTTTCAAGATAAACCACTTCTATGCCATTATCTGCAGTTCTAACAAACAAAACACAGTAGTAAGATATTAGATATGCAATGTATTATAGAGAAAAACTACATATAAAAAGAAAATGAGAGTTTCATTAGGAATGCATCACTCGGGGAAGGTTTTCTAGTTACAATTACAATTTTATTGACTTTCCACCGATTACAGTACAAATTCTGCATGACCTAATCGCAATACTGCATCACTGACATAGCATAGTTTCTATAATGTACCAAGACCTTGTTTATCATTGACGCCTGTGTTTTTTTAATGAGTGGGGATTAAGGAATTGAGACCCATAGCTTTATATGAAATAAAATACCCAAAAAACTGAACAGAAACTAAGCATTTTACAGTGAAGATGAAACTAGTAAAATGGTGTCTGAAAGGAAAAATTCTACTGTATAATGTTATGGAACGTCCAAAGACGATTTTCCTTTTATCAATTGTTATAGGAGCTATAAACGGTTGTTCCCTGACATAGCATAACATAGAAAACTCTCTAACCGCTACAAAGGAACGACACTGCAGACATCCTACATAAATACTAAATGTATGTCTTCTTACAGAAAGGTTCACCGTATCTGTGATTATAACAGCATGTTTTTCTTAATCTGTTTACTGTTAAACTTAGATTATGTGGAAAGTCTGCCATGCAAGTACCTGTGTATTTGCTGTTACTATAGAAACAATAACGTATTTGAACGAATGCATTAATATAAACTTGTGATTTTAATTTCAGTCACACTGTGCCGACATTATTGTCTGAGCTGACATTATAGAAAATTAATCACCAATTAGTTTTGAGAATTCAGCAGCACTGTGGTGTAATCTGATTTATAGTTTCTATTATATACCAAGACCTTGTTTATCATTTATGCCTGTGCTTTTTTTCATGAGTGGGTATTAAGGAATTAAGACGCATAGGAAGGGGTGTGAAGCAGCAAATCAAGTGTCTGCAAAAGGATTAAGTAGAAATGTGATCTCTGTGTAAACGTTGGGACTCTGTCCAGGTCGTCTGCGCCTGATTCGGAATGTGACCCTGCTTCTGCGAAAGCAGAGGTAGAAGAGGTAAACTGATCAGCTGGATTAATGAGCTTTGAGACTGTTCTGTGCTCTCTACATCTTTTATAGGCCTCTCCTGGCCTGCTCAGTTCTAGATGTCTAAATACTTAATGACCGCTCTGTAGGCCAAAGTCCACACTCAGGTTTTCCCTTTTGTGCTCTACGCTCTCACCACCCTCCCTCAGGTAGCTGCTACTGCTGGTGAAGATGAGGCATTTTAGCTGACCCGTTTACACGGCAGTGTGTGGCTTTAATGAAAGGCTAATGCTTAGCTCTCACAGGAAACATGAAAGAATAAAATAAATGAGGATGCTCTTACTCCTCGTCTGGGCATTGCTTGAAAGAGTGTTTCTATAGCAACCTATAAAATCATTGACACAGAGTGTTTGTACATAATGGAGATCTGACTGGTGTGTGTGTGTGTGTGTGTGTGTGTGTGTGAATGGGTTATACACAGACATGCATTTGAGTTGAGTAATGGTCTAATGTCCAGCATATGTCTGATTGAACAGTTCATATCTTTTATCTGCCTTTTTTGCCAACAGCAAGCTGTAATTGTTGCTCATGAGCATAGCTATGGCAATTAAGACAGGAAAAAAATGACTTAATAACCAGCTATTACTGATTCCCTACACAGCAAATGATGAAAATCCCTACACATTGATGAAAATCCAGAGCTATAGCAGTGCATGGTCTTTACCATCACGCATGAATTAACATGTTGGATGTGTAGAACATATCAGTTATCAATGAGAGCATGTAAGGCACACTAGTAAAGTGCTATGCATGTTTATAAGGCATCTTTGGACTGTGTGTAACAAGTGATTACAAATTTAGAACAGTCAAGTACACCTAGTTTCAGCGATGTTTTCTGTATAAATTATGCAGTCATATACAGAGGATATAAAAAATTCTACATACCCCTGTTAAAATGGCAGGTTTTTGTGATGTAAAAAAAAAGGAGCCAAGATAAATCAAGTCAGATATTTTTCCACCTTTAATATGAAACAGCAACAAATTCAAGTGAAAAACAAATAGAAATATTTTAGGGGGAAAAATGTCTTGTATTCTTCACATATCTGGACTGTAGGTTAGGGTGCATAGATGGAAGGAAGCCCTTTATCACAAAAAAAAGCAAAAAAACGTCCAAGCCCAACTAAATCACCTCAAAACACGTGTCAAAATGTGGACTTTTTGGGCATAATTCTAAAAGATATGTTTTTTCGCAAAAACAAGACAGCTTATCACCCAATGAACACCATAACCACAGTGAAGCATGGTGGTGGCAGCATCATGCTATAGAGCTGCTTCTCTTTAGCTGGGACTAGGGCTCTATTCAAGATAGAGGGAATCATGGATACCTCCAAATACCGATCTGTTTTGGCACAAATCCTTCAGACCTTTTTTTGCGAGGAATAAAATTGCTAAGTCAAGATGTGCTAGATTCTTACCCAAAAAGACTGAGTGATGAATTATAAGCAAAAGTAACAAAGTTTAACAAAGTGTTAGTTAGGGGGAGAACACACTTGTGCAGCCACGTTTTTATAAGTTTTTTCTTTTTTCCCCCTAAACTGTTTTTGTTAAAAATGGTGTTGCTGTTTGTTTTTCACTTGAACTGTGTTAGTTTCTATATCACATGATAGGTGGAAAAAGATCTGACATGATTCATCTTGGATTCATTTTGTACATCACAATAACATGCCATTTTATCAGTGCGTAGACTTTTTATATCCAATGTAAGTTAATGCAAGTCATGTATTTAATATTGTAACAGGTTTGTGAGGATCCATGTGCAGAGTCCAGTGTAAGAGTCAGAATTAAAATTGAAAGGCATAGCACAGCACATTCTGAATTTATATTTAAGACTCAGAAAAGCATAGTGCAGGGATAATATAAAGGACAAACCTGTAAACAGTCCAAGGTCACAACAAAATCAAAAAAGCGTATAGACACTAAATGCGTAAACATGGCTCAGACAGAATGGCTACTTTTACGTGGTGTAAACCTTTATGTTTACACCAGCCAGCACAAATCCAAACGAAATTTCTGTTCAGTATCAAAAAGAGGATAAACTGTTTAATATTCCATTAAAAAGAAGAATTATCACAATGCAAAGTCTAGAATTTGATTGCTTTAACAATTCGGTCCTGTAAGTCATGTAGCATGTAAGTCATATTTTTTTTTTTATGTTTAAAGATTTTTGGATAGGGAAGGGTGGAAAGGGCATCTGACTAACATTTGAAGCAGATGATGCTTGCTGTCTGTTCAACAAGTACATTTAGAGCCTGTTTTGTCAATATAATGCTAAACTTGTATAAAGCATTTCACTAGTGGTCTCAGACTTTTGGACCCAACTGTATATATATCAGAACCTGACACATGATACAACAGAACTTTCTTGTCAGTTTCTTGTTCTGGTAACACTGACCTGATTGCATGTGCTGTGTTTGCATAGTTGTTATGAACTTACTCCAGCATTAAAAATGTTATTTATTTATAATTGTTTTTGTTGTTTTTTTTTTCTTGTATTTTTTTTTTCCTTGGTGGGCACGTCCTCTGCAGTTTCCATGGTAACGTCACAAACTAGCCGGACCTCTGGGTTGTACTTATTTAGTGTGAGTGTGTGTGGGGTTGGGGCTCTCAGAGGTACACAGTTCAAACTGCCGTTGAGAAATGCTCTGAAGTGTCCATGGTTACTCGCAGCTCTCTGTGTTGTTCAGTGTGTCTTCACCTTGATCTCAGTGGTGGTGAGTAGCTACAACAAGCACAGCTACACACACTCTCATCCTCACTTTCTCACTGCTTTCAACTTAAAATGTTAGCTTCTGTGCTTGTGTTCTTGAAGAACTTTGTGTTACATACACAGTTTTTATTAGCTGTTGTTCTAAACCATTGTTACCTCTTACTCTGTATTCTTAATCTTACTCAGAGGTGTATGAGAAATATTGCTTTCTGTCTGTGCCAGAAACTCCTCTTGCTGGTCACTAAATAAGTTATGTTTTATTTAGTGAAAAGCTCTATCAGCCTATTACTGCTTCTCTTTGCTCTTTCTCTGCCTCTCAGTGTGTCCTACAGTCTCTCAGTGTGACAATCAGAGCGAGACTTACCAGCACAATAAACACAGGAGAAATCTTATTAATTATTTAATTGCTCTGTATGTGTGCGTGTGAGGGTGAGTGTGTGTTTGTATGAGTGATTGCTTGGTGCTGATAATCAGGCCATATTATTTTCTTCACTTCCTAGTCCATCAGATAAATGGCAGTGGTGGTGGTAGTGTTTTAATTTTTGTAAATATAAAAAAGCAGCAATTCATGTGTGAAATTCAAAAGGAAACCTATTAGAAAGACATTTTCACTGTCCACTGGTAACGTCAATATTCTATATATGCCAGACTGAAATTGAGTAAATCAGAATGAGATTGTGATGTTGATGACCGATAGTGGGAGACTTGCATGTGCTGCTGTGTTCATGTTTTTTTTTTTCTATACTAAGAGCCACTGAAATCCCTTTGTGACTTTTCCTACATTATTAATGTATATTTTCACTAAGGATCCATTTGTAGATAGGAAGATAGAATTTACTTCCCACAATTTATTTCCCCTGTTAGTGAACGTGGTGTCTCGAGTATGTTTGGCACAATGTCACAACATATTTTGGCAGTAAACTCAAGATTTACTCTACTGAGCTGAATAATCACTTTTGGTTAGTGACACTTGAAACCCTGGGAAATTTATAAAGGACAGATAAGGGAATGATTTATTTGACTATCACACACACTAACACTCACTGTTGGAGAAAAAAAGAAGATTACTTTTTTCTCTTCCCAATAGGAATTGGCCTAATGGTTTTCATAAAAAATCGAATGGTCTCTGAAAGTTATCCTTTCTTGAACGAGTTGCAGATACTGATTATCTTAATCAGATATTTGCTAGGTCTAACTATATAACCATCAATGCTATTTATACCACAGTACCGGTGTATCTGATTGGTTCAGAAGGTGTTGATTAATTTTCCATATCAGCAGTTCTGACAGTAGTTCCGGCTGCAAGGCAAATCACAGGTTTTAATTAATGCATTCATTCTAATATGTTTCTATAGTGACAGCTCATTACAGGGACTTGTATGGCAGATGCTCCTCATAATGTAAGATTAATAGTAAACTGAACACAATCTTTGAAATGGTGAAGTTTTCTATAAGGAGCTTTCTGTTTATCTGGTTTATTGGTATCATGTCAAGCTGCCTTTTTTTTTTTTTTTGTCTTATTAACTTCAAGGGAGAGAAAAAAAAGTGAGGCTAGTGAGGGAAAGACTGTTTGTAGTGTCAGTGACAACAGGTATTAATAAAAAGTATGACATATATATATAGCTATATATATATATATATATATATAGCTATATTTTTCTTATACCACAGCTATAAGTAAAAAACACTTTGGTATGTGCTGTTTTGGGAAAATAATTTAATTCACAAACAGTAACTCCACCTCATGTGGGGCCACATCACACAACCCAATAATTTTTTATTATTTTCCTTGAACAGCATGCCTCATTGTGTGTGTGTGTGTGTGTGTGTGTGTGTGTGTTTTTTATATACATTCCTCATATGCGAGCGCTCTCACCACTGCGGCTCGGGTTCAATTCCCAACCATGTGTCTACATGATACCTTTTAACCCATTATGGCCATTTGTATTGAGAAAAAAACATTATTATCCATTAATAGTTACTTGATGCCTACGTATGTGCATTTTGCCTGCTGTTAACAGATCTGAAGTCCATTCTCCAAATGGTGATAGGAGATAATATCACGTTTAGCACATTTTTCTAGTATACCAGCTTCCAGGATGACTGTTAATGATTTAATGGGTTTGGCTTAGAAAGTGATCGCTGGCCGTGAACAAGTTTGCTTTCCTCGTCATTTGTATTTATCTTAATGGAATTAACCTTGTGTGATCCTTTAGTTCCACCCACACTACTGACCGAGCCTATATAATACACACATCATTCTGTACACCATAACAATATACATGTAACAGTAGACTTCTACATGAAGTAATTTTTTTTTTATTGAACATGTCTTTAAAAATCCAGCACTCTACCAGCTTGCAGTATGATTTCTGAGAGGTAATTTGTCGTCTTGGACAGAAAGGATGTATGATATGGCCGAGTGATTTCTGCCTTATTGAATGTCTGCTACATTACAAAATCTCTTTTTCATAAACCAAGAAAACATTGTAGCCCTGCACTTAATTATGACTGTACACTGTTTTACAATTTAGTATGCAGTTCAGGTTCTTCAGATTTGTTTTGCATTGTATAATGAAAGGAAATACATCCAAACACATAGAATCCACATTCTCTTGAGAAGCAATTAGGGAAAAGTCAGTGGAAATGGAATGAAAACCACAAAATTACTCAAATAGGGTAAGAGCATATTTGACTTAGTTTGCTCCTCTGCATGATTCAGCTGTCTCCTGAGAAAGTGAGTGAGAGAATGAGCACCGCAAAACCTGCTGTACCTGATAGAAAGCACCATGTGGTGATTCCCACCTCACTTGAGTCTCTCTTTCTGAATGGATATCGATGGAAGCATCCTTCTCATTAGCATCCCATGTGGTATCCTCCATCTCTCTCGAGTGTCTTTCTGTCTCTCAGTGAACAGAGATCGATCTAAGCGTCCTTTTCATTAGACTGTCCAGTGTGGGTTGTGTAATTACACGTGTGTTTACACTCTGTGCTGCAGAGGGAGTATGATATGATGTCACCTAGTCACAATAAACAAATGTAATTAAACATAATTTTAATAACTGCAAATGTAAATGGCCAAATAATAAAATGAAAATTTGTAGGTTTTTTCCCCCATTTTCTTGCCAATTCCCACCCACTGTCTCTCTGCTAGGAGGGTGACGGCTAACACATGCTTCCTGTGAGACACGTGAAAAGGCAACCAACTGCGGATTTTCAAACTGGTCATGTTGCGTCATAGGACAGCGTAAAACACTCGAAAGTAAGAGCTATCTACTCTCTTCCGCATATATGAGCTCACAGACGCCCATGATTCGCTAGTGTTGCTATGATAGAAGGCAGAGAGAGAGAGAGAGTATGCCAACCCTCCCACACAGACAGCACGGCCAGTTTTACTCTCTTGACTCCCAGCCAGTGATGGCTGTAGGGAGATCGCAAGTTTGAAAGCTAGGGCAAATGCTTTTCTATCGCGATGCTCGGTAGACCAACTTTGTGTATTATTTTTAAAAGATTTTTACAATTTAAATTGCATCCGTAAAAGTATAAATTCACTGCAGTTGTATTGTTAAACTGGCATGACATGATAAGCAATAAAATGTTATTCCTGTGACTAGTGGATGAAAAAACTGTAATGAATGCCAAGCATCAAGAAGTTTACTAATGTGTAAATAGCCTGCCATTCTTTGTTTTTTCCCTTTCTCTCTCTTGCAACCATGTACACACCTAAGCAGAAGAGTCCGTGCTATCACAAGCAAGTTTATATGTACTGCAACCAGACTGTTCTACACTGACAAAAGTCTCCTCTGGTAAAATTCTCAGAGGATAAAGTAAACACTGATTGCAGAAGTATGGATAGACTCTGTCTGTAAAACTGCAGAAAAAGGTTTTTAGATTGTGACCGGTGATGGAGTCTGAGAATGATACATATCCGTGGTCCAAGTCCAGCTGCACTCTGATCCTCTGCAGGTCCTTCGTCAATTTGAGGATGGTTGTAGACCCTCCAGAGGCACTGGCACCATACGTAGCATTTTGGTAATGGCTTTTCCATACACCTGCACTGTAGAAATGTCTTTTTCCTACATAGCCTGTCACAACACCTAGAGTCCATTCCACACTGTTTTCCACCTCGATCTCCCAGCAGTGAGTCCCTGAGTTAAAGCCCTCAGAGCCTAGGACCCACAAATGATGTCCAAATCTCTCTGGGTTTTCAGGTAGCTGCTCATGCTGATCTTGGCACACAAACGTAGTCAGGTCGTCAGACAGATTGAGACGCGGGTGTGCGGTGTTAGGGTTTAGAATCACAGGATCTGTAAAGGAAGTGAAAGGAATTGGAAGAAAAAACTTTTATGAAAGATTTTTATGAATGTATTACTCTTTCCTAACCAATAATGACATGCTGATGTAGCATGTCTGTGACCTATCTAAACTTGCTATACTTACAGTATTCAACTATTTCTTTCATCTTCTCCCACACTCTAAACCGCAGGTTACCCAGATGCTTTGCCACATCAATCAGTGATTCGGACTCTATTTCAGTATCCTTCGGCTCATACTCAGTTCTGGAAGAACGTTCAGGAGTTAACACTGTTAACACTGGAGTTAGACTCCAAAGAGCAGGAAAGAAATTGAATTAACTCACTTACCTTTCCAGAGTAACTTTGTAGTTCTGGAAAAGAGAGCAGAAACAAATATTTTTGACACCCTGCCTTTCTACATAAGCTTCATTAGATACTGTGTGATGGAGTTATAACAGTAGATCAACGTTTTTGTTTAAACAAACAAACAAACAAAAAAACCTCTTTAGCACAAAGGGTTTGAAAACTCTTACATACACAATAACAGTGCTCTGAGTTGACCCAGGTTTAAGTTAAGTCACACTAAATGCATTAAGTCAACACAATTTTCTGAATGGATAACAGTTCAGATATCAGATGCATAGCAGTTAACTTAACAAACATTATATCACGCTCCATGATATAGCAGTTAACTTAACAAACATTATATCACAATGGTTAATAATTTACGTCTGTAAAATATTATTGTTATACAGACAAAGAGAAAACAGTAACAGTAAATGTTCTGGGCCAGAGGTAGAGAGTGGGTAGAGCTGCGGTTTTGGTAGCTATTTGCAGCTAGTTGTAGTTCATTATAGATTAAGCCAAGTCATTATAGCCAAGCTGTGTGTTTGTGCAGAGTGATAAGTGAAGAACGTAGAAGTAATGCTTGTTAGCCTAAATATGAAACCAGTGACTATGAGATTAAACTACAAATCATTTAATTTTGCTTTGCATGTTGCATTAAGCTGAATAGTTGTCCACCTACAGAATTCGTTGTATTTAAGTATATTTTCTAATAGTGAGTCTCTCTTCCTCTGTTGTTAGCCTTAGATGCTACAGCAATGGTCTAAAGGGCGTCTGATATCTTTATAGCCTTTCTGGTCACAAGCTTGAGTCTGCACAAGTTCAGTCAAGAGCGGGGTTTCCAGGCAGCGTTTTTATTTTTAAGTGATAACTCATACTAGTATACTCTGATGTTAAACTGTGGCACTCCTACGCAAAATATTTAAAGCTCGGCAGTCTGCCAACAACATACAGTAATCAGAGTAAACCGATTTTCATGTAGGGATGATAAATTCGTTACATCACGCAAACCTGCTTCCCACAAGAATTCTTAAAATTCAAATGTACCAATGCTAAATTACCTTAAGAAAAGACGTGTCCTTGGTTGCTAATTCATCTAGGATAGATTTGATAGTGTCTGAAAGCTTTAAAATCTCATTGTTTATTAAGTTGAATTTTTCATTTAACATCTGGCTTTTCTCCTTCTCCTCCTTCTTCAGTGCAGATATTTGCTTCGTCTCTTCATCTTGTAGAAATTGGTGAAGTTTCTCAAACTCGTCTTTAATTCGCTTTTCTGTGTGTTGAGTCTGGTTCTAATATACAAAAAATTGCCGAAAAAATTGTTAACATATTTGTACATTAGATAAATTATATTATTTATGACATAGTTGTAAGAGTACATATTTTCTTCACCTTAATGTGTTGTAAGTTAAGATCACAAGTCCTTTTTGCCTTTAGAAACGAATTAAACTTGTCTTGCAGGGGTTTCAGTTTACATTTAACCTCCTCCTGGAATGAGGATATGGTGGTGATAGAGGTATTATTGTGTTCAGTTTCACATAATCATGGAAGGCACAAAAATATGTATTATGTTGCATTATTAAAAACCGGTTACCTTTCACTAGCAGCATGAGGGACAGTGATGTAAAAATTGCATGTTTTTGCAGTTTGGATGGCACTGGTTGGTGAAGTAACAGCAGAAATAATACATAGTGTACACAATACAGATTTAAAGCTATAATAAGACTGGAAACATAAATCTAAAACTTCTACTAAGACCAGCAGGCAGTTATCCCAAGAGGATTTTGGGCCATAACTGGACTTTGGACAGTCGCTAAATGTTTGGGAATAGTGCTGTGGATTAGGTTAACCCATGCACAGGAAGTTCAAATGCATGTCTAAGTATTGAAACATAAGATTAAACCTTATTGTACATTATATATTTCCAGCATGATGTTTTGCCATGATTTCAAGGTGAGGCACACGTTTTGAGTTAAGAAGTTTGATAAATTGAACTCGCTAGCTGCCTTCTTTCTTGAATGAAAGACTCATTTGAAAGGTTCCTTATTAGACAACATTAAAACATTAAAATTTAGCTTTACCATTTTACCAATTATAACATTTCCAGTTTAAAGAGACTTGAAGGCCATGCTTGGAATATCTTTTAGCCTTATATATGCATTTATGTTACAGCACTGATGTGGTTTTAAGGTGCATATCTCACCCTGTGTTCTTGTGCCACCTCATCCAGTGGTCTGAAACTGTGGTTGCTGTGCCTTTTTGAGGCTTGACACACAACACACACCGGCTCTTTGTCCTCGAGGCAGAAGAGCTTGAGGTTCTCCTCATGCAGCCTGCACAAATTCTCAGATGCATCTGACTTGTTTTTGTCCAGACGAAATCTGTCACACAACATTTTTAAGTGCAAGTTTGGCGGAGGCAACATTTTGGAAGAGCGTTTCTTGCACAAAGGACATTTAAGAGATTTTTTCTTCTGCCAGCATTTTGCCAAGCAAACCTTACAGAAGCTATGACTACAAGACAACATGACAGGATCCATGTAGATATGGTGGCACACAGGACATGAGAGGTCCGCTTCAGAGAAAGATCCTCTCTCTGCCATTCTTTCTGTCATTATCCACCCTCTATTAGTTGGGAAGTACCAAAATCTTCTTATTTCTTGTTTATCTCAGAATGAAATGCTATATCCTACTTAACTTCTTTGTAAGAGGACTTGTCTTGAGCAGCCTGGTTGTGGGCTCTTCATCTGAAGATTGAACCTGAAGGTGGGGTTTTATAGCTAAACTCTGAAACTGAAA
This sequence comes from Pangasianodon hypophthalmus, assembly GCF_027358585.1. Taxonomy (NCBI): domain Eukaryota; kingdom Metazoa; phylum Chordata; class Actinopteri; order Siluriformes; family Pangasiidae; genus Pangasianodon; species Pangasianodon hypophthalmus. Next base: position 7,736,856 of record NC_069715.1, on the reverse strand, counting down.
TCTGTCTTTGTGTACCACTGCCAGTGTTATTCCCATCATAAAGTTTTATGAAGAGATAAAATATTTCCGGAAATAAACACCAGGTTTTTCTGCAAGGTTTCCAGTAATCGTAAAACTCTTACCATGTGAACTTTAATCAAATAAACAGTCATTAGTAGTGCATGATAAAAATAGACAGAGATACTTCCGGTGATAATATGGCAGAATCAGACTTTGACCTCAATAATTAGGAGTTAATAAAATATCATGAATACACTTACAGGCCACTTTATTAGGAACACCTGTACAACTGCTCATTCATGTAGTTATGCTATCGGCCAATCACATGGCAGCAGCGCTTGCTGTCACGCATGTCACGAGCTTCACTCAATGTTCACATCAAACATCAGACAATGTGATCTCAGTGATTTTGACTGTGGCATGGTTGTTGTAGCCAGAAGGGCTGGTTTGAATATTTCAGAAACTGCTGATCTTCTGAAATTTTCATGCAGGACAGTCTCTAGAGTTTACACAGAATGGTCCAAAAAAACAAAAAACATCCAGTGATCTGCAGTTCTGTGGGCGGAAACACCTTGTTTATGAGAAAGGTCAGAGAATGGCCAAAGCTGATAATGCAAATAACCACGCATTACATCCGTGGTGAACAGAAAAGCATCTCAGAACACACAACAATATCAAACCTTGAGGCGATTGGGCTACAAAAGCAGAAGTCCACAGGGGGTTCCACTCCAGTCAGTCTTCAATTGTTGTATCTTTTGTATTCAACTTGGGCAAAAAGTCTGAAGCTGTATTCACACTTTTACTTGAGTATTTAAGTATTTGTTTGCTTCTAAAATATAATCAGCACAACAGTTATTTGTAGGTTTTCCTGACACTTGTTGTTTTGCTGACACTTGCTGACAGCCAGGATATTGGTTGTGTGAAGCGACAGTGAAACGTGGAGAAATGACTCTTTCAGTCATTAATTTAATTAACTGCAGAGCTGCCAGTTTTTTTTCAAGCAAACTTGAGAGACTGACACATCTGTCTCACCAGATAAAAAGCTAGAGATAGCTTGGTGAAGCAGCGGACTATGTGAAGTAATATTTTGGCGCTGACAGTCCAGGACTACGGGGCATATGATTTGGCTGTTTTTATCACAGTGCTGTTGTAGTTTCTGTTTCTCTGACATACTCACTCTGTGTGGAGCGGCTGTCTGATACTGTGTTAGCCTTCGTTAGCATCACATATCCCAGACAGCTCAGATACGACACAGCATAGCAAAGCTGTTTGTCTCCTTATGAAATAAACTGTGTGTGTTCATGTGTGCATCTGTGAAAGACAGAAAGTATATGTGTGTCTTTCACGGTACTCATAGTAAGAATGTCACACCCGTCTGCTCTCGTTGCCAGTTCCTGCTGTGCCAGTTCTCTCTCTCTCTCTCTCTCTCTCTCTCTGTGTCTGAGAGAGAGAGCTGCTGTGAATACATTGACACATTGTGAACACCGACTTTCGCTGACTCACACGTCAACTGTCAGCTCTACACTGTCACACAAGCAAAATAGAAAAGAAGATAAGATTCTTCTGTAATTTATTCTCTATTATTTTCTCTACACATTTTCATCGCATTATTGTCACATTTCTGGCTGTCTTGCTGTCCTTCTCTTCAAACATCTTTCTGTCTTATATTGAGAATTTATCCATCCTTTTCACTGTCGTCTTTCAAAAAAGAGGTACCAAAGTGGTCTCATGACAGTTTACTAGCATAATATATTAATGGACCTAAGGAGAGTAGTTATGATCTGATAAACTCTTGAGGATGATTCATCTTAATCTTAAATAAAGTTATTCTCATGCATTTTATTGCCCCTACGACATCCTCAAGCGATCGGTGATAGTTGTAAAGTCCATTAATGATTAATATGAAGTAAATTAGGGGTTCTCAAATATTTTGTAGCCCCATTGACTGTAAAATAAATTCCATGACCCCCTCGGTAAAGATGTATTTCCTGAAGATTGTTTTAAATCATTATTAGAGCTTTCTGTTCCTGAACATTTCACTGACAGAACACATCATGTCTAAGTAAACATTATTTATAGGTTACTAGCTTTTGAGCTATAGATGTCTGGATCAAACCCATTCAATTAGAGGGAGCAATTATAGTAATAATAATTTAAAAAAATAATAATAATAATAATAACCACTTTGATAATGGTGAGTTATGATTTCTACCACTGTATGGAAATTAAAAAAAAACAAACAAACAAAACACAGATTCAGGGGTTTATGCATCACAGACCCAACTTTGAGAAACACTGATATAAATGATCAGAGATCTGGTTATTGACTGACATTCTCCTCCATTACCAAGCTGTGTGAAACATCAGAGGTGTGCTTTAAGACAATTTGTGACTTGTGTTCACATGCATTGAGCTGTGCCAAGTCTCACGACACAGCCTGTCCATATGCGTTAAAAAAAAAACAAAACAGCATGTTCAGATATACATGTCCGATGTAATTCGATATAGATCCAGCATTTCAGGTCAGCCCTCATAACTAAAATTTAGTATTAGATAGGTACATCCCTACTCTTTATCACAGCTGATTTAAAGCTTGTTTCTGAGATTTTTCAAGACTGAATAAAAGTCACTAGACAACAGAAAAAGTCACTGAAGCCTCTTCATTTTTACCCTCACTAAGAAATGCTAATTCTATTAATATGCAAATTGAAAACTCACCCAACCTGCACGCCCTATGGTCTGCATTTTGTATATGAAAAGATAATTGTAGTTGATGGGGGGAAAAACAGTGACCTGTCACACATTCAAGACAAAAACGCAGTGACAGATTTAACACATTGACCAGTACTTGGACTCAAATTAATTTCTCGGGCATTTAATTGTATAAATGTGTTTAATAAGGTTAGAAGATTTATCTATAATTTATACAGCGCAGTTGTCATATCGCAATTTTCACACTTGATTCATTCTTGTTTCCAATCATTACTCAGATCCATATACACTCTGAATTTTCATTTTCATTTTGCAAAGTGTTTTTTTTGTGCATGATGAGTCTCATTATCTCTGATTACCTCATCGCTTGTTTTGAGCTCCCTGCTTTTATTGTACTGGTAATTACAATTCTCGTATTTCCTCCTGTTTTTTGTTTCCTTATTTGTTATACCAAAAATTATTATCGTTGTATGATTGTGTTTATTCACAATAGTGACATGTAGTCACATCCAACAGAAAAAAAAGCTAGTGAGATGAGTCTGGTAAAGAAGTGGCATATCTCAGGAAGTAATTTGGTTCCTGCAGTCTATATTTATGGAGGTGTGCCGTTTTTAATCACAGCGCTTTTTTAATTGTCTTCTCTTTTTTATGGTATTATTGTGCATAAGCATATTATTGTATATGATTACCTGTCCTGTGTTTGCACTGTGGGTGCATTAGTGGCTGTCACCATCTCAAATGGCTCCCTACTTTCTATATAGTGCACTATATTTACCTGTTGTTTTAGATGCACTCTTTCACTTATTGTATTCATCTGTCTCGTGTTTTCCTTTATTCATGTGTGCATTTAAACACTTTATGTTTTCCTTTGTCTTGTATTCTCATGCTTTTTTATTTGCAAAGGTTTTCATTGTACTTTTTTTGCTTCTTGTTCTTTCTGGTTTTGACTTGAAGACATCAACACACAAACAGGTTTAACCTGCCATCAGTGCCAAGAGGTGAGCGTGCATTCAGTAAATCCTGTGCAATCAGTAAAACTACTAGGATGATTAATTTAATTTGATTTGATTTCTATGGCACATTTAACAATAGACATTGTCACCAAGCTGCATTACAGAAATGCAGATTTAGATTTAGATCCCTAAAGAGCAAGCCAGAGGTGACAATGGCAAGGGAAACTCCCTGAGACGAAATGAAGAAGAAACGTTGAGAGGAAGCGGACTCAGAAGTGAACTCATCCTCTTCGGGGTGAGACCAGATGAGCTCATGCTTACAGTGGTCTGAGTATGCAGCTGGTAATATCAGTCATTGCACTGAGAGACAAAGAAATGTACATGCAAGAGTGGTTTCTTGTTTGAGAGTCGGCATGTGTGTGTTATTTGTGTGTGTGTGTGTGTGTGTGTGTGTAAAGGCAGCCCATCATTTAACCATGAAACAGAAGTTCGGAAATGGAGTAGCTCTTACTCTCTTTATCTGTGTGTGTTTAATTTTTTCATTCTTTGGTTATTTCACAGATTTTGGCTCTGCTCTGCATTTGTCCCTTCCCTCTTTTATATCAAATTGTTACTTTTATGAAAGACTGAAATTGAATTTGCATGTGGATATGAACCTTGCTGATGGTATCAGATAATTGAGTGCTATTGAATCTAGTTCAAATTGCATTAGGACAGTAGGGCAGTGCTGCTGAAAATGATTAGTAAAGCCTCTGGGATGTTATCTGCTGCCCAAAGCTAGATGAATCCCATCAGCTATTCTCTTTGATGGTATGCTGCAGTAGACCATTGCCGAGGCTCATAGTTTAGACTTGCTGCAGTGTCCATAGGGCAGGTAGGGCCACCATATATGTCAGCAGTTTAATAAATATTAATCTTCATAAAATCCTCATTCACAACTCTATATATTTAAAATTCCTTTGAAATAGTAATTTTCCCTTTTTTGAGTGGTCAGTGATTTTTAAAAATGTCGCTATTTGACAGATTATACATCAACGTTCCATCGATTTGCTCACTTTTCTAGTTGTTGCGCAGTTGTTGGACAGGGAGCTCACTGCTCCATTTCCCTCCATAGAGTTATTATTGCACCAAGTGGTCAAAAATGGAAATACAGCAAAGGCTAACAGGGACCCATTGGGGCAGGTTTCACACTGCCTCATACTTGGAGAAGCAGCGGACAGGACAGTTAATTGGGTTGCCAGATTGGGCTAGTTTAAAAAATGCCACCAAGATCTTCTTTTATAGTAAAGACTCAGAATGAAATCAAATGAAGTACAAACAGTGTGTCTGTGATGTATAGAAACATTTCTACTGTTTCTACTATTATTATCTACTATTATTTCTACTATTACGGAGTTATTCTAAAAAAATCACTAGCTAGTAGCCTACAGCATAAGTCAAGAGTAGCATTAGTGGTAATGCTTCATGCATAGGTCTTAACCTAATTACATTCCTTGAATATCTATCTGAGCCTTCCTCTGTGTGTTGGATTAATGTAATAGACCAATTATACCAGGACTAACACATAAACCCTCCTGCAGGCTGCAGCGTTGTGTATGGCACTGTGGAATACCTCCATAACCTTCTATGTATTTATAGTGTACATCACGCTGAGTGGGACAGATGGCCTGGGATGATCGTTGTAGCTCCATTAATGCACTCTGTGCATGTGGACTCGCTGCTGCCCTTGCTTGTAATCTTTCTCTCTAGAATTCCCACTCTCATTATCTTCTACTTTCCCTTTGGACTCTCTGAGTATACCTGTCCACATTTACACATCCAGAGAGAAATCAACAAGGAGCAGATCTGGTGCAAATTGAGGTAGGATTATGGCTTTTTAACATGACTTCTGGTGACTTTGTGCACAGACCATAATTAGTTCTTTGTTTATACAACAGTTAGTTCTGGTCCACTAATTTGATTGGTTGAGCGGCGCTTATAAGTGCTTATACTTAATCTAACCCCACTGGGATGTTTTACTGTTTGTATCACTCCACGCATCTTTGTTCGCCACATAAAATTCCACTTCCTAGTTCAAAACGGTTACTCATTTTTACTGGAAGCACCTTTAACAGGAATGTACAAATCAATGTGAGATGGCTAGCCAGCTAGCTGATGTGCTATAAAGTGAGTGGAGCTTCTTTGGGATCTATTTCTGCTAGTGGAGCAAAAATTAACAGAACATTTGGCCATATTGTGTCCGAAGTGTCACACACTGGAGTAGAGACACTGGAGTAGAGAAGAGACGCTGGTTCTTATTTCAGTTTGGGGCGAACCAAAGTTCCAGCAACAATTATGAATGGTGTTTTCAAATTGTTTCTAGAACTTTGGTTTGGATTTAATCATAGCACTAAAACATGAACACATCATTATGCTCTTTGCTCTCTGAGGACTGTATAAAGCCATGAAACTATTTTCTATTAAATTTAGTAGTGAAACTGTGAGTCTAAGTGAAAGCCATTATCACACAGAATAGTGTTTTTGATGTAGCACGCTTAAGGAATCTGTAGGTGAAAATATGAAAATTTTGAGAACTTCATCGTATAAACTGCAGTAATTTGAAGGCTGAAAAGGCAAATAAATCTCATTTAACATTCTGTAGTGACTCAGAGAGCTGTAGTGGTTTAATTGTTCGCATTTACATCGCTTTTTCTCCATTAACATGCCGTTCCATGCTGGGCCAATCTGGTACTTTTTATTACCTGTGCTAATTTGTGCACATCTCCATTACTCCCAAAATAGCATCAGGAAGTTTAATGGCGTTTCCAGGAAGGAGAACTTGTGTAGGTTGTCTCGATGCTAATTGCAGTGTAATTATATTAATGGTAGTCATTACATATGCAGGGAAAAAAAACCTGTTGCTGTAAGTGTAAATGTTGCAAAGCTAGTATACACATTTTCTCAAATACAGAGAGAGTAAACTCCAATGCTGACTATTTTGGATTACTCTAAAGAATGCAAACACTTTAGTGAAACTAAATGTGACTTATTTAGCTAATAAAGAAGCATTACTCTAGAAACTACAGAACAACACAACAGAGGAATGTCTGTATCACTAAAATGTCTAAATAACTGATTAAACCCAGCTGCTCTGCTTGTTAGAAGTAAAGCTTGAACATATGGAGGTGACGTCAAATAGAAACTAAACAACTACAAGCGTCAGCTAAACTGTGCACTTCAGAAACTGTGATCTTTGCCTTGTTCTTTCCCTTTTTTTCTCTATTATTTTTGAACTATAATAATTAGCTGTCACTTTTGTGTTGAAAGCTATGTGATTTTCTCCTTGGTGGTGGATGACAAACGATGTGTTTACAATGTGTGTAACCTAATATTTAATGAAAGGCAATACACAATAAAGGTATTAAAAATAGATTTCTTTGAGTACGACAGTTAATATTATGTGTGAGGGAGTCAATCATTTTGTCATAATTTTCAGAGAAAATTCTGTTATTACAAAAGGAAATCTGTGACAGTTTTGATGTTTGACTGCAGTGAATAAAAAGCATTGTTTATTTTATATATTCATTTTTGCCCTGTCTTGAATGGTGCCAATATTTTTAATAGAGTTAGAATATTAGACATGCTCTTAGTATATGTCTTTCTACATCAGTCCTATTATTATTATTATTTATTTTATTTTTTTACATTTTTGATGTGAAATACTGATATTAAGTATTATATTAAGTATACTGATATAAGTATTAGTTGATATCCAAGTTTCTTGGAAAATTCAACAAAACATGAGAAACGTGCTGGCAGCCTGCTTTCAGACACACAGCATTGTGTCCTATGTTTACATGCAAGACTCACAGCATATACATAAGCATAAAGTACGTCAGTGGATCCGGTCTGTACACAGCTGTTAAGATTGGTTCATAGTATCATCCAGAGAAGACTGTTTTTAAAGGAAAAACTTCTGAGGTTAAAGTTTTGTTGGATCTTCTGAGCACAAACTGCATGTAAAGTAAAGTCACATTTGTAGCTCTCTACATATGTGTACATCTGTCAGTGACTTATGGCAAGTAAGTGTGTGTGTGTGTGTGTGTGTTTGTGCGTGCGTGCGTGAGTGAGAGAGAGAGAGAGAGAGAAAGAGAGAGAAACAGACAGACATACAGAGAGATAGAATAGAGATAGGCATAGAGACAGGTAGAGAGAGAAGGAGAGAGAGACTCAGAGAGAGACATAGAGAAACAGAGAGAGAGAGAGAGAGAGAGGGGCAGACTGAGAGACAGAGTGACAGACAGACAGAGATGGGCAGAAAGACAGATAAATACAGGCAGGCACACCATAGAGAGAGAGAGTGAGACAGACAGACAAACAACAAGAGGGAGAGAGTGACAGGAACACAGAGAGAGAGGGACAGAGTGACAGACAGACAGAGAGATATGCAACAAAGACAGACAGACAGACAGACAGATAGAGAGAGAGAGAGAGAGAGAGAGAGAGAGAGAGAATGTAGTTCAGCCCTTGTTTGTTTGTTTGTTTGTTTATTTGTTTGCTTATTTGTGAACTTTATGACATTTCCTCCCTCAGTGCTTGGATTGTGTAACCGCGCTCCATCGTGGTCATGTAGCAGTGTTTGTGTGTTTGTCATGCATCAGTGTAGCTGTAAGTGAGGAGGCAGTAAATGGCCTGGGACAGCTCTTTCTCTGTATAAATGATGTTGCTCGTGAACACCATGTCACTCGAGCCTGACGAGTGGCTCTAACAGGATATCTCCATGGCAACACTACAACTGCAAGTCAAATAAACACGACCCACATCATAACCTGAGGCTGCTCTGATAGGGGTCACGAGAGGCTGACGCTTACTGGCCAAGATCCTGTTACTGTAATTCTTTATGGGCTTTAAATTACACCTCTAATGATAGACATAAAATAAATTGCTTTGTCAAAATTACTGGGTGAACATCTTATTAATTAGAGAGAAATATAATGCTTCCCATACATTAATTTTAATGACACAGTTAGTGGAAATATAACTTGTGTAATTCCCCCCAGTTGGCTGGGTTCAGTAAGTCAAAGTAGCTCAATAATGGCTTTGTTTCCTGAGTTGAATTGTTGAAATTAATACCTTTACATCGAATAACAGTAATTTGACTTGGACTGAGCCTCCTCTCGTGAGAAAGGTCTCTCTGCTGTATTAGGCACTAATGAATGCATGGCTCTATAAGCTCCTCACCGAGACTAAGAGCTCTGCTGACTTTCTCTCTCTCCGTCTCTTCCTTTGGACCAGGAGGGAATTTTCTCTGCACAATGCTCTTTTACCCAACATAATCATGCTGGTTTTCTCCATACACACGTACACAATGAGTACAGCAACACTGTATCCTTTCTCTGTAATTTATTCTAGCTGTGTGGTTTATTGTGCTTGCACAAAGGAATCACACAAAGAACCATACAATAGTGCTTACTTTAAGCTTCCACACACACACACAAATGAGCAAATTGAGTTGGTCAAGTCCTGACTAAGGGCTGCTTCATTATCAAACCCATTATTCCTGATATTACTTGAATTCATCTGAATATGACAGGATGACATTTGGGTTAAATAATCATTTTAGAGTCATAAAACTTCAGAGGGGAAGAAAGAGAGACACGGAAAACTGTTTTAATTTGAATTCAGACTTTCATTTTTTTTCTGTTCATTTTCCTGATGAAAGGAGATGGACTGGATGGTGCTGAGCATGGTATCTTATCTGCGCTAAAAGACAGATAGATATGTGTGTGTAAAAGCACTGCACTTGTAATTTTATATGTATAACTCATAATTCGATGGATTATCTTAGACCTACATCTAACGATTTTTTGATAACTGATTAATCTATCAAAAATATAAAATAATAATTTTATTACCAACAATATTTACTTACAGAAATATTTCTAATATTAGCACTAATACTACAACAGAATTAATAACTAGACTATACTAGATATTATCAAGTGCGCATTTCACCTAAATGAGACACTCAAACTAACACAGGGTGACGGTGTTCTGTAATTTTGTTCCGGGTTCTGCACACTACTTTTGCTGCTATATGTCTAATCTACATTCCAAGCACTGATTTGTTCAATGCCAACCAATCAAATTCCAAATAAAGGTAAATATCCACTGTCTTTCGCGGTAACTGAAACACTCCTCCACTGCTATATTCATTTTGTTTGTCAGGTGTGCACATGAAGCGAATCATTTTCGGTGTGTGGAATCGACATCAAAGCTTTTGGGTTGACACATTGTTGACTCAATTTCTGGAATCAGTGAATTGTCTCCTTTTTGGGATCGACTTTGATGTAAACGAAAATTACTCGGAAGGATGCTGACTTGATGACACACAAGGTATATTAAAAATATATATGGTGTATGATGTAATGAAAATTGAGTCGAAAACGTAGATGAACTACTTATAAGCTACTGTAACTGATTCATAATAGCTTTGCTACTCGCTGCTCACCGTGGCATAATGCATATGGTTCATGATATGACTTGCGATCATCTCGTAGACTATTCATTCATTCATTTGAGGCCATGTTCATTTGAAGTTGTCATAGCAGCTGCCAACTTTTCGAGCAAAGTAGTATCAGATAATGTTTTCTGTAACGTGCGCCGCTATTTTCATTTAAATTTGTTTTTATTCTACTGCGTGTTATATAACACAGTCCAGCTAATCGATAATGAAATTGCCAGCTATTTTTATTATTGAATTTATTATTGATATTTTTCAATTAGTTTGTTTATGTGGGGGCAATGCTAAGCCTTTAATGACTTTAACTATTAATCAGCTTAAACAAAATATTTATATTGAACTAAAAGCAGTGGATTAGCTTAGTCACAGTCCCTGATTTAAACACACACTGGTTTAGCTGGAATGCAGACGCTAAAACACTTCATTCTCTTCCTTTGAGCATCTTGGCAAAGTATGGTCAACACAGTGTAAATATGTGAGTACTTTGAAGTGATTGATCTTGATTAAGGCCCCTCCTCTACTAAATCTCAATATCAAACAAGGGAATTATGCCCTCCGCTCGCTAATTGTTACAACATTGGCGTCTCAGTGGGAGCGGGATTAGCATTTCTGCATAATGGAGATGTGCCTCTCCACTAATTGTGTGTTTTTCACCACTTTCTGACACAGCTTGTTAGAAGCAAGAGAGACAGACATTTATTTCACATGTTTCAACAATCGGGTAACAGACTAGTTTACTCTAATGATTAATTGGTGGATGCCCTGTTAAATCGCTTTTAACTGGAGGAGGGAAATATGTCAGATGCAAATATGTACTCTCAATGTGTGCTATGTTTCTCAAGAGTAAAATAAAATCTCTCTAAAGTCTAGAGAGAATATAAAAGGTGTCCAGATAATCCGTAGTATTGTATTACAGTTGGACAACAGAAAATGAAAATGGTTACATTTCATGAATGAACTGATTGAAAGCAAAGCTTAAGCTATGTAGATTTTCTTACAAATGCCAAAAAATGAAAGAGCTGGAAGAAACCAGAGAATTGTTTTACTTTGATTCTTTACTATAAACACTTTTGGTTATGTGACATATTATACAGGGTAATTGCACTTATTAGGTCTGAGTGCCAATCTCATTTGTGTGTGTATCATGCACCTGAGAGGTTTAATGTGTCTGAAGCTGTTCTTGTTCACGTACACGGTGAGTTAGTGAGCCAGGAATGTTCAGCTTGTGCACATAGACAGTTTTTCTACAGCATGTCGTGCTACTAGACACTCACAAATCTGCTAGCACTGCTTACTCTTGAGCTGTTTTAGAGTGAACAAACGTTCAGGAGTTGAGGTATGGATTAAATCCATTCAAATAAAATGAACAGTTATATAGGCTAATAACTCCACAAACTCAATCAGCATAATAATGTTGATAATGGTGGTTCATTATTTCTACCACAGTAACAAAAAAATAGTGTTGGAACCCTGCTTTTGCCACCATCACACACTAGTTCAGTCTCTGGGCTTGCCAGTATGGATGTATACTACATGGCCAAAGATTTGTGGATACCTGACAATCACACCCCTATGTGGATCTTTCCCAAACTGTTGCCAGAAATTTGTAAGCACACAATTGTGTAGAATGTCTTTGTATGCTGCAACATTACAGTTTCCCTTCACTGGAACTAAGAGACTCAAACATGTTCCAGCATGACAGTGTACCTGTGCACAAAGCGAGCTCCATGAAGACATGGTTTGCCAAGGTTGGAGTGGAAGAACTCAAGTGGCCTGCACAGAGCCCTGATCTCAATCCCAGTGAACACTTTTGTCATGAATTGGAACACTCAATGTGCATCAGGCCTCCTCATCCAACATCAGTTCCTGACCTCACTAATGCTCTTGTGCCTGAATGAGCACAAATCCCAACAGCCATACTCCAATATCTAGTGGAAAGCCTTCTCAGAAGCATGGAGGTTATTATAACAGATGAAAAATTCTGGAATGGGATGTTCAGCAAGCACATATGATTATGATGGTCAGGTGTCCACAAACTTTTGGCCATATAGTGTATATTTTTGGTCTATATTTTTGAACAGGCCATTTTCTCCTTTTTAATGACTTGTCATGCCTGCCGAGCTGGCTGGAGGAGAACGGTTATGTCAGAACCCTGAGGAATACTTATTAACACAAGGTTAGGCTTTGTTCACAAGTCTGAGCTTTAATCACATTACAGCAGAGGTCCAATTAGAGGAAGAAGTGATAGGTCTGCATTAATGAAACTTGTATCAACACACACACACACACACACACCCACCCACACACAGCATCACGGTAACGTATGAGACAGCAACAGGTTATAGACCCTCATACAACCAAGACAGCAGGAGTGTTTCCTCGGGTTCTTCACTCATCTACAGTGTCTTTGTTACTGCAGTTAATGCAGATACGCAGCGAGTGGCACTTATTACTACTAAAAACAGAAGAACTTGCTTCTCTGCTGAAGTATTCACTTTAGAGAGCTTAAAAGGTGTACCTAAACGTGTAGCTAATGGCATTTTAATTTAGGAATGAATGTGCTGAGTGCATTTCCAAGCCTTTTATATTAGATCTTGGGTGTTTTTTATAAGCGTTGTTGTGTGTTACTGTGCAAGTCAAACTAGCCATTATCTTGGTGCAAAGTGTGTTAGTGGATACTCTGTGAGAAGAGAGAGAGAGTGAGAGAGACTCCCGCTCTCACTCTTACCTCTCTGTTTTTTTTTTTTTTTTGTATTCTTTCTGTTATGACGGCCACACGACTGCTGTTACTATTTTTGTTTAGTGTTTACTAGCATTGTTTTTAATTATTAATTATTAATCCTTTCTATTCACTTTGTTTTCATTGTTCTTATGGCATTTCACAATATTTTTACCACATACAAGCATACCAATAAAGCTACTTGAATGGAATTGAATTTAACACAGAGAGAGAGAGATCAGAACAGTTCTTTCTATGAGAATAATTGGCGAGTTTTTTGCACTAGGGGGATACTAGTGTGCACAAGCGCTACAAAACAGCAGCTTCCTTCCTGCTTGTGTGTTTATTCTCATACGGATCCAACTCAGCATGGAACAAAAAGTTACTAAACATGAAAGTTTCTCTGTACCTGCTCTGTCACACCTTTATTATCATGCAGGAAATAAGTCACTTATTCACAGTACTGGGACAAGGCATGTCAGTTTCAGATTGTGTTTTTAGTTTTAGTGTTATTTGCTATGTGTTATGCTGATGCGCTGTGGCGACCCCTAACGGGAGCAGCCGAAAGAAGAAAAAGAACAACATATTCTCAAATCTGATTGGTCAGAAGGTATGCAGTTAGTAAAAGCTCATGCACAGGGACTTGTAAGGTGGACGCTCCACATAATCTAAGAGTAATATTAAACAGATTTTAAAAAAACATGTTGTCTAACAAAGTGTATAATTGTTGATGTGGTGATGTTTTTTGTGAGGAGACATTTGTTTAACATTTATGGAAGGAGTCTTGGGTGTCAGTGATTTGTAACAGTCGTGGTGCTTTGTTAAATATTCCCAGCACGGAAAAGTCTTCAGCACAGAGGAGTTTACTCTTTCTAGTTTCTCGGTAAAATGACAAGCTGCGTTTTTTGAGAGAGAGAGAGAGAGAGAGAGAGGTATTGGTGAGGGAACAACTGTTTTTTGTTGCTATAATATAGGTAAAAACAGGAGCTAACTTGTCTCTTGGTCATTGCAAAACATTAAATCCAACTATAAACTGTTGATAGTGTGAATAGTGTGATGCGTTGTTCATTAATAAATGAAACATTGTAATTGTTGGCAAATTGCTGCTCTAACAGTGAAATAACACACTTCAGACCATGCTGTTGTATGAAAAGAATACACTTTGGTGTATTATTTTCATGTAACAGGACAGTCTGTCATGTGTTATTCCTTAATTGGCATTCACTTTGGGCACAAATTCTCAGTTAACATAGGTATGAGAAACTGATCATAATTGCAGTTACGGATTTCCCGAAGTTAATAACACGTCCTGTAACACCCCCATCTCAAGAACCAAATTCTGTATATATATATATATATATATATATATATATATATATATATATATGTATGTATGTGTATATATGAGACCTCTTTTATGATTTGAGACAGGTTGGGTAGACCTATATAAAAATATCTATAGACCTATATAAAAAAAGTTTAAGAGGTAAATAATGACATCTGTTCAATGTATACAGTCATATATATTTGAGACCAAGTTTGACTCTGAACCTAAATTAGAGGAACTTAATCCACAATCTCTCTAAAATAAGGCTCCCAATATTCCAATATAAGTTTTTAAATTTGACAGAAGTGTAACTTACATTGGCAACAACAGAACAAGGCTACAGATTGTCCATGCAGCATATCATTAGCTAGTTGCAAACTGTTAAAATGTAGTATGTATGTACATGCTAATGTAACTGATGCAATGAATATCACAGTAGCAAATTCATTAGCAAAATAAAAGTGAGATAGCCAGCACATTACTAGTGTACATACAGCTGCCTCACAATGAATGCTTATTAACAGAGAAAGCACAATTAAATACACTATTTTTGGAGTTTCCTTTTGGGTCTAAAATCATTGATATGGACCCAGCCTACACTTCATCCAAAAAAAAAAAAAAAAAAAAAAAAAGCAGGCCAAGGTGAACAAACTGTTAAGCTCAGATGGAAATCCTCAGCAATATATGTATAAAAAAAACCAAATTGGCCTATTACATGAAACTCTTAATTGAAAAGTACACAAAGTCTCTAAGAAGAGAAGTCCGAGCTTAATATTCAGTAATGCATTGTATAGCACGTTATTCAGAAACGTCTATGATTTATTCAGTAACTGCAATGAAGTAAAAGTGATGAAAGTAATGAATGTGAATATGAACACACTAACAGGTCCTGGGAGTTTTTTGTGTGTATTTGTTTTTCTGTAGACTTTAAATCTTTGCACCAGATTTCTCTTGCTTTGATGGGCGCCTGGTGTTTTTCGTACATTACATTGTAAGCCTTGTTTTCTGGCTTTTCCCATGTTTATGAGCAGTGTTCGGATAATGAACATCAAAAGTAAGTATCTATTTACCAACCTAAAAAGCAGGCTTTTGTGCCCAGGCCTTTGAATGTATGCCATTAAAATTTTTGACGTGGAGATTAGACGATTCTCAGAGCATCTTTGTGGAAGGCAGAAAGAAGAAAGCGCGAGTCAGATAAAACACTTCACTGAAATGAGTGTGACACCAGCAGGGAGAGCATGTAACAGTCACGGCTGTATCTCAGACACCTGAAAAAAAAAAATGGCTAACTGGAATATTTGTATTTTCTTCGAGATAAATTATCAGCACCTCTCCATGAGTCTCAGTGAGAGTTGATTTACATGTGGTAGTGAAGAGTTAATGCTGAAATTACGTACTCTGGATCATTTGCATGTGTGGGGCAGAGTTTGTCAAAAACAGAGGAGAGTCTCATACTGACCTTGAATTTAAGACAATTTTTCTTGTGTTATGTTGGCTTGAGGGAGAAGCAGTGTTCTTCAGTGACTCCAGTACTACTTTTTTTTTCATAGAGAGGACACAGCATCTTTAATCGGAGACACTGCTTATATCCAGGACTGAATCTTATGTGGATAATATTATGAACTATATAAAGTGAGCTGTATGCGTAGCTGATAAGTGCTTGGTCAGCTTGTCCATCAAACCATTACCATGTTTTCTTTACAAAACAGAGCGCATCAAATTAATGAAAACATTGGCATTATGCTATTAAGTCAACAACTCAAAAGTGTGAAATAATAATCATAAAATATCTTTAACTTTAACATTATATCATAGATAGATGGATAGATAGATCACTTTATTCATCCCAGAAGGAAATTCACCTATTACAGCAGCACTTTGGCAGCAGACTTGAGTGGATAGCAGCAGACTTGTGTGGATAGCAGCAGACTTGTGTGGAATCGAAGTGGCAGTGCATTGCAAACACTGTCAACAGTGTAAACATTGTAATCAGTGTGAAAACAGAAAAATGAATGGAAGTGACTGTGCATATGGATATGAAGAGTGGATGGTGGCAGTTCAAATATTCAAGTTCAGCTGTTGACCAATGAGCTTATCCTAAGACTGGCTTAATGCAAAATAATGTGCCAGCACAGTAATGAGCTGCAGGTACTTGTACAGTGTGATCGCTGTTGGTACAAACAACCTACTGTACTGCTCTTTTCTACAGTGGAGCTGAATGATTCGTTTACTGAAGGGGCCCTTTAACAAGTAGGTCATGGAGAGGATGCTGTTTATTATCCAGAGCTTATTGAGTTTCCACCACCACCTCAAAACTGTCCAGAAAGCAGACCAAGACCAAGCCGGCCTTCTTGATCAGTTTGTTGAGTTTTTTCCCCCCAGCATACTGCTGCAAAGAAGACTGCACTGGCTATCACAGACTGCTAGAAGATCTCCAACATCTTGCACCTGAGCTTCCTCAGAAAGTAGAGTCTGCTCATCCTTTTCTTGTACACAGCCTCTGAGTTGACCTTCCAGTGCAGCTTGTTGTCGATATAGGCACCAAGGTATCTGTAGGTGTCAACCAGCTCAATATCTTGACCCGTGATGGTAATGGGGCTGGTTGTGATCCTCTTCCTCCTGTAGTCCATCACCATCTCCTTGGTCTTGGCCACATTGAGGAGCAGATGGTCCTTCCCACACCACTCCACGAAGTTGTCGACCGGGTCCCTGTACTCCTTTTCCTGTCCATCCCTGATATACCCAACCAACACAGAGTCATCAGAAAATTTCTGATGGTGACAGAGATCTGATCTATACTGAAAGTCTGTGGTGTACAGAGTGAAGAGGAAGGGGGAGAGGTTCCCTGTGGTGCTCCAGTGCTGCTCGGCAGGCGCTCAGACAGGCTCAGCTACACAACGGTAGAGGTGTTAGTCCTCTGATGAAGTCTGTGAGATGAAGTGGGGTGAACGGTTGTGAGAGGAGCAGGCTAGAATTGGTGTCGACAGCATGGTGGGAAAAGGTGTTTGAACTTAGGGGGAGTTGGAGCAGAGTGGTGGTGAGGGAGTGGAGAGGATAGTGGGGGAGGGTGTGGTGTTGAACCTACTGAAGAACAAATTCAGCTTGTTAGTTCTTTCTAGACTGCCCCCCACAGGTTGTTGTTTTGCCTTGAAGCCGGTGCTCTGCTTCATGCCAGAGGAGCTTCTGTAATCAGCTGCCACTAGCATGCCGCCATCTTGGATATCATGTACAATAACAGTAAACACAGTGTTTTTAACCTCTACCTAAGCTTTACACTTTCTGCAGTGGTAGTTCTAGTTCACTGTGCAAAATAAAAGGGTCTGTTGGATCAAGCCATATTATTTAATTAAGACAAATCTGCAATGATTAATGTGATAGTTTCACCTAGGACTATTCATGCAGTAATATATTGGTAATATATTAGACTCCTCTTAGATGGTTATTGAAGACTTGCCATCTTGTGATTTATATAATTTTTTTTTTTTGTCTTTTATTTGTTTATTTTCAAATTATATATTTATAGCTATTGAAAAACTCATACTTGAAGCTATTGAAAAACTCATCTCAGGGCACCTCTCCTCAAGAACTATACGCAGGTATTTTTAATAATCTGAATGGGTCTCTGAGCAGCTGCGTAACCCGACTCTGAATACTAAGAACTTTCCCTTTGTAAATACTGATGTAACTTTTGAACTTAAGTCTCTACAACTAAATACAGTCCCAGGTTTTGAAGAAGTCTTTATTTGTCACATATACATTACAGCACAGTGAAATTGTTTTCTTCGTGTGTCCCAGCTTGTTAGGAAGTTGGGGTCAGAGCACAGGGTCAGCCATGATATGGTGCCCCTGGAGCAGAGATGGTTAAGGGCCTTGCTCAAGGGCCCAACAGTGGCAGCTTGGCAGGGGCATGGGGCTGGGGCTTGAACTCCCGACCTTCTGATCAGTAACCCAGAGTTATTAGCTGTTATTTGCAACCTTTATGGTATGTTAGTCTTATTGTGGGACACAATCTACAACAGCATACAATATATTTTTGAATTGTTTTAAACTATACTCGGGTAGTACATTTTGTTTTATATGTGGTTATAGTGGTTTTCCTAACACCATGTGAAGGAGTTTTTCTTGCCATACACTTACCGTATTTGTCTGGCCCTGCCTCAGTAGAGCTGCTTTATGATATCTGCTATGAAAAGAATTTTAAGCTTAAAAGGAATTGAGTCAAATCTTTCTAGCATGATGACCCTTGTAGGCCCGTTTAGGGCCTTTATTAGCAGGGTAATACCATACCTGTATCAAAGTTATCAGTATTAGTGGTGCTTTTATATGGTTGCTTCAGTGTGTTCTGGTGATTAAAAGAACACAGTCACATGAAGAGAGCAGAAACTTTCATTAAGGCTTCTCGGCTACTTCATGTCTGATTAACGCAGTGTTCCTGCAAGGGCAGAGGTAGATTCTCAGATAAGCCTTTTGAACAGAGAATATGCATACCACTTCCTGCTGCCTTAATAATCCATGCTAAAAGATGCTGTTCATCTCTATGCGAACATCATGGGTAACAGCTGCTGTATGAATTCAGTGCAGGCAGACACACAGTAAAAGGTATTGATGGACTCATCATGTTATATCACATCCCACAATCTTTCTCATATCTTCTTTGACTTTGTTCTTTCTGCACCATCATTGTAGCTGCCTGTATCAAGGTTGTTTCACACATTTCTAGTTCTAAAGTTACCCTAATCAGTTTTCTGTATATGTACTCAATGGTGTCCTTCTATTCGACATCTACTCATGACATTATTGTCAGAAGTGGTGTGTGCATGTAACGGCACATGCGTCCTGAAAGTGCACAATATAACTTAAAATTTAAACTCGAAATTCATAGCAACAAGTAGAGAAATTATTCATAGCACATATTCCACACTTCCAAACTTCATAACTTTCAGTCAATCACGTATTTGTGTTTTTAAGTATTATTATTTAAATTGGAAGAATTTATATTTTTGTATAAAGGTGTTTGACAGAATGAAAAACCCCACTTTTGTCATAAACATGATGCTATTGTCATAAAAATTTATGGCTGGGGAAAAAAAAAACTCATGCAGAAATCTAAATGCAAAGGCTTTTTTTTATTGCATCAAGCAAATAAGTGATAATGAGGGGAAATAGTACATATTTCCAGTTTGAATTACTTCTTTTTTTATGTCTGTGGCCCAGCTAAGACTAAATGATGTGAGAAAAACATACTTAAATATTTCTAATAGCAGTGAGACTTAATTGTGAGTTTATTCTTTACATTTCTCATCTCAGTAACAATGTATTTAGTTGTTGTTAGTGAACATACACTATATTACCAAAAGTATTCGGTCACCCATCCAAATGATCAGAATCAGGTGTCCTAATCACTTGGCCTGGCCACAGGTGTATAAAATCAAGCACTTAGGCATGCAGACTGTTTTTACAAACATTTGTGAAAGAATGGGCCGCTCTCAGGAGCTCAGTGAATTCCAGCGTGGAACTGTCATAGGATGCCACCTGTGCAACAAATCCAGTCGTGAAATTTCCTCGCTCCTAAATATTCCACAGTCAACTGTCAGCTTTATCATAACAAAATGGAAGAGTTTGGGAACAACAGCAACTCAGCCACGGAGTGGTAGGCCACGTAAACTGACGGAGAGGGGTCAGCGGATGCTGAAGCGCATAGTGCAAAGAGGTCGTCGACTTTCTTCACAGTCAGTTGCTACAGAGCTCCAAACTTCATGTGACCTTCAGATTAGCCCAAGTACAGTACGCAGAGAGCTTCATGGAATGGGTTTCCATGGCCGAGCAGCTGCATCCAAGCCACACATCACCAAGTGCAATGCAAAGCGTCGGATGCAGTGATGTAAAGCACGCCGCCACTGGACTCTAGAGCAGTGGAGACGCGTTCTCTGGAGTGATGAATCACGCTTTTCCATCTGGCAATCTGATGGACGAGTCTGGGTTTGGAGGCTGCCAGGAGAACGGTACATTTCGGACTGCATTGTGCCGAGTGTGAAATTTGGTGGAGGAGGAATTATGGTGTGGGGTTGTTTTTCAGGAGTTGGGCTTGGCCCCTTAGTTCCAGTGAAAGGAACTTTGAATGATTCAGGATACCAAAACATTTTGGACAATTCCATGCTCCCAACCTTGTGGGAACAGTTTTAAGCGGGCCCCTTCCTCTTCCAACATGACTGTGCACCAGTGCACAAAGCAAGGTCCATAAAGACATGGATGACAGAGTCTGGTGTGGATGAACTTGACTGGCCTGCACAGAGTCCTGACCTGAACCCGATAGAACACCTTTGGGATGAATTAGAGCGGAGACTGAGAGCCAGGCCTTCTCGACCAACATCAGTGTGTGACCTCACCAATGCCCTTTTGGAAGAATGGTCAAAAATTCCTATAAACACACTCCTCAACCTTGTGGAAAGCCTTCCCAGAAGAGTTGAAGCTGTAATAGCTGCAAAAGGTGGACCAACATCATATTGAACCCTATGGGTTAGGAATGGGATGGCACTTAAGTTCATATGTGAGTCAAGGCAGGTGACCGAATACTTTTGGTAATATAGTGTATGTGAATGTGTATAGATTATTTGTATTTTTTTCTTTAATTTTTGGTTGCAGTCTAGTTCATTGAATTGACAGAGTAAGTTTTTTCAGAATAAAACAAGGGTGAAATTCAATGTACAGTATACCAGCATGTAACAACAAAAAAAAAAAAAAACAACTTTACAATTTGCTATATGAACCTCAAGCAGTTCATTTAAGCCTAATTATTTTGTAACTGTATTTTTATTTCTGTTGAAGGGGCTTTCTACATTTATTGGGCAGTTTATTTTTCAGCCTCTCTGTTGTACCAGAGCCACACAAATAACAATAGGATCTGAAGTCCTATAACTCTATCACATAATTTCCTCCTGCGGGACTGGTTTGGGGGGACATCTCATTTTTTTCTTTCCTGACTTTCCACTGACCCTCAGACGGGTGTTAAGTCATTACCTGAGCGTTAGAAGAATGAGTGTTCGGGGCCGAGCTCTGTGGGGTATCGATTGCTATGGCTGTGAACATGACGCTGCAACGTTATTGGGCTGTTTGAGAAAGCAGCGGTATCTTCTGGGAGCTTCTGCATGTTGAATTAATTTTGTCTGAGAAGTAGTGTGTGAACAACACGTTTTAAATTGACTGCACTGTGTAATGGTTTTGTAATGCTGCAACTCAGATCCAATTCCAAATAACACATACAATTAGAGCCACCTCTGTTGTTGGAGTTTCTGGAGTGGGTTTATCTCCCTATAGATCAAAGCCATATTACACGCTTCTTCCCTCTGTGAAAATTCACTTCTAATTGTTTAGTCGCATTCACAAACAATTTGAGGTTTAATTAAATCTATATACAGTATGCTCATATTTAACTGGTTATGGGCCTTTGACTCAACAAGACACCTTCACCTTGTGAGTGTGTGATCTGTAACATAGACAAGGATTCAAGAGATGAGGCAAAAGCTAGGGCAAAAGAATCCACAATGAAAGGAAAAAAAGACTAGAGACCACCAAACAGGAAAGTGGCTGGGGTAGCCATGGACAAAAAAAAGTGGAGTAGAGAGAATAAATGCAAGGAAAGTGATAGAGGGGAAAAAAAAATCTGATCTGTATTGGACATGGCCTATGCTTTAAATTAGTCTCCATTTCACTCATGAGTAGTCGTGTTTAGAAGATATAGATTGTTGTTAGTCATCTAGGCAGCACAGAGGTGATGGAGTACTGCAAAGGGAGTGTGCGTTCTTAAATTTTTGACTGTGAAGGTTTGGTATTATTTTTTTGTTCTGATCTGTACATCATAGACGGCACGGTGCATAACTTCAGGGTTTCTCTTTCGATCCTGCTCTCAGGATACTGCCTGTGTGGAGTTTCACTACATGTTCTCCCTGTGTTTGCATGGGTTTCCTACGATGGCTTTTGAGGGCTGATGTTTAAAAAAAATTTCAAGATTACGAGAATAAAGTCATAATATTTTGAGTAATATCTGATGTTATGTGAAAAAAGTCACAATATTTTGAAAACAAGTCAAAATCCTATGACAAAAGGGTACATATCAGAGCAACATGGGGACATTGAGAATCGCAGGGAGTGGTCGCCTTCATGGCTGTGGATGGATACATCTGTGTGCCATTCAAACAGGGTGTGTAGTTTCACAAGAGACAATGAGAACGATAATCTAAAGGGGAGTTTGCATGTTCTCCCCATGCTTTGGGGGTTTCCTTTCCGGTGTCCTTCCCCAGTCCAAAGACATGCATTGTAGGCTGATTGGCATCTCTAAATTGTCCGTAGTGTGTGAATGGTTGTGTGAGTGTGTGATTGCGCCCTGCGATGGGTTGGCACCCCGTCCAGGGTGTCCCCCACCTTGTGCCCCAAGTCCCCCTGGGATAGGCTCCAGGCTCCACCGTGACCCTGTGTAGAATAAACAGTGAAGAAAATGGATGGATGGATCCTGAAGGAGTGGAACTTCGGTGCTCTTGGCCCCCTGTGCATTATGTCATACAGACTTGTATGATAAACTTAAGTCTTATGGCGAGTCCATATTGCTGAACTGAGTGTGCCGGAGTTACAGCTGTTACACTGTATCGATAGCCTTGAGGGCATTCACTGCCTGCAGATGACCCCTTCAACAAAAGAGACTATCTCCTCCAAGTTGGTGTGTTTCTTTCTTCTGACTAATCCCAATTTCTTGCACAGTCGTTTCAAAGTTCTAATACTAATTATATTCTACTGATGCACCAGAAGTTTAAGTCTTTCTTTATTTGTAAAAAAGAGTACTACTAAAGAATAACTACACTAAATCCCCATTGTATTTTAACACGTATGTTGCTCTGATATGTACCATTTTGTCATAGTATTATGACATTATTTTTTGAAATATTGTGACTTTTTTCTCATAATATTGGATATTACAATTTTTTCTGAATGTATTGAGAATTATTTTTTTCCTCCAAATATTATGACTTTTATTCTCAAAATCTTGTATTTTTTTTTTTAGACAGTGGCTATAAAGGTTTGCCATAGCTTCCTCTGGTTTCCTCCCACCATCCAGAAACATGCAGCTAGGCTGATTGGCTACGGCAGATTGCCCCTAGGTGTGAAGGTGTGTGTGTGTCCTAGTGCCCAGTGTTCCAGATACAGCTCGACCCTGACTGACAATGAATGAATGAATCATAGCTATCAGTTATGGTTATTGCAGGCCTGGGATCATAGCCAGCACAACCATAAACACACACACACACACAGAGACATACACACACCTTTTCCTTTGTGAATACTCTAAAAATACTGCATACTTTAAAAATAAAGGTGGCAGAAATGGTTCTTTAGCACAGTGCCAAAATTCTGTGGGATTTCGTGGTTCTGGCTCATCAAATGGGTTCTATGTGGAACCTAAAGGAGAGATGCTCTGTTGTCTCATTCTACCTTCCTTTGACATACTGTTTGTGTGCTGAATGAAACCTTTTCTCTATTTTGAAAAAAAAAAAAAAGTAATTTTTTGGTGGTGCAACTATGAAACTGAATAATCATTTCCTACCACTTTCACCAAAATGGTTAAAGAATCATTCATAAAAATGGTTCCTGTATAGCATTGATTTTTTCTGGGGGCACCTTTATATTTTAAGAGTGTAGTTCATGCCTCTTTACATTGTTGTATATATTTTTTGCATTTTAGTGTTTATTAATGCTGAATCAATATTATCAGCTTCCAGCTCAGCTTCATTCTGTTTGCTCTTTAACCTCATTAGAGAATATCATGTCATTAGTAAAGCCAGTAATCTGTGTGAGAGATGCGTGTGATGTGGGTTTGTTTATATCCTAGTGTGTGTAGAGAGCGAGTGTAATCAGAGTTGGGAGCCGTGTGCAGTTCATTAGGTTTAGTCGTGCTGAATGAGCCTGCAGTTCTACCGAGCAGGTGAAATATGGATTTCTCTAACAGGGAAACCCTGAGAGCTAATGCAAGCTCTGATTGGAAGAGGAAATTAGCTGTGGTAATAAATTAGCCTGGTGCAGAGTCAACTGGCTCACACATACACACATACACACACACACACACACACGCGCGCACGCACAGGGAAATTATCCACAAGTTTTCAATGTACTAAATATCGCGGGCTGATGGCTGCAGTCAGGTTTACACTTCCAAACTGCCAGTAACGCAAATGACAACACCATACTGTGATTCGCTTGGAGCACAGAAATGTTAGGCTCGCATGATTCGACATTAAAATAATCAGATTACTTTGTAAGCTCCTGACAATCCAGTGAGAGAACTGCCATTTATTCCATTGTTATGTCTGGGTTATTGCTGATAATCAGCAGTTCCTTGTGTGTATCTGCTGACGATTGTGTCGATTCTATGACTCAACATTAATTCAGAGATTTTGAGATTTAGTGCCAGGCTAACTTAGATGTTAGGAGTGTGTCTCTGTGTGCTTATGGCAGGAAAATAATGACAAAAAAAAAAACACTCATCAGGCACAACATGAATCCTTAAAATTTAAGCAAATTGCTTGATCATAAATGACTGATGTATAATTAGGAAGCCCTTCACTACCTGGATGATATTATGTTGAGAAAGTGTGAGGTTTGGGGCTTGATGGTTATTTTCTCTGAAGTGAGGGGAATTGGAAAGAGGTTGGCAAGGTGCACAGAGGCTTGGAGCAGCTTCTGTCCTCAATGTGGTCTAATAGATGTTGGAGATGCAAGTCAGCTCACAGCCAGCGATTTTCCAGGCTGAGTGCACAGTTCTCTTCTTCGCCATAATACAGAACAAAAACACGTTTTCTCTCACAGCTTGTCCAATTGCTGCAAGATGATCTGCTCTTTCACCCTCCTGATGGATGGCCACTGGCTGCACACACACGTCTGTGGAAATCACCAGCTCTTTATTTTCAGAGATATTTAGCTCCTCTTTGGTAGAACACCTCTATTAAAGCTGAGAAGAGCTTTCGTTCCTGCATGCTGATTTATTCATTGTGAAACGCAGGTGTTTGTGGTTCCTGAGTGCACTACAGGTGATAAGATACAGCATCACAGCTTAGGGCCAGGGCTTTTAAGGACCTACAGTTGTTTTTGAATTAACTGTTTACTCTGTAGAATGTTGAAAATCTAATGACATAACGAGTGACTGAGACATAATTGCTCACGTAAAAATCATTAGTACATAAGGAGCAGGAGTTTCTAGATGCTGTAGAATGGAAATGAGACCTCAGGACATGGCAGATCTTTTTCCTCAGCGCTCTTTAAGGGATCTTTGGATAGTTACAGTAAGTGTAACTTCTTATCTTTCTAAAGTGGTTGTTCTTTGAACCTTGTCTGATAGGAAGACGCGATTATACGCATTCTGTGTAGAATTTTAAAACAAAGGGTTTCATTGAATATAGTCAAATGTATTAATTTAGCACAATTATCTGCCAACAGAGCAAGACTATTTCAAGCTTGAAATGAGTCCAAATGTCTAGAAACAGGTTTAGTATTCTTATATTTGGTTTATTGTAATCTTATAATAAAAAATACTAGATAAACATGACTATATTCAAGATGTTTTCATTTGCTAAGATGTCATTTTCACAGTGCATTAACCAGCCAAACAACCTTCGAAGAGCCTGGGAGTGTAGGCACAGGAATTACGAGGATATAATGTTAAAATAAGTTGGTACATCACATTCTTGAGATTTATTTAAAAAAAAAAATCTTTAACAGAGTGAGGGGTCAATGAACTATAGTCACTAATTCAGGCTCAGTACCAGAATGCATTAACGCTTTCAGCCAGCATGGAGTCATTTTAAGGAAGCAGTGATGTTCTAATCAGTAATTTTTAAATCTGCTTTGTCATTCAGCACCATCACTGCCATTTCTGTTCTACATTTTTCTTACAGTCTTTTATAACTTTGTCTTTTTTTGCCAGCTCTCTTGCATTTATATTTGGCAGCTTTATACAGTTCCCTGTCATCACTTCTAAAGAAACTGTGCTTATTGTGCTCATTTTGGGGGGTTCAGTTGTACTATTTTGTATATAATTACAGTTTTAGATGGAATATGCATTAACTACGTAATTAAGTTAATAAACAATTAGTAATAAGTTAATAAATAATAAGATAATATACCCATTGATACAAAGAATGTTCATGTCTGTTTGAAAATAGACAAGTCCATAATGCTTAGTCAATTGTGGATATTTTTGTGGATGGCCACATTATTGCTGTGCTACACTATTTCTTACTTAACAGATTTCAGCTTCTCTTGACAGACGGTGTTAAGTAGGAACAAATAGTCTGAATACTCAAGTTATGATCAGGTTGCAGCACAAACAGTGTTTGTAAATGCCACTGTAGCTCTAATTCAAGACCTTGTCATAGTCGATGACATGAACCCGCTGTGACTAGTGCTTCAGGAAGCGTTTAGACCTTAACCAAGAAAAGCCCTTAAGTGGTGTGTGAGATCTTTTTTGCGTCTGCACAACACCTGTGATTGCCTGACTGAAGAGAGAAGTAAAGGGCTAGTAATGCACAGTACAGGAGTAGTAATGTTGAAAAGTATATCAAATTCATCATGCTTTGAGTGTTACCGAGTGAAATATGCAAGAGGTTTTCTTCATCTATTCTCCGCTTAATTTTGTTTGGCAAAAAACGATGTTTGTAGCTGTGTTGCAAGTTAGCTAGCCCTTGTGTCAGTGCATCTCAAAACACGATTTCAGCTTTCATTGGTGTTTAACCAAATATTGTGTTGTCGATGAAGTCTGTCATATCTGAGCAAACACATGATGAAGCCACACCGTGTCACCGAAGCACAGTGCCGTTTTGAGCAGAGGGATTCCAGTACATTGTATTGATACCGTTTGTATAGAATATGGACATTAGTAGATGAATTAACGCATAGTTGATGTGTTTACTATGCAAACAAGGATGTTGTTCTACAGGGTGTTTGAAAAGACAGGAACCAATGACAGTAAAACTACATATGTTTCATTTTGTATGTATTATTTACAACATATGCTCTGCATTTTCACCCTTTTTTGCTCAGCCGCTGTATCATATTTTTGCAGATTTTTCTCAACAAATTTGGATCAACATACAGTATTTGCTCAAGATATTCCCACTGGTTCCTGAATTTTGGACACCATGTATGTGTAAATCGCATCATGGTTTAGCAGTAGGCACATCTGGAAGATTGGCTCATTGCTGCATCATGATTAATATCAATAATAATAATTAATAGTGCTTCACTAATAATTCAGTTCTCTCATTATTCTAATTATCTGGCTTTATATCACAGCACTATTGAACTTTTGAATCTGTTTGGTCACACAGTGTTGATTAATTTTCTATAACAGCGGCTCTGACATTGGTACCAGCTGTTTTTCAAATCCTAAGTTTATATTAATGCACTCATTAATATGTTTCCATTTCTGTAGTAACGGCTCATTCACAAGCACTTCTATGACAGATGCACCACATAATCTAAATCTAATTAGAAACAGATTCCAAAGCATGTTATTTAACAAATAAAAATATATAACTATTGATAAGGTGAAGCCTATTTAAAATGAATAGAAGGACCGGTGTCAGCTCTTTGCAACAGTCAAAGTTTTCTGACATCTTTAGGACAGAGGAGTTTGCACTTTCTAGCATCTCATTATGATGGCAAGCTGTGTTTTTTTTTCCCGATTAATATAAGACAAAAAGAGAGGCTGGTGAGTGAATAACTTGTTCTGTGATATAAGTGGTATAAGAAGAATAAAAAATAATCCAGTTCGGGGTGATAACAGTAACTCCACTTCATGTCACGCCACATCACACCGCACAGTGTTTGATTATTTTCCTACAACAGCATGTCCCCAAGTGTTTTATTTCTTTTTCAGGTTGTCCAATTCTAATATGAAGCAAAGGGTCAAAAGTCTGAGTCCCGGTTATCAATTTCAGAACACTTACTGCCATATTTTTTACTGTATATCTAAATTAACAGCGTTTTCTTCAACACTTCAAGGGGCCAGGCATTTTAGGAAAAGAGGCAGTGATTCAGTCACTCTGAGGATCAGCTGAGGCAGAAGGGGGATCTTTCTACAGACTTGTGTATATGAGGTGATTGAGATGCAAGGCATCAGGATAATACTGAATCGGTCGCATCCAGATCAAACCAGTTTTAACCAGACCGGCAAGCATAGATATCACTCATTCACCTTATCAAGGGATAAAGCGACAGGTGCGTGGAGTCAAGCAGAAGCCGACCTGAGAATTTTCTTTTTTCCAGATGTAGCAAAAGTGTATAGAAAAGTGTTGACCCTTAAAATGTGTCGGATTTGTGTGTTTGTGCGCGTGTATGTGCGTGTATGCACAAAGGTCTATGTTCCACTAATACCACTATTAAATTAAATGGCACTTGCGGTGTTAAAACACTGGAAGTAACAGTTGTCTCCTGCGTGTAAGTGATATTATTCAGCAGTTATATCAGGTGACCATGGTTTATGTTTGTGGGAATAGCATTGGGCTACTTTGTAATTTTAAAGACCTTTTCTGTTTTCATCCAACACACACACACTGCTAGCTTTTCTGTTTTCGTCCAACACACACACTGCTAGTTTTTCTGTCTTCGTCCCACACACACACTGCTAGCTTTTCTGTCTTCGTCACACACACACACTGCTAGCTTTTCTGTCTTCGTCCCCCACACACACACTGCTAGCTTTTCTGTCTTTGTCCCACACACACACTGCTAGCTTTTCTGTCTTCGTCCCACACACACACACACACACTGCTATCTTTTCTGACTTTATCCTACACACTACTAGCTTTTCTGTCTTTGTCCCACACACACACACTGCTATCTTTTCTGTCTTTTCATCCCATACACACACACACACACTGCTAGCTTTTCTGTCTTTTCATCCCATACACACACACACACAAACACACATGTACACACACACTGCTATCTTTTCTGTCTTTTCATCCCATACACACACACACACATGTACACACACACTGCTATCTTTTCTGTCTTTTCATCCCATACACACACACACACACACACACACACACACATGTACACACACACTGCTATCTTTTCTGGCTTTGTCTAAAAACATTTCGACAGATACGTTTCACCAAATTTGAAATCTGAAATCTGTCCAGTCAAAAGAGAGATTTATTTAGTCCCGTGTTTTGGGTGTTAACAGTCAGATTCTTTAAAAAGTATTTCAGGTTCATTGAATGGCTTATTTTGTATCCATCAGAATGACAGATGGCCTTCAGACTTTCACTCAACGCTTTCAGTAAAATCAGAAATAACACAACCAGTGGTCTAATAGGAGTAGCTAACTGTTTCAGTTTTTGTGTTCTGTGATCCACAAAATGTACCAGGAGTCTGCAGTTGGTAGCTGTGTGTTTTTGTGTGTGTATGTGTGTGTGTGTGCGTGTGTGTTTGGGACATACAGTATACTTCATGCACATGGTTTAGAAAGACATTGAAAAACAGAAAAACAACCACAGAGCATGAAATGAACCTGTTTTCCCCTTAATCCTAAACCTCCAATTGCCTCTGTCTGTTTTTCTCTTACTCTCACATTAGTTTTGTTGTTTAATCACTCTTTCTCTAGCTGACTGCCTCTTTTCACTCACATGCTTGCTCTCATTTTTGCCTTTGAACCTCTCGAAAGCTGAGGGCCTTTGAAAATCAATTGGGCAGAATTGTCTTTTGTGTGACTGTTTGTGAGCTTCCTTTTCTCAGTGTAGTACACTTCTGTCAGTCTCAAGTTCCCAGAGGTTACTAATGGATATGTCCACTCCTCGTACATACCTGTCTTCAATTGGAAAATGTTTCATAATTAGCAGAAAACACTAAAATGTTTTTCCAGAATTAACACGAGGCAGTGTGATTGAAAACTCTAGCTATTTACAAGTTTTTTTTTTTTGTTTTTTTTTTCTTTTTAAATTCCCTGAATGGTTTCTTTGAAGCTGGTGTAATGCATATATTATTCACAGTCTTAAGAAAAATATTTGTGCCATGCTAAACACATATTCAAATCAGTTACAGTGCAGTATGTAGCATACAGTGCCCTCTATCAACACTCTGTTGTACCAGAAGTGTGTTTAGTATCTCTCCACATCATAGAAAAGGGGTTTTGGTCAAGTCCTGTCTCTATGCAGGCTTTTCAGTTTAGTTTTGAATTATCAGTTTGTGTTTGTGTATGACTTGTTCAGGTCAAATATCAAAATAAAGTATTAAAGTGTTGAATATTTTGAATTGTGTCTTAATCATTCCTTCATGTGCCTTATTACTTTGTCAATTAGTCATAAAAGGAAACAACCTATGATTAGACCTCAATTACAGGAAATAACCTAGACCTCACATTAAAAAAAATGGCAGATTGATAGCCTCAGCTTAACTTTCACATGGTTTCTTAAGTACTTTCCATTATTATTTTGCATGCTCTTAACTCATTGAGGGAATTAAGCCCTATTCTGATTGGATTAGTTTATCAGAGGGATGTCAGTAATACATTTTTACACGTCTACTCAGTGATAAAAATCTCGCATTAAATTCTTGACAGCAATAAAATGACCACAGGAGCAGTGAGTTTCTAGCGGGGTGTGTTTTCTATGAATCTGTATGTTTGCGTCACTATGATCACGCTCCTTTCACAGCATGTCGTCTAAGCAGTCGTAGAGCCACTGGAGTAGAGAAGAGGCGCTGGCTCTTATTTCACTTTGGGGCAAACCAAAGTTCCAGCAACAATACAATAAATCAATATTGACAAAGTACACAAAAAGCATCCATTTTTCTTTTCGCGACTTGGAAAGTGTTTACTGATACGTGTGCTACAAGACTAAATATGGCAAGTAGCAGTAGTCAAGCATCTTTTTTTTATTTAAGGAGTGCAAGGCGACAACTGCATAGAAAATCACAGACGTATATGTAACATTATCAGACGAGCGCTGAGTTTGGGGGAAAATAGTAGATCTTTCAGACTGTAATTTTCTCAGAGGAAGACGGACAAAAACACCGATGTGGCTGATCTGGATGGCAATAAAGTCTCAGAGGAGCACCTGTAAACAAGGAAGTAATAGGCATCTGTATGCAAGCGGCATACACTCTCTTAAGTACACTGTTGTGGCTGGCAGGATGTTCCAGGTTTCTTGGAGCATCTGTTACAGTTTTTGTCTTGTGATTATAACAGAAACATGGTCTGTTATTTAATATAACCCATTACTTAACAAAATATGGTCATTCATCTGAAGCACAGAATTTTTAAAATTTTTTTTTTTTTGGCTTTTTTACTGACACAGTAATGCAGTGGCATAACATAAATATGTAAGACAAAATGTAGGGTGTCTAAGACTTTTGCACAGTACTATATTGTAGAGATCAGGTTCATCCGCCATCTTTACTGATGACGATATCGAAACATTTCAGTTGCACCACACCCAATCGTGCAGGAGTGTGAAAACTGCTAGCAGTATCACCTTGAATCTTCTGATTCAAACTACTAGCAGTATCACCTTGAATCTTCTGATCCATAGCAAGAACTTAGACATAGTGGAAGGTGTTGCATTGTAAATGTATTTTTCTTTTAATTAATAGCAGTGTACCTGTCATTATTTAAAATACCTGAGCTCAGTTATTAGCAATATAAACAACATTTATAGAAAAAGACACTCTGAACCTATGAGCTGTTACACCTATCAAACCTCTTTGTACACTGGTGGCAGTGTAGAGGGATGGAACACAATGGCGATTAAAATCATCTTTTAATCTCGCTTGTTCTAATGACTTTACAACATTTTTTATTCTTCTTGGTATTTCCAGGTCACACCTATATCAATATAACTCCTATGTAGCATATTGCCTACTGAAAACATTATTTCAAGCGCACTTCCAGGATATAAATATCCCTTGTGCCACCAGCGAGGTTACAATTTTTGATCATTATTACACACAAGAATTACTTATATTGCTCCTTCCAGCGTACATGTACAAACTAATAACTGCCAAGGCTTTTCTCTCCCCACAATTAAAAGCTGGACCAGCAAAGTAATACAGGAAGAATAGTGTGCGTCTTCGATTCTACACAGTAGGCACTAGTGACCTGCATGAATACACAGACACTGTTTAAAAAAAAAAAAAAAAAAAAAAAAAAAAAAAAAAAAAAAAAAGAAGCTTGGATGAGTTAAAGTAAGGGCCTCTGTGAAAGGATCATCAGTAAACCAAGGCTACTCTAAAAATCTGGCAAACCAGCTATCTGTCAACGACCATGCTCAGTCAAGACAGGTGTATCAGAAATTTCCAAGCATATAAAGAAGAGGACACCTTGTTTGGTGACATATTTTAATTGGCCAATGATCTCAACTGTATATCTGAAAGCTCTTACCCGAATCTCACTGTATATAGAGGCATACAGACATGTCTTGACTTCAGGGATCATGCAAACCCACAGAAGACTTGCTTTCCAATCTGAAGGCCATGCAGACATCGCACTGGACCACACTTGCACTCTTGCAAAATGCAGTGAACATGGGCCTACATGGAATTCTACAGCTTTTGAAATGTGTGCCTCTTATGTCAGGATATTTCAATGCAACAATCCCACAGCTCCTACACACCAAGCTGTCCCAGCCATCTGCGGTGGATCACTGACTTTCTGACAGACAGGAAACAGTACGTGAATAGGACGAAACACAGCATTCAGTGTGTGAGCTCCATGGGGTTTTAAGTTCTATCTTCTGTTCTACTCTCTTTTCATGGTATCCATGACCTTCTACATGTTTTTTTTTTCCTGAAGAAGAGGTATTAATTGATTTTATACTTAAAAGTGACGAGCGTGTATACAAACAGGAGGCAGAACACATGGCATCCCAGTGGAGTTTCAGCGATCTGGAGCTAAACCCTCTTAAAGCTGTCGGGACAATTGTGAGCTCCAGTTAATTAATATTGGTCAGTCAATACAGATAACTCGCTCTTAAAACAGAGCTATATACTATAACTGCAGCTCGTATTCAAATCGTATTAGTCTCATTCTCGTGTTTTTTTCTTTTAATTCCTTTCTTCTAAAGCAACTCTGCAGTGAATCAACTCTTCTTCATCAGTAGGTTGTACTTGCTTGGGGTAATCCTGGTAGATTCAGCAGCAGTCTTGCCAGAAATTATATCCTGTTTTATGAGGGTATACTATAGCATAGCAGACCTGAATATAATTCACAATACAACATAATGAATCATCTGCGTGGAGTTCAGCTTTTTGGCTTATTTGACTTTATTGGAACTTTTTTGTTCCATTCATTTTTACTCTGTTGTAACTATTGTTCTGTTTCACAGTACTATTAAACATAACATTTGTTTCACAATTCCCAGCATTATGTTTAGTATAGTGCTGTAGCATATCGCCTATAATTATACTCATGCACATATGTATATAATCAGTCAGATATGTGCTTGATTGTTTGATTTAATTAATGAAATTTGAAATATTTATTTAGTAGTGATGGAGAAGCAAGGCCAGATGTCTATAAATCATTAATGGTAATTGCAGTAGGCAGTTTTGAGTTCTTCATTGCTGGTCTCCTGTGCTGGTCTCCTGTGTTGGTCTCCTCAGCTGGTCTCCGTAGTGGAGGTGGCATCTGCTAGTGTGGCACTCTGTGGGATTAATCTGGAAAACTCTTTGGTTCAGGTACAGTCTGCGTCACACAGGAGAGAAAAACGGCCATATGTTTGGTTCCTTAAACAGCCAGTGCATGCTGGTGGTTTCTGAATTCAGAATGCGCATGTATTGGCCAGTTTATGCGCAAGACGAAGTGTACAGTGGGGACATGAATAATTCACTTTGTTTGACAGAGCGTAAGAGGAAATGAGAAGCGCTTCAGAGTGGAATAAGAGAGAGTAGGAAAGTGAGAGAGGATGCAAGAGACAGAGAGAGAGAGATGTCTGAAATCTATAGGGACTTTTTATGCAGCTGCCTAGTAGTGGGTATAGCGTAAATATTTCACTCACCATCACTGAGACATCAAAACTCGGCCTTACTAACCGCTTCACATAGTTAATGTATCGTACATTTATTATACACCAGACTGCTGCTGTATCTGCATGCTTGGTTTGTTGTTGTGTGTGTGTGTATGCGCGCGTGTGTGCTGTCCAACCGCAACTGTATGATGTAATGGAGATGAAATATGTATCTCATACTGCTACAGGCTTTTCATGATCATAAGAGCTTCCAGAGAATATCCCTCACACAAATCTTTCTCTTAGTGCCAGAGGAGACAGTTACTATGTACTGATGTACTTTAATGTAGATCTGGCTGAAACAAGGGTTTATTATGTGTTATAGTGCTTCATACTAGAGGTGTAATGATACACAAAATTCAGATTCGATAAGGTAGCGTCCTGATACGATACATTTTCGGTCGCCTGAATGTATATCTTAGAACGATTCTTTGCTGAATAGAACGTTCAGCATGATGAAAGTACAATAGCTGAAACTTAATAATGACACACAGTGTTTCCTTGCTCCATTCAAAAGCTGTGCTTTAGAATTGAACAAAATGAAACATGCTTAATTAAACATCAGCTCTCTGGCCAAGAGACTTAATGTGCGCTGGTGTTCAGGGTTGCCAGGTCTCAGCAAAGTTTCCACCCATCTCAAAAATTGCCTGAAAAGACATGAAACGCAACAATTATGTGATTTGGGAAAGGGAGTTGCATTTTTTTTCCTTTTTAAATGGTGCACACTCGTATCTGATTTGTTGTTTCAAAATTATCCCTATTTGGCGTAAAAAACGTAACCCAGGAAGCCCTGCTAGTGTGAGTGCAGGGGATGTGTCTGAAGCACAGGGAGCTTTATTTCACATTCTGCTGCTAGCTAAAGTCACGCAGCTCTCTGTAGCTCAAACGTGTTTTTGAATCCATATATGAACTTACCAGTTGCTGCAGTGATTTCTTAAACAGCGTGCTGTGGAGTATTGCTGGGAGTGGTGCTGCTTGGGGACCGTGGAGATGGCTTTGGACTGCGGTTCATATGGGCAGTTGTGCTGTGATGGCTTGGGACTGCGATTGCTGTGGTGGCTTAGGCGCTGCTGTTGCCACGAGCAGTTTTGCACTGAGGTCTCCCTCAGTGGACAGCGGATAGGTTCAACAAAACAGACTTCATGTGAAAACTGTAATGAATTTTCTGGTTACACCATTGCCCTATTTATCCATGTAGTACACAGTTATAGAAGGGATTTATTTAGAATTGCACTCTCCGGTATCACCCAGATGAGGATGGGTTCCCTTTTGAGTAAGGTTCCTCTCAAGGTTTCTTCCTCATATCGTCTCGGGGAGTTTTTCCTGGTTACCGTCGCCTCTGGCTTCCTTATTAGGAATAAATTCATACATTTAAAATTTAGATCCTGAATGTATTTATTTCTGTAAAGCTGCTTTGTGACAATGTCCATTGTTAAAAGTGCTATACAAATAAAACGGAATTGAATTGAATTGAGGAGTAGGCTTCCCTGATTCGACATACAGAGGAAGTTACGCACTTTTTCAGAGGCTTAAATGTTTATCATACCTCACAGAATATGTCATATTTTAAGAAGAATAATCTACTTTATTATGCAGACTATTGAATATATTTTCTGATACACAGATTTATTAAATGAAGAGCCTTGTATTGAACGATATGATACGATACACCGTATTGTTACAGCCCTACTTTGTACATTATACTGCTTAGCATGCTTGTGTTACTTTTTCTACATTATCCAAAGATTACCCAAGTTTCTGCTTTCTTGGACAAAACAAGCCTCTTGTATTGTTAACTATATTTGGACAGGCAGCCTATAAATATATGTAGGCGCATTTTTAAAATTTACATCCAGTTTAAATGATTTTATACTGATGTGATGGGGTCTCTCATAGTGAAGTGAACAGATGGCTGAGGTGGGTCTCTATCAGCAGCTGTGGTGGGATAGGTGCCATCAATCTACTTCACATCGGCCACCAACTCTCAGTCAGGTGCCTCAATAGTGAACTCTTGGCCACAGGCTGTTCTCGATAAAAATAAAGTAGACTTGTACATGATGTTCAACATGATCTCACACTCGCAGATGCATTCAAATTGACGTTAGGGTTGGGGGCAGAGCTTGAGTTTTACTTTTTCTTCTCGTTTTATACATACAGAATTAAACAAATAGAGAAATTTCTTATGAGATCATGTTGAGTTGGTTAATGAGCTTACATGTCAGGGTGTACAAAAACTAAAAGCACATATACATAAATATTCCAGTATTACACAGCAAGAATAATCACACAACTCTCAATTCTGCACTTAATTCACTGTCATAGCGTAGCCGTGGGATATCCCTTTTTCTCCCAGAACCAAAGTGTGTATTTTTCTTGTCACAAGGAAGGCACAAGCTATCAAGTATTCTAAAGAGCTTCTCTAATACCCCTAGAGTAATTAAAATAAGATCAGGCGCTAAGTGTACAGATAGTTGCTTTCATTAGGTTCCATTTTTCATGTAGTATAAAAAAAGTTACATATTGCAAATATATAAGAGAGTTAATTGAACACGTATGGATTCTAATTCTTCTTTCTACATAGTTTTAGTAGCTTCCATTTTTAACCTATGACCACCAACTAAATTGGGAGCTCTAGCTTTCTCAAAACAGGGTCCATATTTTCTTACGTAGTGTTTGTCTTATGTATTATATATTTCTTATATATTTCAGATATATTTTTTCTTACATTAGTAATATTTCTCAAAGGCAAAATACTGCAGCAGGTTAGCTTTTTACGTAGTGTTTGCTTTATGCCACGTGTGATATTTCTTTTGAAAACAATTTTTCTTTTGTTCAAAGGTCTTCTCTCTTTAAAGAAACCACCACGTTTGGAATATTGAGATTAAGTTTGAGCTGATTGTTCAATATTACTCTATGTGTGTGTGTATGTGTGTGGTCCTAGGAGATATATGCAACTGAATGCAACAGTGGTGTTACTTTGATAATTTCTGTCAAAATCTAAGAAAATTTCTTCAAACTTTTTTTGCTATTATGTTTATTCAACAGTCCTCGCATTGCTCTTTAGATTTACATTTACTTTAATTTAAATGACAGGTACTTTTATTCAGAGTGAAATACGTGAGGCAGAATTATGAAAGGTACAATCAGAAGAGTGAAAAGTGTGAAACACAATATAAAATAATAGAATTAGCAAACACTTTTTAAAAACAAAATAAATTTAAACCCAAGAAAAAACAATCATACGCTAGATAAAAGTCTAAAAATATTAAATGTAAAAATGTTGGATTGTAGCCTGTGTGTGGAAAAATTAGCTATGCAAAACCACTTTCCCCTCCAGATCCAGAAAGCTAATGCTGCATTTACGGCACATGGGAGAGTTTGGGAGATACAAAAAACTTCCTTGTTTCCAACTTGAGTGTATAAACGCATTCACACTTTCACACATTCACACATTCTTGCCATTCTATTTACTAGATAGAATTGGTGGGGTTTTTTTATATTCATGTCAAATATATGAATATAAAAAAGCATCTGTTCTATCTAGTAAATATATCTTCCTAATCTTTAAAAGAACTGAAGCTTTAATTCATTATAAGCTGAAATATATACTAACATTCCTATTTCATGATTCATTCATTCATTCCACAGTTTTCCAGAGTTTAGATGATTAACTGTCTACAGAGCATTCATTCATTCATTCATCCAATCATCCATCCATCCATTCATTCATTCTTTTTTTTTTTTTTTTTTTTTTTGTGCTTCTGCTGTTGGATTCCAGCTCCTCCTGCATTCCCAAACCATATTTATGAGGTGCTCGAGCCATGGTAACTGACTACTCCTTATTTGGAGGAGCAGTGGCTCTACTCTGATCCTTTCCCAGATTGCCGAGCTCCACACCCTATCATTGAGAGTAAGCCCAGAAACCCTGTGGAGGATCTTCACTTCTGCTGCCTGTGGTTGCGACCTTATTCTTTCAGTAACTACCAACAGCTTGTGACTATAGGTGAGGATGGGGATGTAGACTGACTGGTAAACACACAGCATCATCTGAAAACTCACCTAGTCTATCTACTACTGAGAGATAATACTTAATAAAGCAGGAGATGTGCACCTTTGTCTTGACTTTCATATAATTACATAGTAATTATGGACAGCGTCAGAACCTGGACTCCTGTTGAAGGCCTAGGCCAGAGCTTCACAAGGAGGTCTCAATCAATGTCAAGCTTAATTTAAATACAAATTAAGAAATATGTTGAATGAAATAGATTAAGCCTGTTGTGTGTGGAGCATCTCTCTCTCTCTCACTGTATTTTTGAGTAAACAGTAGTAACACTAGTGCATAGTGGAAGAAGCCCATTAGCTTTGCTCTGAGCAGCAGTTTAAAATCTGCTCAGTTTTTCTTCCGCTGCCTCACAAAGAGACCAGGCTGTGCTGTGGAGAGAAAAATGCATGTGACCTTTGCATGAATTAGACTGAAACGACAGTTTAGAATATAATAAGCTTGTGCAAGCAAGTGTAAAGAGAAAGAGAGGGAGAGAAAGAGAGAGTGAGAGAGAGGGGTCACTGTTAGAGTGATAGCACTCAGATAGAGAAATCCATTTCGGGAAAAAAATGAATTAGGACAAGGGAGGACAGTAATGAAAGTGAGAGATGGCCAAATTGGCGATGTTCACTGGGATGAGAGAGGTGGAGTGGAGAGATATGGAGAGATGTGGTACTGGAATGAGGAGACTGATTTTACCCATTGATACTGAGAGGGAAACACAAAGGCACATGAACAAATTCGCTGAAGGCTGCAGGGTGTGCACACTGATCCAACATAGATCTCAACTATACTCAGTATAGAGGTATGAGCTTTAAATGTGATGATCATGTGATGTACAGTATTAGATGGCATTTAGTTCCTCCTGTTTGATCTAAAAGAACAATTTATTAGCAGGCAATTCGTTTTCACCTGAGCACTCAGAAATGCACAAAAGGCTTTCGTGGTTTTTTTGGTTGAGACACATTATCTAAATGTGGTGCTATCTGTATCTTGAATTTCAGTAATCAAGGATGATGTGCTTGGATTTCATTCAATTTCATATTAATGAAGTTGTAAGAAAGGGCACAAATCCTGCTCTTAAACAAAACCTCTACTCTGTGCACAGTAAATACATTTATATTGAAATATTTGTGGTGTGTTTAGTGATTCTGGTGTTAATTTGTTGGTTTTCATTATTCCCGTGAGAAGTTAGTGGTTGTCTGCCACACTGACGTCACAGGGTGACATTGCTAGCTCAGTTACAACGCTGTTTTTTAGGAGAAAAAAAATTCTCATACATAAGGGATAACAATCAGATTTTGCTGTTAGCTCCCAAAAACAAAAGAGCAACAGCTTCTTTTCTCACTTACCATTTTCCAGAGACATTCAACACATAATAAAGAGAAATCCACCATAAAGTAGTGGAGATGTTGGTGCAAATGTTGGACTCAAAGTTCCAGTCTGCAATGCTCAGCTAGATAGTGATCTCTGAGATGATAACCACGATGGCACTGATGGTCACATTGGCATGAAATTTGAAGCTTCGGAAGCTGATCTGTTTGAGCAGAGTGCACACATGAGGTGGTGAGAGAGCCGGACGGAATAAAAGACTAAAGCGCTGCTGCATCACTCTCTTTAGGTAGAGATGAAGCGAGGGCTAAACCCCTCACAACAGTGTTGTGGGCAATGTAGGAAAACGTTAACCAAAGTGGAAATACGATATTTCGATGAAAGAATTTTAAACAAATAACTGAGAATTTTATTATAAAGTAAATCTGGGATGCCACTGGAGATCACATTTTAATTATAAAGATTAATATGCAAGTCATTCAGGGTGGATTTTTCTTTTAGCTTTCACCTTAACCTTGACAGCCTTTCATGAGAAATAGACCATGTTAAAGTGTAAGTGTGTGTGTGTGTGGTTGTGTGTGGTTGTGTGTGGTTGTGTGTGGTTGTGTGTGGTTATTGTGTTATGATTCTTGCCAAGTGATGCAGCATAACATATGGTCAAGCCTGATAAACATACACACACACAAACAAACACACACACATTGTCAGATTGCCCATTCGACTCCTAACCAAAGATTGTCCGCCTAATTCATACTGTCTATTAGATGCTTTGAAAATGAGCTGTGATGATGATATTAGCATGAAATCAATAATAATTCTCTATATGACTTTATTCATTTTCTTTATATACATATATATATATATATATATATATATATATATATATATATATATATATATATATATATATATATATATATATATATGGATTATATAATTATATAATCCATGCATTATCCTGTAAAATTATTCAACAATAAAGAAAGCCTTGCACACAACTGCAGTATAGCTTGTTACTGCATGGTGATAAACCTTAATATGCTACAGTATTTTTTCCTCATGTGTATCTGACGAACGTCTAACCTTTCTTTCTTTTTTGTCCATCACTCTATTTTCTGTCCCTCCTCTATAATCCCCTCTAGTGTCCCCCCTTTCTCCTCCCCTCCTTTTCCGTCCTCTTCTCTTCCGTGCGTGTCTGTGTGTGTGTGTGTGTGTGTGTGTGTGTGTGTGTGTGTGTGAGAGAGAGAGAGAGAGAGAGAGAGAGAGCGAGCAGTGCCGGGGTATGAGTGTGTGTGTGTGTGTGCGCGTGAAAGGGCTATGCAGTCAGTGCTCCACACACACGGAGCATGCTTGTGAGTGGAGGCTCCGGCCAACATGAGCCTCCCGAGCCCAGAGCGCGTCCACAGCATCAGCCCAAACCCGCGTGCACCCTCCTCCCTTTCTCGCTCCCTCCCTCACTCCCTCCCTCGCTCCCTCTCTTCGTCCACAAGCCTCAGCCGCACCGCCTCTCCCGCGCCAGCCAGGGGGACAGCTCCCGCAGTTCCCACGGTGACGGTTGCCGAGCGCCGGCCTGCCCCATGGAGGAAGCCCAAGGCAACACGCTGGTCGTCCGCATCGGCATCCCCGACCTGCAGCAGACGGTGAGTTCACTCGTCTCTCCAAACTCTCCCCTCTTTCTCTCACTCCTCTCTCTTCTCAGTAGAGCTTTTTTTCCACTCTGTCCCATTCTTTCTTCGTTGCCGGTCCACCTGCACTCTCTCTGACATGCTCATTTGTTTTTTTCACTCTTTCCCTTTTCTCTCTGTTTCCTGTCTAAATAAATCTAATAAGCCCTCTTCATTAGCGGGACCAGGGCTGACTTTGACAACTGAGCACTTAAGCAGGGAGAGCGAGTGGTGAGAGAGTGTTTGCCTTAAGGGACTGTGTAATTCTTACAAAGGGTAATTTTGCCTCTTGAGCTGTCAAACTTGACAGGTAGTTGCCCTGTAGTATACTGTGTCCTCGCGGCCTGTTCAAGAGAATCGCACATATGGCTGTGATGGATAAGGGGCAGAGGGAGTGAGAGAGAAAGAGAGAGAGTGAGAGAGAGAAAAGGCAGAGAATGAAAGAATGAAAGAGGCAGAGAGAGGCGGGGTGCCTCTTTAATTCTCTCCTGCGTTCCATTTCTCTGAAGTGTAGTTACTTACCTGTACAATTTCTGAGGACAGATCATGCTGTAGCTGTGTAATTAATTCCGTTTCTAAGTCCAGTAGGGATTGCTGTCTGATTGTGGGGATCTGCCCTGCTGCTGTCTGTGAAACATGTGGAGCTTTTGCTGCAGGCTTAATTGGCATCTGTGTGTGTGTGTGTGTGTATGTGTGTGTTTGTCTGCATTCACATACGTCTGCTTGATTTATGCCATTTGAGGCCTTGTTGGGAACATCAGTCTTGTACAGACACTGTAATGACAGAGGTTGTTAGAAAGACTACTTGCAATTGACTTGTTTGGTGGATAATTTGTTGTTTTGTAATGGAACTCGCTGGATGCTGTGTCGTGTCCCAGCAAGTTTTATTATCACGACTTCCTCTTATGACTGATTTTTTTTTTCCAGTGAGAATCATGACTGCTGTAGAGAAATGCCCTCAGATTTCTTTGAATTATTGGAATTATTGCCTCACACAGATTTTGGTCTGACATGGACATCTGTGCTGTGTGTGTTAAGCAGAAGTGATCAGTGACTCTCCTATTCCACTGTGCCTGAAACTCTTCTTATCTGCATCGCTTCTCTTCTTTCTTTGTGTCAAAAACTGTTTGGGTTCATATAGTATGTGTGATCCCAAATAATAAGAAAGTGGCAAAAGCCTGTCCAGATGTCCGTTCATTAATAGGTGTGTATGTGTGTGTGTCTGTGTGTTTGGTAGAAGAACTCTTTAAAAGAAGAAAGCCGGAATGTTGGTGTGTGTGTGTCCTTTAGGGATGCCTGTGCTGCTGTGCTAATAGAGCAGGGTGAATGAGAGCACAGAGAAATCTGTAAATGTCACACTTTCACAAGCAACTCTGCTCCGTGCTGCTTTCAAATGTTAATGCACACATGCTAAATGTGAGCACATTCACTCCATGCATTGGAATACACAACACTCTTACTAAAATGAAAGGAATGCATTTTAAGGGCAGTCTTGTGTGACATGTTCTTAGTTCAGTTTAATGTGTTTTCTATAGAATCTCTAAATTTGATGTATACTTTAGAATATAACTGTATGTATGTATGTTTGCATTTGTGTATGTATGTATTGGTGTAACGTGCCACTCTGTGTATCAGTCTAGTGCTCCAAATATTTGTATCTCTATCTGTATTCAGATTTAAAACCACGTGGGGGCGTGGCCTGGACCCCACTACTATTACAAAAGTTGACTCAAACTTGTAACTGGTTTTGACCTCCGACTAGGAAAAACCAAACAAAATGCACCAACTTGGAATTCCCACTTGTAAACATGGGACAGACTCCTCAACCCCCAGTTCAACAAGTGATGCCAAGTAAACATGGCTACAAAAAAAAAAAAACACTGTTAAATGAGTTGTGTTGTTTATACAAGTATTTGCTTTAGATCAATCAACATACGTATTAGCTTGTAAAAATCTGTAACACTATATGTCTATACAGCTCGCTGCTTTGAGGACCTAAATATACATCACTCATCACAGCTATCTGGATAGCTTGATGCTAACAAACATGGAGACGCCCATGGTTTTTTTCTTTGTACTTTGTAGCTCGAATGCATAGAGGTCGAAAATGACTTCCCTCTTCTGAGGTAAGTCAAATGCAGCATATGACAGGAAACACTGGAAAAAACCCCAGAGGTAGGAATGCCAGCACTGTCAGCACGTCATAAATAAACACTGTAAATGCATCGTGCACTGTAGTCTTTGTTTGTCCCATGAGCTTCATCTGAGCTCTCACTCGCAACTGAATGAAAGTAAAAACCTCTAGCTTGCGCTACTTTTTTTGTTGCGTCCCATGGGATCCCAGTCCCAGTGCACTATGGACCTTTCTGGCAAGTTTTCTTTAGAA
Organism: Pangasianodon hypophthalmus; assembly: GCF_027358585.1. NCBI lineage: Eukaryota > Metazoa > Chordata > Actinopteri > Siluriformes > Pangasiidae > Pangasianodon > Pangasianodon hypophthalmus. The sequence goes on along the minus strand of NC_069715.1, from coordinate 7,693,171 downwards.
AAAAAGTGCCTCCTATTCGTATCTGTATTTGTATCCATTTAGAACACCTTATATGTTCAGTCTGAATAATGTATTCATATTTAGTTACAGTACAACTCTAATATGTATGTATTTATGGTATTTGTGATATTTGGGGTACACCTGTCAGTATTTTGTAGAGTAGACTTTAGATTAACAATTTCTGCCCTGAACATGAGTACCAGTACAATACCTGTCTGTGAAAACTAAAACACAAACCTGACTTCTTTAGACTTTAGCCAGTCAAACATACAGTATTTTAGCGTTTTTGAAACTTTTTTTTCCCCCAAATTGATGACAGCTCGTTTGATATCGCATCTATTTCTCATACTCCCGTGAATTTTTAGAGTGCTAAGTAGCTTTTACTTCAGCAGGGACTCTTTCAGTAGGGACTCTTCCACCTTACATTTTACTGTACACTTTCCCAGTAACCATGGGAAATGCATTAGCCCATTTTTCCATTAGCCCATGAGAAATTCTGCATTAGCCCGTACAGCGTACACCATCATGTCTGTATTTCGAGCCTCTGCTTTTAATTCGCTGTTGTATCAGCTGTTAAACAGTGAAAGAGATTAGTTAAGGCAAAACAAAAAAAAAAGGAAACTAAAATGATGGAGAGGAAGTGAGATAACTTGGTATGGTTTTTCTGGTCCGAATCTTTTACCATGAACAAAGCTGTGGCCTCGAACATTGAACTCTGTGGGACGCAGCAGAGAGCAGAAACGCAACAGGATTTGTGAGATACTGGGATTTCAGTGGTGAGCTCAAGATGGTGATATTCACAGATGACCTTTTCTCCCCACTCCTTCCTCTTTCCATCATGCATAATCTTCATCTCTTCTCTCCTGTCTCTTATATGCCCACAGCCTTTTATGCACTTTTAAGCAGTAACTTGGCCTTTGTTCTTGAGGCTTCCTGTTAGTTTCCATCTTCTAGTTTTGATCTCTTTTCCTCATTATTGTCAGCGTTAGCATTAAGGGGTAGTTTGTTGTGTACATATGTTAATGTGAGTGCTGGTTTTCTGCTGATTATTTAAGGGATAATGACATTCATAGTATTAATTATATTATGCAGAATATGTGACTATCAAAGGATGATTTCTTGGCAAGTGATGATATCTTAAATAAAGGAAAAGTAATCTAATATTTCTCATTATAAGATTATTGTATAACAAATACAAGACCATTAGGCCTATTTCTGGATATATTTACTCATTTCAAGCTTAAAATTGTCTTATTCTATTGGCAGATAATTTAGCTTCTTTCTAGAAATACTTATAAATAGGCTTAATAATCTTATATTTGTTTAAAAACCATCTAATATAGAGAAATATTTGTTGGATTTGCCTGCAGTAAGGGAAGATAATTATTCTGACATTTTTGTCATTTTCTTTCCAACTGCATATGTTTGAACCAATTGTACCTGGTGTCATTATACATTGCCATTGGGTGGGAAGATTTCGCACAACAAATAGCAGGTGAAGGAGCTATCTAAAGTTCATGGAACCAGAAACTATTCATCCCTGGACAGGCGGACCATGCAAAATTTCACAACATGCTCTCAGACTAATGATAAGGAAGATAAGAGAGAGGCCAGCCGTCACTGGAAAAGAGTTGCAGGATGACCTGAAAGCAGCAGGAACAGCAGTTACACAGAGCACAATAAGCAATGAACTGTACTGCAATTATCTTTATTCGTACACCTCACACAAAGGTCCTCTGCTAAAAAAGCACAGAGATGCACATTTAAAATTTGCACACAAGCATATAGACAAATCAGAACGTCTTTTGAACAACAGACAAAAGACAAATAGAACACTTTGTCAGTAAATGCTTGGAGAAAGAATGGTTGCGTGTATGATCCCAAGAACTCCACACTCACAGTGAAGTATGGAGGTGGGAGCATAATAATATGGGGCTGTTTCTCTGCAAGCAGTACTGGGGCATTGCACGTCATTGACGAAACCATGAATGAAGTAATGCACCGGCACATATTAGAGTAGAATTTAATCTCATCAAATACATACTTTTTTGTTCACATTTTTAAGTCAAAAGATATTGTAAATTTGAAGTGGATATATGTACTTATTTCCCCTCACTGTATATTCACTGTATATTCCCCTCACTGTATCTTCAATTAGAGTATATTCACTGTATACTCTAATTTAAATTTTTATTATAAAGAACAATTAAAATTAAGTAGAAAAAGTCAGCTTTAATAAACTGTAATGGGTGACCTTTAGCAGAAACTACAGCTCTAACTACAGCTCTAATCTCCCTATAGGACCAATTACAATAATATAAAATAAAATGATCATGTTTATTATTTGTTTGCAAATCTTTTGGAGAAAAGGTCTCCCTGTGGAAATGTGCATAGAAATCACCCGAGGCCGGGTCTCTTCCCAGGTGATGCTCTGCCAGGGCCATAATGCAGCCATTTGCAGTTTTTTATTGTTTCGGAGGCTTTTTGCCTCCAGGTCTGTCTGTAGTAAGTGAAATGCATGCTCAGTGGGGTTCAGGTCAGGTGAATGACTTAGGCAGTCCACCTTTGAAGAAAACTCTATAGTTGCTTTAGCAGCATGTTTTTGAGTCAAGTGCTGGTCATTGAGTTTTTAGTTAGCTCTGAGCAGTTAAGATGCTTCTGCACAAGTCAGAAATCATTCCACTGCCATCAGCAGTCAATCATTGCAACAATTCAGGCTCTTTTTCTGGCAGCTCAACATGTCCATGCCACCATTACTCACATTTTTCTCCACACTTCCCCCTTTCCATCACTCTGGCACATCTTAATCTTCATCTCATCTGCCCAGAAGACGCTGTCCAATATGTCTGCAGCCTTTAACCAATTACTGGGCCTTTTGTTTTTGAGACTTACTCTCAGTTTGCATCTTCAGTATCACTCTTTCCAATCATACCAGTGGGACTTGGTTTTGACACCTCTTATGTTGTGTTATGTGGTTCTGATTGACTTATTTTGAATTTCAGCCTCGTGATGGCTTGTTTTACCGACTTTGTTACTGTTGTCTCTTCAGACCATAGAAGTGTCAGACACCGAATGCAAATGCCACATCTTGAATCAATTCAAGACCTTTTACCAGTTCTCTTGTGTATCATCTAAAGAGTTAATGATGCAAAGCGGACCAGGAAATAACCGAGCAACATTTTGGTACTCATAAAAAAGGGGGTACTATGAATAAAAAGGGCTACACAGGTCCTACACAGTTCACTCAATATGAACATTTATATTATGCTGCATCCATGTTCAGTGTCTTATAGCCTGAACCTGAACTAGGTGTGTATCAGGACTGTTAACAAAAAAAAAAAGTTGTTTTTTACTGTCATTCAGGACATTCAGGTATGAGTCTCAGAGGACAAAGAAAGGCCAGAAAAGTTTGGCAGAAAAGTAATTTGTTAGAGAAGTCATCGATGAGTGGTGCTCATTAGAAATTAAAAATGAATGACTGTAATGCAGATATATGATCATTAAATGTGTAATCCAAAATCAGTATTGCAGTTCATACATCTACCTTCTTGTAATTTTTCTTTCTATTAGTATCATTTAGCAAACAATCTCACACATAGAGTATCAGGGATGTTAGTAATGAGTAGCTTTAAACAAGTTCAGATATTCAGTATTCCCTAAAGACTTGTGGAAAGTCAGGCCATTTTGTGTAGTAATACTGAGTCAAAGTGATTGCAGTATAATCTTGAGGTGATCACTTATTCACTCCGAGGAACTGATAAATGAGTTCTAAATATCTTCAGGGTTATAACACAATTCTAGTCACCTTGAACTCTACTTCTTAATGATTTTTATGTCTTATTAGTGAGTCAAGTTGTTTATGTATGCTATTTATTAGATAATTCAGTGACTTTTTTTTAACCGAACAGCCATTTTAAGTTTTCTCTTTTTCTCATTTATAACCTTTATTTGGATCAGTCATGCCTTCCCAGTTGCCATAACTTTGCAGAGTGAAATCAGAGCTCAGTACACAGAACACACCTCGCAATGGCAGGACAGAGGTTAACAGGAACTCCCACATTAACTGCTATATTGATACAAACATGTACATTCTATATACAGCCTACACTAAAGATGGGGGGAAAAGCTATTAATATTCCTGAATTTTAATGATGCTAGTCAGATGTGATAAATTTAGATATTGCCCTGCATGGCAGGGACAAAAATACAATAAACCAACTTGGAAGGCAATAAGCCAAAGCTATTCCCCTGTGTGTGCGGAACTCCAGACTTTGCTGACGTAACATAACAGTCGGGCATATTCCACTGCAAAATCACTTGGAGTGAAAATAAATCAGAAGCATGTGGAAGTGCCAAGCTGTCTGAGTTTATTTTTGAGTTTATTCCAAATTATTTGTTGGGACTTCATTTCTATGAGGCATCTTTGGATCTATTTCTAAGTTTCGGATGTCTACACATAAGGCTCTCAAGTGGCGTGACAGAAAGGCTTTCGCTTTGACATCGGAAGATTGAAACTGGCCATGCTTTCTGAGTGGGACAGATGGCATACTCTACCTCCCCTGTCAATCAAAGTGACACTAGTCAACTGTGGACACTTATGAGCTCATGTATGTGGAAGAGGGCAGTTAGGTTCACATGTGTCTCTGAGGAAGCACCGTGACCAGACTGGGGGAGAAAATGGGGAGAACAAAAGATATCTTAATGTGTGCCAGCAAGGGGAATGCTTATCATCTTAATTAATGTTTAATATGTCCAGTGCAGTATTTTGTTTTAGTAACTAAATGTCTATGAAGATATTCAGTCTTGCAGGTCGTAAAAAAAATCTTAGCGTTCCTTCATTCATCTATGAACTGAAAACTCTCTCCATATGAATGCAGAAGCTTCAAGTTAATACTGTAATTTCATGCAACTTGATTTACTACTTTACTACCATGAACAAGTTTGCATAACATTTAACTGTTAAATGCATACATCACTAGTGACCTCTGTACCTCATCCATTTTTTCAGTCTCCCTCCTCTTTAGTTTTCTTTGACCTTTCTACGTTGAGCAAAAAATTTTAATGCCGGCCTAATACCAGCTCAAAATACAAAAAAAAAAAAAAGTGCTTTAATTTCTGTTCAATTTCAGTTTCTGTTCAAAGTAAAATTTGGTTCTAAAGGCCTCCTATCCTCTTTCTGCCTTTACTCTTCTTTCAAATCTTTTTCCTTTTTGATTTTTTTCTACTACTTCCCCCCTTTTTCTCTCTTATGGGTTTTGTGAGTTGGAAGGCATCTTGCCCCCTCTTCTGGCATGCCTGTTTGGTTGGCATGATGATGCCATCCATCACGATGACTGTATGGTAGCAGCAGTGTGGTTTGTGGAGGCAGCTCACGTTCCCCTGATGCTATTTTTAGCTCATTCAACAACAACCAGTCCAAGTGTGCGTGTGTGTGTGTGTGTGTGTGTGTGTGTGTGTGTGTGTGTGTGCGCGTGTGCGTGCGTGCTGCTGGGCCATTCAGGCTGATCACGAGCTCCACCTCTATCTCACTCTCTGTCTTTCTGTCACTCCTTTCCGTCTCTGTGTCACTGTCTCTCTCTCTTTATTTGTCTCTCTCACGTTCACAGAGCCATATCTGCCCTGTGTTTACAGTTCAAAACCTTTCACTGGGACAAAGACAGCTTTGGACTGTGACTCTAAACTGCATGTCATGTCAGACAATGGAGCTAATACATCTATCTACCACTAGTGTATATTGTTTGTGTGTGTGTGTGTATGTGTGTGTGTATTGACACGAACCACTGCATTGTAGCCCTCAGACTAACTGCAGTATATTTAGGGCTTTCCCTGTACTCCTCCCTACAGCTATAATAGCCCACGTCTCTGTAAGCCGTACTGATCACTGCATGAATTATCTGTCGTATTCACAGAAGTTAACAGTAGCTTCCAGAAGAAGCCGAAACCACACACTCGTATCATAGCAGGAGGTTATTCAGAAAGGTCAATTTTTTCACCACCATGCTAATTATGGATTCTGCAGGGGAGAAATGGTGGAGTAATTGTATCCTGTTTATTCATGGCTCATGTAATAAGTCAGATGAATAGTTCAATCAGAATAACATTTCTCACTCACCGTTGGTCAGACGTGGACATTATTACACGACTCACCACCAAGCATCCAAATTAACTACCAATTAGCATGACTAAACCATGACACATCTGCTTGAAACTTTGTTTAGTTGCCATTTCCCATGAAAACCTGGCTGTCGAAGTTAAGGTTAAAGTGAGAATTAAAAGAAAAATCCACCCTGAATGATTCAATTTTCAACAGCGTTTATTTTGTCATGAAATTATGAGTTGACTTTTTTTTTAGTTTAAACATCTTTCACTGACATATTGGTCTTTTTCACTTTGGTTAACAGTTTCCTATGTTACCCACAATGTCATTTTACCTACTGATAATACTGCTAGTGGGAATTGGTTGTAACATCATGTCTACCTGAAGCGAGTGATGCAGCAGTGCTTTAGTGTTATGGACTGTCCAGCTCTCTCACCTCCTCATATGTAAACTCTGCTCAAACATATCAGCTTCCAAAGCTTAAGCTTTCATGCTAATACAACCGTCAGTGCCATCGTGCTGGTCATCTTGTAGATCACTAACTAACCCAGCGGAGTCTCTCCCGTAACTCAGCACAACTGCTTTGTATAGCTGTCTTGCATTTTCAGACTTTGAGTCAACGTTTGATCATTTTAATATAACATGTCTAAGAAAACTGCATTTTTTCCACTGTATATGTGAATATGAATTGAGTGACACTGCTTAATACTAAATTATTTTGATGTTTTTCATTTGTACTGTATGTTCATAAACTAATCTTTTACGTTTCAGTTTAAAGCATGTCAGCACAACAAACTGTCTGTCTGAAATCTTTACTGCAGTCTTTTCCATTTTTCCTGGTTTTCCCATGCACTTCCTTTAGCTGTACTTCAACCCATTTGTGTAGTGAGTGACACTAACACTGAAGGACACTGATGGCCCCTCTAAGCTTGTCAGTTAGAATGAAAGAAGATTTAATTGCAGCTGAAAAGTAGAAAGCGTGTCAGATGCGTCCATCATCTCTACCCCGTCTCTAACAGAGGGTTTTTGCTCATCTGAAGTTTTAGCCTTTAATGGACTAGTAGACTGTCATTAAGCACTTTTTTCATTCATTAATTCCTGATTTTCATGGTCTTTTTTTTTATCGTAGCTATATTGATTTTTTCCCTGCATTTTCTCACCAGTTTGGTCCCCTACTGTTTCCTCATCACCAATCAGCTTTCCCCTTTCATTCGACAGCTACCAACTGGGGAGGGTGACGGCTAACGTGCTTCCTCTGAGACACGTGAAAAGCCACCCAGCTGCATCTTTTCAGACTGCTGCTCATGCTGCATCACAGAGCAGTGCAACTCAGAGAAAAGCACTGTCTGCCCTCTTCCACATACATGAGTTCACAGATGCCCATGATTGGCTAGAGTTGCTGTGATTTACAGTGTCATCTCTCATACCCAGAGAGCACAGCCAATTTTATTCCCTATTCACTGATATCTGTAGTGGATGTGTGATTACCATGGACAAGAATGTCCATACATTTTTGTTGTTCTGAGAAAAGCTTGGAAATTCTTTACTACAAAATTCCTTATAACAGACATCTCAGAGTTACACTCACGTTGCAGTGAAGCAAAATGCTTCTGCCAACATTTAGCCACTTTATGGATTATCTTAATATTTATATTACCTTAAATAAATAAAATACCTTTATTTATATTACCTTAAATAAAGAAGGTCTTGCGATGACCAAAGTTTGGTATAAAATTTCCTGAAGTTTTGTGCTATCCAAGCACAGTCAGGATGAAACTGGCTACAGTGGGAGCACATAACCGCTTTTTTTTTTTTTTTTTTTTAATATGAGAAATTAGTCCCAAATTGAGAGTTCAGTGACAGGTGTACAGAGGGAGGAGTTAATATTGAAATTATTCACATCTGTATTCAGAACTCAGATGTACTGTAAATAGTTGCGTGGGATTTGCACACGTGGGGCTGAGTTTTCCAACAAAGTTCACCTTGAACTTAAGTAAATTTTTCTCATGTAAATTTTTCTTGCTGCTTATCTCAAGGCCCAAATTCTATGGATAAAATTATGAACAACACTTAGACAAAGTGAACTACTTTTTCTTGACAGGAGCACTAATTAGCATTAGTACAATGACTGTAATTTAATTAATTTTAAGACACATGAGTTACATATATCTAAAATCATCAGTAAATCTAGTCGGTTTTAATCTGATATTTACTGAGGCACAGGGCTAAATTACAACTAACTGCATAGCTAGACTTGTTTTTATTTTACTAAGATAATCCATAGTTAAAGGTTATAGCTTTAAGGTCATGTTGTAAACTCAGTTGTCAGGTAAAAGAGCTGTGATCTCTAACTGTACACTTATATGGTGGACAAGGTAGCTGTGTCTAATAGATTGGAGAGTGTATCGAAAAAAAAACAAAACAGATGTGGTGCTGTGCTTGATCCAAATGTACCAGGGCACCACACGCTACTATGTCACTGCTGTGCTGAGAATCATCCACTACCCAAATAATACCTGCTCAGTGGAGCTTCCTTTCTACTGATAAATGGGAAAATTGTGCATAGCAACTGATAAAAATTGACCTATATAGTAAGTGGATCTGACGAATGATACAAGATGAGTGCACCTGATAAACAGGCAAGTAAGTGTACATTTACCTTCCACTGACCTCCATTGTAAGTGATTTTCATGTCATTTCCTGTTCTGTTCTCAATACAGGCAAGTAGTGTAAATGATTCTTTGTGATGTTAATACATACAAGATACAGATTAAGTTGGAAAAAAAAAACCTGGAGTATTTCTTTAAGAGAGCTTATTCATTAGACACCTCTACCTATAAAATGTTTCCCCAATAATCTTCTAATAGATGGTTATATGACTGCTGTTAAAGCTGAATAATGAATCATTCCCCCTAATGCCTTCAGCACTCTTTTATTCAGAAAAAAAAGCTTTTTTTTTCACAGCAGTGAAGCAGCATCACACTTTTTTGAATATACAAAGGAGGAGAATGGGGTATTGGAAAATAGAATATTTCCCAGACTTCCTGCAGTTCTCAGAGAAAAGCCATAGTATACACAAATGCTAACTATGAATGTTATTTATGTGTTACTAAGCATTCGACAACATAATGCATATTCTTTATGTATTATTATCTTGAATGAAATGGACCTTTGTTCTCCTCGTGCTCGTGTAACGGAAATGATGGGCAGTGTTTGCTTTAAGCTTTCTCTGACCAGGGCAGAGAACACTTGAACTCTGGGTAATGTGGTTCAGTCTGTAGGTCAGTAGCTTCTAGTGGCGGTTAAAGCAGAGATGTCCAGCTCTGTGTTTTAATTATAAAAGTGCACACACAAACCATATATGTTGTAGGTGGATATATGGATGGATGGGTGGACGTATGGATGGATAGATGGATGGATAGATAGATAGATAGATAGATAGAGCTGTGGGCAGTGGTTTACATACACTTATAAGGGACATACATGGCAGTTTTGGGATTGTGATTTCTTCAACTATTCTTTTCCACAAAAACATTCACAAATGTTGGTTCTTTTATAATTTTATTGTGGGTTTTCTAAAAATATGACAAAATAAATAGGGTTAAAAAAACAAAGATTAGTAATTTGGTAATGTAGAAAGTTCTATATCTTTATATACACTATGGCCAAAAGTATTGATACCTGACCATTATACCCATATGTGGTTCTTCCCCAAACTGTTGCCACAATGTTTGCAGCACACAACTGTATAGAATGTCTTTGTATGCTGTAGCTTTATGATTTCCCTTCACTGGGACTAACAGGCCCAAACCTGTTCCAGCATGATAGTACCCCTGCGCACAAAGCATGGTTTATAAAGACGGGTGTAATAGTCAGGTGTCCACATACTTTTAGCATATCTTCTCTGTGCCCATATAAATAGGGCTAGTTTGAGTGGGCTACATGAGTGACTGAGCCACGAGTATTACAATGGGAAAGGCTAAGGAGCTCAGTATAGATCTCAGAAAGAAGATTATAGATTTACATAAGTCAGATATGTCAATTTCTATATAAATTATATTATATTATTTATAAAATTACAAATTATATTATAAAAATACTAAGGCCATCTTTAGGAACATGTGTTTGCAATTACAAAGTACATGGAATAGTTGTCTCTTTGCCAAGGTCAGAAAGAAAACCCGAACTGTCACCTTCTGCTGAGAGGTAATTGGTCCTCATGGTCAGAACTAATCCAAAAACCACCAAAATAAGGTCTTGACATGAATTAAATGCTGCTGGAACACAGGTGTTGTTCAGAGTCTGCCGAGCAAGAAAGAAGCCCCTGCTTGAAAATTGGCATCTTCAAGCTTGACTCAAGTTTTTTGCTGATCACATGGACAAAGGAAAGGGATTCTGGAGAAGAGTTTTGTGGTCGGATGAATCAAAGATCAAGTTATGCTGTACATATACCAAATATTAAGTGTGCCAAGTGTACCAAATATTAAGTGTGCGGACATGTAACCAAATATTAAGTGTGCTTTATGTATATTTTTAACCCAGCAGATTGTCTCTCTCTCTCTTCAGAATATACACAACAAATTTATAAAATAGCTTAATTTGTGAATTTTTTGTGATGAGACAAGCATGTGTTCCAGTCATTCTGTTACAGAAAAAGAAAAGTTGCAGAAATCATTGAAATCCCAAGACATGCATTTCCTTTACAAGTGCGTGTAAACTTTTGACCTCAGCTTTAGATAGAGAGAGACATGAATATCTGGACAGGAACATTATATACAGTGATGGATAGATGAATGACTGGATGGAGAAGGACGCATTGGCAGGCAGTTGAGAATATAGATGAATGTATAGTTGGATGGATGAGCTTGCAGCTGGGCAGATAAAGAATAGCTAGCTCGTTGGACAGGTGGTTTGGCAAACCTGTGTGTATGTATTAGGGGTGTAACAATGCAGCGTATCATATCACATAGTTCGATAAAACGTTCTCGATTTGATACGTAGTATATTGAGCAATACATTCAACAAGTTGCATAATAAAGCGGGCTATTCATCATTATGTGAGCTGTAATAAACATTTAATATCTAAAATCTCCTCTGAAATAGTAAAACAAATCAGGATAAGCTATGGGGTTTTGACAAAAAAAAAAAAACCACAAATCACCTAAGCACGCTGTTTTTCATGAGCTGATATGCTAGCATGCTAGTGTATTAGCTTGAGAAAGGGAGCACATTTGTCATTATTAAGTTTAAATTATTGTACTTTTATTATGATGAATATTTTAATCAAGTAAAAATGGAAACCAAAGTCAGGTTCAGGCAATGCTTATGTTTGCTATAGGGAAAATGTATCCAAACCAGACCATAATGAATTTATCGAATTTAAATTTTTTGAGTATTGTTACACCCCTAGTTTGTATGGATGGATGAACAGATGAATGAATGGATGGTTTGATTAATGAATGGATGGATGAATAGATGGAAAAAAAATCTACTGGATGCAATGTTGCATAGAAAGCAAAAAAAAAAAAACTCAACTTCATAGTCTCTGCCAAGAACCAATATCCAGCTCAACACTCCTCTGACAAACATCTTCCCTCTGGTGTTTTTTTCCCCCTTTCTTATTTATTTGGTTTTTGTCTTGAACAGCCCTGGGGTTGTATAGCTGCTTTTGAAGGCAGCCACAAAAATCAAATCTTCAGAGAGCTGCATACACCCAGCTACAACACACTGCCCATCACTAGAATCACTGTCAACCCTGCAAACATATTACACTACATATGTCAGCAGCAAAATGTGCAATAACAGGTTTATGACCCTTCTATATGCCATAAATATCCATTTCATAACTGCCATGGTATTAGTGATACAAGAGCTTGACACAATGGTTCTATGAATGGATTTATGACACACAATAACTCTTACATTTACTGTTTATATCTGTTTAGCCTTTATTTCACAATAGAATGTTCATATTCACAGTCCTGCAGGAAACAACCAGTCATTCCTTAGTTATATATCAATATAGAAATTTACCCTCCACTACTAAAACCATATGTTTTGGTTGGCTTTCTAGGATTTTAATGGGTTTATCTGTCTGTGGTGTTGTCGAACCCATTGTGCCATGTCTGCCAGCTTTCTTCTGAGCTTTCTGCTCAGTTCAGCGACACTCTATTATTCTACCCTCTATCATTTTGCTTCTGCTTCATTTTTGGCTGCCAGACATTATGTTTCTGACCATACTGTGATATATGTGATATGGCAGTACTTGGACCTTATTACTGTTTGCATAATGCAAGACGATGCTCAGGTGCTAACTTGGTACATAACAGTGTAATTGTAAAAAGGGATAGGGTTAGCATGAAACATTATCAGGAGGTGTTATTAGACATGCTGTTGCAATATCCAGTCAAATCAACTCCTCCACAATTAGGTTTTACTTATAGATTTCACAATGATAGTTTAGTTAACTTAGATAACTTAGAGCAGTCAACTCCATGTAGTCATATTTCTCGCAGTCTGAGAAATACAGTACATACAGAGCTCTTGCATAAAGCCAGTGTTTCCTTTGATAATGTCCTTTGTACTTCTCCACTCAGGATTTTACCAATGATTACAACCATATTGCCCAATTATTGCTGCTCATGGGCAAAACACTAAACTGGTCTACAGCAGTAGGTTCTTGAGGAGGTGAACTCACTAAGACAGATTTTAGACTCTGTTTTGCAACATCTTTGAGTGTACTCCTAAAATCAAGAAAGCAGGACAATGTCTACTTTTTTTTAAAACATGAAACCAGAACCACTGCTGAATGTCTTAAAGTTAAGAACGCTAGCAGGGGACAGTGGATGGAACAAGCTGGCACTCATCACAGCTTTCCACAAAGGGTTCCAGGCTGATGTACTCTCAGAATTAGCCTGTTGTGACAGCCACTTGACTTTGGACAACTGTGTAGACCTAGCGGTTTGTCTGGATTGTTAAAGGAGAGGAGATAAAACGTTTCACTGCCCTATCTGCCTCACCACGATGAAATTCTGAATCCCATGCAGATCAGTCATGCTGAACTCACCTCTGCAGAGTGCCTATTAAATGTTTTTTTTTTTCTGTGGCGAGGCTATCCATGTCATCACACAATGACCTACACCTCCTCCTGATTGCGAGACTCTTCAACCAGGAAGGCATGTAGAGGACCAGCCATGCATTAATGCAGTGAGTCAGACACAGGTTCCTTCCATTAAACCTTTTGTCATAAAACTGACCCTGTACAATGCATAGACCCAGTTTGTCTTTCTTGCTCTCATCAACAGAGAAACCATGGGGAGCTTCATCAACCAGAACTTGGCCAAAGTATTACAAGGAAATTAGAGCTACAGCCACTTAAGTCACAATTTATGTTCATGCCCTGGATGACAACACATTGGAAAGTGCATTATCATGCATTGTGCCCTTCCACTGTATAAACCATGGGAAACATGGTGCGATTTTCTATGAAATCACAAAGGTTGATAGACACCTGGCCATCACACCACATGTACTTGTTGAACATCCCATTTTAGATTTAGCCCCCCATTGCTGTTATAATAACCTCCATATAAGCTTTCCGCTAGATTTTGGAACACGGCTGTGGGGATTTGATCATACTGCCACAAGAGCATTAGTGAGGTCAGGCACTGATGTTGGGTGAGGAGCCCTGGAGAGCAGTCTGCATTCCAGTTTATTCCGAAGTTGTTCATTTGGATTCTGTGCAGGCCACTCGAGGCTTCCACTCCAACCTTGGCGAACCATGTCTTCATGGAGCTCACTTTGTGCACAGGGACATTGTCATGCTGGAACAGGTTTGGGCCTCTTAGTTCCAGTGAAAGGAAATTGTAATGCTTCAGAATACAAAGTCATTCTATACAGTTGTGTGCTTCCAACAGTTTGGGGAAGCCCACATATATGTGTAATGGTTAGATGTCCACAAACTTTTGGCCATATAGTATATCTTCAGGTAAGTCACGGATGCAGGAAACTAATGCATTAATACATCGGCCCCTTTAACATCTTGCAACTCATCAAATAATTAACTTATAAACTCGATCTGTCGAGACAGTAGCACATACCATTTTCCTTCCATCTTTACAATCACAACTCCTAGATTCCTGGTCCCTTGACGAAGGAACCCATCTTGAAGGTCAGCCAGCCTACATCTTCACTCCAGACATCAGGGAAGTATCTTATGGACTGGGAGGGATGTAGTAAGCTGCATCCCTGCTTATGACATCTTTGAACACATTAGAGATCTTCATACTTGATGGTCCGACAACCACGTATCACATCCAAGAGGTTGGGGGGATCCTCAGCACCACCTAATTTGTCACTTGACTTGCATAACTGTTAACAATCCCCTGGTTATTAATTACGCACACATGTTGTCTTCCAAACATGCATTGTCCTACTCCTGCTTTCATCTGGTGACAATTCCATAGTATCAATTACAATTCTGGTTTTCACTTAGTTCTGCTTTGTTTGTCTCCTCCTAACCTAGTGCCTGTTCTTGATTTTGGGTTTGTCTGCTTTGGTCTTTTAAATAAAACCTGCATTTGCATCCAAACCCTGTGCAATCTCCTGACATTGTGGGTGTTAACTCACTTGTGTAAGCCTCTAGAACAGAGTGTTTTATCAGCAAGTTCTTCACCTCTACAATGGCAGTATATTCAGTGAATCTTGACATTTTTTTGGAAAAGTATCTTTAAGCTTTTGCTTAAATCAGGAAAATTATATTTTGATGTTGGGGTTTGTACTAAGAGGGGGTCCTGAGAGGCAGGTTAGTTTGGGAGCTAAATGGGTTTGCCACTGCACCAACAATGTCACGCTCTCTTTTTCACTGCCTCACACTCGGTGCAGATGGATTTATCTCTATGGAAATAGCAACCACATTGGAAATGTGGAAGGTATATACCACTAAGTTATACTTGTGACTACATGAAAATGGACCTTCTTCTTGATATGTATTTAGCACAAATGTAACACAGCTGATCATGTTTTTAATCAGTGACTCAAATGTGTAAATATCAGATGGGACATGATCAGCCAAGGCTTTTTTACAGGCACCACTTTTAGAATTAAAAAACGTAACTTTGCTTAGTTTCTAATGCAGGTTCAGTTTTTTTGTAGGACACTGCTACACAGAATTCTATACTAGAAGGGTGATGATTCCATTCATGCTCCATCGTCTCTTAATTAGAAAATCTATAGCTTCAGCATTTTCAGCTGACTGCATTTAGTTTGTCTGAGTGGCTCTGCGTGTGTCCGTGTGTGCGTCCGTGTGTGTGTGACTGTGTGTTCACAAATTAGTAAATGCTAATTGAATGTTACTTCATGCATTGTTTTTGTTAAAGTGAGTTTGGCCTCCTGGGTGTTTAATCCTATAATAGAGAGCAGCTCACCCATACTGTGTGTGTGTGTGTGTGTGTCTAGCCCTTTGTGAATATGAATTTATATGAATTTCCCCATAATGATAGGAATACATGACAGCTTCATTTTTGCCTGTGTAGTTAGACATAAACAATAGAGGCAAGTGTAATGTGACTACTGAGGATTGCTGCATAGTTACAGATCAGTAACATCAGCAAATCATATGTAAAAACATGTGTATCAGCTTCTGTTTTGGTTCATTTAATATGTTTTATTTTATGTTCACTTTTGTTTAGATGATAGTTGAACATTTGACCAGCTTCAGAAGTTTTTATGACTCTGCCACTGAGTGGTCCGTCCATCTGTCTGTCCATGAGATTTTCGTTAGAGCAATATCTCAAGAACAAGTGGTTGAATGTTTATGTGGATTTATTAGGAATTATGATTGCAACCAGCAGATGAACTGATTGGTTTTTGGAATCGATCCAAACAGGGTCAAGGTCACAGCAAGGTCAAATGTCTAAAATAGTTTTTCTTCAAAAGCTTCCTTTTGATTTGTCATACAAAAAGATTCTCGAGATTCTCATTAGCTTCAGCAGATTCTCAGCTTTAAATTCCTCGGCACAGTTATCTGCTGCAAACCAGAAACAATGATACTGGCAAAGAAATACTTTGCAGGTATTTCTGTCCCAGTAGAGAGATTTACATTTCTACAGCTGGTCTGGTTGCTTCTCCACTCTAGTCTCAACTTATGCCCTGCATGTGGACATGCTTATAGGATGAATAATTAATGTAGCGTTAATGTAACAGAAGTTCCTGTCAGGGTTTAGCAACATTATGCAGATGACTGTTTTTTTTTTTTCTTAAGTTATTTGTTTTTTTGTTTTTTTTACCTTTATCTTGAGTATTTCTCATCTTACAAGACACAGTAAAGTCTGGTGTTTGGGCTCATTCTTTATTTACCTGATTTTTGACATGGCATGAAATATTAGAGAGTGAGTCAGCAGTGCTGGAATGATCCTTCAGGACACGTAATTAGGAGAAAAACATATGCACCTGTTCTCACGTCAACACACCACAGAGACTCAAGGTTTGGACTCGAGCCAAAACCCCACAGAGTGAGAAAGGAGATGAAGGGAAGATAACATGCTACAAAGAGCAATCAGTGTTGAAGTTGTAAACATATGGCTGTCGGACAGCATGCATAAAATAAAGTGGCTCAATTAATTAAGAGATTACAGTCCACGGCCATGCACACATACGACACAAACATACGTAGCTGAGTGAAGTGTTTTCTTGCAGGCTGGATTCTCAAGGCTTTTTTTTTTTGTTTACCCTCGTCGGTGAAGTAAGACTAAGTAGAGGCCAGGGGTGATCAATACTGGCCCAGCAATCTCAAAAATAGTCTGTCATAACTGATTGACCTGATCTACAATGATGCACACAATGTATATCTTAACAGAGCTCTGATCACCAACAGGAGGCAGACTCAAAACTGATTATTGCCCCATTAATATTATTCAAACATTTAAATGAAATGTATTTACAAATAGAAAAACATATTATATCATAATATAATATAATATAATATAATAAGTATATAATTAAGCATTTTAATGAAGCACTCTTGTGTTCTTTATAAAAAGGAATACAATGTAATAAAAAATACCAAATGTAACATACATGGGGAAACATGACACGCAGGTTTGTACTCAAAGTTTCAAGCATGTTCAAGCATCTTAGTCATAGTCCAAAACACAGGCAGACAGATCTAAACAGGTAATCAGACGCAGGTCAATATCAGTAAACCATACAAAAAAGGACAAACAAGCACTAGATAAAACAGAACAACACGCTTTGGAATTGCAGAAGAAATGCACAAGATGTCACTCTATTACGGGGAAATGAGGATGGTTAAACAAGGAACATGTGCAAAAAATCAGAGAAGTAAACCAAAGGGAATAATCCAAACAAAACTACATGGCATTTGTTGTTATGGCAGCCACAACCACAATTAGTGGCACTTAAAGGAAGAGACACTAATTGAACAGTAACAGCATTCTCCATATCCATATTATTTGGCTTCTCCTTTTCTTTTGAGGTTTCAGGACATAAAACTGCAAACTGCCAAAAGTGCAAACTGAGCGCTGCCTGTTTGTCAGCATTTTACTCTAAGGTGGCATCATTGGCTTTTAAATTGTGATGGTCACACAGTGTGAACACTATATAGTCTGCATGTCTTTGTAAAGCAGTTTTCTTCGCCATGTCGAGAGACAGAGTCGTGCAGCGTGAGCAGTAGTTACATGACAAAATTTCTCTGACTTTCAGTGGAAGCCTCTCTTAACCAAATACAATCTGTTTGATTTTTTTTTAGACTAACTGGGTTTATGTTATACTCGGTTGCCTTAGGTAACCAGTTTTATCTAGACCTGATGTATCCATGAGTTATGGGCAGATTAGAAGATAAAATGTACATGTAATTGAAATATTTCCTTATTTAGAGTCTTTTGCATTAGTAGCTCAAAGCCTTAACCACTGAACCGCAACTTCCCAAGTCTTAAACTTACACACAGTTATGTAAGTATAAGACTCATTTTGAGCTTGACGTGCTGAAATTTTTGCTGGACAGACTGATTAACAAATGAATAAACAAGAGTGTCACTGTTGGCTCCGTAAGCATGATCCCTAACCCTTGACTGCTCACTTACATGCATGGATTGGTTTGTAGCTCTCTTGTAAGTCGCTGTGGATAAAAGAGATGCTTGTGGATGTCATATAAATAAATGTATGGGGAAAGGAGTGTACTGAATACCGTAGCTTAGAACACATGTCTGTGTGTATTCATACTCTCCTACACATCAAGAATGTGTAAATTGAAACACATTTATACCTAATCGATCTTTAAGTGTGCTGTTTATGTACTTGATTTTTCAATACTACAGGCACGAAAAAGCACAGCAACACATGGTTTTGTTGCTCAACTTTAAATAATTCCTATGTTGTAAAACCTCCTTTTTGCAATCAGGTTTATCCAAGCATGTATCCAAACTCTCTCAATCACTTATGTTGGGAAGAGAGCACAGCTTACGTACACTCACAGAGCATGAGATTACTTACTTCAAGTTTGATGATTTCCTAAGTGCAAGGGTAAATTAAGGGTGAGGAGAAATTAGCCCCTTGAATAATAACCATGCAATTGGCCTGTGTGAGTAAGAAAAAGAAAGCAGCAGCATGGAAGAGAGTGTGTTTCACGGCAGGGTCTTAAGTGCATTGTGGAGATAAAGCTTTTCTTACCAGAGAACCCAATCAGCTAGACCCTGCACTGCAGAGAGATAAAAAGGAGACTGGAATTGACTTTTTATGTCTTTCTGATCAGTCATTGAATAGCAGAAACTTTCTTGCAGACTCCAGGACAAATTTCCATTATTTGGCTACTTACGTACATAAATGAATAAAGATTGAAATTAGGGCTAATT
This sequence comes from Pangasianodon hypophthalmus, assembly GCF_027358585.1. Lineage (NCBI taxonomy): Eukaryota > Metazoa > Chordata > Actinopteri > Siluriformes > Pangasiidae > Pangasianodon > Pangasianodon hypophthalmus. Next base: position 7,674,205 of record NC_069715.1, on the reverse strand, counting down.
ATCAGCCTTTGGGCTAAAGACAAGAGTGAAATAGCATTTTAATGAGAAAGGGGTGTATGGAGAGGAAAGCCAATCTGCATACTGTGTCCTGAGAGTCCTCAAAAGTTCAACTGAAATTCTATTACATGAAACACTTTTCATTCACTTTCAGTCCTTGTGTTTAATTTGGCACCTCCCTCAGGGCCATACCTACTATCTACTGTATCTAGGAGAGTTTCCTTCTCAACACACTAAACATTAGAGGGAGAGGATTGAAATGGACAAACTACATACACTGATACAAGTTGGTGTTGTTTTCAGCGTGGAAACCATTGATGGATTCACAGACAGCTTTATAATAAGATAATTTATATTCAATGACCAAACATATTGACTGCCAAGTCACATTATTATGAAATTATTAAAAGGAATAAAATATGAGCTCCAGACCAAAACTCTTGACTTTCTGACCTTGAAGGTTTTTTTTTTTTTTTTTTTTTTTGGCATAGCCTGGTCTCAGCAGCAGTCTCTATACTCCTGATGTCATTTCCATAACAAGTTCCTGGATGACCAGACTATGCTCAGTGAATCTAAATGTGGATTTCCAGATGTACTCAAGATACACAGTAGATGCAACTTATATTCAGCAGCTAAACAAAAACTTGACACTCCATAAACGTTCAGATTGTGTGCAGTTTAAAAACCTTAAAACCTAAAAACATTAAAAATGTTTACTGAAATAAACTAAATGAAATGCCATTACAGTGTTATTTAATAGGAGAAAAAATGGTCATGTTTTGCTGTTAGCTCTTAAAAACAAAAGAGCAAGAGCTTCTTTTCTCATTCACGATTTTCTAGCAACGCTTAGTGTCATGTTAATGAGAAATCCAACAAAGAATGATCTAAGAACTAAGAGTGGAGACAGCAAACTTGGACTCAATGTTCCAGGATGCAACGTGGAGTAACAATATAGTACCATGTATGACTAAAACAAGGACCGAAATGAAATCAGTAATTACTTTAAAATGGAGAATAGTAACTTGCTAATTACTGTTTGGCTAGCTGATGCTAGAAAATATTTAACAGGAACCAGTGGAGCATTTACACTAAATGTTCTTCAATCATTCGCCTAATTACACAGTCTCCTACATGCCAGTGGAGGGACAGTGCTACTCAGAGAAAAAAAAAACAGGCTTTAGTCGTTATACTTCAAACATTACTGTTTGAGATTGTGGTGTTATGGAAGTAGCCTTCAGGTGCATTTTAGAAATCTCTGAAATGTTCAAAAAGTTGTAAATCTTCTAGTCATTGTGGAGATTCTGGGCTCTAAAGATTGTCGTATGTAGTGACAGTAGCTATGAAGTACGGAGTTTAGCGAAGGGTCATTTTGAAACATCAGTTATGTATGAAGTGCTTACTCTATACAGTATTCATATTATATTGGTAGTATGGTGTCATGTCCCCCGCGGCTGCTCCACCTGTTTCTGTCCTGCACCACTCGGCTGCACACACCTCACCTCAGTCGCACCTGAATCCTAATCAGCTGTTGCTCAACATCCTACAAATACCTCAGAACTTTCACTTGGGCATTGCAAGTTCTTGGCAAGGACTTTGCTGCTGTAGTGTGAAGTTTATATCACCATAACTGTTTTGAGTTCTCTATGAAATTGCCTTTTCTAGTGTAACTCTTGGTTATTGTTCTTCTTGTGCTGTCATGCTCATTGTGTTTTCTCTTTGAGTGATAGTTTGTTGTTGGTAAATTGTCTTTGTGTCCTTAACTCAGTGGTAATTCTGTATTGTAGCTCCTATCGGCTTAACCAGCGTTTGTTCTTCATGGTTGACTAATTTATGGTTGACTACAAAATGCTGGAGAATGTCTGTAAGAAGTGAGTCCAGACTTGGACTAATTAGAGGCTCACTTTTCAGACCACTCGGCTCAAAACACCCAGCTTTATACCGTGATGTTAGAGCAGCTGCAGTTTGGTTTATCCATTGGGATTACATTGGATTATAGAATGTAGAATTACTGGTAGATAGGATTGGGGGAGTGAAGGTCATTGTATTGGTCGTTGTATCATGTTGTATTGGTTACATGCATGGTGATCCAGTCAAATATCAAAATATTTGTAGAGGAAATGTCATTTCATTTTAATGGGTGATTATGGAAAAACGTAAGTCTTTTAAGTGATTAATACACACACTGAATGAACAAGTTAAAAAGGTAAAATAACGATAAGATGAAATTTATGAATCTTCTGGGAAGTTAATTTATTAGCAGTGTCTAAGTTCCATCAAAGATAAAATACAAGATGCAAAGTCAGTAAGAAGTAAAATTTAAAAAAGTAAAATTATCAGTATACATGAAGATAGAATTAACAATTTTGGCACTTTATACATACTGTTAATATTGAAACTATTCAAATTAAATGTATTCTGTAAGTGTTCTACAAAAGGTACTATAAACAGTTATTGCATTTAATATAGTATATAATTTAAATAAATGAATATTAATTATGGGTGTGCAATGTGACAAAAATTATGTTCTGATATTGAAGACTGATTCTAGACCTGATTTCTATAATACATGCTGTGGGTCAGGATATATAGGTTTGCAAGAAACTGCCTTCAAAAATATTAATGTTCCGTTTAAAAAAATCCTTTTTAATGTCTACAAAAGTAAATTTCTTTATGCTTAATAGGAGGAAAGAAAATTGTTGTTATTATTAAAAAGACACATTAAAAACTATTTTTAAAAATGTGATACGTGCAGTATAATATATGGTATTATTAACAAGCGATGTTTAGATGAGTAGCTGATGGAAGGGCTATATGAATGTGAACGGTTGCTTGTACAAATGAGTATTTTAAGAATTTGGACATGAACCATTGTCTGAAGGTGTATGTGATCTGTACCAGCATGCTGTGTAGTGGATGAGCTGTGTTGAAAAGGACTGAGTCCAATTTATCCCCCATCCTTCTCTCTATTAAGGTCTTAGAGAGTCCAGGCTTCACCTGCCTGCACAATCTGCTTTCCGGACTAGTTTTTTCCCCATTTTGTTCATTTTCCACCCTAGCATACTTTTGTGAAGAACAGCACACTTGTGGACAGGTAGAACGGGTGCAGGAGTACAGTTCATGCCTTAAATGAAGCCAGCTTTATACCTGATATTAGCGGTTCTCAGACTGGGGGCCATCCTGTACCCACTTAACGAGTGACTGTAATGCCGTCAGAACAGTGCCCCGTCTCTTGTACATGCTAGCTGTGGGGGGGGTCAGTGGTACTATCCTCAAAGGGGACCTTAGACTAAAACGTTTGCGATCCGCTGCCTTATACTGCAAGCTAAGAAAGGAACAGAAGCAGGCTGAGACAGATGCTTTGTGTTATTAATGCAGTGACTGTTGCCTAGTTGACAGTGAGTGGTTTTGGCTTGGAAAGAATAAGAAACACTAGCAGAATACTGAGGACCTGGCTTTATATTCCCCATGGGTTCTGAGTCAGAGAGCAATTACTGACCATGCACACACAAACACACACACACACCTACACACACCTTAAACTGACTTTTCCTATGGGGTGGGCTTTACACTGTAGAGTTTTCAGCCCCGATTTTGCACTCGCACACAAAATCGCACATTGTAAAAGATTTCTTTGGTTGTTCTGAGATCAGTGGTTTTAGAACACATAATGTGACGAGCTCACCGCAGCCGATTTAGTTCCACTGCCACCAAGCAGCCGATGACAAATATGACCGCTGGTATGGTGCTCATCTAAAAGCTTCCAATAGGTGGACGACATAGGATTACATAACATTCACAAGACAGCTACAAATACGGAAGTGCCAAAAGCAAAACATTAATAAAACATGCTAATGGACAGAAAAAATATCCTTATTACCACGTACTAGGCCCAGGCAATATGACAATATAACATCAGTGCCTTTATTAATTATTTCACAATACAGTTTTACTGAGATTTTGTGAATATTGTGATATCTTTCTGTTAAAATCTCTTTTTTTAATTATAATTACAAACTGACTGGAAGCATCTGATATGATGTTAAAATTATGTACTTAATCTTTCAAATTGTAAAATGTTAAAAGGAAAAAAAAAGATTTTCCCCTCATTTTCAGTGTTACATATTTTTATTTATTTGCAGGTCTATCATTAGTGTATCTTTATTTTATTATCTGATATAGAGAGCACATTATCACACAGTCTGTTATAGAATTTGGCCATGATTTTGATGGGACCATGGTGTACAGTGTGACAAGTACTAATTTTAAAAGACAGCTGAAATCGCAGTCTAAAACCGGCTTTAGTTCCAGAAAATACCACAAAGTCATCGTCACATATTCCTACCATGGCCGTAATCATTTATAGTAACCTGAAAGTGACTCTCTGTACTGTTTAATCACGCCAGTGATGGTGCGGTAATCACTGTAGTGTGACAGTTTGAGTAAATGAGTGAGCCGTGTTGGGATAGATCAGTTCTGTCTTCACTTACTGTGTATACACATGGCATACATATTGTTGTAGCAGTCACTGAAAAGCTAAAATGAGAAATTGTGGAATAATAACTCCATCCTGGTACCTCATATTCCTTTTATGTCCATTTTTTTCATTTATTACTCAAACAAGTAACAGATTTTTTTTCAATGAACTTGTCATAAGGGACATGTGCTCAGTGCTTCAGAAGGAACTCTGATGGCTGCTCTAAAATACTGAACCTATAATGACTGAAACGAGGGGGCTCACGGTTTGTGTTATTCCACATCACGGTGCAGGTTATGGGTTTGAACTCATCTGAAATGGGAATATCTGTATGAAATGTGTTTAGTCATGCTGATAACCTCATCTCGTGGGCCAGGCTACTCTGATTCCTCCAAGCAAGATTTATGAGTAACTGTAGCGGACACTGCTCGAGCTGACACTGTTTACACATTGGGACTGGGACTCAGATAATCTGAATGGGGTGTGTTGTGGGTAGTTTGGGGTTTTGGGTTAACTCAGATGAGAAACAACATTCAGGAAAAAGATTACACAAAATACCACCATCAACCTCCACTGGGAAAAATCACTTCTGTCCGAGTATGTCGCTGTTTATTGTAAGGCTGTGCTCCATAACTTTCACTGTGGTTCCTGTTGGTTTATTGAATTCTGTGTATGGGAGCAATGGAATACACATTTATACATTTTTATATATATGTATGTATATATATATATATATATATATATATATATATATATATATATGTGTGTGTTTATATATGTGTATGTATATATATATATATATATATATATATATATATATATATATATATATATATATATATATATATATGTATATATATATATATATGTATATATATATATAAGTTCTGTTTTAGTTGAGCTCTGAAAATTCCACATACCCATAAATTCAGTATAAAATGCTAGGACATTTTAATCATCGTAGGAGTACTTGGCTTTCTCGATGAATTAAATATGATTCTGATTTTGGGGAGCTTGTCTAAAGTGCCTAATGCAAAATTGGGCAGTGAGAATAGTTTAATTTTCTCAGTACTGAGGTGGTAGTGATTTTACTATCAACATGAAAATGAAGTAGCTTTTTAGTAGTTAACAGATTTTAGCATCCGTTTACAAAGTACCGTTGATAAATACTACATTGCTTTATTTTTAAGACAAAATATATACGTGTTGCAGTTCATGTGCTGGTTTTTCTATCACATCAACATAATAGCTTAGTTAGTGAAATTATAAAAGGAGCTTACCCAACACTGATTTTCCTAGTTTGTTCCGTTTGCTGGTCGCCTAACATTTCTTTGGATTGGTTTGCCAGTCTGCTTTTAAATAAAACATATTTCGCAACTGCATTCGCTTCCGCTGCATGACATACTATAAGAGGAATAAAACACTTTGGGACATGCTGTGTGAGGGAAATAATCAGCCTCGGGTTGGTAAATGCTTTGCAATATAGTCATTAATATTAAACCCCCTTAACTTTCAATCGGAGGAAAAATAGTTCATGGAAAATATACTGCAGATGGATAAAAATTCATTTGAAGCATGTAATAGTTTCTTTAAAGACCAACTGAACAATAATGAGCAGTACAGTTATTTTATTAGTATATTGGAATTTCTGATTGCAAATAAAGAAGTGTGATTGAGCCGCTACGCACTGTTATATTCCTGCTGAGTGTGACAGACCAAACAAACAGAAACGTTTTGTCTTATAAGACACTGATCCCAGGGAAATGCTTTGGTTTACCACCACACAGACGTACACATACCTATACAGACGTATACAGTCGGTGTTCTCTATCACTAATTCACTGCTGACCCTTGCTTTACCACATTTTATTCAACTCATTAGCAGAGTCTATGTGAGCTGAGTGTGTGTGTGTCTGTGTGTCTGTGTGTCTGTGCGTGGAGTGTCATCCAACATATTAAAGCCATGTGCTGTGGGAAAAGCTGAATAAAGTGTTTGTGTAATGTGATTATATAAGACAGAGATAGAAATTTCCTCCTGCTCCTCGTCTTTGTCTTGTTAATGCAGAGAGCAGTGGCTCTGGTGAAGTAACATGAGTTCAAAGCTGCATTTGATGTATTTCTTTTAAGACATATAGAGACTCTGTGATGAATATGGGTACTCTCCTTCTGTTTCCCTGTGTCTCTCTCTTACACACACTCACTTTTATCTCAATCTCAATCTCTCTCTGGCCTGTTGGATTGTGCTGGTTTTCTTTTGATCAGTACAGCTCTGCGCTGGAAAACGCCTGTATGTGTTTCATAAGCACTGGCGGAGACTGGACTAATTCATTATTGATGAAATGGGAAAGAGAAGCTCATAACGGGTCACAGAAACTGTGAGGAAGCTGCAGCGTGTGAGTATGGCAGTGAGTTTGAAGAGTTTGACGAGTGGAGTTTGTGGCTGCTGAGAGTAAGCGCTTTAAAACAGGTTTGGTGTGGAAAATAGAGATGCCGAGACATAGAGCGACACATAGAATGATGTTAGCACTTGTACTGTCTTAATTGAAAGAAAAACTCTGCTTTTCCCTGTGATAGAAGTGCTGCAAAGTGGCTTTCATTAACATCTTAATTTAACATATTAATTCACATTTTTGTTTATGAATCATGATTTCAGTCAAAAAAATGTATTGCTAATAGATAACAAGAAATATATAGTGTATATGTGGCAGTCTGAGGAAACCTGTCAGATGTTGCTGTGGCTGCATTCTGGAAAACAGTAATGCAATGTCAATAATGCAGTATATCAATGCTGATAACATACTTTGTCATCTTTACTTTAAGAAAAGCATAAATATATTTTACCAAAATGATTGGAAATATTTTCTATTTAGGCTTCTTTCTAACCTTGCTTTGGATTTCTGCCTGCGAAGAGCATATTTAATAAATATAGCAGTAAAGACAGTCTGTCTGCATAAACATCTTGCTGGTCAGCTAGCTAACACAGTGAATTGCAGGCTTTGTTGTATAGCTACATGTTGTAGAGAAACACTCATAAGCCTGATCTGTTTAGTTTATAATCAGATACCGGCTGTCAAAATGTCTGAAACGTACCTGTGCTATTGCATTGTCAAACCAGAGAAGAGCAGAATCTTTAAATGCAGTTTTTCACTTTTGAGTATAACCAGACTTTAAAATAATAGAACTTTACTTGTGATTGCGAGATGCACAAGTACGCCACCCGTTATGCCACAAGCCAAGAATCTGACATAAATGAGACAAATATACTAAGCAATTAGCACACCTGAATGCTGAGTTAGACAGCACTCTCCACCACCATCATCAAAACAGCAACTGAGAGAATATCTTGTGGACGAATGGTGTTGCATCGCACTAGTACAGTTCAAAAACTGTCTTCTCTTGGTTTCTCTGATGTACAGATGATTGCATCTCTTGCAGGAGAGACAGTAAAGAACTCCTGTGGTGATGCACAAGAAGTGAAGACTGACAGAAATTGATCCTTAGGCTCTGTGATTTCCATGGCTGTGTTAATGAGTTTGCATGTTGAACATCTAGAAAGCCTGCTTCCAGGAGTGCTGTAGATTATATATGACAGGTCATTGAAATGTGAAGAAAGAGGAAATAAAAAGCTTGAGCTTTTCATCTTTGCAGGTGCCAATGCCAAAGATATCATCAGTGTGTCTAAGAAATAGTTTGGATACATGTCTAGTTAATTCCTCAAAAGTTTTTTTTTTCCCCTGTGTAGAAAGGAAGGTCTCAGTGTAGTGCCCATGCAACCACCGCTTATCTGAGAGTAAAAGATGGACTTGAAGCTGAAGCAGTTTAGTGTGTTTCAGTGGGTGGGTCGTTTTCCAGTCATGCACCAATCTCTCAATCCATTTTCATTAGGGATGACTTTGTACAGGCTTCTGAAATGCACTGAAAAAGTAAAGGGCTGCTGTGCAGGGACTGTTTGAACATTTAAAGATTTTAACAAATGTAGCTTAAAACAGAGACGTCCTGTTTCTCTGGTAGCTTTGTAAGCTACAGTTCAATTTTTATTACATCTACAATTACTGTATTCTTGAAGTACACTGCAGGTATCCTCTGGAAATACTGTATGTATTTCTTATGTATACTGTATATTCCTATTTGATTTGTTCAAGGTAATTAAACTATACATGGCAGGTGTAATTGCCTTGTCTAGTGAACTCAAGCCAATTATAAACAGAGCCAGGGTCAGCTGAAATAATCAGATCTGATTTAGCAATGCTCACTGGACCCATTTCATATTTGTAAACAAAGCACAAACAGTAAATTGCTTAATGCGGAATCGTAATTGACCAGAAATATAGCTTCTTTTGTTTTTAAACCAACCTTCCTCATAACATAACAACATTCTTCTAGGAGTTTGAGGGTATGCAGTCTAAAATAGTTACACCATTAATGTTATGCTATGCTGGTGTAGATGATGATGTCACTAAATATCATTTACAGGGGTGTCACTTGAAATATGAGTGTGTTGCGGATGGTGATTTAAAAGAACACAGCCACTGAACGGTATGTCCTTGGAGGTGTCTGAAGAGCTGAGGATGAGGGATATTATCACTGCTTTAGTGCTGTTCAGCTTCCAATCATCTCATCACTCTCTGATTAGATTCTAGAGGATGGCTCATTTTTTTCTGAGGGATCTCTGGAAATGATCCCTCAGGTGTACAGGGAAATAAGCTACAAGATGTTTTTAAAAACAATGTAGCATAATGCTTAACCCCATAATATCATGTCTTATTATTCTGTTATTCATCAAAGATTATTTCCCAGTAGCTACATGAATTATTTAGCAAATGCAGTGAATCTGATAGGAAATGGTATGTAGTTATGAGAGAGAAATAACAGAAATATAAGACAGGATAGAACAAATATACCTGTACAAATTTAAGTAAATGGTATTTATAAGGACATTTTTCTTAACAAAGTACATTTTAATATAGGTTCCTAAACTCAACAGCACTCTTCAAGAAAGGCCAGAGCAGGCTGTATTTTCTGAGGAGGCTCAGGTCTTTCAATGTCTGCAACACCATGCTGCAGATGTTCTATGAGTCTGTGGTGTCTAGTGTCATTTTCTATGCAGTGGTCTGTTGGGGAAGTAGCATGAAGGTGGCGGACAGAAACAAACTGGACAAACTAATCAGGAGGGCTGGCTCTGTATTTGGCATGGAGCTGGACCCTGTTCACATTGTGGCTGAGAGAAGGATGTTGTCAAAACTCCACTCAATCCTGGACAACCCTTCTCACCCACTACTACACAGTGTGCTGGTCGACCAGAGGAGCACTTTCAGCCAGAGACTGATCACTGCCAAGTGTCCCGCTGAGCGCTTCAGAAAATCCTTTATCCCTGTGGCAATCAAACTGTACAACTCCTCTCTATAAGTGCTGGGACTTTTCATGTGTAATGCATATGCAGTACATGTTCAATTCATGTGCAATAAGGGACTTTCATGTGCAATACAAATTTAGGTATATATATTTATAAAATAGGTATATATTTATTTTATTTTCTTCTTTATTTCTTTCTTTCTTCCTTTTTGAGAGTAATTGTAACATGGCAAAGCAATTTCCCCCTGGGATTAATAAAGTTCTTTAAATCTTGAATCTTGAATCTAACCAAATAATATACAGTTAGATTTAAACTACATTTAAACGACATTTAAACTAATCCTGTTTGAAAACGTGAAGTTACTAGCAGATACCGCGGTATGTTGAAAACCGGGGTATAGGGCTGGAAAATATAACAATATTCACTATATGGCCAAAAGTTTATGGACTCCTGACCATGACACCCATATGCGCTTGTTGAACAGATTTATATCTTTGCTGTTATAATAACTGTTAATCTTCTGGGAAGGCTTTCCACTAGATTTTGGAGTGTAGCTGTTGGGATTTGTGCTCATTCAGTCACAAGATCATGAGTGAGTTCAAGCACTGATGTCATGTGAGGAGACCTGGGGTGCAGTCGGTGTTCCAGTTCATCACAAAGGTGTTCAGTGGGGTTGAGGTCAGGGCTCTGTGCAGGCCGCTTGAGTTATTCCACTCTAATTTTGGCAAACCATGTCTTCATGGAGCTCTCTTTGTGCACAGGGGTATTGTCATGCTGGAACAGGTTTGAGGCCCCTTAGTTCCAGTGAAGGGAAATTGTAATGCTGCAGCATACAATGACATTCCAGACACTTGTGTGCTTCCATCTTTGTGGCAATAGTTTGGAGAAGGCCATAGTATGTGTGTGATGGTCAGGTGTCCAATATCTTTTAGCCATATAGTGTAATGATATGATATCAGTATTTTGATTTTTACTAACATTATGATTCATTCATTCATCTTTAGTAACCACTTTATCTTGGTTATGTTGGATCCAGTGTCTATTCTAGGAATGCTGATTGAGAGATACGAATGGATGGAACTCCAGTCCATCATAGGACTGAACACACACATTTAGTCACACCTAGGTTCAATTTAGAGTCACCAATCTACTACTGACATGTTTTTGAAAGGTTGGAGAAGGGGAGAACACCAGAGACCCTGGAGGAAACCCATGCAGACCCAGAGAGAACATGTAAATTTTCACACAGCCAAGAACGTGAGCTCAGGCTTAGAGAGACCCTGGAGCTGTGAGGTAGCAACACCACCCAATTTATGTACCAATTGTTTCATTTCCCCTCCTTTTCATCATGAAATACTTTTAATATTTATTCGAATGCTGAACAAAGATCTCTATAGTGAACCTTGTTGGGTTAGTAAAACCTTAACAGAATTATATATTGTAATATACACTGACCGACTATTTTATTAGGAACACCTGTGCACCTGCTGATGATAGAGAATGGTCAGACTGGTTCAAGCTGTCTGGAAGGCTATGGTAACTTAGATAACCACTCTATACAACCGTGGTGAGCAGAAAAGCATCTCAGAACAGACAACATGTCGAACCTTGAATGGGCTACAATAGCAGAGAACCACATCAGAACAGGAATCTGAGGCTACAGTAGGCACAGGCTCACCGAAACTGGATGGGTGAAGACCCCAATTTTCATCTGTCCACTTTGTTAAAATAATTTTGCACTGTGTTATTTTCATATTGTTAAAGGTATGCATAACTGGCAGTAGTATTTGAGAGAAAAGAGTTGATATGGAGTGCTCGTGGAGTAGGATTGTTTAGACAGCTGCTCATTCTATTTTTAGTGGTCCTAAAACTTTATTAGGAGTGAATTTGTTTGGAGAAGGGCATTTGGCACTGTTGCGCTACTTTACCCAAGATTTGAACAGAATTTTCTGTGCTGATGTGTCTACCCTTGATGTGTGGTGTGTAAGTTTCAGCTGTGTGTTGTGGAAGGTGCTTTCTAGGAATTTAGAGAAGAACACAGCCAGGGTGAGGGATATATCCTTGGAGGGATATATCCTTCAAGAGGCACTGATGAAGGATGTTAGCCATATTTTAGTGCTGTTGAGCTTTAAATTGTCTCATCACTCTGTGATTAGATTCAGGATTGCTCATCTTCAGCTTTTTTGTTAGTGAATGGGGCAAAGTCATCAGCAAGATCAAGCCATTTTGTCCACTGAATTCTTGCTTTTTAACTTTTAGCATTTACTTTTGTCTGCTCAGTGTTGTCGTATCTTGTTTGATCTGGCTCATAAGCGTGCAAGAAGGAGACATATTTGCAAATGGATACTTTGCTTCAGCTATGGACATTACTATGGTTGCAATACGCATTTGTATTGTTTAAATAAAAGAAATCACAGCCATTTTATTCATACTTTCTTATTTCAGGGGACCAGAAGTACTGAACCATTATTTGTTCTGTTATTATATCTCAGGATAAAAGACAGTTTTATCCTGTCTTTAAGTCATGTCTTTACAAATCAGCTAACAAAAGTTGATTTTATATTCAAGAAAAAAAGGGTACTACACTGTACCTTTCCTTGTCACAGGTGTGGCTCCCTCAAGCGTACACCCGTTGTACTTTTAGTTTGTATCTTTTACCCTGAAAGCTGTTACATATATTTTTTTTTTGAGAAAACTTGCCAGAAAACTTCAGACTAGGTGTGTCCATCGGGATCTTGCAGGATGGAAAAAAAGGTTTTTACTATAATATTGAGCTTTAAAGAACAGCTTGTGGAAGCTCTTGGGGAGGGTTGCCAGGTTTCAGCAGAATTCCCACTCTTAACTAATGTTTCAAAGGAATTGAAACTATTGAAAACAAAATGTTTAGGCATGGGAAAAGGTAGATACATTTTTCTTTTTTTTCTAAGTGTTTTTTTTTTTTTTTTTTTTTACAGAGGGAAGCAAATTATTTCCGTGGAGCACTCCTAAAAACATTTTTTAAATAATTTGTATATATATTAAAAATCGTAAAACTTGTACATTCGTTACAAATTTGGGAAAGCCATCAATGCTTTAAAACATAGTTAGCTTGCTAACTCAGTCACGTTAGATAGAAGGTAGAAAGCTTTCCAGAAATTTCCACATGGTGTCGGGTCCAGGAGTTGAATAAACTATGTTCTGCAAATTGCTATTTGTTGTTATAATTTGTGAATTAATAAAAAGACTTTTTTCCAAGGGCATAGTGGTGAAAAAAAAACTACTAATATAGACCATGCCCACTTTGTCTATTCCAAATTGTGTGCATTGTAGATAGCTCTTGCTTCCCCAAATTTTCCATATTTGAATAGACAGACAGCTGATTCATGTTGGCCAGTTTCTTCCATTTTTTCTTACCTTTCTTATATTGGATCTAATTTCTACAGTTAGAAGAAGTCATCCAAAGAAGACAGTTGATCACTTAAAACTCTAAGAACATCCCTTTTAATGGGCTGTAGATTTTCTCTCAAAGTAGATTTCATGTTATTTTCTAGGAAAACTGGGAAAGCTTCTCAGTTTGGCTCTCCTGCACTGTGGTGGTGTTGGTTTTTGGAGTATCATGATGAAAATCTTGTCACATGACACTAAATTTGCACATTACTTGCATTGTTTTTCAAAAATTTGTGTACCATTCCATGTTTCCTATAATTTCATACAGGAAAGCTTTATGTTACAAATCTATATGAATAAATGTGAAATCACCCGAATACACACTTTTGTTCCTAATTGTGAATCGATTGTGTGTTTCTTTGTGTTCTTGTAGAAATGCATGAAGTTTAATGTGGAGTCTCCTATCTGGCTGTCTAAACAGCGCATCCTTTGCGCGTTGAACCAGAGCCTGAAAGACGTCCTGAACTACGGCCTTTTCCAGCCTGCATACAACGGCAAAGCGGGCAAGTTCCTGGATGAACAGCGCACTCTGAAGGAGTACCCACTTCCCACTGTCACTCCCATACCATACCTAGAGGTAAGAGCAAAAAAAAGCACTCACTCCTACTTTAGTTTTACTACCTGATGACATTCCTTGAATAGACCTGTATCTGTGTGTCTGTAGGAGAGTGTTATATTTGACACTGGCTCCTCAGACCCCTCATTTCTCCTCTTACCCTGGTGCAAAGGGAACCAAATCCTGCACATTAATCAAAGAACTGATCACAGAAATGCAGACTACACACACCCACACACACGCACACACATACACGTGCAAACAATTGAGTGATGCTATAAAACATTTCTTTTGTGGTTGTGTGACAGCAAGACAGAGAACACTCACCAAAGCCAAAATCTGTGTAGTGCTCTAGTGCACAAGCTCTATTAATTTGTAATGGCATCTCCTTTCTCCATTGCCCTCCCTCTGCTAGAGCATTTGGGGAATACTATTATCATTTCACCTGATTTATGACTTTAATTAAGAAGGGGTGAGAGAGAGAGAGAGACAGAGATAGAGAGCGAGTGAGAGAGAAATGTATGAGACTGCAAGGGCTGTAGCTTCCTGCTCCTTTCATGTGAGCTCACAGCTAAATAGAAACGAATTTCTTTTAGTGCAGTGCAACTCTTTTTAATTGCTAAATTTATTCAAACATAAATTCAACAACTTATGATTATAAATTAACTGTATGACTGACCAAAGTTGATCAAAATGCCACATCTTTGGTCATAACTGTGTGTGAAGGTGTGCAGTTCATGTGAGCAGGACACAGCTGGACACTTCGCCAGCAGAGACAACATGAAAGAGGTGATGCATCTCGTCCAATAGAAAGCTGGCTCCCTGGTTACTGCTCCATCATGCCATACAGCCAGATTTACTGACACACCAGTAGGTCTATAGATCTACCACGTGAGTTGCTGACAGATTGCGCTTCCCCACAGGGTCAGAGTCGAGAGTCTGAGTGAAGAGATAGATTTGAAGATGGATAGATGGGAAGCTGCAGCTCTCTAGGAGGGAAAGAAGAGATGTTGGAATAGACAAATAAATGGACCAAGAGCTTTCATAGACCTTTTCTACCATCAGGAGGCCAGTGCCTAATCTTAAACCCTTTTGCAAATCTGTTATTGGACAACTGAATCCCTGTAAAGCTTTTGAATCCAAGAAGCACTAGAAGAGCATTAGTATTAATGTCATCAATGTAAATCAGTGTAAATGATTTCAGAGAAGCAAACACATTCACACTTTCCATGCAATTCTAGCTGTTAGGACAGTGTTACAGAATGTGTGTTCTGGGGGAAAAAAAGAGAGACTCACCTTCCATTTATATGTTATATAAAGAAAAACTGCCTGAGTTAGTGTTATCCCATGACTCTGGATAATGGCTTTGCCTGTGATTAGCATATCAGTCTGTGATATGCGGCCTGGATGATGACAGTGATTTACAGAAAGCCCTAAATCATTTACATCCAGCTGCTTCTGGCTCTCAAAGCCACATGGAGGTTAAATCCATGATTGCTTTCTAATTTAATTAATATCAGGGTTGTTTTGTGGGGGAGCACATCATATGCATGTCCAAAGTATGAATAATCTATTAACAATCTGATCTACTCTCTCTCTCTCTCTCTCTCTCTCTCTCTCTCTATATATATATATATATATATATATATATATATATATATATATATATATATATATATATATACTATATTAGTTGACAATAAACCTAGAGAAGGTAGATTTTTGTGATAATTCTTGTATATAATTACTCGTATGTTGCTACAAACCCAGTTTTCCCATCTGGTGGTCTTGAACAGAGAGATTTTGACAGTATTTGTTTGTAGCTTAATAGCTTCTTAATTAAGGGTCATAACTTTCCTGAAAAACAGAAAAACATGTACATTGTAATCATGTGTACACACATGAGTAACTACATGAAGTTTAATTATAACTGTCCGTTAATATTTAAATTGTCAGTATTCAGAATTTGACAATTAATGTTTAAATTTTGAATAACTAATGATTTGTTCATATCTATCAGTAATGTCTTACTAATTAAGTAAATTAAATTGTACCCAAAATTATTTACTTGTTTACTTGTTATTTACTGTTTGTTCAAAAATATTTCAGTATTAAAAGCACCTAAAATGCCAATCATTACTTTCTACCGGTATCTTCTAGAGGTTGTATAGACTAGTCAACTAATAGCTTCACTATTTGTCACTGTGGGAATGTTGACTAGTCAGGGTGATGTTTAAAAAAAAAAAAAAAAAAACAAAAAAAAACAGCAAGGCAGATGGTAAAGAAAGCAGTCTAAATGTACTTTATGTTACAGTAAAAACATTTCAGACTAGATGATGCCAATTCTACAGTCAACTGCACAAGACTATGCTGGGATTTTTAAAAACATTTTTCTTTTGCATTGATGGACCATTAACACTCACCCTAAACTGGATATCACTTTGTATGAAGTGTTGAGGTGTGTGCAGGACTGTTTTTAATCCCACTCCTACTCACTCCCGAAGGAATTCCTCCTGCACTTATTTTTATTGGCCTTTAAAGCTTAATAAAATCCTTGCACTGTAGCAGAAAGAATTCCGTTGTGACCAGCGCTGAGTAAAAGAGCGCTTTCGGTGCACGTCACTATCCAATCCCACTCAGCTAGTTTAGAGTTACATGTCTGATCAAAGAGGATGATCCAGATTTGTTTTTGGACAGTATTAAGCATGGTGTTGAACATGGTGGAGAACCCTCTCAGAGAGGGTTCATAGCTGTAGACAAGGCATCCTCCATCCTTCATTAAGCTATAAGGAGCTTCTGCATTCTGCTGCAACATCTGTTTGAGAATCGATCATTTCAGCTGAGCCACCAGCTTTTCCACATGAGTGCATTTTAAGTATTAGTATGTCCTTAAATAGTCTAACAAGATACACAGATTTATTATCTTGATCATGTATTGCACAGATTTATTTACGTTCACCATTAACAATGTAGCCTAAAACAGCATTGAAGCTGGAAATGTAATTTGCTTTCTTTACTGCACACAGCCTAAGAAATTGTGTTTACCTGAATCTGTTATTGCTTTAACTATGAAAAAGATGACTATTCAACTACTTTAATTGAATTATTGGTTGACTAGTAAAATTAGTAGTCATGTAAACCCTTGTCAAGTCCTCTCATAGACCCTTTATCACAAGCTGTGTGTGCGTGTGTGTGACTCCACGCTCCATTGAGGAGGCACTGGAGAGCTGTTTACATGCTGATATGATCATTGTGCCATAGTTTCCTGCCCTCTTTACCCTCGGTGACCGTCGTGAACATCATGAGTGAACATGGTTCTCCCATTAAAGCCAGTGATCCTGTTTTCTTTTACAGTTTCGCTATAAGAGGCGTGTATACACACAGACCCACCTGGATGACAAGCAGCTAGCCAAACTACATACTAAGGTAAGAGATTTTCCTTTTACTCTGGTCTGAAAGCTGTGGATTTCATCACTTTGGGTGGAACATTTTTGCTACAAGTATGTGAAGTGTGAGTTAAGGCGTGAGGGAGGCTCTCGAGTACAAAGTATTGCAGAAATCCCAGGCAGTTTGTTCTATTTCTTTTCGGGTTATTGGTGTGATGGCTTGGTTTCTGCTGGTATGATTGTTTGAACAAGAGAAAAAAAGGTGTTTGTTCATTCTCATATTTGCAGTGATTGGTAAATATTGAATGAATGGCAAATAATATGTGGACCAAAAGCAAAATTGTTCACCATTTATTCCCCATCTGTTTCAAATGTCCAAAGAGGTTCAATCCAAACTCATCTAACCTGAAGAATGGGAGTTACATCCTTACTCAAAATGACACATTACTCTATTAATTTGCTGGACAAATACCAATTTCAGCACCACCGTCTCTCCTGCTAACTCCCATGGGTTTCAATTCCATTTACTCATGCACCTCGTTCTTTACATGTTTCCTAATGGAATAAGAGTATTTCCTCAAGTGAGTATTTTGATACTTTATCTGAAATAATTTTAAGCTCCCTATGTTCTTAGGAATCTATTGCTCATGCTTTACTTTGCTCATTTTGTAACCAGCTGAATGGGGATGGGTTTATGAATCCAAATAATAATGGAAGCTATGAGTGGGAACTAATCTGCACAGAAGTGACTCATAGGCAGATGGATTGTTGCATGCACACAGTGCATTCAGAAAGTATTCAGACCACTTTCACTTTACCGATTTTATTGTTACAGCCTATCTCTTAAATGGATTCAGTTCATTTTCCATCAGTCACAAAGTTTTGAAAATGTATTCAAAGCAATTCAAAAGAAAATACTTCACGTGTACATTAGGGGTGGGGGATACAAAAATATCATCATTTTTATAAAAAAATTTCTGCGATAACACAATATCTATCATGTTATCGGTGTTTAATAACAAACTGCCAGCAAAACAGTAGAAGAAAAACTTCTGAGTAATGACCAGAGTGTAATGGTAATCTTAGTTCAATGATACTTTTATTTAATGTCTTGGACAATAAAGCACTTAAAATGAAAGAGAAAAAATACAGAGTTATAAATTCTAATAAAATTACATTTTACAATTAGATTTTTTTTTTTTTTACATTTTTTATGGAGTTTTAATATAAAATAACCTGTTACCTAGAGTTTGTAAATATAAAAGATTGTAAATATAAAATGAAAAGTTGGAAAAAGATATACCTGCGATATCACAGAACAGTATATTGTGATATAATTGATCACGATGTAGATATTATATCATAATTTTGCCCAGCCCTAATATACATTTGAATTATCTTTGTTATAAAATATCTCAAGGATGATCAGAGGAAATGGGATGCACCTGAGCTCGCCTTTGGGACCAGCTTAATTGGAAACATTAAGGCAATTATAAGAACTATGTCAGATGCCAGAGGCAGGTACAAACAAGATTATTTCTGCATTTTATTTTTCAGCACTTTATTTCAGAAATTCTGCACAGACTGTAGGTGTTAATAAGAGTTTGTTGGTGTAATGAGAGTCTTTAAGGCAGTGGTGGCTCTGCTCAAGCAATTGGAAGGTTATGAGTTCAAATCCCAGGATGATGCGAGAGCCACTGTTGGGTCCTTAGCTGTCAACTACCCTACTGTAGACTATATGTGTGTTTATCCTCCCTTGTACGTTGCTGTGGATAAAACCACCCGAAACAAAAGCTGCTGGACTACACCATCTCTGGCTCACATGAGGGGGTCGTGTGGTCAGCACTAAAACATCTGATCTAAATGCAGTTATGAGAATGTATTAACTCATTACTCCACCCATCAGTGCAGTCATGTGACTCACACACACACACACACACACACACACACACACACGGTTGTCATACTATCCTTTTGAGGACCTTCCACTGATATCAATTTTAATTTAGCTATTTAGTGCTATGCCTTCGCCTGAATCAACCTTAGCTCTTTTACTCAGTAATTAAAAGATTTTCTTTTTTTTTTCTTTAAATAAAAGCTGCATTTAAAAAAAAAAAAAAAAAAGTGGTTTTCCTCATTGGGACTAGCGAAATGTTCCCACAAGGTAAAACATATATCAGATATTCCTATCCTTGTGAGGACATTTGGTCCCTACCAAGATATAAAAAAACATGCCTACACACACACACACACACACACACACACACACACACACACATGCCCATTGTAGCCTCTCCAGACCAGCATTTGGTTGCAGTAGGAGCATAGCCATGTGGCACTGCACACTTCTCTTCACAGAGAAATGATAGACAGCAATAGAAGGAGAGAAGTAGAGCATGCAGAGCACCACACACACACACACACACACACACAGTGGAAGCTGAGTGAAGCATACCTTCTGTTTCACACTTCAGTAAAATACAGTGTGGTGTGAATTAAAGTGCCAGAGCTCTTTTACCTCACATCATGGTCCACAATACTCCACACTGAACTCATACAATCAGCCCTGGCTCTAATCCTGTCCAAATTACCCGGACCAGTTCAAAGAGACCAGTAAGTTCTCATCCAGTCTTGTGCCCTCTGCGCTAGTCATTTAAAGTTTCAGGTTTATCTGTCATGTGCACAAAATGTCAGGGACAGTTGTACGTTGAAATGTTTGTAATTTACCACTGCCTTTGCTATTGCTCTCACCTTCATCTGCTGTATCTGCTCTACAGAGTGTTCAGAATGCTGCTTCTCGTCTGGTTCATAACGCAAACCTTACTGAGATCCTCACTCCACAGGCATCATGTTCGTGTCCTTACACTGCTAGACTCAACCTGGAACAGTCGTGTGTCACCATTCTTTTCACAAATATCTTAAAAAAAAAAAACACTTCTGTATTTCTTTAAGGTTGGACTTAGTCCTTTGTTAGTGACTAGACCATTCTAGCACTTGTACAAAAAGGATCTGTCTCAAATCTTTTACATGAATCTTAACAGATACATTACTTTACAAGTATTTTGTCTTTTTGTGCTTTCAGCTGTTTGCTTTTAAAGATAAGAGCATCTGCCAAATGAAATGTTTGTGTTGTGCACAATGTTTCTATATCACTCACTTTATTATTGTTACAGATGGCATCTGTTTGCCTACAAACATTTTTAAAAGATAAGATGTTCATCAGATGATTAGCTTCTTATTTTAAAAACTTTAAATAGCAGTTCAGATGATTTCATTAGCACGTTTTCATCATATACGTGCTCTGGTCGTTACAGAGTGAGAGTTACAAGTTACAGTAAGAGTTACAGACTGCACAGCAGGACTAGAGTATAGCCTGAACACACTCACTGGCTGTTAGTTTGGTCTTATTTTGTTAATCCTGCTCCTACACTGCACATTTCAGTGTTCTTCATACTCTAACTCACAGTCACTCATCAGCTCATTAATAAAACCTTCAGGTTTAAAGGAATACTTCAACCTCCCCCTGTCCAAAGTCTAGTCACTCAGACAAGACATGATGGATGCGTTAGTTTTGTCCTGGATATACAAAGCTACTACTACTGCGACTACTACTGCTGCTACTACTACTACTACTCTTACTTCTGGTACTACTACTACTACTGCTACTTCTACTTCTGGTACTACTACTACTACTCTTACTTCTGCTACTGCTACTACTACAACTACTGCTACTTCTACTTCTGGTACTACTACTACTATTACTGCTACTTATACTAAACTTGCTGCTACTACTAATATCACTTCTACTACTTATACTACTGCTGCTACTTATACTATTGCTACTACTATACTGCTACTTCTGCTACTACTACTGCTGCTGCTGCACCTACTACTACTACTACTTCTACTACTATTTATATTAGAACTGCTGCTACTACTGCTACTAGTAATACTACTACTACAACAACTACTACTGTTAGTGCTACTGCTACTTATACTACAACTGCTGCTACAACTGCTACTAATAACATTACTATATGACTAATGCTACTGCTGCTAATGCTATTGCTGCTGCTACTACTTCTACTACTACTACTTTTACTACTACTGCTGCTGCTACTGCAAGTCAAGGTTACAATCAAGGTATGAGTTGTACAGTGATGCCTACTAAACACCAAGGTAGATATGTTTAAAAATGCTGGTTTTTAGAAAGTTTTCTGTCCGCATTGTGTGATTTTTATTTTGTTTTCAAATAAATTTCTTTCTAGAAGCATTCAGAGGCGATACGAAAATTCCTATGGTGTGCCTCTATAGATTTCGCATACTGTTTGAGCCGAGAAGTGTAAAAATGTATAATCATTTTGTCCATTCATACAGATAGAATCCCTAAGCAAGTTTGTTTCAGATAAATAATGTGTTACTGCTTTAGACATGTAGTTTGCACATCTGGAAGTAGTTTGTAGTTGTAGTTTGATGCTAAGCTGGAACATATTAGCTACATTAGCTCCAGTGTAAAATTAAAGAAGTGAAGTGATTAAGTGGAAACTGCATAAATTTCATTTTTGGAGGAACCATCACTTTAAATGTGTTGATTAGAGTACAGAGGTCACTAAAATGTGCTTTACAGGGCTGCTAATGTATGCCTGTCTGTCAGTCTGTCTGTCTCACCCATTACTCATTCAGTAAGCCTCTCCAGCAGGATTCCTGCATGTTTGATGCATCTGCAGTGTGTGTTAGATAGTGTGTGAAAGCAGTGCAGCTCCACAGACCAAGTAAACGCTTGCTTTTCTTGTGATACGTGCACTGTCTACAAAGTGGGGTCTCCAGAAATGTGTGTGTGCGCACGTGTGAGTGTGTGTATCCTGAGTTTCCTCTGTATTACCTATATCCAGCTCAGCTCTCATCTCTAGTGTCTATCTCAGCCTGTTTTTCTAGGTCCCTCTGTCTCTCTGTCCAGCTGAATCTGTGATTCTGTCTGTCTCTCTTCCTCTCTCTCAGTCTCTGTAGTACAAGTTGAGTGATAGCAAATCCATTACTACTAGCCCTTTACCACAGTATGAGTCATCCCATTGACTGCTCATGAGGAAGGGAGGCAGAGAGAGAGAGAGAGAGAGAGAGAGAGAGAGAATGACAGAAGGAGATTTCCATTTAGTTTTTTTGTGAGACGTACCTATTGACCCATGCACATTTTTAATACAAAGTGGTACATCATGAAGCTTTATCTGCTCAGATCAGTTTTCATAATGAACCCGAGCAATATTTTAATCCTATGTAAATTACAGAGACAAAGTTCAAATGAAATTAAAGTGTTAAAAATGACTGGTGTGTGTAAATCTGAAGCAGTAAGGTGATTCTGGTAGCTGTTAGTTTCCCTTCAGCACTCCTGCCTTTATACTGGCGAAAGAAGGCTTCCTAAGCGTGGGAAAAGCAGTTTTTGTAAAAGGCAGATTTCCATAGAAGTCACTAATATACAGTATAATACATTAACAAAATACTGTCAATACAGAAACTGAAGTTACTGTCACATTACTCCCACAGCAGGAAAAAGAAACGTCTACATTTCTGAATTTTCTAAAAGTGGAAAACGCCGGATACTATTGTACATTGTCATGCATGAATATAAATGAGTAACAAAATAGCTACCAAAGCAAATTCTGCTCAGTCACCCAAGAATAAGTAATAAAGGCAATATTTGTCCCTTTCACTTATATCACAAGTGTCTCAAGTGAGCAGGTAATTTAAATGGCCTATGAAAATGAACAGCACCTTGAGAAGAGCTATGGCCACTGTCCTGAGGGGGTGGTGATCAGCAAGGTCTCAATGTCTTCTACTCATTGGCACAACTTGTTTTTTTTTTTTGATACATGCGAGAGTGTATTTGTAAGAGGCTTTGTGTTTAGCATGTTTGCCTTGCACCTCTGGGGTTGGGGGTTTGATTCCCACCTCCGCCCTGTGTGCGCGGAGCATGAGTGTTCTCCCCGTGCTTCGTGGGTTTCTCCTGGATACTTCGGTTTCCTCACCCAGTTAAAAAACATGCATTGTTGGCTGATTGGCATTTCCAAATTGTCTGTAGTGTGTGCGATTGTGCCCTGCGATGGGTTGGCATCCAGGGTGTGCCCCGAGTTCCCTGGGATAGGCTCCAGGCTCCCCCACCTCCCTGTGTAGGATAAGCGGCACGGAATATGGATGGATGGATACATGCAAGAACAACAAGAAAAAAAGATAACCTTTCTGATGGAAATTTCAAATCTTGAATTAAACTTCCAAAAATTGCTTAAGGTGGAATTTAAGTCGGTAAAAAGAAATGTGCTATTAACTGCAATGAAAACCCATTTACCAAATAAATAATGTATCTCCTATATATAAAACAAGACTATAGCTGATGAATGGCCATTTCCAGTGCCAAGATAAATTGGCCAGTGCATTTTGCCTGCAGGCAACAGCAACATGGACATTTGCAGGAAACAAAAGACAAAATAAAACAAGCCCAATATTATCACTTGTACATTTACTCTGAATGTACCTCTGCTAGTGCTACATCTACTGTATGTTGTATCATTGTATCTACAACCATTGGCCATTGTCTCAGGGGTTTGTGTGTGTGTGTTTTATAAGTTCTTTTTTATCTTCAGTTTGATGTGCATATTTTCCTCAGGGAAGAGTGCAGTGTATAGCACTTACTGATACATATCTGCTGTGTTTCATGCAGTGACCTATGCAAGTGTGTGTGTGTGTGTCTGTGTGTGTTATCTTGTTTGGTTTTGCCACTCATCAAATTATATAGAATTTGGAGCCAAAGTAAAGACACCCAATCTACACATATTAAAAATAATAACCAATAAAAATAAAAAACAGAGTGTGTGTGTGTGTGTGTGTGTGTGCGCGCACATGTGATAAAGAGCAATGGTAGACAGCCAGGGAGAGATGCACCACCCCTTTTTTCTCAGACCAATTGCGGTTTAATGGGTAGCTGCTTTGAGCAGTTGCAGGGCATCTGTTTCAGTCACTGGGTGTACTGCAGGTGACTGTGTGTGTGTGTGTGTGTGTGTGTGTGTGTGTGTGTGTGTGTGTGTGTCTTTCTCCCAGTCCCACTAGCTCACCACTGCTCAGCATCAATGAAGCACAGCAGCACACACAGAAAGCACACTGTCATGCACGCTGATCCTGACATAGAGAATGAATGAGCGAGTGTAGATTTTTGTCAGCCCTGGGCAGTATATACAGCCACTCCCTCTCTCCGTTTCTCTCCACAACCGAGCTCTAACACAAGCCTTTCTCTCCTCCCTCTTTCTCTCTCCCTTTCTGTTGCTGCATCCTAAAGCAACCACTTTCTCCTGCTGTGGGTGCACACCAGAGCCCGGGACTCCACAGACGAGAAGTCAGACGAGAAGTCAGTGACCGAGAGAGAGAGAGAGAGAGCGAGAGCGAGCGACAGAGAGAGAGAAGGGAGAGAGAGAGGGAGAGAGGGAGAGAGGACGAGAGACAGAGGTGGACTGGATGGGGGGGGAGGGTAGGAGAAGAGTCATGTGGAGGATGAGTGTGAGCTGAGATGAGATGGGGGGAGCACTTGGACGGAAAAACGGCAAAGAGTGGAAGGACAGAAAGACGCATAAGGACAGCAAGAAGTCCAAAATCAACAGTAAGGTATCCACACTTTTTTCTCTCTTTCTCTCACTCTCTTTCTCTTCCTCTGGTTCTCTCTTTCTCTGTCTGCTTCCTCTCTGGTTCATGCATGTGTATGTTCGCTGCACCACATTCCCACTGTGTGTGTGTGTGTGTGTGTGTTTCTGGTATATCAATGTGTGAAAGTCAGAACAGTTTCTACTCAAATTCCACCATACTAGTGGAAGATGTGCTAAGACACACACACACACACACACACACACACACACACACACACACAGAGTCTCTTTCACAATGCTTTCTTTCTCACCTCTCATGACACCTCTCTAAACACTTTCTCCATCTTACTGTCCATGTGAAGCCCCCTGCGTTGCTGTTTGGATTGCAGGCTGAGCTAAAGCGATAATTCTCGTTGCAAGTCCAGCACCATGTGGCAGTGTGAGAGGGCAGTGCCACTCCAAGCAAAAAGTTTCTTCATGCTGCATTCGCATATTGCTGTCACTGCTGCCGCTGCTGCCTTTTTTACCCTGTCTTATCTTTAATAGGATTCATTCTCTCTGCAAGAAATCTGTGAATCTGTTCTTGTGTGTGTGTGTGTGTGTGTGTGAGAGAGAGAGAGCGAGAGAGAGTGCGTGTGTGTGTGTGTGTGCGCACGCAGGACTTGCGTTCAATGGATTGATGCAGCATAATGGTGTAAATACGGTGTGTGTGTGTGTGTGTGTGTGTGTGTGTGTGTGTGTGTGTGTGTGTGTGTTTGTGCTGGGCACATGAGTGGTTATTTCTTCCCACTGGAATGCCCTGCTGTATTAAGCCTGATGGAACTCGGCCTGATCACACACCCACATACACTGCTGTTTAATACATATGACCCAGTGTATCATGGCATGAAGAGGCTTTTTATACTCTGGATGTGGATATACTGTATGTCCTGTTATAGAGAACACTCCGGTGCTTTTTAAGCTAATCTCTATCCACAGCATCTGTACTGCATATATCAACATCTTTTCCTGTACTGGGGAAAGAACCAGAAATCTCTTTCCTCAAAACACACATGTATGTATAATGAAAGTATATGGGCAGTTGTTGAACTCTGTCAATAAACTTAAAACATGACACCACTATGTGAGGTGAATTCAAGAGTACAGCTGTTACACTGTAGTACTTAAGGTTTTAGGATGACACAGACATGCCCAATATGTTCTTTAAATACTGAATTTACAGTAAAAGTCATTCCTGTAACTTATACTTGTCTAGTGGTTATGTGGCATTCATGCATGACCATGCCCTCACTGAACTTTAAACTATGTTAACTAGGTTGGTAACAAAAATATATTATACATATTTGTGTTTTATTTATTTATTTATTTATTTATTTATTATTATTATTATTATTATTAAAACATTTACTGACTTGGGTGGCACAGTGGTAGAGTGCCTTACAGCTCCAGGGTCACCTGTTCGAAGTTTCTGCCTATGTGGAGTTTCAAATGTTGTCTCCGTGTGTGGGGGAGGGGATTCCTTCAGGCTCTCTGGTTTCCTTCCATCTCTCAAAAACATCCTAGTAGGAGGATTGATTACTCTAAATTGTCCCTAGGTGTGAATGTGTGTATGCATGGTGCCCAGCAATGGACTGGTGTCCCAACCAGGGTGTTTTCCCACCTCACACCCGGTTTTCCTGGGATAGACTATACTGCCACCCTGACCAGGTTAAAGAGGTTACAGAAGATCTGCCCATCACAGATTCATCAGTTACAGTTTAGGTTGAACAATACTTTAGTATTTCTCTAATGGCTATCATTGTGCTAACTTAAAAATAAAAAGCAATTATATGGACATTTTTAACTGTTCAAACTCTGTTCAGTTCAACACAACGTATAGACTTGAACTAATGAGTACACAAATTACTGTTTTCAAAAATGATGTTTGTACTACAGATATATTTCGTTCAGGATTATTTTGGCAAGTGCTTGAACATGACTGTGTGATGATTTTTGTAGCACATGATTTCAGCTAATCTTTCCATCAGGAAGGTTCCCATGCAGACATTTGTGTCATTGTTCCTATATTTATAGTTTAAACTGGACACTCTCAGGAAGAAAAAAAATGCTCCTCAAAGAATTTTTTGCATAGTTAAAGTTCTCTTAAAATCAGAACTGGTGTTTCAGTTGGTGTTGGTAGCACTTGTCCCTTAGTGCTACAATACGATACAATATTATGTAAAAATTTGTTTTGGAGATATTCTTAATAGTTTATCACATCCGGGAAAGCAAAACAACATTTTTAATGACTCATCCTGTACTAGCCTTGTGTTCATCAAATTAAATGCTCTCTAGAATGTGTATGCCGTCCCCCCGGGGCCGGTATTTCACTACAGTAGCAGCTCATTAGCAGCAACCATGAGTTAGTGTCTTCCCTTTTTCAATCATCCTTTGGTTGAGAATAAAATAGTTGGAGTTTTTTAATTTCAAAGTTGCAAGTTGGCAGTTATTTGACTTTTCAACTTGGGAAGTGTCTTACTTGCGGCTACTCAGTGCCAGAATGTCTTGCTACCTGATCAAGAAGACAATTCCGTCTTTATACACCATCAGGGCTTCTCCATCAGCAGAGTAAGTAGTATCATTTGATCTACCATTCAAAGATGTTAGATGCCTCCTAATGATGACCCTGCAGCTGTCTGTCACCATCAACGGGATGTGGTGAATCCCAAACATTGTTGGCTATTGTGTAAATCAGTCAAACACTTCAGTGGACTGAATTTGTTGGGATGCCCACTCCTGGGAAGACTGGCAACTGTCTTGAAGGCTCCCCATTTGCAAACAATCTTTTTCACTGTAGAATGGTGACTTTCAAATTGTTTGGAGATGGCCTTATAACCCTTCCCAAATTGATGAGCAGCAGTACGTGCTTGTCTGTGCTCATGGCTGATGTCCTTTCTTCTTGGCATGATGTAGACATATGCCTGAGTGCTCCAGAACACCAAATTGCCAAAGGTTCTGCTTTAATAGATGTAGTCACACTTCTTGATAATTTAACTAATCTTGTGCATTTCATTAGTGACACCTGGCTAGTAATTACTCTCTTAATGATTCTGGAAGTAGGAAGGGTGTAATTATTTTTCCCACCTAGTTTCTGAATGTTGTTTTTTGGGGTTGGGGGAATGACTACATATTAAAATCTGTTGTGTTTTTTTGATGTCACCTGATGTTATTTGTTTGTTTATAGAAGTTGGTGAGGACCACACAAGGAACACACTTGTTATTTAGGACTTGATAAATAAAAACATAGAACTGAAGGAGGGTGTACTTTCTTTTTCCCATAACTCTATGTAAACATATGGAATTAAATCAATCAATTATGGGGACATGTTTATGTTGAGTACAGTTTGTAGGGTTAACACACCATGAAAACAGTGTGTACTACATACAACTCTTATGACGTTATTCAGAATCTCCATCCACTCACTTACAACTCACTGTCTATATATATAGTATAAATCCATGGCTCTTTATGTCACTGCATTATTATATGTCAGTGCTGATGGCTGACTTAAGCAGAATTTGGCAGAGAAAATCTGCCAAAACTGTAATAGTGCATTTTGCACCCTGCCAATATCAGGTATTCTAGTTGTGTGATTTCTGGCACCTGCTCAAAATTAGTACCAACATGGTATGGGCTACCAGAACTGTTGTTGCCATTTGATTAGCATATAACCTACGTCACATGACCTACAACACTGAATGCAAAAACAATTAATAAAAAATAAAAAAAAGAAAAAGAACAACTTTAAAAAAGTTGAAGTTCTTAAAACCTAATACACTAAAAGTACAAAAAAGTAGCATGACCAAACAAAACACCTTACTTTACCTTATTTTATCCTAACCTTATTAGCATTCTGTAGGTTGCAATTAAAATAAGTTCCTCATGGTGCAGATTTTTTTTCCTGTCATTTGTTTTGTTTTTTGTCAGTAATTTCAATGCAGCCAATATAAGCTGGTGAAGATAAACTGGTTAACCAAACAAAAGATGAATATTAATTTCAATTAATTCAATATTGATTATTATTATCCATAATCCATGTTCCATTCATCTCTCAAGTTGCATGCTCAGAAAGTTGCTAGAAGCCAGATACTAATTACAACTAATTTACATATTCAATGAATTATCATGATAATTTTTCATTTATTCACTAATCGCTTTATCCTGGTCAGGGCACGGTGGATCCGGAGCCTGTCTCGGAAACACTGTGTGCAAACTTGAGCTCAAGGTGGGAAAATTCACCCGGGATAGGATGCCAGTTCATAGCATGGCACCACATATACACACATTCATATACACTATATTACCAAAAGTATTCGGTCACCCATCCAAATGATCAGAATCAGGTGTCCTAATCACTTGGCCTGGCCACAGGTGTATAAAATCAAGCACTTAGGCATGCAGACTGTTTTTACAAACATTTGTGAAAGAATGGGCCGCTCTCAGGAGCTCAGTGAATTCCAGCGTGGAACTGTCATAGGATGCCACCTGTGCAACAAATCCAGTCGTGAAATTTCCTCGCTCCTAAATATTCCACAGTCAACTGTCAGCTTTATCAAACCAAATGGAAGAGTTTGGGAACAACAGCAACTCAGCCACGAAGTGGTAGGCCACGTAAAGTGACCGGGAGGGATCAGCGGATGCTGAAGCGCATAGTGCAAAGAGGTCGTCGACTTTCTTCACAGTCAATTGCTACAGAGCTCCAAAATTCATGTGACCTTCGGATTAGCCCAAGTACAGTACGCAGAGAGCTTCATGGAATGGGTTTCCATGGCCGAGCAGCTGCATCCAAGCCACACATCACCAAGTGCAATGCAAAGCGTCGGATGCAGTGATGTAAAGCACGCCGCCACTGGACTCTAGAGCAGTGGAGACGCGTTCTCTGGAGTGATGAATCACGATTTTTCATCTGGCAATCTGATGGACGAGTCTGGGTTTGGAGGCTGCCAGGAGAACGGTACATTTTGGACTGCATTGTGCCGAGTGTGAAATTTGGTGGAGGAGGAATTATGGTGTGGGGTTGTTTTTCAGGAGTTGGGCTTGGCCCCTTAGTTCCAGTGAAAGGAACTTTGAATGATTCAGGATACCAAAACATTTTGGACAATTCCATGCTCCCAACCTTGTGGGAACAGTTTGGAGCGGGCCCCTTCCTCTTCCAACATGACTGTGCACCAGTGCACAAAGCAAGGTCCATAAAGACATGGATGGCAGAGTCTGGTGTGGATTAACTTGACTGGCCTGCACAGAGTCCTGACCTGAACCCGATAGAACACCTTTGGGATGAATTAGAGCGGAGACTGAGAGCCAGGCCTTCTCGACCAACATCAGTGTGTGACCTCACCAATGCGCTTTTGGAAGAATGGTCAAAAATTCCTATAAACACACTCCTCAACCTTGTGGACAGCCTTCCCAGAAGAGTTGAAGCTGTAATAGCTGCAAAAGGTGGACCGACATCATATTGAACCCTATGGGTGAGGAATGGGATGGCACTTAAGTTCATATGTGAGTCAAGGCAGGTGACCGAATACTTTTGGTAATATAGTGTACATCCTCACACCTAGGGGAAAATGTATTGTAGCCAATCAGCCCAACTGCATGTTTATGGGATATGGGAGGAAACTGGGGAACCCAGAGGAAACCCAAACAGACGTGGGGAGATTATGTGAAACTCCACACAGGCAGGGAGAAGGACGAGTGGAGAGGGTGGAAAAGTGGGAAGAGGCAAGTGACAAGGATTAATGAAGGCAAAAACATACACCTATCAGCCATAACATTAAAAGCACCTGCCTAATATTGTGTAGGTCCTCCTTATGCCGCCAAACCAGCTCTGACCCATCGAGGCATGGACTCCACAAGACCTCTGGAGGTGTGCTGTGGTATCTGATGCCAAGACATTAGCGGCAGATCCTTTAAGTCCTGTAAGTTGCGAGGTGGAGCCTCCATGGATCTGACTTGTTTGTCCAGCACATCCTACAGATGCACAGTTGGGGAATTTGGAGGCCAAGTCAACACCTTGAACTCTTTTTGATGTTCCTCAAACCATTCCTGAACAATTTTTGCAGTGTGGCAGGGCACATTATCCTGCTGAAAAAGGCCACTA
Organism: Pangasianodon hypophthalmus; assembly: GCF_027358585.1. Taxonomy (NCBI): domain Eukaryota; kingdom Metazoa; phylum Chordata; class Actinopteri; order Siluriformes; family Pangasiidae; genus Pangasianodon; species Pangasianodon hypophthalmus. The sequence continues at coordinate 7,643,254 of NC_069715.1, read as the reverse complement.
CCATTAGGGAATACCGTTGCCATGAAGGATGTATTTGGCCTGCAACAATGTTTGGGTAGGTGGTACATGTCAAAGTAACATCCACATGAATGCCAGGACCCAAGGTTTCCCAGCAGAACATTACCCAGAGCATCACACTGCCTTTGCCAGCTTGCCTTCTTCCCATAGTGCATTCTGGTGCCGTCTCTTCCCCAGGTAAGTGATGCTCACACACTTGGCCATCCACATGATGTAAAAGAAAACATGATTCATTAGACCAGGCCACCTTCTTCCATTGCTCCATGGTCCAGTTCTGATGCTCACATGGCCATTGTAGGCACTTTCTGTGGTGGACAGGGGTCAGCATGGGCACTCTGACCACTCTGCGGCTATGCAGCCGCATACGCAGCAAGCTGCGATGCACTGTGTTCTGACACCTTTCACTGGTTGACCGGTTGTCCTTCCTTGGACCACTTTTGGTAGGTACTAACCACTGCATACTGGGAGCACCCCACAAGACCTACCTTTTTGGAGGTGTTCTGACCCAGTCATCTAGCCATCACAATTTGGACCTTGTCAAAGTCGCTCAGATCCTTATGTTTGCCCATTTTTCCTGCTTCCAACAGAACTGACTGTTCACTTGCTGCCTAACATATCTCACCCCTTGACAGGTGCCATTGTAATGAGATAATCAATGTTATTCACTTCACCTGTGAGTGCTTTTATTGTTATAGCTGATCAGTATACAAGTGAAAAATAGGTAATGTGCAGAAATAACTGTCAGTTGCATTTTTGCTATAATACTTCATTTTACAGTTCATTTTTCCAATGCTTTGCCAGTTCTAATTTACAATTACTTAAAATTCCATTTTAAGTAATACAGTTATAAAGTTATAAAGAATCTTTAGACAAAGTAAAAGGAAAATCAAATGTCTAAGCACACTGAACACAAGCTTCTAAAATCTGATCTGAAATCATAAACATTATGGTGTATTTTTTTTTGAAAGTTGTCAAGTGAGTGCAATCATAGGTTTCTCTCAGAGAGAACCTTGATTCATATTTGTATACCCTCTGTAATGGGTTGCAGAGAGTACGAGGCAGAGGATGAATGCAAAGAGCCAGCTAAGTCATTAAAACCTTTTTTCATTGAGAACACACCTGGCCTGCATGAGGCTGCAAGATTTTGAACACGTGTTCAGTTTTTAGCATGCACTGTGATATACTCTTTATTGTTCCAATACAGTACAACAGATGTCCTTTCATTCTTTGCACTGTTTGATTTTACTGCATGATGATGCATCAGTCAGGGACAGTTTTTAATTATCCAGACTACATACAGCATATGGCGGAACTGTAATTGCTTTAAAGCTTTTCTGTAGATGAATAGAGAGAGAGAGAGACTAAGAAGGTGGAAAATTTGTCTGTCTTTCTCTCTATGTATATATGTTTGTGTGTGTGTGGATGTGTACACCAAAATCCCCAGAGTTGATACCTCCTAATTTGTGCCAGCACAGAATGAATTGAATATTGTAGGTTATAAATCAGTAGCAAGGTTTTGCTGTGTACGTGTCTTTGTCTGTGTATTTGATACACGTTCAAGCACACAAGCCACTGAAGTTCTGTCTCAAAGAGTCTTCACTACTGAAACCCTATTAAGACAAATGGATCACTCCAGGAACCATCAATCAAGCATTGAGTGAAGCAGTCTACTGGAAAATGGAGCGATAAGTCAGAACTAACTCACTGTGAGGCTAAAGCACCAGTATGGGAATGCATCAGCCACTCTAACAAAAACACTGCTATCAGTGTCACACATGGTGTGTATTACACAATATGTTCTGCTTAGTATGTCAGATGTTATTATCACAGTTTATCACCTAAGCTCAAAATATGCAGTAATTGCTTTCAAGAATGTGTATGTTACATCAAAATAACGTTTTTAAGGAACTACTCAGCAAATGATGGATATGATAACTTGCTGAAATGTCTGTCATGTTCACTGACCAATCTGAGATGATCTGCCAACCAAATGCAGTGGTAAATTTATTGATGGGATGTTTCATTAATAATGCATTGTTCGTTTATTCTGGGCACTGTCAAATCTCCTGTTGGCAGTGTGGAATTAATTATGTGTCTTGGTTTCAGCTGTGTTGGAAATATGTCTGTTATGGGCTGAATACATAAATATATCATCAGCAGTTTTTCTGGGAGGGGCAATATATGGCAAACAGTGTTGATATGTGTTGAGCAGTGGTAGGTGTACAGTACTGTGTATACAGTTTACATTTACATTGATTGCAGAATACTTTGAAAATGATGTACTGTTTTGATCCAAAAACATGAAAAATGATTCGATTCCCGAACTTTCAATACTGTCAGTTCTACATACAATGACAGTTTTCCATGGGCGAATCAAGTTTAATGGGCGAATTTTAGCATTTAAGCATACGTTATTAAAGACTGATTTTAGGCTATGGAGACTCACATACAGGAGTAAACATGCAATTTTGCTCTTCCACTTTTTATCTGAATACAAAGTGAATTTTGGTGTAAGTAACTGCGTGAACACGACTTAATGTTTCGTGTAATTTTATCAGCCTCCCCAGGATTTGATTCTTTGTGTTGCATGAGCAGCGCACAAGGTGCCATCTACAGCCACGACACTGTAACTACTGGAACTTTTAAGGTGGGCCTGAAAATCCAAATAAAGAAACTGGCAAATAAGAAGCCAACTTCAGCCTTGTGAAATAAATATATACAAATTGAACACACTCAGAAAATAATGGTACTAACCTGTTCCATTACTTAGACTCAAGGGTACATTTTTTGTGTCTACAGTATCTATCTATACCTTTACATTAAATGTAAAGTACATTTAATAATAATTGAATAATTGAAGGTACATTATTGGACCTAAGGGATCAATCTGTAAAGCAGTCTGTTTTAACAGTGTTCAGTATGTGTTTTGATTGTGTTTTTGGCAGTGTTAGTTGGTTATTTTCTGAGCAGCACAGGGTATATAGTGTTATGTTTTGAACAGTGTTTGGTATACAGCGTTGGGTATGTTTTGAACAGTGTTGGGTATACAGCATTGGGTATACAATGTTGGGTATGTTTTGTACACTGTTGGATATACAGTGTTGGGTATATAGTGGTGGGTGTGTTTTGAACAGTGCTGGGTGTATAGTGTTGGATATGTTTTGAACAATGTTGGGTGTACAGTGTTGGGTATGTTTTGAACAGTGTGTGGTATACAGTATTGGGTATGTTTTGAACAGTGTTGGATATACAGTGTTCAGTGTGTTTTGAACAATGCTGAGTATATAGTGTTGGGTATGTTTTGAACATGGTTGGTTATACAGTGTTGGGTATGTTTTGAGCAGTGTTTGGAGTACAGTGTTGGGTGTGTTTTGAACAGTGTTTGGAGTACAGTGTTGGGTGTGTTTTGAACAGTGTTGGGTTTACAGCATTGTGTATACAGTGTTGGGTATGTTTGAACAGTCTTGTTATTTTTCACAGCGTTGGGTCTGCAGTTATAATGGTCATTGTTCAGCTCAGCAGGTTGTGTTTGTCTGTGGCTCAGAGGCAATGCTGACTCAGACTCTTCTTCTCTTGTTTCTGCCTGGTATCTGATGACTGTTTGCATTCCAGTCATACTCATCCCTTTCAATCTGCACATGCATATACAGGCATGTACAGGTGCACACACGCACACACTCACACACAAACACACAAATATTATTCATATATACTGTCAATGTGCGAATGGAGTGCTGAAGTAAGCAGTATGGCAAGTGAGTGTTGTTTTACAGCAGTGGGGAGTGGAGAACTACTCTGCATTTATATCTCCATGATGCATATGAGAAAATAAACATAATGCACTTGTACATTGCCAAAGCAGTGCAGGTCTTCCATAAACCTTGTATTTACAGGATCAACAACAACAACAAAAAAAAAACATTAAGCATCTTGACATGCACAAATCACAGATTGTATGTGATGTTGACTGATATGATTTTTTTTCTTTTTATGCAATGTTAACTAGCTCATTAAGGACCTGTATATCTTATCATCATTAGCTGTAAGTCAATAACAGTGAATGATGCCTCCTCATAGCAGCACCTTTTTGGAAAGCTTTTGCAGTTATAGAAGCATATACTATTGTATCGAAAATGAAAAAAAAACAATCTGTTCATTCCTACAACAAAAACTTTGTCTAGCAAGGTCAGTGTTTTCAGAGCAGGTAAGATTTTAACTTTTGTCCTTGGTTACTTTACATTTCCTGGCCTGTTTTTTCATTAGCCAGGTGAGTAGATTTTGCTCTAGCATTCTAGGTAATGTAGAACAAATGAGCCAGTTTGTCTCAAGTGTGTGTGCGTGTGTAAGAGAATGTGTGAGAAATAGAGAGAGAGAGAGAGAGAGTTGGCATGGGCCTTGTGTTGTGTTGTGATGGTCAGTTGGTCAGTCAGCAGGTTCTGAGGATCTGTGTGCCGTGTGTGTGTATCAGAGCGCACACTCCTGATCCAGCATGCTGAGAACACACAGAGAGAAAGTTGCTCGGTCTCCAGCGCATGAGGTCAGAACACTTTTTCCCTCTTTAATTTTCCCTCTCACAATGATCACATCACTGCTTGTCTTGTTTTGTAAACCTACACTTAAATGTGTGTTAAAGAGTAACAGGTCATCTTCTAAGTTCTGTTTCATGCTGTTGTCTGAAGTCTGAATGTGTCATAGGCTTTGTTATAGAAGATCTGTTATCTTATCTTGCATGCTTACACTTTTGCTGAATAGTGTTTTGCATCAAACCATTACAGGTCTGATCATTGTGGTATAATAAGTCAAAAGGCCAACAAAGTACAGGAGGTGAACTTTGTGAATATATGTCATTTGATGTGTGGCATAGTTCTGAATCAGTACTAACAGTAGTGCTGTGTCAGGAGGGTTTTGTTTTTCCAGGAGCATAAGATAAATAAATTGCTGCTTTGTTTTATTGAGATGATTGAGATTTCTACTATCGCTGTTTATCCTGTAGGGAATTTATGGCCATTGTTTGTAAGTGTGTTTGTTTTGAGCTGTACTGTGTCAGAATTCCCCGATGTCAGCTTACTGCAGGACCTGGGATAATATACCACATGACATAAGAGAACAAGAGTAGGAATCCAGCTAATGACAATAGCAGCAGCAGTCCTGCAGTAATAATCAAAGTGCAGTGATAATCAGGTTTATTCATTTTGAATGTAACTGGCAGAATAGTTTTTAAGTAAATTTCACAACAAGGTTGTGAAACATTCTTCAAATATAATCAGAAACAAAATCAGGGCAAATGTGCAACAGAAAAGCGTTTGCCTATCATTGGGAGATTGGAAGTTTGAATCCTCAAGAAGCAAAAGCCATCTTTGGCTGGGTAGGTGTTGCTCTCCTCTGAGTGTGTTCCACTGTCCTGTGACGCAGCATGAGCAGCAGCTCGAAAAGATGGTGTTGGCTGGCTTCATGTCTCTCAGAGGATTTCTTTTTATCACTAATTCAACTGGTATATTCAGTTTTTTTCAACATTCAACATTTTTTACTGGTACCGTTCAAAACATACCTAACATTAATAGTGTTCTGTTCTCACTGATGTTTTTGTTCTTCACTTGCTAACTTACAACACTGCAGAAACCTATTAAGCAGCGCCGTGGGTCAGCATGTATGCAAATATAAATAACTTGTTTTATGTGGCGGTTTCATGTACCTTGTGTACATATGAAGCTTGAGTGATCTGTATATTCATGAAAATATAAAAAATGTCAGTACAGTAAAACCGAATTTCTGGGATTGGCCCATGGAGAGGGGTTTGGAGGAGTTCTCTATAGCCTGAGCTGCACTCATGGTAAGCGATGGCCAAATATCTGTGTTCCCATTTGCCATCTGCTGTTGGTAGAGAGATAATATACTATATAATATTATTTCATTCTATTAATAATTAAGACTTACAGTGTCAGTGGAGAAGGTCTGGTAAAATTGTGGATGGATGTCAGTCTAGTATCATTTTGAGTTGGTGAAATAGTTGTGTGTTTAGGGAAGTGCATACTGTGCATTGTGAAAGGGCCTGGATTTATCACAAGCATGGTAAATATCAGGTGACCACAGCACCAAGTTTAGCAAACAATGATATTTCAGGATTTTGTGACATACAGTACAGAATGCATCCACAATTGTACATTCTGTGTGATTCAGGGCATTTCTACAATTAATTAATAGTAATTGATTGTTATTAATTATTTGCTTATTAATTGTTGTCTTGATCAGCACCTAGAACAGGATCAGAAAGCCCCATCGATGTCAATACCAGAGATACCATGATTCATTTAATGGAAAGCACAGTGGCATAGAGGGTAAAGTTGCCTCCTCACAGCTCCAGACTTCAAGGTTTGATCCTTAGCTCAGGTTACTATCTGTCTGGAGTTTCACATGTTCTCCCAGTGTCCAAGTATGTGACCAAATATATTCCCTGGTTTCCTCCTAACTCCCATAAAACATGCTGCTGGGAGGATTGGCTATGATCGCATGACTGTCCTCCCATTCAGAGTGTGCTCCTGCCTCAAACCCAGTGTTCCCGGGATAGGCTCTGGGTCCACCACACCCCTGACCAGGATAAAGCACTTAGAATCCAAGAAGCAACAGTGTGTACTTCAGTATGGATAGTTGGTCTAGTGAAAGTTAAGCATCATACACAAAGTTTCCAGAGAAACATCTACTGGTTTTACCTCCTACATCCTCAGAAAGCACAGTTTACAGAGTTGATGAAGGACATCTCATGAAATTTACCAAGATTTTGTATCTCTGTTGACTACTAAAAGGTTGGTGTGTTTGGTGCCAGACACGCACTTTTGTATTGTAGTTATGCTGGTGATGCTAATTGTAGCTAGGTGGTGATGGCACTACTATTATTTGTGTATAATCAGTGTGTGTGTGTGTGTGTGTGTGTTTGTTTGTGTGCCTGTGTGTGTGTGTCAGCTAAAATGCATCTGTGTATCACAGAAAAAGAGAGTAAGTACTACTAAAGCAGTTGTGTGTGAGCCACCAAGGTGAATGAACTGTTGCTAGCAGGTAACCATGGCAACTCATCTCCTGAACAGTGAGAGGGGTTAAAATGTGGTCATTAATCAGAATCCTGTGCATACACACATGCTAACACATAAACAAACATGCATAGAGAGAACGCAGGACCGGCATGAGCATTATATTTAATCTGTGAGGTATTAATGGACAGTTTGTTAATAAAATCTCCTGTGTAATGAGACCATCTTCAAAACTCAAATGGGACACACATATAAAACAACATTAAATCAGTGAGGAAAAGATTACAAACACACACACACACACCCCCCCCCCCCCCCCCCCTCATTTGTAAACCATCCATTACACATGTATCACCCAGTGTGTTTTGTCCAGCATAAAGCATTAGCCTAATGGAAATAGATGGTTGCACATTCTTGATATATTGCTGCTATAATTATAAAAAAACAAGACAGACATTTGAGTTGGGCACAGTATCCTCACCGTCATTCGACACAGTGCATTAGCATTAGCATTTAGTATGCTAAAAGGTCAATGCATGCTTCATCATAGTGGTCAACATTAATATAACTAATAGCTGTTCAGCATGCCACAGCATTGCTAAGCAGCATTTTTTTTTTTCAGAGTGAATCCTCAGAGACGTCATACAGAGCTAAATTACGATAAAAAATTTTACCTCACACAAGATGTTGTGATATTGTTATCTGCGTTAAAACAGAACTCCAAGCTTAGTAGTAGTGTGTCGTTCGTGAACTCTTTGAGGTGAGCATAACAGCGGGTTCTTCTGCTGAAATCAGTTTTATGTAGTCATGATTCTAAAATATCTTTACTCACAAGCGATGAGACCCTTACTGGAATTGATCTAGTCTGATGTTATCTGATCAGCAACATCTGAGTAGTATGGCACGGGTAGAGTTTAATGATTTAGAGCCAGTTCTAGTGATTTGTTAAGATGTTTGCGTGAGTCTGTGCGACTGAGGCAGCACGTGTGGATATTACTATAATATATGTACTGCAGTGTATTGGGGAGATGAATATCAGGATAAAAGAACAAGAATCTTTCAATTCTAGTGTACTTTTAATAAAAGTTAAGTGTAGACACAGCAGCACAATAATATTGGGTAAGATTTTCTGCACAGAGCTTTCTGGTCTATTTTGACTTAGTTTGTTCATGATCAGTGCAATAACAGCTGACTTTCAGAGCAAATCATCTCTGTATGATGAAGACATGTTCTGATAGTTTGTCCATTGTATTATTACTGCCATAATTGATTGTCTTTCAGCATGAATGTATTGCTGTTGTTTATAGCATGTAGATAATGACATTATTGATTTGGAAAATTTGCACATGTGGGTACTTTGACACTAAAAACATGCAATAGTCACTTATAAATGTGAATGTGGACTATGAAGGCAGAAAATTTGGGACTGAAGGCCTGTGTAAATGTAGCAAAAGATGTGGTGGTTGTTGCCATTGCTCTCGGTTAACTGATGATATAGAGGGTTAGAGATTGTGTGAGGTGCCACAAGAATGACAGAAATGTAAAACAAACCTGTAAAACAAACCAGCCCCATTCAGCTACACTATATGACCAAAATTATGTGGAAACCTGACAGTTATGCCCATAAGTGCTTGTTGAACATCCCATTCCGATGTTAATGTTATGTTGGGTGAGGAGGCCTGGGGTGTAGTTAGCATTCCAGTTCATCCCAAAGGTGTTCATTGGGGTTGAAGTCAGGGCTCTGTGCAGGCCACTCGAATTCTTCCACTCTAACCTTGGCAAACCAAGTCTTTGTGGAGCTCGCTTTGTGCACAGGGGCATTGTCTTCCTGGAACAGGTTAGTGTATGCAGGTAGGAATGTGATCGAAACAACTACTCTGTACTCAGGACCTCTAATGGAAAAGAGGCTATTATGAAATATAGTAGTCCACAGTAAAAAAAAATATAGTGATAGACATTGCAATAAATTGCATTTCAGACCTCAAATTATGTAAAATCCTTTGTGATCTTCATTGTTTGAATCTCTGTGTGGGTTTAATCTTCCAGCAGCTAGTACTAAGGCTTCTAATGTAGTCTTAGTCCATTGTATGTCTCAGAAAATTGCCAGCCTTTCAGTTCCATGACACAGAAATCTCTTCTGTAGTGTGATTCGTGCCCTCATCAGTGTCGCCATTCAGCAGAAAACCAAACATTAACCAATATATCAGTTTTGTAAAGATATTATATTTTACCAGATGGGTATTCACAAGTGCCACCGCAGTATGGAGCCAAGAGATCATGCAGTTTTCACAAAATGTTCTGTAAGGTGTTGAGGTAATAAGGAGAGTTATCAGGGAAGGATGTTGTTGAGTAATTATTGTCCCTCTGGCAAGGATAGAATCTCACTGTTGATTATGCCCTGACATTCTGCACCTTGGCAGCTGAGAAAAGACTAAATGGACCTGCATTAAAGCTGGTTTCAGCCAAGGTCTCAGTGAGGTCGCAGTTGCAAGGATGATTAAACTCACCTTCTCAGAGTTCATTAAACTCTCCATAAGAGTGGACAATCTTCATTAGGCAAGAGTCCTCCCTCAAAGAGCATTTCCATTTCCCTGCCCTGGGGTGTAGCCTGGGGGAGGAACTTCCTGAAGAGAACATCTTATACTTCATAAAGTATATATTCATGAAGCATAGAAAACTCTGAGACCATCTATATATTCTGATCCCTGTGTTATGTTTGTTTCAGCACTGATTGAATCTGAAGATCATCAGCTGGGACTTCACATACTATACAAACTAGCATATCCCCTTGTCCTTTGCTCACCTCCTCTTTCTTTCAAGACTTAGGGAAAATTCACTTTTCTATTCAACAGTGAAGCATTATCCCTGAACAGTCGACTATCTCATTAAGTTATGGGGGATTGGCAGTTTGGAGTCCCTGATCTGTGTCAAACCTTTTCACTCTCACCTGCTGTTTCATTTCACCCAAGTAAAAAAAATCTTGATAATGACAAGAGTTACTCATTCTGTTAAGCACATTGGCATAATCACCTCCCTACAAACAAGGCAGTAGATACAAGATGCTTCAGGATATCAAACTAAAGCTTACCCCCTAGTTCCAAACATTAACGAAATTACTACACCTGTTAAACAATTGGTCTACAACTTCTCTCAAAGCTGCCAGCTCTTTAGGGAAAAAAAGATTGCCATCCATAGACTACAGCACATTAAATTCAGTCACAGTGAATTTATTGTTATCCTTTACCTTTGATACTAACTGCTCTACAGAGGTCATCAGAGACAGAGGTCATCAGAGCTCAGTTCTCAGATCCAGCTCCTTCCAACTGTTTGTCCAGCAATTTTTTTTTTTTTGGTCCTCAGGTCTATCCATGACCACCTTATATATTAGGTTCACATGTCTGTGACATTCAGGCATCCAGGCATGAAGTACACTGCACCACTGGTGAGGAACTACTTCTGCTGGCATTCATTGAACTCTAACCAAATTAGTAAAAGCCTGACAAGCTACACTCAGTACAAAACCTCTAGAGAACTGCCTGTCCTGAGTCAGACCTGAGCTACCTGCATCCCAGTGTTTGAGCCTTACTAATTACTGTAGACAAATTCTCAAAAGCCTGCCAGTTGACTCCCCTAAAGAAAATTGCAGAAGCCCCTTTTCACAATGTCATTCATCTGTCCAGACTCCAAGAAGAAATTGTATCGGAGGTGTTCAAGTATTTACCAGTCATATGTTGAAGGCTTTTTGCTGGCAGCTTAACATTGATGCCAGTCTTTCTTGTTGTTATGACCCTCGATTTACCAGAAAGGTAGAACAGATCCACTAGGAGGTCAGCAGGTTTCTCATACTTACTGCAGCAATGCACAACACAAATGGAGCTGTTGGTTGCCTTGTACCCACAACTCTTAAAAAAAAAAAAAAGCACACACCAAACTATTTCCCTTGTGTATTAGACTAATAGTCATTCTTCTTCCCTTGAAAAGCCGATATTAACCTGGGATATCATGGGGTTTAATGTAATTCAAAAAATATTGCAATCACAACATGTAGAAGTACAGTTATAATAGCAATTTGTCCTTATTGTTCAGTCCTACTGAGCATGTCGAGGGACTGTGGGAAGCAGTGACTGCCTGGAGCTTTCACCTGAGTGTGTGCAACCTTCAGTGAAACAGTTTAAACTTATGGTAGTACCACCTTATAGATTTGCTAGGATTGACAATTAGAGATGTCACCATTTCATGGGCAGATCTGTGATAACAGTGTAGATATCAAAATCTGTGTGTTAAGCCAATAATGTGTTAAAGAGTTAAAATTTCAAGACGCTTAGTTATAATTAAATGAATGTATCAGTTATTATTGAAATTATGAATTACACTCTCCCTCATTCTTTTTTATTCCTTCTCATTTTCTTTCCTGTTCTAGCATATCATATCATAGCTATCATACTCCTCCTCAGCCTCTCTTTCTTTATCTCTTCCTGGTTTAAATCAGTCATATATCTGTTTTTTTTCCTTTCATATGCATCTACCTTAAACATCAGATAGGTAAAACTCTTAAATAATGCACAACACCCATCTCTTTATAAAACAGAAGGGTTTTTGAGTTGGTATAGCCCTGTGAAGCTGTCAGCTGTAGTTTCGTGGCCGATGTAATTGCGGTCCGGCTGAGTGTGTGAGTCACTTAGCTTAGTGGTACAGTGAAAAAATGCCCCGAGGGCATCAAAACTGCCCTAACCTAGTTTCAGTGGTGAGCAGAGTACAGGGGGCTGGGCATCTGAACTCACAGACACACTATGTTGCACACTTACTGTGGTCTACACTATATCGTTCTGTTCTTTTTTGGTCTATTTGTTTTCTCTTGCTTAATCAGTTCTTACAGTCTATGTTAAGGTCTGCCTAACTAAAAGTTAATGTGCTACTTTTGTGTGTTAGAATCCACTTGACATGATCTGTCCCTCACATGTGCATTCATATACACATACAGAAGGGTGACAATTTAAAGGAAAATAAAATGGCTGTATTGTTCTATGGAGGACATTTTGCAGTAATGGTTTGGGTCCACTTGTCCACTTAGAAGGAAGAGTCACAGGAAATCAATACAAAGTTCTTCTGACTGATCACCTTTATACTGATGGGAGTGGTCTCTTCTAGGTTGACTCCGCCCCATCCACAAGTCACAAGGGCTCACTGAATGGTGTGAGTATGAATATGATCTTCACAGTCACTAGATATCAACCCAAATGAACACCTATTGGAGATCTTGGACCAATGTGTTAGACAACACACTAAAAACACCATCATCAATACACCAGTTGTAAGAATGGTAAAACATATAGAATTGAAGTTGTTCTGGTGATTCATGCTGGCCCAAAACCTTACTAACACAATTTTTTTTGTTCTTTATTTACGTCTTTACCTTATTGAAACTTGCGTTTGAAAAGCCTGGTGTGCTTCATGAAAAATATTACTTTTACACACATACACACATATACTTTTTGCTCCAGATGTTTGATGCAGCTGTGATCCACTGTGTCTTAATTATGATGTCTGCCACTTTTTTCCCTCTCACTCTTTGCTTTTGGCATCAGCATCAGTCAGTCCTCTTCTCGTCCTGATCCTTCTTTCCTTATCCTCCTTATCCGTGTCCTCCTCTCACCAGAAGCTTCTTTATCACTTTATAGTGTCCAGTAATGTGATGTCTTATCTCACCACTTCAGCAGTAGCACGAATCTCACAGCTCTCATATTCTCAGACCTATCCTGCTGCACTTTTATGAAGCACAGCCTGTGCAGTTTAATTCGAGATTACAATGAAGTATATAAGAAAAATATATAGAAAATTATTTGTTTGCTTTAAAAACACACATTTATTGAAAAAGTAAATATAAAGTTCTGCTTCAAGGAGTATATATTATATTATATATTTTCAAAGAGTAATATTACAATTCAAGTTGTAAGCATTTCTAGTATTTGTTTTGTTTATGCAGTGTTGCATTTACATCTGCAAACAGATGTGTGTCTGCCTGTAGGTTATGACCATTTGCTCTATACTTAATGCGTGGTTGATGCGCTCTGTGATCAAGAGGGTCTCAGTGTGGATTAGCTCCAAGTCTGAAAGCTATTCAACAGACAGTTTGTTTTTCTGGATGCAGTTTTGTGAAGAAATATCTTAAAAAGACTTCAGAACCCTCCTCTCCGGCTGTAACAAGTTTTGCTTTTTGGTTTTTTTTCACCCTCCCTCTTCAGAGGACCATTGATTTAGATTAATAGATATTTTATAATCTATGGTCTCTTAAGGAGTAATTCACATTAAAAGGTGGTAGGACATAACAGACGTGACAGTAGATGTAATACACGTGCGGCAGTAGGCGTGACACTGACGTGATGCATATCAAGATGGTTACGGGTGGCGGGTGAAATAAAGGAAGAAAGGAAAGATATAAAGGACAGTGGTTGAAATAGCAGTTGAAATAATTGATTTCTTTGTCTTTGATTTCTGTGTATGTGCATAATTTAGTTCTGTGTGTTTATGAATGTTATGCTTGAGCTGTGTGGTATGGCTTTGAGTATGTGGCGCGGCTGTAGGAAATCTATTGCAAGAAATCTGTTGTGATTCACTGGTAGATGTAGATGATGAGTGGTGTCCAAATTAAAATAGTAAATGCCCATGGCCAATGAATGTGTGCATAAACTGACTTTTAGCTTCCTTCTTATATAAACAACACATCTCTCTTCTGCTCTGAAACAGCCTGCTGGCTCTGCTCCATCCTTCCAGTATGATAACTCATAAAAGTACTCTTAAGATGATTATGTCAATTTGGTGTCAGAGCGAAAGAGAATGATCCCTCTGAGCCGAGACGTGGGCTTCCACTACATCTGCTATGTGCACTAGTACATCCAGCCAGGAGCGTAGCTATACGGATATACCAGGCGCTCATACTGGTAGAGGTCAGCTGTGTATAATATCTGTGCGTAATATGTGTTGGAATGTGTTTCTAATGTCCACTTGTTGTTTGTAGAAGGGAAAACCTGAATGTGAGTATTAAGTTTGATTTATGTTCTGATGTAGTTGTGTGATGTATTATAAACTGCACTGTCTATATTGTAACACTACAATGATTGCTGTGGACGGTGTTATATTTTATTGTGGCGATAATGCTAATGCTTTTTCTAGGTCTCACAGTGTGACCTGTTGAGAGTGGTTTTTGTATATTGTGAATGTGTGCTGCATTGGTGATGTAACACAAAACAAGTAGAACTCTGTGCAAACGGCATTAACAGGGATGCCTCCACGGCAAATAAGTCTACTCCTTGTTCCTAATTTACACCAATCAGCCTTAACATTAAAACCAAGGTGAAGTGGATAACCTTTATTATTTCATTATAATGGCAACTGTCATGGGGTGGGATATATTAGGCAGCAAGTGAACTTTCACGTTGAAGTGTTGGAAGCAGGAAAAATGGGCAAGTCTGTGCGATGGCTAGGTCTTATGGGGTGCTCCCAGTATGCAGTGGTTAGTACCTACCAAAAATGGTCCAAGGAAGGACAGCCGGTAACAGGGTAATGGGACCCAAGGTTCATTGATGCGCGTTGATTCACGTTTGAATCACGTTTTCTTTTACATCATGTGGATGGCCAGGTGCGTGTGCCTCACTTACCTGGGGAAGAGATGGCACGAGGATGCACTATGGGAAGAAGGCAAGCCGGCAAAGGCAGTGTGATGCTCTGTGCAATGTTCTGCTGGGAAACCTTGGGTCCTGGCATTCATGTGGATGTTACTTTGACACGTACCACCTACCTAAACATTGTTTCAGGCCAAGTACACCCCTTCATGGCAACGGTATTCCCTAATGGCAGTGGCCTCTTTCAGCAGGATAATGCGCCCTGCCACACTGCAAAAATTGTTCAGGAATGGTTTGAGGAACATGACAAAGAGTTCAAGAGTGTTGACTTGGCCTCCAAATTCCCCAGATCTCAATCCGATCAAGCATCTGTAGGACATGCTAGACAAACAAGTCTGATGGAGGCCCCGTCTTGCAACTTAAAGGATCTGCTGCTTACATCTTTGTGCCAGAAACCACAGCACACCTTCAGAGGTCTTGTAGTGTCCATGCCTCGACGGGTCAGAGCTGTTTTGGTGGCACAAGGCGGATCTATACAATAAAAGGCAGGTGGTTTTAATGCTATGGCTGATCTGTGTATATGCCTCAAATACCCTTAAAATATAATAAAAGAGAAAGGAAGCTATTGAAAGAAACTATTTGACCTTGACCTGTTTGGATTAATTCCACAATCTAATCTGTTAAGCTGCTAATTACAGCGATAATTCCATATAAATCCCACAAACATTCAACCAATTGTTTCTGAGATACAGTATTGCACTAACGAGAATCACGGTCAGACGGATGGATGGACAATCCGAAGCATAGTGCCTCCACTACATAGTGGCAGAGGCATTAAAACACTTCAAGAGATTTTTCAAGGGTATATTTGATAGTTAAGGGTTTTTAGATTCTCAAAAAGGCTTTCTAATAGGAACCCGTTCTAACAGGAAAACACTGAGTGGTAGGGTTCTCTGTGGAGACTTTAAGAGGTCATGCCTCTTAAGACTGACAGCTGAAGAACCACTTATGGATCTAAAGGTAACTGTACACGCTGTTGTTGTTGTTGTTTTAATTAATTGATTAATTAATTATTATATTTTTTATGCTTTCTGGCTTCCAGTGAAAAGCTTTTGTTGTTGAGTTCTGCTTAAACCTGTAGAGCCCATTAGGGTGATTCTTTTTCTGTTAGTATATTGAGATCTGCTGCTATAGATTTTGCAAAGCAGTTGCATTAAGCATGACTTTTTATTTCTATGTAATTCGATTAACATGGAAGACAGAATATCAGCACACTTTCTTTTTCGTACATTGAAAATGTTAAGAAAATGGTAAATTATTGGGGCAGGCTTAGATTTGAAATTTAGCAGGTGATAAAATCTACTTTAAGTACAGCAAAACTTGGAAATAATTCCTTAATTAAGATGTGCTTTAAAAAAAAATGTAAAAAGAAATAAATCAAACTGTGAATTAAATCCTGAATGCTAAAAGAGATCAAGTGTAACCTGCAAACAAAGTAAAAAAAATAAGCACAGCTTCACAACAAAAATGTCATGGTTAGGTTTACAGCACTGGCATTTTAGCACACTTTACTTTGTTGGATGTTAAATGGTGCTGCAGGAAACAGACAAAATGTGACTGTTACAGTCTCAGTTTGAAAAATAGGCTATATATCAAACAGAAAAAGTGCCTGCTTTAGAGTTGCTGCTGCGTGAAAGCATTGCATTGGTTTTTTTTTTAAGTAGCTGTGTGTGAAGTTTCCTCAGCAATGTTTATCAAGCTTTGTTCATCAATCCATTCAAACGCTAAATGTTCTTTCAAGTTTCCCGGTCCAAATCCGGACTATCCATTTGTCTTCCGTAATTGGCTCCCCAGCTACTCGTGAAAACATGCTGATAGAGTGCCAGACTACTCTGGGTCAGAGCGAATATGCATAAGATAAACATGATGAGTACTGTGTCTCTCTCCTTCTCACCTGGCTTCTTGTGATTGTCTAAATACAGCTGTGTTGAGTTGTTTATTGCAAGCTGGAGCCTGGGTCTGGGTGTAGCAGGTGGTCATTAGATTAAGATGAGGGACACATCTGGGCAAGATACAGTTACAATGAACATGCAGCGCAAGTTAGAATGGTGTCTGATGTGTCCAAAATATCGGAATTTATATATATATATATATATATATATATATATATATACACCGATCAGCCATAACATTAAATCCACTGATAAGTGAATAACGTTGATTATCTCATTACAATGGCGCCTGTCAAGGGGTGGGATATATTAGGCAGCAGTTCTTGATGTTGATCTGTTGATCTGAGCGACTTTGACAAGGTCCAAATTGTGATGACGATTGTCGGGTCCCATCCCACAGAAGAGCTACTGTAGAATAAACTGCTGAAAAAGTTAATGCTGGCTTTGACAGAAAGCTGTCAGAACACACAGCGCATCACAGCTTGCTGCGTATGCGGCTGTGTAGCAACTGTAGCAACTGCTATTGTGTCCAGTGCAGATACTACATAGATGTACAATGATGCATGGATTAAAAGATGGATTAGAGTGCAGAGATAAGATATGTTTAAGATATTTGGTTCTGTAGCTTTTTCCATTCGAGTGTTATTTAATAATGTTGTTCCTGAAGAATTAGGAATTAGGAATCTCCTTCACCTTAAGCATGAGGTACTTGTTCCCTCTCAGTGATGATGTCTTTTATAATGACCACATCTCTATCCTGGAATTGCATTTTGCTTCATTAAAGTCACTTTGGATAAAAGCGTTGCTAAAGGTAAATGTACATTCATGAAAATATATGTATTTAATAATTATGACCTTAATTACATGCTGCATAGGCTAATCAAAATTAATATCCATTACCTCAATTATCCATTCCAACCTCAAGCTGTGCAGTCTTATCTGAAGAACCGTAATGAGAAACTTGCTGAAATATGACCAAGGGGGTGGATTCTCAAAATATTTAGTATGGTCGTAAATCACTAAGATGATCATATCACCCGAGTGTCAGTCATAACGTCTCGTGTGGACTATCTATAGACGTGACTAGAGCAAACTCTTTTTGGATTTTCTAAAAACATCCAAAGAGGCCTGAAGAGAACACTAGTCACGTTTACATGGACACTTTTTGTTTCGATCGGAATGAAATCAATCAGATTGATTAATCTGATCGCAGTGTTTACAAGAAAGCTGAATAAAGTAATCGGGTTATATGCACGTTTACATGACAGAATCAGATTTGATCATCTGACATGCGCACAGTGCACGAATGTACGTTTCCCGCCATTTCAACATGCAGATACTAGCAGCCACTCTCTTGCTATTGCTTCTTTTTTTTTTCGTTTTAAAAAGCGGACTTAACATTTGCCTATTTCAGCTGCTAATTAGAAGACGATGAATGCGTGATGTTTTGTGCGGTACTGCGTCTATTTATCAAGCAATTAAAATGCCCCTTCCCGTTTTCATGTCCTCTCCATCGGATTAGAAAAGGTGTAAACCACCCCTTACGGTCCGAATGAAATTTTAATCGGTTTTGGCCAATTCATTCCGATTGACGTGTTTACATGTGACTTTTTAAATCTGATTGTGCTTCTAGTCCAATTACGATCGGATT
Organism: Pangasianodon hypophthalmus; assembly: GCF_027358585.1. Taxonomy (NCBI): domain Eukaryota; kingdom Metazoa; phylum Chordata; class Actinopteri; order Siluriformes; family Pangasiidae; genus Pangasianodon; species Pangasianodon hypophthalmus. The sequence continues at coordinate 7,624,992 of NC_069715.1, read as the reverse complement.
ATTAGTGTCCGTGTAAACGCAGCTACTATCACACACTGTAAACTGCACTGAAACCAACTTGAAAGCTATCAAAGCTTACAGGGTACATTGATGAAAATAACAATAAAGCTGCAGTGCATAGTATTATTTATTAAAAATGAAAAAAAAAATGTTTAGTGAGTCATGGGAGAAAAAAATCCACTACAATATGATGTTTGTGAGCTGCTGTGAGTTGCCCTGTGATAGTGATTTACTGTCAGTGCAGTATCAGCTCGGTATTGGAGGGAAATTAATATGTTAAACGTCATCATACCCCAACGTAAGATGCAAAATAAGTCCAATTACGTGATCGCAGAGTCATCCAAAAACCTGAGGTTGTTTACCTAGAGAACTCATGATAGCTGCTAGTGACTAATGGGAGGTGCTGGAGAGTTTCACTGTATTTTTGTGTCTTTTTATCCTTTGGTATAATCCTGGGTTTTAGCTAGCATGCTTCTACCTCCACGTTCTTGCCAAACTTTTACAGGTTGAAGAATAGATAACAAAATACACGAAAAACACCAGAGTAAACAGAACTAATGTGAAATTGTAAAAAAGTGTTCAGGTTAAAAATGTGCTCTGGTTTCCATGTCACTGATCTGTGTGTGTTCTCAAAGTGTGTTTGCACCTGGAGCTGAGTCAGTAAAAGCCAGTGCATGTGGGACTTCAGGAGATGAGAACTGTGTTGTAGTTTTGAAGTGTTTGGATTAAGGAGAGCCATTAATGCACAAGGCTGTAAATGTTAATTCGTGTGAGTCAGAGTCAGAAAAGGGCAGAGACCTTCTCTGATATGATAATGACACCTGATTTTTCACTCTGTCTACAGAAAACACACACACGCACGCACACACGCACACACAGGACTCCATTCACCTGATGTGACGGCTAGGCTATCATTTCTTTTGTATTACATCTCCATAACAACAGCTTGAGAGGCTCAGAGAGAGGAGAGGGAGAGGGAGCTCCACAGAGTTTCTGTCCCTCACAGTGTGGATGGAAAAGTGGCAGCGCGAGTGTGTGAGGGCTTGTGTGAGTCACTTAGATGATAGTGGTAGAGCTGGATAAGGGTTTGAGGATTGTGATGTGCAGGATACTATCAAAGAGATTGGAGACTGTTTGCCTCAGCACATGGTGAGAGACCCACAGCTTTTTTTTTTATTGTGTTTGTGTGTGTGCTTGTGTGTGCGTTGCAGGATTTGTGAAGTTATATAACAGTCAGTAAGATGAGAAAACATGGAATGGTGCAGGTATTTTAGCATCGACTAAAACGAGTAAAACCATTTTCTGTTTATTCACAGTTTATTCTAGAGAGAAAAAAATAGCATATTACATGATCTGATATCTGATATCATACAGCATATAGAATATCATAGTTCTTTTAATGCACGTGCCTTTATGATCTGTCTGCATGTGTATAGCTACATGGTGTGTCTTGATGTCCTTGTGTGGCTTCAGTATTATATCAGCGTGTAAAGTGCTGGACAGGAGGTTGTGACTTCACCTTTCTTATGCAGTGCAGTGACACACACTCTGTCACTCGCTGCTTCTGCTGCTGTCTGTCTGAGCTGAACATTTCATTTGCTCTGTCCTTGGGTTTGTAAAGCAAGTTCATCTCCATTCAAGACCATTTTATACTTTAGTATAGTAGTGTGGGCATAACAGCTCAAGGCAGACAATTGAATGATAACTTTACAAACAATTACATCTAAGTGAATTACTTGAGGACCAACAGCATTTTTTGTTTGTTTGTTTATTTATTTGTTTTTTCTCTGCTGAATATTTCTGAAGGCTGTGAGTGAACTTCGCGCTGATCATGTGTCAATCCTGTAATGTATATTGGGTTATGATCAAAAGATCAGCTGCATATTTTTCTGTAAGGCCTGACTGATATTAGGCTGTCACCATCAATGGAAATTGGAGCAATAATACACTTATAATATTCCTGTAAATCAGATTCTTGAGGTTTGTGAGATTGAGAGAAGTAGTAGTACAATTTGTTTTAGTTTTAAGTATTGTAATGTCTACTGATTATCTATATAAGTATCTCATTTTTATGTATATTGCTGTTTCTAATGTCTGAATTTGAGAAGGTGACATACCACCTTATCCTTAGCTTAAAATCATTACTGATGTTAGTATCAGACAGATCCTACTCCACAGTTACTGTGTGGCTTTATTTAAAAAATAAAAAAAAAAGACCAGGTTAAAGATGAGCAGTCTTATTTGATTCGAATTTGTTTTGTATTATAAGCAATCCTCTAAAGGAGTGCTTGAATTGTTCATCTAAAATGTAATACATTTGGACAGTTCCAGCATTATGGATGTGACATTTGCATTCACGTTGGCTTAGAAAATGTCTCACAATCCAGACAAATCTTAAAAACTCATGTACTAATTTACACATTTCAAATGCATTGCCTTTATTATGGATGTGGCATCAAACAGACAAACTTTTGTGAGAGACTCAGTGAATTTTAAAGACCATCGCAGAAAGCACCATATGTGTAACATAAGAGAGACTTGAATGAACACAAAAAGTATAGATTTGAAAAAACTGGTGTCATGGATGTGACACTTTTGCATTATTGATGTGTACTCCATATATTTGATGTACAAACGATGCAAGTTTCTCTATAAATCAACTAGAGAAGTTAAATACAGTGAGATATAAATGTGTGAATGTTTTAGAAGTAGTTTTCCTGCACTTACAGCTATATTTTTCCAAAGTAAGTTTAACATTTGTGTGGAATTGCACATTTTTGTATTTGCACAATCGGCCTTCGAAGTGGATTATGGGTACAGAGTTTAAATTAACAAAGTGAAAACAAAAAGTTTTGTTTCTTTCCTGAATACAATAATAATAATAATAATAAAAATAATAATAATAATATCAATTACACACACACACACACACACACACACACACACACACACACATATATATATGGGTTTGTAAAGCAATCTTAGCAAGTACACATGTAGATTGCAGTCATTTAACCTCTCTGTCTTCCTTCTCGCCATCTTCCTAACAGGCTAACTTGAAGAAGTTCATGGAGTATGTTCAGCAGAGGAATACGGAGAAGGTTTCAAAGTTTTTGGAGAAAGGCCTGGACCCAAATTTCCATGACCCAGAGACTGGGGGTGAGTCATATAATACTCACTTTATGGGTTCTGGATCAGTTCTTACAGCTTTTTACAGAACAGTGTCTGTGTTAGTATTTAGTTAGCAGTGAGCAAACACAACAGACACAACAGAACAATTACATATGTAACTGTTAGTACAGCTTTACTAGTAACTCCAGCTGTACTCACAGTCTGCTACACAGATGCCTCCATATGGTGTACATGTGCTCGGACATGAATGTGCCGAGCAGAAGAAAGGGAAGGGTTTCTGTATGACAGCAGGATTTATTGCAAACGTTGTGTCATGCGTCACTTTGTGACTTTGTTGGAAGATCTTGTGTTTAGGAGGGTTGAAGTAAAACCAGGATACAACAGCACTATAAATCCCTCCACTGCGTAACAGCTAACACAAGCACAACTTGGTGAGAAATCTGGAAGAGTTAATTTCAGATACACTTATGATCAACTGTTTATACATTTTTTTGTGTCCTAATTTTTAAGGTATGCTCCCCATTTTGCTTCAATTATTTAGGTTTTCTTTCTTGTTTTTTCCCTTTTTTTTGCCAACATGTACCTTTGGGAACGAAATCTCAATAGTACAGCTGGTTTTGGTAAAAAGGTCAACATTTTGGTATGTGAAAGGATGTGAAAATATCTAATTTCACAAAATTCAGTAACATTCATGCAGGTAATGTCTCTTAAACTGCTTATCATCTGAGAAACAGTGCCTATATAATATGCTAACCCTACATGACACTGAGAAACTAGTACATGTTTTTTTTCCTTTAGATTGCTGGATGATGTACTGGTCAGAAAAAGAAAGTTAGAGCACATTTACCCAGCCTTATTGAAGCTACACTGATTTATGTTGACAACAAAGTCCTGCTTATGACATTTAACACTCTTAATGGTTTAACTCTAGCATATCTTGCTGATCTCCTGAACTTTGCTCAACTCAGGCAGGTCTACTGTTAATCCCAAGTACCAATCCTAACTCAGCCTTAAACTCTGGAATATTCTTAGTCTTGGGATTAAGTTTGTTAAAGAGACTTTTGTATGATTTGTAATAATTCACAGAGTTTTCCAGTTAATTCATTTATGATGTGCTTTATTATAAATACCACATTTTGAGCTTTTAATCTTTTCTGTGTAAAGCTCTTTCAGATTCTCAAAACGTGGTATATACATAAAGATTGTTATATGATTATTCACTCCTGTAATATTAGCCTGTGCTGGTGCTGAGTACTAGCTTTTTTTCTTTCTGTGGTATATTCAGTAAAGAATAATACAATTGTGCTCATGAGTCCTTTGTAACAGTCAGAGGTGTCTTCATATGTGTTTATTCATGTGTAAAGGTTTACTTTGGACATTTGTGTTAATTTGCGGGCATGTCCGTGCATTTAGTGAGATTTAGGCAATCAGCTGTAGCTGAATTAGGGCTGAGACTCTCATATTTTTCAGCACTAGACTTTCAGCAGAGACTGAGAATAGAAGCTGAATTAAAAAGTAATCATGCGTCAGTCTCATAAATTTAGCATATCAACTTGAGCTATCTAATTCGGTTCTGATAGAAATGTCCATTTTGTATATTTTGCATTAAGTGTACATATTTTTATTTTATGCTGTTGTGTGTTTTATGGCTAGTATGTGGTAACATATTAATTTGAAAAAATGCAGAAAAAACTAAGTAAGAAAGAAAGAGTCATGGTTCTGCATGAATGATCATGGACTGACCTCTGACAGTGCATTATGGGAAGGCCAGATGACTTTTTATGCAGATTAACTCATCTTTATTCAAGATTGTTCATTCAGTTGTTTTGAATGACTTATGTGCAACCTTTGGGAGAGATAATGGAACAAAATGCTGTGTGTGTGTGTGTGTGTGTGTGTGTGTGTGTCAGAGACCGGGACTGTTGACACTGGTGCAGTTCAGAACTGCTGTAAGACTTCCTAAAAGCAGGAATATAGCAATGTCCAGCAATGTCCCATCGGTAGTTCTTATTCCTCTGCCCTGTGTTGTGTTGTCTGATTGTGTGTAATATTATAGATATCTTTTATGTAATTCAGTATTCCGCAGTAAAAAATGTGTCACTGTTGAAATCAGATCAAGTTTAATATTGCCACATGTCTGTAGGGGACACTGTCAATTGGGAAACATTTCCAGAGAAACAGTAAGGTAAAAACTTTACTAATGTGACATATGTGTTGTAATCTTACCAGTAGTTAAATGTGTTAGATTGGGTGGTATTGTTTTGTGGGGTTTAAAATTCAAATATTCCACCTCATGCTTGTACCACAATCTTGTACCACAATGCTGTTTACATCTTTATTCTGTTTGGTCAGAAAGCGTTGATTAATTTTCTATAACAGTAGCATGGATAGTAGTTCCTCATTCTAATATGTTATAATTTTTATAGTAACAACTTACACAGGGATGTGTATGACAGACAGTCCACATAAATATTTTTTAAGTGTGTGTGGAATTTTTTGATATGGTTTTCTGTAGACATTTATGAAAGGAGTCTGCAGTAGCATCACTTTGTTGCAGTCAGATGTAAAGCTGTAACTTTAAGTTTTCAGGACAGAGGACTTTGCAGTTTGTGGTTTGTCAATAACATGACAAGCTACTTTTTCGTGTTTTTTTGTGTGAGAGAGCTGAGGGAAAGCTGGTTTATAGCTGTTATAATGTTAGTTGTGTTGCAAACATTATCTGTCGTTCTGTAATAACTCAAAAAAACTAAGCAAATTGCAGTAGTAAGAGTCATGCTTTGGTCAGGCCATATCACAACACCCCATCATTGATTATTTTCCTGTAACAGCACACCGCAAGTCTTTTATTACTTACTTAACCCTATAAATTGCCAGGGGCCATTGGTCCATCCAGACTTACATTCATTTACATTTACAGCAATTGGCAGACACCCTTATCCAGAGCGACTTACATTTACACAACCGAGCAGTTGAGGGTTAAAGGCCTTGCTCGAGGGCCCAGCAGTGGCAGCTTAGCGGCGCTGGGATTTGAACTCACGACCTTCCAACCTGTAGTCCAATGTCTCAACCGCTGAGCTACCACAGTCTCATAGTCCTTGTTTTGTTTGCTTATTTTTTACCTACATGCCTTTCCTATCACCATCAGGATAGTTACTGAATTGTATACTTTAAGATGAATAACTGAATAATAACTGAATAATAAGCCATTATAATAAGCTTTGTGTTTTCCTTACTTTGGGGAGATCGGGAGTCTGAATTTCACAATACCACAGCAATCCATGGATTATAATTTGAAGGGACACCCTCCTTCTCCTCCTTCTTCCTTTGTCAGCCAGTACAAAGCTAGGCCTTTGCTGGCATCTTTTAGCCTGCATATGATTCTGGATCAGTTTTTGTCTGTGGTGTGGGTGATGTAGGTGGGAATTAGCTGTAAATGAATTAGTAAAAACTGTGTAAAGACTTATTTGTTTCTACGTAATAAACAGAAGTCAATAAATAAATGTTACATGTTTAAAAATTTCCTGGAAGTGTCTGACAAGTGTGTGTGTGTGTGTGTGTGTGTGTGTGTGTGCGCGCGCTGATGTGTGCGTAGAGTGTCCATTAACGATGGCGGCTCAGTTAGAAGGCTGTGCAGAGCTCATTAAGGTGTTGAAAGGTGGAGGAGCTCATCTGGACTTCAGAACCAGAGATGGCATCACTGCTCTCCACAAAGCTGTGCGCACAAAAAACCATACAGCTCTGATAGTAAGTACAACACACATACACACACACACAGATGTGTGTGCACAAGCAATGCTTCTTATATGGGACCAAAGTCAGTACTCTCATATATGTTTCTAAAGGAATATCTAAAGTAAATCAAAAGCAGTGTGTGAGAGAGCAAGAGAGAGAGTTAGTTAGTTTGTGATTTCTGTCCAAACCTGAGAGATTTGAATGTCTCCTGCTGAGGTACAGTACCAGTTTGTTGGTATGCTGTTTTGTTTTAGACTGAAATCTGCTTCTGCCTCCTTTATAACTAAAAGAAATAGTTACCAAGGGTGGGTCTATGTACTGAATTTAACATCATTTAGGTTATTGAACACACACAAAGACACTATTATTATGCTGCGTAAGAGGGAGCTAAAGTGTAACACATAAACAAAGGTTGTGCTAACCGCATATTGAAGACTTTAGTTGCCATTTTTAGGCACACAGGTCATAGTCAGTGACCTAAAAACCAGTGCTCCAATCTTCACCATATTATTGCACTTTGTAGCTGTAGGTCCTGCTGATAGTCCACTTGCAATTCACAGTTTATCAGCTTCTCTGTACTCCGTCCATTAGTGGTAAGGAACTACCATAGGATCAACACTGACCAGATATTTGGGTCCAGTCTCAGGGCTAAAGTATGATAACAAAGAGAAAAGAGTACAAGGGTTATAATGTCTAACTGTATACCTTTATGTGTGTATAGACACTGCTGGACCTGGGTGCGAGTCCGGACTATAAAGACAGTCGGGGTTTGACTCCATTGTACCACAGCTCCATGGTGGGAGGCGACCCCTACTGCTGCGAGCTGCTCCTGCATGACCACGCTCAGGTGGGCTGTGTGGATGAAAACGGCTGGCAGGAGATCCACCAGGTAACACACACACACACACACACACACACACATTCCACTGCATTGTGAGAGCTATAAATGATATGGCCAACAGACTAATGTACTGTGTGGTGTATTCTCAGACTAAATAGTTCTACTATTAAGTAGAACTAACTGAAGTAGTACTCTTTAAGTAGTAGTCAGTAAGTAATCCATCTGGCTGAATCTGCTAAACCTGGAAACATGAACCATTAAAAAAACAAGATGGCTGCTACAAGAAATATGATTGTGACATGATCGTATGACATTTATGTCTCTGCCACTGAGTGATGGAGGCATTATAAGTTCAGGTTATCCATCCGTGCATCCGTCTTGTCATCTCAAGAACACATGATTGAATATTTGTAGGATTTATGTTAAATTATCATTGTAACCAGCAGAAAAACCAACAGATTTTAGAATTGATCCGAACAGGGTCAAGGACACAACAGGGTCAAATGTCTGAAATAGTTTTTCTTCAATAGCTTCCTTCCTGTTTGAGGTATAATTTGAGGCTATTTCTGGCATACAAATTAGTGACAAGAAGGACTAGGCTTGTGGCAGATTCATCCCCCTAAACACCAATGGAGTTGAGTTCTACTTGTTCATAACTTACAGCTGGGACTGACTGAGCTGCAAGAAACAAATGAAACATGCTATGTGTTTTGGGCAGTGTTTTTTTTTTTTTTTTTGTAAATGTGAGCTGCTGAAACTGAGCAGTGAGACACAGAATGAGCCAAAGGACAGAGCTATAGCTTTACAGAGATGCCATGTGTTATAGATTTTTGCACTGAAAAAGAAGAAAGAAAATAACTGCTTGATGCGATACACATAATGCTTTAGTCCAGTTATTTATATAATTGTCTAGTCATTTATTTATCGCTTGCTCCATGGTCTCCGTGTTTGGATGATTTTTGTGATTTCTACACACGCATGATAAAAGGCTTGTTGCCTAGTTTTCATTTTGTTTTGTTTTTTGGTTTAATTATTTGCAAACAAACCAATGCTATTAAACGGTGTGAAAGTGACATAAAAAACATTCTTTGTAGTGAACTCTGCTATAGGAGCTCTACTGTAGTTTGCACATCATTTACAATACGTTTTCAGAAAATGATCATCATTTATGTTTTTTTCTGTAAACTGGTAAAGCAGGCTTGAGCTGCATTAGCTTCATTTGGACCTGAAATACAAAATACAAAGAGCTGTTTTCTTTAGCCATAAATATGAAATTGATATTTTTTGCCTTTTCAACGTGGAGTGAGAGTGCGAGAGATAGAGGCAGAGAGGGAGAGAGAAAGAGGGAGCGAAAGGGGAAAGGATTGGTGCATTCAGTAAGGCTTTAGCTGAGAACAGGGAGAAAAATAAGACTGTGATTTGAGCTCTGCCTGGATTTAACCTTTGTGTCTGAACACATTTACAGCTCTAATGCTCCCAAACCCTATTCTTGGTCACATAGTACACTTCATGGGGTCATAACCCACATCTGACATTGACTTGTCCTTCTCATAATAAAGACAATAGTACTGTCCATCCTGCATGACTGAGTCTGTGTCAGTCTTTTCCTCGGAGACTCAGGACTTCTGCAAAGTGCTGTGTTTGGCTAGAAGTAGGCACTCAGTGCATGGAGAATAAATGGCTTCAAAGTAGAATTGAAGATTATGGTTAGATTTAGGTGTATTAAGACAAGGATAGTTAGACAAACGTGTGTGTGTGTGTATGTGTGTGTGTGTGTGTATGTGTGTGTGTGTGTAGTCGCCACTAATGCTCGTGTTTACAAATTCTCGCCGGAGGTTATAGTGTCATATAGACACTATAAGATCAATAAGATCAAGAGAATTATGGGACAGGTGGAGTGTTTCCTAGGCACTCACACACACACACACACACACAGAGCCAAGGCAGGAGCCTTGCCCAGAGAGTAAGAGATTCTGAGCAGTGCTTGAAAACAAGCTTTGGAGCATTATAAAGCACTTTGTTTTATTTTCTGCTTGTTTGTATAGCTGCAGAAATGTATTGTTTGGTGAAAAATCTAATTTTGGTGTTTCTTTAGTTTTGCACTGGAGATACAAGGCTACATATGGGCTAAGAAGAAAAAAACTAACTTTTCCATTAATGCATTTTTATGTACATGACTTGATGCATCATTAAGATCTAACTTTGACGTGCTGAAATGTGCTTGTTTTAGTATGAATTTTGCATTTTGCACTTTTGAAAAAAACCATTGACCAAAGCTGTCCTCACTTTCTCTCAACAAGTTCAGTGTCTTTTTCTCCACACACACACACACTTACCCTAGTTCATTCCTGACTCTGTGTGTGTGTGTGTGTGTGTGTGTGTGTGTGTGTGTGTGTGTGTGTGTATGAGAGAGTGTGTGTGCATGTGTGTCTGTGTCTGTGTCTATGTGAGCCATGAGAGGCAAGCTGACAATTGGAGACGTTTTGTCAAGTCAACTTTATTTATAAAGCACATTTAAAACACCACAAGGGCTGCCAAAGTGCAGCACAATAGAATTAATAACTCAACAAACGTATTATACAGGTATAAGACCGAATAAGAATAACTAACACAATAAGACAAGATATAAGCCACTAAACATAAAAACAAGAGGGCTAATAAAATAATATTAAAAGATAATAAAACATAGAACTAAAAATAAGCGGAACAAGTTTGTTCTAAAATTTTAAATAAACAAAAAAATAAAATAAGAACTAAAATGTAAACTCGCCAGCACTACACATTGGACATATAGCACCTCAGTGTCTTGAGTGAATAGAATTCAATTCAGTTTTATTTGTAAAGTGCTTTTAACAATGGACATATTCACAAAATGGCTTTACAGAAATATATAAATTCAGCATATAAATTTTATATTTATGAATTTATCCCTAGTGAGCAATCCAAAGGTGACACTGACAAGGAAAAACTCCCTGAGACGACATGAGGAACCAGACTCAAGAGGGAACCCATCCTCATCTGGGTGACACCAGATAGTGCGATTGTAAATAATTACCTTCTATAACTGTATACTGTATGGTCAAAAAGTGCATTTGTGTAACCATGAAAGTTCATAGTGTTCACATGAAGTCTATTTTGTTGAAGTTATCAACTGTTCACTGATGGAGACTTGAGTGCAAAACTGTTCGTGGGAATTGCAGTCCTAAAGCTATTGTAGCAACTGTAGTCATAAGCCATCATAGCAAACTGTTCATGTCAATTGAGGTCCAGAGCCATCTTTATGGTTTCTAAGTGGTACCATCAAATGTAATCCAATGGAACTTTAGGCTGTCCGTGTGGGGCCATCCTCAGCAGCAGCAAGTGGTTTCCAACCAGAAGTAGGGCATGGATCACTGGCATCCCTGGAGTAGCATCTGTACCTGGACAGAGAGAGAGAGAGAGAGAGAGAGATTGTTAGGTATGCTAATTGTCGCATAATGGTTAAAGAATATGTACATTGTGTGCAGAGTGCAAGCAGGGACTCCAGCAAGACTAGCTATGACAGCATAAATAAAAGGGGGAGCCAGAAGATAAAACAGACATGAAGGGGCCCTGGGACATAAAGCGGCCAGCGGCTCCACTGTCAACAAACCTGAGTGAAAGCGTGAGAGTGATAGCATCCAGACATCCCAGTTCACCACAACACTCTATGCCCATGAACCCTCCAGATCTGCTGCTTTAACTAAGAAAAAAATATTCACAAAAGGCTTGACTAAACAAAAGATGATAGATAGAAATATTTTCAAGTTGGATCGAGCTGGTGGTTTCAATAAAAAAAAAGCTAGGCTGTTCCATAACTGAGGAGCAATGACAGAAAAGGCAAGGTTACACTTATGCCTCAAACAAGACTGAGGAACAGTTAAAAGTAGCTGACCAGAGGACCTTAACATTCTGGAGGAGGACTGAGGACAAACGAGGTCCGAGCTAGGGCTTGGGGCCAGCCCGTGTAGGGCTTTAAAAACAAATAATAAAATCTTGTACTGGATTGTAAATTTGACAGGTATGCATGGTTTTGTCTTCGTGTAACCTATCCACTCTGGAGTCCTTTCACACACACACATCATAGCCTTCAGAGACATTACATTATCACACTCTGTAGCCCTCTATCTCTCACTGACACTCCCTCTCCACCTCCTCCTCCTTCCTCACCGCTCCTGTGTTCTCCTCTGACCCCCTCTCTCTTTTTCGCTATCCTATCTCTCTCGCCCCAGCAGTGAGGGCCTCTTGTGCAGTTTTTGAACCTGGCGTTTTTACACCCCACACTTCATTCATATGCAGAGAGGCCGTAGCTGAGTAATAGAGAATTAGATTGTGACATTGATAATACAAAACAATTGTGCTATCTCTTATATCAGCTGTGTGCACAGGGAATAGTAATATGAGAGAGCAAGAGGACAAAAGCAAGAAGAGAAAAAAAGAGTGGAAAGAAAAGAGAACAAAAAGCTCTTTCGGATATACGTGTCTCCAGTTAATCAGGGTTACGGTTTTGACGTATCCATAAATGGGTAAAATGTAAACATTACCAGCTGCAATACCCACACTCTCTTTCACATTCTTTTGTGTGTGTGTGTGTGTGTGTGTGTGTGTGTGCGCGTGTGCACGCGTGATCAGGCCTGTCGTCATGGACACGTGCAACATCTGGAGCATCTTCTCTTCTACGGAGCTGACATGAGTGCGCAGAATGCTTCTGGAAACACTGCCCTACACATCTGTGCCCTCTACAACCAGGTAAAACAAGCATATGCAGTTTCTATTCTATACAGTGCCATACTAAACACACATATATGCGTACTTCCATGCATAACTCCAACTATACACAGAAATGACAGAGGAATACCCATATGCCTGAGTTATACACTTTGTCCTTAGTGTTTTCACCAGACGTAGGTTCACCACATTAATGACCATGTTTAGCAACATTTTGCACCACCTAAGCAACATGTTTGCTAAGCAACAGTGACATTAAAAAACTGTTTATTGCAATTTAAGCTTCTTGGACAAAAAATTAGCCACGCTCACAAATAGCAGTGACTTACTGTGCAATGTCAGTAGGTTCCACCTGGATGAATGTTGCATGAAAGTGGATCATTAGTTGTTGGCCAGACTCTTAGAATTGAGTGAATAGTGTTATGGAAGTGGCAAAAGGGTGCTATCGCATTTGGTATAGCAAAAGGACACCTGTCAAAGGAAGTCAAACAGACAGCTCAATGGGTCTGTTAACAATGTGATAAACTTGTGGAATTATATGGAACAGCTTGGCAATCTGGGAGAGCCTCGAAGTAGAGCCGCTGATGCTCTGAATGGAGATGAGCCAGTTGACGTAGTTCGGGTACCTTACAAGGATGTTCACTGCTCAGCTTCTGCTAGAGCTACAGTATATGACAAAAGTTTGTGGACACCTGACCATCTCATTCTTATATGAGCTTTTTGAACATCCCAAACATATAGCCTGCCAAGTCACATTATTGTAAAACTATTGAATTAGTTGTATTAGTTGTAACACCAAACCAAAAGGAGCTCTTGCCTCTGGGACTTTTTGGCCGTTAGATTTCCGGCCACAGCTTACATGCTGGAATGTCAGTAACTCTATTCCACTACACTGTTTGTAGTTCTGATCACATCTCACTTTTGCAACAGCTTCATAATACATGGTTCCCAGATGATAGAGATGGACAATAAAATTAAACATTGATTTTTTTTATTATTTCGCTACTGTTTTCATTATTGTTTCAAACTCATATTCCGTTAATTCCAACCAGCCAAACTGAAAGCACATACACTGCTTAAACAGGTTCAAGGTTGTGGGCAATTTAAAAACCTCAGTAACAAATGTTGGGCCAAAATACACAATGCAAAATGGCTTTATACTTCACCAGCCATGTGAGAATCATGCAATCTGGCCTGTGTTTACTGGCGCACACATCCTTAAGTGGTCATTAACTGGCTGTAATTGGCACTTCTCTTAGTAAATATGGCTCGAAGTTGTGTGTTTGGATGCCTAGCAGAGTATCTGAACGTTTGCAGCAGATGTTTTGCATGTAGATTCAGACAGCGTGTCTCACCACAGCTCCTCTAACTTGGTGCCAGTCATATTCTAGTCACAGACACCTTCACACTCATCTCTGAATGGAATTTTTCCAGAAATGCAGACTGATGGTCTGGCAGAGGATCGGATTTCTACCTGAGTTATTAAAGTTTCTATAGGTGTAATGTTTATCTCACTGCACATTGGATAAATATGTATGAGGAAGCAGTGGGGTAAATGTTGCCACACTCTATTTGTTTCTTTGGAACAGTTCATTCTAAAACTCTTTTTTTTTTTTGGAACGAAACGTTCTACAATATCTGGCACTTGTGACACAACGGGCCTATTTTAATCCCATCTATCAATTTACTTGTAATATGGCAACAGATTGTTGTTTAAGACCAAGTGAAGAAGAGTTTAGGAAAGTTTAATTTCTGTTCTGATGAGATTGACTGAGTGCACATGTGCAAGCCAGACGTTTATCATTCTATAAAGAGACTCTTACAATAAATATGGCCAAAAACTGCCTTCTTTTCCAGAACGAGCAATTTGACTGACATGGCAGATCACTAACCACATGCCCCATATCCAACAAGCAAACATGAGATTATCTCATTTACTCACCAATTACTGCTTTAAATGAAACTCTTTATTAACTTTAAGCTATAAACATTTTCTGTCCATTAACTTTACCTTACCACGAAAAGCTTACTGTGACGTGATGGTCAAAAGTTTTCCAGTTGCTGGAAACTGGCCCTGAAAGTGTATACATGTAAGATTACCATAAAATTGTACAAAAGAAGCAGACACGCTGTGGCCCACTGACAGAGCATCTGAGGCAGAGACTCTGTGTATGCAAATGTTTACTTTAACACTTTACTAGGAACACCTGTACCCCTCATTCATGCAATTATCCAGTCAGGTATGTAATAAAATGGGACTGCTTGCATCCAGAGAACTTTAAATTAACAGCACACGTGATTTCGATTTTGGTTTCAGTTAGGTTTCATTTTCCAGCATTTCATTTCTGTGTCATACATCATGATATAATTATACTTATATAATAAACTACAATCATTATGTCGTGCCATATGCAAATATAAAATGAGGCTTTATACCAGCTGTAGCTGCCATTATAATCACACATTTAATCACACTGTTTGCGTTACTTTTTTTATCTAAGTAAAGACACAGCATAGATGATATAAACCATAACAACGTAATTGTAAAAGAATACTAAAGAATCCATCATTAAATCAAACCATCATTTAATTGAAGTGGTTCCGTATATGCACTTCCATAACCTCTTGATACAGACGTTGATGCAGATGTGAGTTGGCTTGCTTTCTAATTGATATTCTTGTTCCTAGTACTTTTCAGAACAAAGTTATACAATGGGGACCATGCATTTTAATTGCATTAATTATTCATCTGAGTCACCAAATGCAAAAAATCTTCACTCTGCACCTAAGTAGCTTAAGAGGTACATGTGTTTAAAAACCACAGTGATTTAAAAGATGTCTAAAATCAGGTCAGCACACTTGACATGTCTCAGCATCAAACTCATTTACATGTACAGCATCCTGCATAAATATATGTATGTATGTGTGCAGTATTGGCTATAATATACATACCATCAGGAATGGACAGTATGTATTTAAAATATAACATTTTTAAAATATAACATATTGTAATTCATATTTGTTTTTCATGGAAAGAGAGGATGCTTGTATATCATTTTAGTTTAGTGACATCATGTAAACAGATGCTCATGCAATTCTGTTGGATTTTAGAGTTGACATCCAGACCAGAGCTGCTCTAGAAATCCTCTGCAACACCTTCTGTTTGTGAAAAGGTCATGAGCTTTATTTATTTAAAGCAGGTTTGATTTTATATCTACTGTATGTTAAGCTTACATTAGCACACAGAAGAAAAATTTAACAGATTTAACAAAAATTTAAAATGCAAAATGCTTTACTTTATTTTCATACATTATTGGCTGTAGAATTTTGTAGTTTATTGTAATATACACTACTAGTCTATCACCAGTTAATAGATAAATAGATGAATATGAAAACCCTATATTTTAGCGTTTTTGTTTAAATTACTTCATTTAAAAACTAAAATGTCCAAATCTAACAAAAGAATAAAAATAAGTGAATAAAAAGTGTTTAATATTAGATATTTAATGAACTGAGAATGTTAGAAATGACTTTATTTTAATTGAACAGTCCTATGTCTAATCCAATTTAATCTAATCGGAAAAGGACAACATCTTTATCGCTCTAATTAGGCACTTTAAGGTACACCTCATATTTCTTTTACAGTTAATACGAGTGTTTTATCTATACGGTTAACAGATTTACCCTCTAGGTCCGTCTGCCTTTAAATAAAATAATCATTTAAAGTCCCATTAGGATCTGAGAATGAGCAGTTATTAAGTTCCACAAAGATTTAGCTTTCCTTATTTAATTACTATCCTGTGTCATTTTGTTTGGTCTGCAGCAATAATAGTAATTAAACTGTAATGAAACATAAGACACTGCAGATGTTCAAAAACTTTTGACTGGCAGTGTAGTTACACTTACAGTATGTTGTATTATGTATCACAATACAGAGGGCAGACAAAATAACAAACACCAAATGAGAAAGGACCTTGACTGTGAAGTGATTAAATCACAATTACAAACACAGCTGCATGGGTCAGTTATATCAGGGTAATTACCAATTAACAGCATGTATCAGCTATAAAAGAGATCTATGTGATTTCTAAACCATATGAGGCAACTAACAGAGTTACAGGAAGGCCAAAGAGTGGGTGTCTGAATTGCAGGTGCAATAGTCTGAAAAGTACAGCCACAAAAATAACCACAGAACTGAATGAAAACCTCTCTGACCCAGTCTCAAAAGAAACAGTACGTCATCTGCTTCACAAAGCTGAAATTTATGTCAGCGCTACCACTCAGGAGCCTTATGCATCAGAGGGCAACCTTGTGTATGAATCTGCATGATGTGGTGTAAGGTGCACCAAACCTGGAAAGTTAAGAATGGAAAAACATAATTTAGTCTGCTTTCACCTTACTTCCTCTATCTGGATGAATTTATGTTTGGATGTCTTCAAGCCACCATGCTTGGCACCAACTGTTAAGCACAGTGAAGGATCCGTGACGGTTTGGTACACCATCTCATGGAAATCTTTAGGTCCAGTGATTGCTCTGGACAGTCGTATAACAGCCAAAAATAGGTGGGAATTTTACAGGACCAGGTGCACCACATGGTGTTTGATGGACACCTGGATTTGGTCAAGTGTCTTCCATGGCCTCCTCAATCACCAGATTTAAACATCATTGAACCTTTAAGGGAAGTTCTGGAGCACAGATTGGGAATTGGATAATCCACCTCCTTCATTGCTTAAAGAACAAAGCAAGATTTCCTTGAATAAACGGTCCAACATTCCACCACAAACCACGCAGGACTTGTATCATAGCCTTCCAAGAAGGATTAAAACTGTTCTGGAGGTAAAGAAGGTAAATGATCCACACCTTAAAAACATGATATTAATATATTGAGAAGTGCTTCTGTTATTTTGCCCTTCCCAACATTTTGGTGTGTTTTCCTCCATCCCTGCTGATCAGTGAGAGCAGCTGTGAGTGTTCATCAGTGTGTGTTCACTATATAGAAGTGGTAGTTGTTTTTCTTCATTTAGTCCACTGCAATGAGATTACACCCGAGCTGACCCTCACTAATGTCACGTATATAAACTGATCAATAAGAGAGAAAAACAACACTCCAACACCAACGGAAACGCTTCATAGCTTTCTTTCATAACAATAAGGCATGCAGCTTAAAAGTACTAACACAGATTAGTATCTGGCTAGCGCTCCAGTATGGAGGTTCTCAAAATTTACAGTGAGTACAGATTTATTTAATGAACATACAGTACATCCATGTAATTCAACTATTCAGATATTAGGCTCATTATTTAAATGTATACAGTAATATTTGTCAGAGTCATATAGCGTTTTGTTTCTGAGCTTGACCCGGCTCAATGTGCAGATCATGCAAATGCGGTTCTGTTGTTGAGTCCATATATGGAAGCTAGAGTGGCTCTGGGTGGGTGTGTCTTCAAGTTCATATATGGAAGAATGAAGTCATTTATAAACCAATCATTCGTATGACACCGACATTTATACAAATGATATTTGTAAAAAGTCATTCATATGTCTACATGTTCACACTTTTTGGTAGCTAGCTCGCTAAACTAATAGGGTTTCTGTGAGCAAGTTTAAGTCATATTTATAAATGTTGTCATTCCACTGCTGCTAAAGTTAGGTAGCTAGCAAACATAATGTAACCAGATGGGATTTCTGCTGAGGGCAATTTCAAGTAATATTCAGACATGTTTTTCACTCCGTATGCTAGTCAGTTAGCTAACACACAACAAGATCTGTGAATGTCACACTTGTCTTTAGTAATGTCACACTATTCATACTGCCCATGGTGAAATTCGCTCAAAAGCAGTATGTAGTACACAGCTTGTGAACTACACGAGTATTTCCAGTATGCCAAAGAGACCAGGATGATGTGCAGTGTACGGTATGTGATGTACGTGTTGAATTTCTCGCTCTCTGTGTCTCTCTCTCTTTAGCAAGAGCTAAATTGCTTTTTAGTTTGCTCTGATTTTATTTGTTGTGACTAAGACAGTTATTAACAAATTATTAATTTTAATATAAATGTTCTTCCCTTTATAGGCTGTGACAGCCACTTAATAGAGAAAGGAAAATTGCTGTGTTACACTGCACTCCTGTTCCAAAATTAAGCCTGAAGCAGTTTTCACCTATCTTAAACACCTTCTTTACTGCCTCATTTTTGGCTGTAACCATTAAAAATTAAAACATTTCTGGTCACAGTAAATAAGAAACATGAAGCCATTTAACATATTCCTTCATAATTTGACTGACAAGATATTTCTTGCATCCGACTAAGAAATGGTGCAGTATACTGTATGCACTGATGCAGTATTTGGTGTTCTAACAAATCCAAAAACATGCGTACTGTGTGTGTGTGTGTGTGTGTGTGTTTGGTGTGTGGACAGACCCTCCTTCACAAATCCAACATTGCATACACACTGCTCATACTTACTTCTCCTCTTCCTTTAGCTTACTGACAGACTTCTCATTGCACAACCAATCCCTGAATATACGCCGCTGAAGTGAAACTAATAACGACGGGGAGCCGAGTCGAGCTTCATTAGTGTTTTTAGTTAGTAGAATTAAGCTGCTGAAATGTTTCATACATTATTCAGAAGCTCTGTTAATGTAATTAAACATTCATTTAGAGTCAAGGGCAGAGAGAACGGGAGTACCGTCATTCCTCCTCTCACCAGTAGAGGTCACCTACTGCCTATATCTCTGTGTGATGACCACTTCACTTCATAGACTGGACACAGTGTAGTGTAATAGAACAGGGTAAACTGTGTGATTGCATCTGGCCCACCTTCAGTAGAGTACAGATAGAGCCTGAGAATTCTGTCTATAAGCAGTGATCTTATAAAAATAACAATGCAGGCCAACATCAGTGACAAAACTGCTGGGATCTGAGGTGTTCCTGAGTGAATGAGAGAGAAAGAGAGAGAGAGAGAGAACTGTGGATAAATTGGAGGTTTTTAGAGTCTGTCTATGAGCGAGCCGCTCAATCATTACTCTTTTAATTCAGTCTGCTGAAATTACATATTGATTTTCAGAAAGGCTCAACCAGAGTTGGGCAAATCCACATTTACTGTATTTCATACATGACTGGCACACGCTTACACACAAACACACAAACACTCACACTGTTGCAATCATTAACACTAGAGGTCATCAAATTAAGCCCCACCCTTTGGGAGAGATTGTGAACTCTGTGTTTATTTGTAAGACAGAAATATATTCTGTGTGTGTGTGTGTGTGTGTGTGTGTGTGTGTGTGTGAGAGAGAGAGAGTGAGAGAGAGAGAGAGAGAGAGATTATGTCAGTGTTTGTGAGAGAGAGAGAGAAAGATAAAGCACTGAAGTATAGAAAGCGCATGATTTGTGTTTAAGCACTTGCACTCAGGCAGGCTCTTCAGGACTTCAGGAGGTGTGAGAGCTGTACTCATCTTCCACGCTAACCACTACACTTACAGAAAGTAGGACACAAACCCCAGCAGACTCAGGCTTACTTTAAACATGTCTAGTTCGTGTGAGTGTGTGTGTCCGATGCTGACAGACTGTATAAGAGATTGTAAGGTTGTGTGGTCAAGTGTGTGCTCTTTCCTGGACCCTTTTTTTTGTTTGTTTTAATTCTCACTTCCACCCAATACTGCCCAGAGACAGACCATGACATTAAAGCGGTGCCATGATAGCACCCCCCCTTTCTCTCTCTCTCTCTCTTCTCTAGGATAGCTGTGCACGTGTTTTGCTGTTCAGAGGAGCGAATAAAGAGATAAAGAACTACAACAGCCAAACTGCCTTCCAGGTGAGAGCACAGGTCTCAGCGTTCACACAATCCACTCAGCCGTATTTAACCTTACACTTTCTCTTACACTCTGTTGCTTTAACTACAGTACCGTATATAGTCTATTTTTTTGTGATAAAGCCATTTATTTTGAATGGCATTTTTTAGATAATCTGACTGTAGGCTGCTGTTGGTAAGCCAATTGATCATTCGTCTGTCATGATTTACAAAGCCTTAAAAACAAAACTGTTGACAACACAGGAAATTTCCATGCTGAACACATCAATATCATATATGCCTGGTCTTTGTAAATCTAAATGATATTTTAGTTACTGTCACATTCCTTCAATCTCTCATTTACATATTCTACCTGTGTGATAAAATATTCCATCATGATGATCAGCCGAAATGGAAGTGGGTGTGTTTTTCTTTAAATACTGTTTATATTGCTCTCTCAAGGTAAAGTCCATATACATTGGGTATTAAATTGTACACAGTGTAATTGCTGTACAATCTAAATAAGTGGTCTGGGTCAATGGGACTATTTATAAGTATTGATAAGTAGATTTGAGGGTTAAATTTATAAACACTCAGTTCCTTCCCCTGCCACCATTACACACTCTAAATTTTTATAGATCAAGACGAATCACAAAACATTTAATTATCAATTATATTGTAAAATCTGCGATATAGAATATATCACAGGATAAAACCTGTGCTATAGAAGAATGAGAATTGCACAGATTGTCACTGTCCACTGCCAAGAGTGGATTTCAGGTATATAAATAAATAAATAAATACAAAAGGGTAATCAGACATCACATGATTGTGTAAGTCAGATAGAGATCAAGCACAGCAAGAAATTAGTTTGGAGACCGCAGGCAACAAATGAACAAATGAATGAACTGAACTTCATTCATGTAGGCTTCGTTTAGGCATCAAACCGCACCAAGTATTTTACCATAGTTGTACCATTCCATATTTTTCTGATGTAATAATAAAGGACTCCAAAGTGAGGTCTTCCCCTTCCACATTATGCAGTGTTTGTCAAGCTTCAGGATCCATCTAACAGCACAGCAAGCACCAGTATGAAGCTAGGAGTTTAGTGTTTGGTTAATGCCCTAGAAAATACAGGAACTTGAGTGGAAAATAGCTTGTCAAAATGTACATCTTTATTTAAAATGTGATCAGGAGACATGTCACATCACAGAAGCATCACCAGGGATCAGGTTATGTTTCCCAAGTCTTAGCCTCTGGGTTCTCCAGTTTCCTTCCACCTCCCAAAATCATCCTCGTAGTTGGATTGGCTATGGTAAATTACCCCTAGGTGTGAAGGTGTATTCCCTTAAGGGAGTGTGTGAAGGTGTGCATGATGCCCTGAGATGGACAATGTAGCTGTCCCAGCTCGTTCCCAGCTCGCATCCAGTGTTCCTGAGATAGGCTCCGGATCCGAATGAATGTTTAGACCATTCTTCTTCAAGATGCCCAGCCTGAGGAAACATTCAGATTTTAGCAAGTTCACAGAGTTTAATCACTGAGAGAATACACACAAAATAAGAAACTCTCAAGCTTAATATAGATGATTATTAAGTATTATAAAGTAACAATTAATTAGGAATATGGGTGTGGGGCAGGGGTGAGGTTAAGTGAAGGCTATTATTATAATAAGGCTATTATTAAGGCATTGCCACTGGTGATATGTAAAGAAACATTTCAAATTTCAAAATCGTACTCATGCAATTCTGTGTCACCCTGTGAGGTGTATTTAGAGCTGATTCTCCCTATTTGAACTCTTGGTCCAATTGAGATTGACAGAGACTTCCAGCACAGATCAAAGTTAACTTGATTTCATAAAGGAAGAGAAGGCTAACGTGGCACTGCTGCACCCACAGATCCATTAGACAGCAGCCGAAGTCTGATGCAGCTCTGTAATGGAAAGAAGCTAATCAGCCCACGTGTTTAGACAGAACAGCAGAGAGAGAACACAAAGAGGGGGAGAGGCCAGAGATGGAGGCCAGGAGTAGGAAAGAGAGGGAGAATGCTAATTGTCGCACTGAGTTATGTATCATTAATGTGACTCCATTATATCTCCATATCAACACTTAACTCCATATCAACACAACTCCAGCTGTGTGTATAGTCAAACTCGCTGACCCTTTTCCAATGTGCAGCGCTCTAATTAACAACAATTTCACATTAGTCCTGCATTGTTGTGTAATGTGGATGTTACGCAACATATTTATAATTGTGATCATGTGAACATGTGGGTGACTGTTTGGATAATCAGTTAGGAAATAAATATCATAACCATGATTGAAATGTCTCATCCTCTTTCTTTAGGTGGCTATTATAGCTGGAAATTTTGACCTGGCCGAAATAATAAAAGTTCACAAAGCATCAGATGTTGGTGAGTGGATTGAAACCCAGCAGGTTATGCTTTTTTCTTCTCCTAAGTCATTATGCAATTACTGTATGATTTCACTGTAGCATTGTTTCAACCTACTCTTCATCTAACACGTCTAATTATAGAGGACAAAAAATTTTAACAGCTTTCCCTGTTCTGAGAAAAGAACAGAAAATAATTTTACTCTAAACGCACATATAATGGGAGCAGTTGTTGGAATATGTGAGTAAATGTTAAAAATTGGTTATGTAACATGAAATTCAGAACTACAGCCATCACACTCTAACCAACAAAGGTCTTAAGATCTTAATGCTATTTATGCTTATGTAGTTTCCTACTTTGCAGCACTGGAGCAATACAGCAAAAAGTCACTCTAGTTATATATTGTAGCTTTCTGCATGTGTGGATGGTTCCGCAGTTTATTCCAATGTCTCACCCTTACTTCAGTGTATAACTGCACCTGAACACTGTAAACTTGTACTTATAAACTAGTGACTATCTTATGCTCATTCCAGGACTCTGCATAATTTTCTCATACTTTCAACACACTTTTAGTACACTTTGTCTATCCAGAACAGGATAGGTTCCCCTTTGAGTCAAATTGTTTCTCCTTGCCACTGTCACCTCTGGGTTGCTCATTAGGGGTCTAATTCTACATCTGGATTTCAGTAAAGCTGCTTTGTGACAATGGCTATTAAAATAATTAAAATAGCACTATATAAATAAAATGTAAGTGAATTAAATAAAATTCATCTGGAGAAAAGTCAATTACTACAGTTACTGAAGTAGTTAGTCAGTCAGTTACTTCATGCCAAGTTCATCTGCATGAACTTTACCAAAAAAGCTAATAGAAAACAAAGGGTGTGATTTAGTCTTTTCGTTCTGAAGAAAAAACAACAAAATGGAGTGCTCCCACCAAACTTTTGCCTTACCTTGTTTTCTTAATATTGTTTTTACTTACTGTTGGAAAAAAATAAGCTAGCCTGTGTTACCACTACATTCTCTCCAAAATCACATGACAAAAGGACACCCATAATCGCCTTTGTGTCACCTCTGTGAAAATCTGGTGTGACCATGGCTTGCTAATTTAGCATGTTTCGCTAAACATTTACTGATGCCCCAACAACTATCCTCAGACTTCCATTATATGTGAAGTTTTTCTTTCCTTTTTTTTCTCAAATTTCAAAATTCTGGTACACATACAGATAGAGAGAGGGATTAGTTTGAAAAATGCTGCAGATTTCTTTTACCTGCAACACAGCAAACCCCGTGTGTGATTGTCATTTGCAAAAGAATACAACATCATTCTAGCCACCAGTCTGTAATTAAAGGATCACATCATGGCGCTGCAGAATGCAAGCTCAGTTCTTGCAGAGCGCATCCACCAAGTATGACAGTCTGATCTTTAAAAGCAACAAGACAACATGGCAAGCCTCACACATCACCTTTCACAAGAATGAAGGTGGTCTTTCATCATTGGGATTGAATGATGTTTGACTCCTTCAGCTCTTTTTCTCTCTGTCTCAGCCCTAGATCTATTTTGCTTGGCTCTCTCAATCTCTCATTTTCTCCCTTTTGTCTACATCCTTAAGGGGGGGGCTAGAGAGTGAGTGTGAGTGAGGGGTCTCTGTGTGTGATTGGGCATTTGGCCTTTTCACTGAGAATGGATGGTGGGTGTAAAGCAAGATTTAAACCCATTTTACAGCAAGAGGCCTTGAGGAAGAAAGTCTTCACTTCCTATGTGGCCTCGAGAGACATTACTGCAGAATTCAGATACCAGGAACAAATTGCTCTTCTGTGCTTGCATGCTGTGTGGTGTTTGTTTTTGCTTTGTTTTTGTTTATTTTTTAGTGAGATAAGTGCTTTAATAACGGTAATTATTAACACAAGCTACTGCATTGAAACATTTAGAAATATTCACATATGCAGTTCTACCAAAACTGTAGATTGCTTTTACAGACTGATAAGGTTAGCTTCTTAATTTTTTAACCTACAGTGAAGTATATGTTGCCAAATTAAAATATTACATCCAGTATACAGTAATACAATTGAGCAGGGATGAGTGGCTCTCTGTAATCCATAATACAGTCTATCACAGTCTAACAGTTTAAAAAGCACAAATTCAGTCTTTCGTTGTAATAATAGTAGTTAGTAATAATAGTGATTCCTAGAAATGCCGGCCTATTAAATCATCAACCAACTGACATGTTGTTTAGATTCCTAGAATGAATGACATTCTCCAGGCAGAAGAGCCATTATGGATATTGTGAGTAATTGTAGGATGGTCAGTTAAGATAAAAGGATCTAAGAACAATTTAAGGGGAGGATTATTTATGACCGCTAAGTTTTTGAGAGCTGAACTAAAGGAAGTGAGTGGTAAAGGAGTGAATCAGAGTATGACATTAATTGGCAAATTACTTAAAAAAAGCACTGATTTAATGGTGCATGAGGAATTAAAGTGTTCTTTAAAACTTCTCTGCATGTGGTCATGAAGTAACAGTGTCATGTTACAACCACGTGCACTAAATTGTAATGTTAACGGCCAATGTTAAGGTACATTAATGTTTTGTGGCAAGTGTCTACTTAGAATCACTGCCATGATTTATTAAACATGCACAAGGGGCTTTCATGCCTGTAATAAAGTCGAAGAGGTGGTTACTCGCATTTTGCACTTTTGTAGCATTTTTATTGCACCACCTCTTGTTATTTATGAAGGCTGATAGTATTTAATAACTGTGTGACTACTTGTGTTGCATGTGTTATTTTCGGCTAAAACACTGACAGCTACAGAAACAGCATGTTCAAAAAGAAAGCGACACTAAATTGAATTTTTTTTGGAAAGAACCCAAAATGATTTGTAGCCCCAAACCAAAGGGCGTGTTTGACCCCTCTGCACTCTGGCTTTCAGAGTCAGTGTGTTTAAAAGCACACACGATTCTCAGATGACCAGGATGTACATGATGAATTTTGGCCCTTTTGCTGCCTAGAAGGGATCTGCAAAACAAATTTTTATACTGTACCAGATTTTAATATATACACTATATGTATAGTCAAAAGTTTGTGGACACCTGACCATCACACTTGTATGTGCTTTTTGAACATACCATTCCAGATTTAGGCCCCATTTAGCTGTTATAATAAACTCCCCCCTTCTGGGAAGGCTTTCCACTTGACTTTGGAACATGGCTGCGGGAATTTGTGTGCATTCAGCCACAAGAGTACACATTGGTTAGGTTAGACACTGATGTCGAGTGAGGAAGCCTGGGGTGCAGTCAGTGTTCCAGTTCATCACATAGGTGTTCAATGGGGTTGAGGTCAGGGCTCTGTGCAGGCCAATTGAGTTCTTCCACTCCAACCTTAACACACCATGGATGTCTTCATAGACCTTGCCTTCCGCACAGGGAAGCATGCTGAAACAGTGTTTGGGCCCCTTAGTTCCAGTGAAGGGAAATTGTAATGCTACAGCATACAAAAAACGTCTATGCAATTGTGTGCCTCTAACTTTGTGGCAACAGCTTGGAGAAGAACCACATATGGTGTCCAAACATTTGGCCGTATAGTGTATATTAATTAGGCAAAGTGTGTTTACCTGCACGCACATTCTCAGTAGATCTGTTAAATTCACCTCACTACCAGTGTAAATGAATGGTATGAAAATGTCAAAATTGGTAGCTATTTAAATTGTATTAGTGAACAGGTCAAGTTTTTAAAAATAATTTTTGTGAGGCTTGTGAAGTGGATAATCTGTATTCCAAATTACAGCATGGAGCAGGTTAACATGCCAGTGTGAGCCATGAAAACCTAAGTATAGTTAAATTTATAGTTATAATACAGCACACTAATTCTACTCTAACACTCTCATGATCTCGGTTTATAGTTAACATTTCTGTTACCAAGCAGAACTACATAGTTGAAGAGAGTCTGAGATGATAAGCTCATCTCCTTCAGCAAGCAGCATGAAATGTTTTTTATGATGTTATATTTCATATCAGTGCAGTGACCTGCAAATGATCTATGTGCATAATATGCTTTCTGCTGTTTTGCAGTTCATCCCTCCCTTTCTTGAAAAATGTGTTTTTCCACT
This sequence comes from Pangasianodon hypophthalmus, assembly GCF_027358585.1. NCBI lineage: Eukaryota > Metazoa > Chordata > Actinopteri > Siluriformes > Pangasiidae > Pangasianodon > Pangasianodon hypophthalmus. The sequence goes on along the minus strand of NC_069715.1, from coordinate 7,598,263 downwards.
TTAATGACTGTTATCTCTGCCTAACCTTCTGTCATATAGTGTGCTCAGTTTGCTGATCCATTCTGAGTGAAATGTGTGTTTCTTTCTCAGTGCCTTTCAGGGAAACGCCTTCCTACACAAACCGCCGACGCGTGACAATAGGAGGTGGCACTCTGACCTCATCACGCTCCCTGCTTCGTTCCGCCTCCGACAATAACCTGAACGGGGCCGAGACGGGTACTGCCCACTCTCCCGTGCCCTCTCTGCGCAGTCTGCCCCCTCTGGCACCCCCTGGAGGTGAGGCAGCAGCCGACGGTAGCCTCCAGAGCACCGGCAGCTCCCGCTCCTCCCACTCACGCTCACCTTCTCTGCACCGCGTCAGCGAGGAACCCGACCCACACGTCCTGCGCAGACACCCCACATACACACACGGGCGCGGCCGCCTCAGGTGAGCTCCTAATCTCTACATGCTGGTTAAACATTCATAGTATTAAATTTGCAGCAGGATATTTGATAAAGTTGAAGACCATAATTTTTTTTGTTCTATTAAATTAATAAATTGCTTTCCAGTTCCACGAACAAGTTATTAAACAACTAAAAAAGGTAAAGAAGTGTTTACATGTTTATCCCAAACAAGAAAATTCAGATTCTATGAATATGCAAATATAAACTTCCAAAATCCTATCTCACACCCTTATTTCCTGGTGTCACAAGGCTTGCATTTGCATGCTGAAACATTACTGGCTTGTATATTTTACGACACAATAACACTGACTTGTTACATCCTGAAAACTCAGATTTTCCAATTAGATTCAGATCCTGTTCCACATTATCCTTTTAATATGAAGTGGCAAAAAGTGACATCATAGTCTTCATATTGTTAAAGAATAAAAATGTCAATCTCAAAACCATAGATCTGATCGACATTTAAATGTCCTCCAAGCTTTTATCAAATATTGAGTTGTATTCTTAACGTGAATAGATTTGTCCTGGAACCCAAGTGCTACAGGAGCTACAGTATGATGTGTGTATTGCTTCCTGTTTGTTATTGCATTCTAAAGCACATTGAGATGAGACAGCCCTGAACTGCATGGCATTGTGGGATAGACTCGAGTGAGCCATGTGTTATAGTGCATTATTGGATTTTGCTGCAATATTGTCCTCAGTTCCATGTTTGTATTTATTGCAGGAGGATTACAGTTAGGGAGACTGATGTGATTTCAGAGACGAGTGGGTATTGCAATTCATAAGTGGTTGTTATTTCAGCATGGGGGAATGAAACGCTTTAATTTGAAACCCAAGCTCTTTGTAGTACATTGTGTGTAAACAATAAGCACTTTGAATTGTTAGGAGTTAGCATAGAGGCTAGTAGTCAGTGTCACTTTGACAATGTGTTTGTTTTTTTTTTTTACACCTTGACCCAACTGACTGTTGTTTAGCTTTAGATTTTTTTGAATTGCCATTGTTGGTATAGTGAGGAGCATTTAACAGTCCCTCTCTTTCTCTCTCTGTCTCACGCTTACACACCCACAATGAGGTCCTGAGGGGTGTGTTCGCTGTGTTCTGTCCTACTTGTCCATCTGTCAGTGTGTACTGATACACTGTCCCCTCAGAATCATCACCACTGGCACTTGTTATCTGACCACAGAGGGGTGTGTGGCTCAGTTTGTGTGTGTGTTAATAAATGTGATGCAGTTGCCTCTGCCCATGGGGTGAGTCTATTTGCAACGATATCATATCATCTCTTTCTCTCTCTCTCTCTCTCTCTCTCTCTCTCTCTCTTTCTCTCTCTCTCTCTCTCTCTCTGTCTGTCTCTGGTTATTTGCCTTGTGTCTTGCTGTGTCCACCTGTCTCTCCCCAAGGTAAGTGTGGGGACCAGGGGAGTGTGTAATTAATAGCATTGTCAGTCCCGCCCACTCACTTCCTGCTTAGGGTCAGGTGTGAGACTCTGGCATTCTTATTTTATTTCCAAACATTCCCAAACTTAAAGCTGCAATTAGTAATTTTATATAAATGTCATATAAATTTCAAGGATAACTTAATTTTTTTATTTGAAATAGTATAATTAAATGGATCTGGATAGTTTCTTTTTACATTTACAGCTTCTGCATACAGTTTTTCTGACCTGGAAAAATTCAATTAACCTGATCTGAAATAGTGCTGGTCTGCCACTTTTCCTTAAAAGCAACTCAGAACACATAGGTAAAGGCTTGCAAATGCTTTCTTTGCAGTTGCATTCACTTTGCAGGTGGTAGAGAGCGAAAAAAATTGACAAACTGCTGCTTTAGAAAGTGTCGTCAGCAAACACCATGTATGTCTGAGTGATCACATGACCGTGTGTGACCCCAGGTCCTGACGTCATGTGTGTTTAAGTAGTTTTGGTTGGAGAAAAAAAAACATTTAGATAGAAAACTTTTTTTTTAATTTTGTTTATTCTTTGTATCAATGGCAAGAAGTTAATTTTGCCTCTTTCTGAAAGAAAATAAAGAACTGAACAGGGAACAGGCATAAACACAAAAAACATAAATCTTAGCGTATGCTGTAGATGTCACATTCATATTGGTGACCGTCATGACTGTTTGTTATTTGACACGCCTACAACTCGGAAAGTCGGGCCTCATAGAAAAATACAAGTCATAATTACGACATTGTGGTGGTGTTCATGTGCATTCACCTCGTAATTACAATATTTTCAACAGGACTTGAGGAGGGATAAAAATAAGAGGGAAACAGATTAACATATACAACTACATAAAAATGTATACAATGATATAATAGAGGAATCTGTGATTCGGAAAGGTGGAAATGATGGCAGGTGACCTCTGTGTAGAAAACCACAAGTAGCTGGTGGAGAACAGAGTTCTGTTTCTCCACCCCTGTTTTTCTGTCTCTCTAATACCATATCTTTCATACTCTTTCACTCTCAGTTCTAACTTATTTCCGTTTAATGTGCTGGTTTATGCAGTAACTGCTTCTTTTCTCATGTATTACTTGTTTTGTTTTTCTTTCCTCTGTTTTTCATTCTTACACTCATACTTTCTCTGGGGCCAATGTGATAGATGCACTTGCAGTGTTCAAATTCACACATCGTAAATAACAGCTGCATTCATCTCCTGATTTACATATTTGCAACCCAGCTGCGCTGACGTGAAATAAACTCCCAACTGCCTGTGGGTCAGTGGAAAACAATAATAAACCCAAATGGAATATTGGCATGCGGTATTATACTAATGCTGCAGTCTGATATTTCAAGCAACTCATTTTAATGCATTGATAAATCCTGCTATAATTAGTTAAGCATTTGGAAATGGACTTGGTTTCAATAAAGCTTGTAATAACTGCAAAATTTAATGACTGAGGAGATAGCAAGCTTGATTGTGCATTCTGATATGTAAATACAAATAGTAGCAAGATATGTCAGGAAAAATGATTAAAGTTTTGCAGTGAGTTAAGCTCAAGGCTGTACATTTCAGGGATTTTTAAAAATAAATGATGTAAATGATTATAACTGAGTCTCACTGTTAATGTAGATGCATGTGGGTAAAAAAACGATTGAGTGGTTTAAACAAAAGTGATGATTAGCTCATGAGAAAGATGTTTAATCCGTATTATTATTATTATCAGAATTATTAAAATGTATGATGTAATCATAATTGTTTCTTTAAAAATGCTCGAGATATAGAATTAGTCTGAAATCGTATAAGCTGTAATTTTTTTTCAGTTGTTTGTACGTTTGTCCTTAATCTACGTGCAAGAAATAATGAATGATTTACAGTATTATTCTAACTGCAAATTTAGAGGGTAAGAGGACAGAAGGTACCAAAACTCCATCTCTCATCATTAGAGCTGCTCCTTTACTGAAGACTGAAGACACGAGATTCACATCGAGGCCTTTCTTCATTTCTGCTGTTTCATTACACCACCAATTTATGAACTCTTCAGAAAGAGAGAGGGGGAATGGAGTGATTTATCGATGAAGAAAAGGAAATCTATTTTGTTTGTGCAGCCCAGGTAAATGAGGTGTCAGTCTGCAAGAGCAGTCGTTCAGTCTGGAACCTTCTGTGATGGATTCTACCCTCAGGATATCGCTGAGACGCAGGTCACTCCCTCGCCTCCATCAGCAGACACACGCAGGCAGTGGGACAGAGGACGCAAAGGCAGGACGATACTCATTTTCTATTGGCTCTGAAAGAACGAGGGGCTGCTTAGTAGGTCAATATGATCTTAACTATCCTCAGTCCTCTCTCGCGCTTAATTCTTGTTCATGCTAGGCTTTAAAAAGTAGACCTAGTAAATGCATAATGCATTGAAAAGAAAATCTTAGCTTTCAACTTTCTCACAGCCCCGTCACTATGAATAACAAATCCTTGTAAAAAATTCTCTTTGTCATTGTAGAACGAAAGGTGAACGGAGAGAGAGGGAGGTAGAGAGGGAGTGGTTTTAAGATAATAGCAAATCTCCAAATTTGCTAGAAGGTTGGATTGACCCAAATACACACAAACACATGCAGAGTCAAATGTAAAACCTTGTAGAAACACAGTGCACTCAATTAGCCCATGTTGGGAGGAGCAGAGAGTGAAAGTCACGAAGGGACAGACAGTGAGACAGGAAGAGCAGAAAGAATGGAGTGAATATCATCAGCATTCCATCACAGTCAGTAGCAAATGGCTTTTTAGGGCTCTTATATTTAAAAAAATCTTTACTCAGAACGCTTTGCTTTTTTGGCTCTTTCCGTTACTCAAGTGTCAAGTCAATTGTCATTCTTCCATATAAGGTGTATATACTGGATTGAAAAGTCACTTCTTCAGGCCCATGGTGCAACACATAATACAGTGCACAAGACTACATAAAGAGCAAATACATGACAGTGTGTGAATGCAAAATATCTTTATTTCCTGGTATTCAGCAGGATAGATCAGTGTTTACCATGCACATCAGTCACCAGTGTCACCAGTATTTCCAATGCACATCTCAGGGAAAATTCTCTAAGAAAGAGGCTACAAGTAACAATATCTCCATATTTCTCAACCCATAGTGGCTGCTGCATGCTACCATGCCAGCATCTTGATCATAATAAACCTTAGTTAAATGATCATTTGTAATATCTGTGTTGTATAAACACCTGTTTTTCCCTCATTCAGAATAAGGATATTGTTTTGTCTTGTGCTAGATCTTAAATACAATTAAACACATATTTTATACGTTTCTGCTCGTTTTAGTCATAATCATTCAGTTTATTTACTTGTCGCTGGGAAAAAAAATAAAGCCTGGAGGAAGAAAGAAGGAAAGAACAGAGTAGTCACAAAAAAGGAACGTGATGAGCTGGGGTGTACCAGCGCACCTGTGTGTACCAGTGTAACAGAAAACCAAGTCTGTGGACTGTGAGAAGCCATCACTGAAACAAAAGCTCTGTTGACCCTAAAGAGTTCTTTTGGAGATTAGCACATCTGAGGGCTTTAGCAGGAGAGCTGCTTCTCTCTCATGGATCAGCCGGCCCATCCATCTGCTCTTTCTAGCAGCTGTGACGAGGAAGAGAAAACTTCTGACTCATTGTTGACAACAGAACATGCCAAATTCAAGACTTTTGCCTCAAGTTTTTTTTTTTTCCCCAGTTTCCACATCGTAACTGGTGTTCATGAGAACTGAGCAGACAATTCAGGCAGGATGTAGACAACAAATCATGTTGAGGAGTGAACTCTTGTTCTACTATTCTTGTCATCTTTAGTAGGTGTTGTTCTTGGGTTTTGGTTTTCAGTGGTTAAATGTGTGTAAGAGAGAGAAAGACAGAGGCTTAAAGCTGTAGGGTACATGAGAGACTATGGGGGATGAAGAGAGATTTGGGAGCTCATCCCCTTTTAGCTAGAGTGCTGGTGTAGTAGAGGAAAGCGCCAAGGTGCTGCAGAGCTTCAAGGCTCTGAGGACGGTTGAAAGAAAGTACAGTAAAGTTCCTTTGGTCCCATTATCAATATTTATACTGTGATAAACAGTGTTATTCCTGGATGCATGGGAAGTCTTCGTGCACCTGCATATGACAGAAAAGACGTGTTTTGTGTAACGTTTTCAGTGTAAGCACTTGTATCTCAAATGTTTAATATTAATCATATGCCAAGTTGAAAAAAAGACACATTATTTAACTTTCAGTCCTGGAAGCAGTTTTTATATGTAGTGTGGGCCACATCCAAGTTCAAAGGAAACCTCAGATCGTTTTCAGGTTTTCTGGACCTCATCTGGATTTGAAAACAGCTTTCACTCAGGGTCTGGATAGAATGCTATATGCAGTGCTTAATCCTTATGAATTAAACCCTGGTGCATTTACCCTCTTGGTGCAGGTGAAAACTCTGTAATTGCACACGTGCTGTCCACAAAAACGACTTTGAACACCGCTTACAAATACCGTAATGCAATTAAATTCATAATTCAATTCAACCCTGAAACAAATACAGGAAGTGGGAAAAAAGCCTTTTCCAAAATATGTTTTCAGACCACACAGAAAAGTATCGATTCTTCTCTCATTTGGAATAAGCTCTCTCTGAAATGAATAGATGAGAAAGTGCCCTTGGGATTGTGTATTATGAATATTAATATATATTAAACTAAGTAAGATTAGATTTAGTTTAGACACATGTAAAATAAAAAGAACCATTCAGTGTGGGCTTGTTAAGAAACTGGGCCTGAGTTCATGTTTATCTACTTATAACTGAAAATAATAGAAAATAGAAAAGTCATGAGTCAGACGTCTGTGTGCATGAGGACTGATGTGTGTGACATGGGATGTTACTGCAGACCTGGGTGATGATTTTCAGTGCTGTTTATTATGGACTGGCACTTCACACTGATCAATATGGAATCAGAGCGAACCGTGACAACCCTCCCTCTGTGTCAGCCTTCTCACTCTCTCTTTCTCTCTCTCTCTCTCTCTCTTCCAGTGTCTTCATTCCCTCTCTATTATTATCTCTTAAAAGCCCATCTTTTTGTTCTCTGCCCTGTCTCATATCTCTTCTCTCGTCTTACTCATCCTCTTATGTTTTATGTGTTTCCTCTCATTCTTTTGCCTCACTCCTTCTTTTCTCTCTGTCTCTCTTGCTGGTTGCTGTGTCTTTGCAAGCTGCAGTCCGTCCGCTCCATGCATCCCTGCAGTAATTGGAAAGCCGTCACTGAGCATCCAGACTGGAGTAAGGGCAGAGAGAGGGGGGGGCGGTGGGACATAAAGTCTGAGAGTGTTGATGGATTTTGCTGGTGAAGGAAAATAGGAAATGAATCAGATTTTTTTTGTACAGGAAACCTGATGGAGGAAAAATAACATAAATGACTCAAATGAGAGCTCAGCGAAAGTTAAAGCACTGGTAGATGACAGAGAGAGTGCAGGAGAAAGAGCAAAAGGGAGGAAGAAAGAAGGGCAGGCATCACAGCTGCACATTGTGTTAGGAAATCAGGGGTAAAGAAGCAGATTTTTGTTGCGTTAATAAGCATACGTTCTGGGATGATGTACAGGTTATTCTCTGTGTGTTACTGTAAGTGGAGGAAAAGAGATGTGTGTGCGGGTGTGTGAGTGCGTGCATGATGAATGGGCAAGTGGGAAGGCTCTGAGATGAATGAGACAGACGTAGAGCAGCGGCTACTCAGCCTGCAGCTGCATTAACATTCAGAACCTGTCTCTCGATGAGAACGAGGGACAGATGAAGAGAGAGAGAGAGAGTAAGCAGCTAGCAAGCTGTGGAAGGAAGGAGAGAGATGGAGAGAAATTGCAGGAGAGGGGAGGGCAGGAAGTCTGAGAGGAGAGAGAGAGAGAGAGAAGGAGAGAGAGAGAAGGAGAGAGAAGGAGAGAGGAGGGGCGTGTGTTGATTACGGCAGTGGGAGCTGTGCGTGTGTGTGTGTGCGTGCGTATGTGTGTGTGTGTGTGTGTGTGTGTGTGTGTGTGTGTGAGTGTTTGTGTGAATGTTTGCGTGGTTGTCAGTTTAGGGTGGGGGTTACATCGCACTCCCCACGCTCATCAATCCAGACCCCCCAGCACCGGCGCGTTGTCATTGCTGACGCTTGGCGTGCGGGATAGAATGTGCAGAGAGGGAGTGTGTGTGCGGGAGTGTGTGAGCCCAGGCACTGCGAGAGAGCGCAGCCGCGTCAGCGCGAGCGTGTGTGTGTGCTTGCGTGCAAGTGAGAGCCGTGGGGAGCGGACATGCCCAGCTCGCCCGAGCTCTCGGCGCGCCGCACGACAGGCAGCCTCTAACGGGTGTGAGGGAGAGGGAGGAGAGGAGAGGAAGAGGAGGAGGAGGAGAAGGGAGGAGGAGGAAAAGAGCGGGAGATCAGCGAGCTGCTTTTGCATGACGGCCTGGCCGGTCCAGGACTATTGAGGACCTGCACACACCGAGCGTGTGTGTGCACACGCACCTGTTTATGTGTGTGTGTAGCCACACACGCCTGCTCGTACTTTACGGGACCATGTCAGTGACCACCGCATTTGGCTACCAGCTGCCTGGCATCACCACGGTAACCTATGTTTTTGTTTACAGCCCTGGGACAGTGCAGCGGGATGTCAGCCCTCCACCCGCCGGGCCTTCGCACACACTCGCTGGCGCCCGTGGGCCCAAAAGGAAACTCTACAGTGCCGTGCCCGGGCGTACCTTCATTGTGGTGAAGCCCTACACACCCCAGGGAGAGGGAGAGATCCAGCTGAACCGTGGAGAAAGGGTCAAAGGTTAGTACCGCCTCCCTGTGACACTTGTGAGCAAGTCAATCATTGCTATATTCTATTTCTATCACTATAGATTTATTTGTTAAGCAACAGGATGAAATGTGGAGTGTTAGCAGGTAGACTGTATACTGAGAGTGTAGTGTGGTATTGGGCCTGAGTGATATGATGGTATGTTATCAGTATTGTGCTCAATTTTGTCACAGCACACTTTCTGAGGTTATTATGGGTATCATGGGTTCTTCCAGATCACTGACCAACTAAACGTTTTATGAAAAAAGATTAGACCAACAACAACTGCAGACTGCTCTCATCAATTAAAAAAAACTGTGTAGTAACAGGTAACATGTTGCATGTTTTCCTGATAACTCTAATTGTTAATTTATCATTTATTTTATTAATTTTTATTTATAAATTACTTTATAATTTATTTTATATATTTTTTAAAAGCTTTATTCATCCTGATTACTACTTTTTCTAATAATTTTTAGTTTAAAAAATATTGTCTGATAGTCTTTCAGCGTGGCTATCGTGTATTACCCATGTGGTCTTAATATTTTATCAATATCTCAGTAAAACTGCTTTATGATGCTGCGTGTGTAGACGTAGTGATGCCATGTGAGCTTATAATGTACATCAGGGATATAGCAGGATGTACAGGTGGGTTATAAAGTAATTCAGTCTTCATACTATGCTGTAGTTTAAAAGAGGGCTAATGTGTAAATTGTAAAGGAAATGTCTGTGTCTCAAATCGCATATTCACACTAACTTGTCCCATCCTGCACTATGGAAAGGAAGGGGCGGAGCTTGTAGCCAATAATCATCTGTGGTGCCAATTCTGTCCTTGTCTCAGAGTTGTTACTGATAATGAGCTATACAATAAAATGATTGCCTTTGTAATGTACCCCCTCAACTATTAATGTTCTAAATTAGCAGACAGTATTACTCTGCAGACGTTACTAATGCAGAGTGTATTCCTCAGTTTATATGTGCCATATATGCTATAATATGATTAAGCTGTGCTGTAACAGTGGTCCATGTATGCTCTTAATCTGAGCTCGCAAAGTAACATGTCCAGCTGTAGAGTGTTAGTGGAGGTCTTTCCATTTAAGATTGACTGTTCATTCTGTACTAAAGTTTGAGTTTTCATGAATGTGCAGCAATGTTTGAAATAGACAAAGATTATATTTCATTGCATGATGTCATGAAGAGAGAAAAGAATGAGTGTGTGCGTGTGTGTGTGTGTGTGTGTGTGTCTGTGAAAGAGAGTGAAACTAACAATTATGAATGAACTCAGCTAGATTCCCTGAAGAGTTCACGCTCTCTCTTTCTACCTCCCTTACTCTTTTCCTATTCGCCCATATTCGTGTATGTGAGATGTGTGTGTGTGTGCACCATTGCTCATGTTCTTGGCTTATGTGTTACTCTGCTCTTGTGTCCATACATGCTTCATTCCAGAAAATCACTCAAATGCAGTGGAAGGTAAAGAACATTGCATTCATCCTACTGCCCTTGATCACACACACACACACACACACGTAGGCTAATTTCCCCACCTTTCTGCTCTCATGCCCCGAGGTTACTATCTGTCTTCTCCTGCCCTTCATTTAGATCTTTGTTTCTGTTGTTCTGTACAGTTTACTGTTTAATTTTGTCCACTATAAATCATGTTAGCGTTATCTGCACTTAACTACACAAAAACACCTATATTTATACTGTGCACAGATTCTCCAAATGAGAACACCAGAGGTCACACTCACCCCATGCCTGTGCTTTAGTACTGGGCAGCAGGTGCCAGTGAACCCGGCGAGTGCCAGGACGGCCACTGTGCTACCGGTGGATGTGATGCTATGAGCTAGTGAAATTTTGCCTTTTGTCAAAAAATTTGCCAGCAAAACCATATGCCATAAATACGTCAAAATATTCTGACGTAAAAGGGCCATATGTTTAAAAAAATGCAATAATAGTTTTCAGATGTTTCCAACAACGTACTGTATATAGTACAGTTAAACTGGATACAATGTGAGAATGTTTTTTTTTTTTTTGGATTAAAAAGAGTTGCAGAAAATGCGAGAAATCACAGATTGTAAAAGTGAAATGTGTACCTAGCATAGTTTCTTCAGTTAAGAGGCGACCTATTTTTATTAATCATTAAAATCACAGACAAGATTTTTCATGTGTTTTAGTACTCACTTTGATAGGACAATGGCTGCACTTGATAAACAGTACAAGCAAAGCTTTGTTGTGAGCTAACACTAGCTAGGGAATACTAACTCAAAAAAAAAGCCTTGAGCGATGTCCTCATGCAAAGCAGTAATTAAATTCTTTAATTTTTTTCTCAAAGCATCAACCTTACTGTTTATTACAAAAATTGTGATCTTCTCATGATGATCTCCATGTTTTATTCAAAAAGATTTTTACACTGTTCCAGCCATTTCTGTACATGCATGTCTATAGAACAAAGCTGTGTGCATTGTTCTCTAGCTTCATGAACGCTCCGAGCCCCAGCGGCCGTGCTCTCACCACCATCATTCTCCTGATCCATTTATAATGCCCCTCCTCTAATCTGCATTCATTAATGCAGAAGTTACTGATAGTGAGAGCCATCTTGACTGCCCAATTTTCAGAGCAGCACAGGCAAATTCATCCACGCCGCTGACCTAAAAGGCTGTAGAATGACATTCACCCCTGGCTGATTACACACCTTTACACCTGAACACCTGAGATTCAGAGCTCAAGCTGCTATAACAGGATCTGGAACTGATCTGAGAACAGTAGGCTTTCACCTCTTGTCTCATTGTTTGCAGTTGCTAATTCTATAAAGCACTTTTTTCACACTGGCTGAAAAAATTAATGAGGAGTGAAATCTAATCGCTCCAAACTTATTTTCGGGCCCTACAGATCAGAACGAGAGAGTGAAAATTGCTTCACGTCCTGTAATAGCTGTGTAACTGAAGCTCACGTCGTTTAGGCAGAAGGATCTGAGGTCATGGTGAGGATATGTTCTCGAGATTCAAACTAGGTTTGTTTTGATTGTTTAGCATTTCAATTTATGTTGACCAACACTATCATGCTGTGAAATCTCCCACACGTTCTCACACTTTTCCTTTCCCTAACAGAATTGCTCCGCTCTCCTTCTCTCGCATACTCCCTCTCTCATTGTCTGGTGTTGACACAGGGGAAAATGCATATGAAGAAATCCTACTTGGTAAACATGAGTGTTTCCTCATTTTCCTATTTTTGATCTGTTCATTTATCCCAAACTGTCACTTTCCTGAAATGTTAAATCTTTTACAGATTCCTTTTTATTAAGGTTATAGTGCATACAAAAATTGTAGAAAATATAAATGCTGTTATAGCCGGTTTTGCTGTTGAAGCTCCGGCTTGGGCTGCTCTGCATTGTTCAGGACGTTTGTAGACTCCCTTGACATGTCTTTGATTGTTCTTAACAGTCCTGGGCCGTCTGAACCTTCCCGAATTCCACTAGACTGTCCTCACTGCAAACATATCCTGAATATAGACAGATTTATCTAATATTACTCATTATGATAAATAATGAGAAATATTCCTCCCAGTTCTCTGGTTTCCATTTCAGTAGGTGGTTTGGCTGCTCTGAATTGCCCCTTGATGTCAAGTATATGTGTGTGTGTGTGTGTGTGTGTGTGTACAGCAATGGATTGGCGTCCAATCCAGAGTGTATTCCTACCTCATGCTCAGTGTTCCTGGAATAGGCTCCAGATCCAACATGACCCTGACAAATTACTGTTTTGCCTGCTCTAACAAACCTCTATCCGCTCAGGATGAGACTGGTAATTAGCTGATTAGTTGAAAAAAACTTAAGGCTGCAGTACAACTCTATATTGTCCTGAAAACCTGCAGACTCTCTTACGTCTGTCTGGACAGTTTTGCGCTCGTCTACACTGACACTTCTAGGACACTCCAGACTTCCTGTCTCCCTGTAGCTGCATTTACAGGTCATGCAGATCAGTAGTACACCAGAGGATCTGATAAATGAGCTATTTATATATATATATATATATATATATATATATATATATATATATATATATATATATATATGTGTGTGTGTGTGAATACGTGTCAGACGTACTGTATATCTTATTTAAGGTAGAGAGAAGAATAAAAGAGAACATTATACAGTAACTTTGCATTTTCCCTGCATTTTCCACATTCTCAATGGCACTTTCTTTTTTTTTTGGTTAATGGCATATTTAGCCAGTCTGAGGATAATGATGATGAAGGTAATCATATCCCTATACCACGTCTCTAAAATGGTTATGCATTAGGTTTAGAAAGAAATAGACGTAAAAAACATTAGGAGTAGACCTTAAAGTGTTTTCTAGATTGTTGCTCTTTTAATATAACATACCTCATAGTTTTTATAACCCACATTTTCACACCTTAGAGTTTCTGACTAAACTTGAATAGTCTATTGAAAGTTTTCGAAGTCCAAGTTATCTGAGGTCAACAAGACAATCCAACTACTCTCAGAAATCCAGCTCTTCTCTTTTCAGGGAAGGGAATTCGCTTGACATTGATCATTATCAGTATACTGGGGTTGTAGATCATTGTTGAGCTTCTATTTTTGCATACATGATTGTTAATATTCTGCGCACGTTGAATGTCTCAAAGTCATTAATCATGTTTGTGAATGTCTAATCTGGCTGTTATTTGCAGCCATTCCATTTTCATGGCTGTCTGGAAGATGAATAAGTACAGTTGAAGGAGAATCGGCACTTTTGGTTCCATAAACTGGTGAGGGAATGGAAACTGCTCTCAGGAACTGTTATAGCTGAGTACCGTACGCACTGAGCATTCAAAACATGACTTACTCATGTTGTTAGACATGCGTGTCTTCTTTTCTGTCAACTATATCAGTGTTGCATTTTCTATTTTACATGAAACATTCAGAGAACAGGATTTTGAAGTGGATGGATGCTCAGTTACAATTCTGTACAGCTGTATATGAATTTGAATTTGTAATTTCTCCTCAGTATAATCAAAATAGAAGGTCTATAATGCTTGTGCATGCATCGTTGGAATTCCTTTCTAAAACCAAAAACTTTCTGCATTGTCAGAATTTCTGCCCATGATGTCGAATGCAGCAGTAGTTGTTTTCAGGAAATGAACATGCATCTTCCCGTATCTTAGCAACAGGTGCCTCCGGTTCACTTTTATATGTACTCTTGCCAAATGATTTGACATTTGAAGTGATGCAAAAATCTCTCTTTGTTGAGATCGGGCCAGGATTTGGACTTTGTGACCCAAATAAGCACTTAGGGAGGGATATAGTAGTCTCTGAGGGAGCACATGCAAGTTCAATTTTCCCTGGAGCCAAATAACCCGTTCAGCCAAAGACGAGTCTGTTTACTGTAATAGCATCTCCGTTGAAAGACTGTACATTATCTCTGGTTCATTTGTACACATATTGGGTTAGGAGATACTGTGGCTTATTGCTTGTGTTGTAATGATAGAGGCATATCAACTAGATGTGTGCGGATATTATAAATTAGCTTACTGTGGTTTTGATTTAGACTGAATGAATGTGTCCATTGTAAAGAAGATTTTGTGTCTGCTATTTGTATTATCAGTTGCTGTCTCACCAGCCCTTTCTTAGCCCAAATGTACTTTTCTGCTGACTAGGGTTTATATCTGGACACTGTGCCCTTTTGGTAACTCCAATCTTCCTTAGTTAGCCCATTGGACAAGTGGACGCTCCATTGTGCTGCTCAGTCTTGCTTTGGTTGCCTGGAAAACGCATAGGCTAAAATGTAGTAGTTAATTTAATGTAATAGTGTATGATGAGCTAGTTAGCTAATTAAGTGCAGTAATACTGACTAAGGGAAATGAATAAGTATTGATTGTATTGATTATATGATTATATCGCAATTGCATTTGCCCCCTTGACAAAAAAATTGTTGACCAAACTTTCAGCTGTGTTTTGTCTTCACATCACATGTAAACAATATCATTCAGTCTAGCTAACATCTTTATTTTCTTTTAAAATGCAGTATGACTGCATATTGTGCTAGCAGGAAAGTTATTTTACAGCTTTACACTGAACTTTATTTTGTCAGTACCCAGTAAAAATCATTTTACTGTTAGTCAGCCTGGACCTCAGTGGATGTGTGTACAGCAGCAGGTGGTGGGATCCAGAGCAAGTAGTGTGCGCTATAGTTACAGCATCGAGGTGCTTCACACCACTGTGAAGCACATTAAGTTTAAACGTAGCCACATTCCCAAAGAAAACTTTTGCTTTTCAAAAAACAATAAGGAGTAGTTTTTTTTGGGGTTTTTTTTGTACTTTTTCTGGTTGTTGAATTTGTCTACTGGGACACTGCAAATTAAAAACTAATAGCCCGGACACAAAATCTGCTTGTCCCAGCCGCCCAAGGTAGTGATTTGTCCACAGTAGTATCCATAAGGACACTAGAGTGGAACATGAGGTATGGGGCTGAAACACGCTGCTGGTTATATGTATGGCTGAGACAAGATGCAGTAAAATATACTTAGCTAGCTGGCTCACTCAGACAGCAGGGGTGTGACTACTGATTTACGTGCTGAAAAAGAAGTACAATTACTTTTGGAGAGGGAAAAAGCCTGAAAAACGCACACACACACACACACACACACACACACACACATTAAAGGAATGATTTGGCAAAAAATTAAATTGATATAATTTTATACTTACCCCAAATGCTGGCACTCAGCCAGGACATTATTGGTGTCCTTATGTTTGCACTGGGACTATGTGGCTAGACAAATCTGAGTCACACAAAATCTCCTCCATAAATAAATGCCCACACACACCGTAAATATATCTCAACCCACATCCAGTTCTTCAGTAGTGTCAGACTTGTGGTGTGTGATGGTTTATGACACAGTGTATTTACTGTAATATATAAATATGAACAGATCTTCAACTTTAACATTATGGATGCAGCCATCTTAGACAACCTGTTTTTTCCCCCATAGCTCAATTTGGTATCACTACGCATACTGTAGTTGGTTAACATGATTGTTTTACTACTGATGCCATAGACTTTGGATCCACTGTGATGCTGATCAGGATAAAATGCTTACTGAAGATGAATAAATGAATAAATGTGTAGCTTGTACACATAAGTTTAATAAGATATGGGCATGTATTTATGGCTACATTAGCTACATTAGCCTTGAAGCTCCTGTGCAGATCTAAGGAAGCAAAAACTACCAAAAATATTTTATGAAAGAGTGTGTAAATTAGCACAATTTTTTTCACTCAATCATTCCTTTACAGTGCTGTTTTCAATATGATTGCTAACATTAGGAGAAGTTTAGCAGTGCTGTGTTGAGTATCTGTGTTCTTTTTATTTTCCTAAAAACCTATTTGTTGAAGTATGAATATCGTTTCACTCATTCACTCCCCATTTCTCTCAATACCTGACAGACTCTTTGCTTTTTTTCTCTTCCTCTCACGTTGTCCTTCTCTATACTTCTGATCCACTCTTTTAAAAACATTTGGTTATCCTAGGTTTCTTTTCTCCTACCCTAGTGCATGATTAATAATGCACTGTTAAAGAAGAAAGGGAGTTATTTTACACCACTGATTAGATCTGAGCACATGAGCAGTTGTTTGTGTGTTTGTCTGTTTGATTAATTGGCTTACTATTAGCTTGATGGGGATAGACTGAGCAGGCACACAGTGATGTTATGGCTATGCACCGGCACTAACTGTTTTTGTACTGATTAACAGCTGGCTGCGTAAGATCACCTGTTATTAGGATCAGTTATCATTATTTTTATTTTACCATCGATATTGACGGCAGTCTTAAAGGTCATGTAGTCTTAGAGTCTAAACAAGAGTGTGTAGCTATGTGTGCATTAGTATGTGTTTGTACAGGATCTTTAATCCCAAGGTTAATGTGGATCTGATTGCAGCGTGACTTCCTTGTAATAGTGCAGCACCTGTACCCCTCTATAACCTTACCTCTTCTCAACCCTCTGCCCCCTACCATCCACACCACCTGGCTTTTTCTTTCTCTCTCTCTCTCTCTTGCTCTCTCTCTCTCTCTCTCTCTCTCACACACACACACACACACACACACACACTCATCTGTCCCATATTTTCATACTCATGGCCCTGTGCTCCCAGACACAACCTGCCCAACACAAAACAACCTTCTGCTCTAAGCATGTCTTACATCATCTCCTTCTCTCTCAATCTTACTCATTCTCTCTTCTTCTCCCCCTCTCCTCCCTCTCTATTTCTCCATTTCTGTTTTTTCTTCTACCAGAATAGTTTCTGACTGTGGGTCAAAAACAGGTTAAAGACACATAGTGATTTATTACTGTTTATTTCTTTTCTTGCAAGGAGTTTAACTTTAGCTTTGTGTTTCATCCTTTTTGCACTAGCCTCACTGACATACTCTTTGAGATTTCTTTGAGTTTTGACATCTAGCATGTTGTTGACATTGGTTCTGTCTTAGGCTCAAAGTGTCCAGGCTTACTGAGCCACTAACTGTTCCCAAGGACAGACTACAGGCACGCACAAAAGCCTATCGATTAGCTGTCTCTGATTGATGTGCTGATAAGCCGAATGTCATGGATGGACTGGAAAAGGCTGTGGGTGTGGGCCAGATGAGGTTTGACTCTACGACAGTCTTCTTCTGACTGGAGAGTCACTTAAACTCACAGAAACTGTCGGCAGGTCCAGACTATTGTAGCTACCATTCGTACAAGTTTTACATTAGTTGCTGAATAATTCGTAGTGGTTACTGAATAATATGCTTTAAGGTTAATAATTGTATAGCAGGGTGTTACACCTGCATAGGGTAACATAGGTCTTGGAGATTACTACCACTGATAAAACTTAATTTTATCAGTTATAAAATTAGACGCCACCATTGTGTATTTTTGGTATATGGAAAACCAGTGGCTCTGTTATGATGTGGGAGCATTTATTCATTTTCCTGGCATGGTTTGGGCCCATTAGAGAGGAGTCACTGCAAATCAATGCAAAGTTCTTCTGACTGATCACCTTTATCCTCTGATGAGACATTTCGATCCTGATGGGTGTGGTCTCTTTGAGGATGACTCTGCCCCTGCCCACAAGGCACAAGGGCTCACTGAACAGTTTAATGAGAATGAAAATTATGTAAATATATGCTGTGGCCTTCACACTCGTCAGAGTTAAACAACTATGTATGCGAGATTTTGGAGAGACATGTTAGACAGTATGTGTGACATTCACGTTTTTGTGTTTTTTTGAATGCCACATACCTGATACTCTCTCAACCTTTTTTAATGTATATTATAAAACTATACTGTATGTATATTATGTATAAGAAACTGCAATTGAATAAAACTGTTTTTGGCAGTGGTCTCAGGCATTTGAGTTCTGTTGTATGTTCTTAGAGCTGTTTGTCTGTATTTCAAAGAGGAAGTAATTAATTAGCTCATTATGCACTATTCCTCATTATCTAACTGAATAGCCACCAATTGAAACCCAACTGCAGGCCCAGGATGTAACATTTGTATTCTCTGCTGCTTTATCCTTTTATTCTCAATGCCAATGTCCCATATTGTCTCCATTTCTTCCAACCTAACTGCACCCAATGCATAAGACAGAGTCACAAGCCTCCCAGTGTGCATGGAAAAGAATACCTCGTTCAGACGGCTGAGTGCATGGCTGCAGGTCTACTGCACCTGTCTACATGCTGCCAGAGCAAAAAGACTCAATGGCTTTTCATCTTTCCTACTTTCTTTTATCTTTCTCTGGGAGCTAGAGAGAGCAAGGAAAGAAGAGAAGCAGAGCAGTTTCCATGGCTGTATGTTAATAGCTTCTGTTCACCGCTGAAGCATTTTAAAACATTAGCTCTTTTAGCACTCTAATGAAGCCAGTTTGTTTTTCTGTTGTAGTATCAGATGGTACTATAACGCATTGGTCAGATGAAATGCAAATAACATTTGGCCACGGAAAAAGCCACTTACTTGAATGGGACAGGACACAGAAACATTAAAAAAAAGAATCTTCTTCCAGTAGCAGTTCATTTCTCTCTGTTTGTGAACTTTGGAACAATTTTGGATTAGGAAGAGATGGGGTGGGGACGGTGTTGGAGCTTGCAGGGATGGGGTGGGAACGGTGTTCGAGTGTGTAGGGATGGGGATGATGTTGGAGTATGCAGGGATGGGGTGGGGAGCATGAGGGGGATGGGGTGTTGAGGTGTGAGGGGATGAGGTGGGGATGGTGTTTGGAGTGTGTGAGGATGGGGTGGGGTTGGTGTGTGGAGAGTGTATGGATGGGGTGGGGATGGTGTTTGGAGTGTGTGGGGATGCAGTGGGGATGGTATTGAAGTGAGCAGTGATGGGGTGGGGATGATGTTAGAGTGTGTGGGGATGTGGTGGGGATAGTGTTGGAGTGAGCGTGGATGGGGAGGGATGGTGTTTGGAGAGTTTGGGGATGGGGTGGGGATGGTGTTGGAGTGAGCAAGGATGAGGTGGGGATGGTGTTTGAGTGTGTGGGGATGGGGTGGGTAAGGTGCTTGGAGAGTGTGTGGATGGGGTGGGGATGGTGTTGGAGTGAATGGGGATGTTGTGGGGAGGATGGTCGGGTGTGTGGGGATGGTGTTAGAGTGAGCGATGATGGGTGGGGACGGTGATGGAATAAGCATGGATGGGGTGGGGAGGGTGTCAAGTATGTGGGGATGGGGTGGGGTTGGTGTTTGGAGCGTGTGAGGATGGGGTAAGGAGGCTGTTGGAGCATGCGGGGATGGAGTGGGGATGCTGTTGGAGGTCAGAGATGGGCAGTTCATTAAGACAGACTACCAGTGAAAGCTGATAGACTGCATTTAGTTCTGGCACGACAGAGTGGCCATGAGCTGCCATCTATCACAGCAGCTTCAGTCCTCTTCAGTACACACTGCACCCTGGTAGTGCTGTGACGTTCTCAAAAATGTGAAGCAGAAGAGTAGGCCAGAAAAACCCACCATGGATATTAGGTTAAGAATGTGTGCCTCTGCTGTCAGACATAGGTGGCCTCTCCTGCAAACTCCTTTTCCAGTGTACCCTGGGAATTCAATTCATGGTTAACTCACATACTTAGGTTAACATCTGCACATATTTAGAGTGCAGTTCAAAAGTCTAATCTCCTCAATTATGCAATTTGCTAAGTTACACATGTATTTATTTACTTTTTTAAGTTTATTTATTTAAGGGATCGGATACTTGCTTGAATGGGCAGGTGAACCGGTGCTGTTATTAAAGTGGAGTGGCGATCACAATCCCTGATCTGAATCCCATAGAAAATTTGTGGCTTGAACTGAAAATGCATGTCTGAGCATTGAAGGCCCACAAACCTGACTGAGTTACACCAGTTCTGTCAAGAGGAATAAGCAAAATATTTCAGCAAAGTATTGTGAGAAGCTTGTGAAAGGCTAACCCAAGCGTTTGATTCATGTTCAAGCCTTGGTGAATGTAACCTTTTGGCCCCAACTGTAAATAAGTAAGATCAGGTTGTTTAATGCTTTAATTGATAGGCTAGGTCAGTAATGAGGTTATCACTATTTTCTACCCTTAAGCCCATTCCAATTAATCTCTAATCATAGTGGTCTCTTGGCCAATTGCAATGCAGTAGTTAATAAACACTCTGACCATGAAAGGGGACTGTTCCATTTTAAACGAATTCAGCATTTCCAAGTGCACACTCCCTAGTGTGTATCCATATGGCAAACATGCATGGTTGACAAACCCTACTGTGATTAGCATGAAAACCTGGGCTTGGCCCTGATCATGGCTCTTTAATTGAGACCACCAAAGTGGCAAATCAGAAAAACAAATCATCATCTGTGCTGATGAAATGCTCCCCCGGATTGGCCAAAGAATAAAACTGAAGTGCATAAAGACTTGGGAAGAGAGATAGGCATGAATGAAGTTATTAACACAAGGGAGATAGAGGAGAACATAACGACTGAGAGATTTTAGGATAGAGCCGTTGAATAGAGACATTAGTACAACTGAGAGAGATAGGAAAATTGTGTGTGTGTGTGTGTGTGTGTGTGTGTGTGTATGTGTGTGTGAGAGAGAGAGAGAGAGAGAGAGGGAGAGACAATATCTCCCTGCCTGTGATGCTTCATTAACACACCGGTGGGGGAGAGGGCAGCTCTCTGTGTGCTTCCAAATCTGATGAAGGGCAACTTTTATAGAGCACATAAACATTACACCACATACACACATGTACTAACACGTCTTTTCTACACACAAACACACAGTTGTTACAAAATATTAACAAACGCACATTGTTCCTGACCAAAGAGCATTAATTCTGTCCATATCATACAAAATCATGTTAATGATTTCAATCATTTTAAACTAAAATATTCTATAAATATTTTAAAATATTTGTTTTCCATTAAACATTTTCCTATCAGGAACTTGTGTTTTGAATTTTGGGTTTTGAATTTTGAATTTCTAAGAGGCACATATTCTTGATTCATTTGCAGATACAGATTAATTGCACTGTTGTATCTTAATGGATTATTTGGAAAGTTTACCATCAATTCTACAGTCAGCTCCAGACATATTGGCACCCTTTTATTAAAAATACTATATAAAATAAATAATACATGCAATAATTGAGAGTTTAAGCTTAAAAATATGGGGATGCTGTAAAGATTAATTTACATATTTTTTTATGAAATGTTTCCTAAATATTGCATTTTTTTCCTGCAAAATACTGGTTTCAGAATTGTCATTACTTGAAAAAAAAATCTTAATATTTGGCAAAGCCAGCATTTAGTCTCTTGCTGGTTAACAAATTGCTTTATAGTATTCAATTTGCTGTGGTCTGCTCACTTCGATTCAAAATTATATGCCTACAATATGGTTAAAAATTCAGAGATTGAGATTACATGTCTTAACCCATCCTATTATTTTTTGGGGCGCTGATAATTACTCTTTGCAGAAAAATAATTGTACTACTAGAAAACAGGGTTGTACACAACTACACAGTGTGCCACACACTAACAACCATTGCATGCATTATTCATTTTATGTAATGTTTTTTTCCCCATGAGCACTGTCAGTTCTTCTGGAGATGACAGTACACTGGATTGAAATAAAAGTGTGGCCTTGTCAGCTTTTTGTAGATAAAGTGGGATCTGCTCAGTAGTAGCCAGCCATAAGCGCTTCTGTGCAAAAATTCTCACAAATGTTCTTTTGGCCTGGGCAGGAAAGCGATCTCTATATGGACGTCACCTATGGGAAATACAGGATAATGGCATGTAACTGTAATATCAGAGATTCTTGTTAATGCAAATTCATTTTTACTTTGCCTGTGGCATTAATAGGCATCTTTAGCTTCTTAGTGTTGTTTGAGTGAATTAAAGGTATGGTCAGTGAATTTGGTGAAACTTAGCTTGAAATTTCAAATTTAAATATATACGTCCCCTTTTTTCAGTGTTGCTTCTAAAGCCACGCCCCCAAAGTACACACAGACTGGGATAGAGCATCTAAAAACACTAGTGTAAGAAGCAGAGCTTTCTGAATTGACAGACAGGTAGAGATGTCTTCTTGTCCTGACTGACAGAATGATGCTGGTTCACATCATTTAGTCTTTCTCTCTGGGCCACCACACACAGACCGCAGAGAGTTTTCTCTCTGAGCTGACATTAAGCATCGACAGCTGCAGCCATGGCTACAGTAACCAGAAATAAAACTGGATATATTTTGTACATGAGCAAATTTGCCTCATTGTTTTCTGTAAACATAGTTTCTGGTTCGCTAGAGTAACAACTTTTTTTTTTTTTTCAAACCAGTCTCAAGTAATACCAAGACTATTACTTGATACTGATATTTTGAAAAGTCTTACTGTGTATAAAAACTACACAACATCTACAGTGAGAATTTGCAGACATGTATATCAGATATTAACCAAATATATTTACACATATATTTGATTTATTTGCTGTGTTTAAATGTGTAATTAGCCTATTACAGTGCATTTAGCAATGATATTTACTTATGTTGACATGTAAAAGCTATGGAATTTTAAAACATTGTATAGGGTATTTAGAGTTTTGGTTTGGGGGCTAATTTTGTTTACCAGTAGAGCAACTGGCAAGTGTAAAGTGTTTAATACAGAAAATGTCATTTAACACACTTCTGTATTCTCATTGTTTCAGTTTGCATGAATAACGTTAGCATGGCTAGGATAAAACGATATTGCATTTATCAGAATTTGGTCTGGTGTCTCCTCATCGCTACCCTGTACACACATTACAGTATGTATGATAAATATTGAATGTTAGTGAAGGAGCAATTTCAGACTACTGACTCCCCCACACACATTAAAACACTGCACTATTTTGTAAGTCATGTCTCATGTCATTTAAATAAACTCATCTTCAGTTTTAAATTTATTTCGTTTATCATTTCAACCTGACAATCAGACAACCTGACTGTGGTTAATTACCAGAGTCTCCCAGCCAATCCGGACTGACCTCAGGTACCATTTTCTCCCTCTCTTTCGTTTGTGTGTGTGTGTGTGTGTGTGTGTGTATTGTTGGAAGAAGCAGTAGCTTCTATTAATATTAATAATATAATTAATATAATTAATATTACCTCCTACAGCATTTCATTTTTCCCATTCTGTTTGATAAAAAATTAAAACAGCATTGATTAGGATTGATTTTTAAAAAGAAACATTATGGAAAATATAGGTATTCATTAATATTAAAATATTAAGTTTTCATTTAATATTTTACTTACATTAAATGACATTATGCATCATTTTATGTCATTTTATATCATTCCAATAGAAGTGAAAAGTGCATTTTTCAGACACTTTCAGACAATTTACTCAATCTTTTCCACTTTTGCAAGGCTCTTTCATCTAAACTTGATGCTACCAGTAATGCTACAAAAGTGGAAACCTCTCATCTGTGTTAAACTACACAGCATCACTCACTACATGCATTATTCATTTTATATCATTTTTTTGCATGAGAGCTGTCAGTTCTTTTGGAGTTGTGAGTTCGGTGGCTTGAAATGAAAGTGTGGCCTACTGTTGATGTTTAATTAGTTTATTAGCCGCTACTGGAATGTGAGGAAGGCATGCATCTAAAAATATTGAAATATGTCCTATTAAGGTTAAGCATCATCAATTCAGTTCATTAGTGTTAGTTTTTCCATAACTCAGTAACTGGAATCTTTGTATGAGTCTGCTCTGAGAGTGTGTTTTTCTAAAGGTTAAAGGTCAGTTAGTGAGGAAACTCACTATCCCTGCTGTAACGTTGCTTATTTAGAAAGTTTTAGAAGCATTTGATTAGCATGGTTTCTGTGCTTGTCTTTGATGCCATACAGTCTAATGAGCAAAAACACTGTCTCCTCTGAAATACTGTCCCTTAAAAATGTATTCATTCAGTGATCCTATGACAGCTAAGCTTCGTAACCTCCCACAGAGCTGTGATTCATCTTCAAAGAGTCAGAGTGAGTAAAGTTACAGTACAGCATGTAAGAGACTCTGCGTTTCTCTTCTTCCTCACTTTCCTTCTCCAAGACTTGCATCGTCTTCCTCTGGGTCCTGACAAACACCGATTTTTGAGCCCATTTATTGTGTCTTTCAGTTTCTCTCTCTTTCTGTGTGACTGTCTCTCTCACCGTGTCTTAATTGCTCAGAAGTGAATCGCACATATTACCAGTTGTGGAAAAATGCAGGCTCTGAGCATGTTTGGTGATTAATAAGAATACTTTCTCCCAGATATACACTGTTATTGGCTCTCTCAGTTTGTATCGTAATTCATAACAGTACTTTCCATTTCAATTTAAATAGATAAGTAGATTTAAGTAAAATAAGTGTGAGGAAAATCTGGGACGGAGTATATTCTACGCGCTTGCAGGAGAGCCCTAATAAGTTCACGTGATATGTGGATATGTGAAGTTAAATGTCAAGTATTAAACAGTAGACATTATGCCAACTGTCTCGAGTCTGCTGATGGCAAGAGGTAAAGGTCTAAGTGTAAAATTTGTGTGTGTGCGTATGTGTGTGTGTGTGTATGTGTGTGTCTGCATGCATGATCACTGGAAGGATGGCTCAAGGCACCTATCACACACTTGTAATAACAGGCTGAATGGCATTGCAGCGGGATACGAACGTACACACACTTGCTCACAGACACAGAGGAATACAGTTGCATTGCCCAGGGCATGAGTCCTGCTACTTACACATTAAACGGCTCTCTTAAACCTGTGTGTGAGTGTTTGAGTGAATGAATTATGTGGATGCCTCTGTGTGCTCATCTGATTTTTTTTTTTCAGTCAGAAGTGTGCCTGGGAGAATACTGAAGGATCTCATCTCTTTAGTTCATGTGGTATGTGTGTTTACATGCAGCCAAGTAATCTGACAGTATTCCAAATCTAACAATAAACCTATTATGGCCAAACCAAGAGAAATCTCTAACCAATCAGAAGTAGTATATAATTAGTTTAATAATGCGTTAAATGGTAGAATAATTGCAGTGAAAACCTTTGAACCTGATTACTTTCACAATTTGAATCTGTAAATAAACACATTCTGCACATGTGTATTTGCGTCATGATGAATGCTGACCCATATGGCAGGTGCTAAAATGGTACTGACTAAACACAGTTCATGTAAGAGATTTCAAATGAATTTTGAGGTCTGATATCAGGGATGGGTTTGGCACCCAATGAGACTTGAATTCTTCTTCTCTCTTTCTGTTTAATACAGTGCTATGCATAAGTATTCACCCCTTTGAACATTTCCACTGAACTGGACTTGAGTAGCATCATGTTAGGTGTTACCCTTGACTGCTTGGTTGTATCCCTGACTAATCCCCTGTTTACCTGGTCTCTGACCTTTGGCAAACAGCCTTGTTTAGACAGTGCCATATTTTTTTTTTTTTTTTTTTCTAAATTGGATTTTTTAATTACCAAACCTGACAATGTTCCAAAATTTTATATTGGACTTGTTTTGGTAGTGCTTTAGTTTTCATGATGCTATTTGTTGTTTAAGGTGTTTTCACACATGGCCTGAATACCTGAGCCTGCACTCAGGACTAATTCTGTGCTTGTTTGGGGTGTGGGGCTTACAGTATAAGCCCAGGTTTTTCTATTACATAGAAGAATTCCTTCCGATCTATTGTGCACGTATTTTGCTTTGGTACCAACACTCGAGCAAGGGAGAGCAATGCTTTTGGGATGCTGCCATGTCATCGTGTAGGAATACCTGCAAATGAGGAGCTGTTCTTGTATAATGCAGGCCGGCATGAGACATGCTTTTTTTTGCGATGCTCTTAGTGCAAGCTCTTGAACCACAAAGGTGAGCAAATTACACTGCTCCACTCCTATGAATGTCTGGTTTTATATATCAATAAGGCGTTCTGTCTCCTCCGCAGATAGCTTCCACACAGCTTTTACACTTCACTAAATGTACTGAACTCTCAGGGCAAATGGCAAATGGCTCCAAGTCCAGAAAAAAATGCAAGTATGAAATCAATTTAACAAACTCTAAGGCCTTCCAGCACCAGGTGTTTTCATACGGAGATTATGTGACATTTTAATTGTACACAGCCGGACTGCATTCAACTAATTGTGTGGCTTATGAGAGTACACCAGTATATGTCCAAAAGTATGTGGACACCTGAACACCACACCCACATGTTCCTCCCCCAAACTGTTGCCACAAAGTTGAAACCACAAAATTGTATAGAATGTCTTTGTATGCTGTAGCATTATAATTTCCATTCCACTCAGTCAAGTTCCAGCATGACAATGCCCCTGTGCACAAAGCGAGCTCCATGAAGACATGGTTTGCCAAGGTTAGAGTGGAAGAACTCGAGTGGCCTGCACAGAGCCCTGACCTCAACCCCACTGAACACTTTTGGGATGAACTGGAACACGGACTGCACCCCAAACCACTCCTTCACCTAACATCAGTGCCTGATCTCACTAATGCTCTTGTGGCTGAATGGACACAAATCCACACAGCCTCGCTCCAAAATCTAATGGAAAGCCTTCCCAGAAGAATGGAGATTATTGTAACACCAAAGGGAGACTAAATCTGGAATGGGATGTTCAGAAAGCACATATAGGTGTGATGGTAAAGTGTCGACAAACTTTTGGCCATATATTGTAACTGACCAGATTTTTACAGTTTTTTTTTTTAATTTGTGATAAATATTTTTTTTATTTTTCTCCCCATTTCAATATTATGGGCTATTCCTCTAATCCCAGTTAAATCCATTTCTGTTCCAGGTTGTAACATTACAGAATAGAATTCTGTAGGTAGAATAATAAAATATGTTTAACTGAGATTTACATAATGTACATTTAGTACATTCTAAATAGTAAGGTGTGTGTGTGTGTGTGTGTGTGAGTGATGAATTTATCATACTTCCTTGTACTTCAGTCTTGAGAAAGGGCTTGGGTGAGCTGATTAAAGAGTCAATAATGAAATCTAATTAGTAAATTAATTTCCACACAATAAACACACGCACACACATGCAGATGCATACACATACACTTCTCTTCAGCAAGGCTTTGTATCATTTATCATCCTAACTAATGTTGATCTCAGTCAGCGCATTAGCTGTGCGTTAATCAATAGGTGCTCTGGAGCCAGTTTCCTGAGGCTGACACACTCTAAAACAGGAAATAGGTCCTCCGCTGGGTTATGAAGTCTCATCAGTACACAATCAATACAAAATCATAACTCAGTCGGTCACTAATCACACAGTGTGTGTGTGTGTGTGTATGTAAGTGATCAGGGGGAGCATAAGGGAGTTGAAGGTGGTGAAGGACAGTTGGACACTCAGATAGTCACTGAGGTATGAACTATAAAACATCTAAGCCAGGTTATTTCAGGCTACACCCCTGGGGATGTCAGAATAGGGGAAAGAGAGACATGGCAGTATTCATCTGAATCAAATGCAGTATCCCCACCCTCACAGTGCACATTGCTTCTGCTATCATTCACAAATAACACCCTCCCTTCTTTCCTCTTTGCCTTCTCTTTTCTCCTCTCGGTCGTTCAGAGCTCAGCATACCAATGAGCAGGGGATTGCACCACTGCACTCCTCCCTGGGAGTCGTGACTTTCTTCTCATCCCCTCTCTTGTATACTATCTTGACTTGGGCTGCACTCTTAAGGCCTGTTTCTCATCCTGTATTCTTTTCGGTTGAACCTCCATTCTCTTCCCCTACACAACTCTGCCAGCTGATCATGAGTTGTAATAGATGCTGCACTTAGTTTTATTCACAGTTAAATGGCAGGGCAAAATGACAACATGGTATAGATACTGCAGTGCATTAATATCCTGATGTACTTTTCTGAGCTTCTGATTATTGTGGGTATCACCACCCGCAGTATGCTTGTGTACAGAGTGTTTCATTTTCCGAATATTTGTGCAACACTGTTTTGTTGAACTTGCAAAAGCTTCATGAGGAATTGGAATCTTTCTCTGATTGAACTCTTGAATTTCTAAGCAAACTACGATTATGAAGTGATTGATTCATCTCAATAATGCACACTAGTATTGTGTTAGTGAAAGAAAGGAGTTGCTTCATTTAGACTATTGGAAGGCACAGCAAGCGTAAGACTCGAGTCAGCATTCAGCTGACTCAATACCTACATGCCTCTCTTCCCCAGACCCACCCATCCAACCCCAGTTCCATGTCTTCCTCTCCTGTCTGTCTTACTATCATCCCTCCTGCTGTTGTTCAGTTCTGATGGTAAATAAAGGTCTATTACATGCATCAGTGCGCTTCAAGCCCAGAGCTTTGCACAGCGCTACATTAGAGCGCTACATCTGAGCTCTACACACTGGCGTAATGTAATCCTGCTCACACCACGTTGCTTTAAATACAGCATGGGCATCTGTTTACTGTACGACACAATTCTCTGCTTAACACCGTCACAGTGAATAACTTTGATTAATTCATTAATAGTCTTATGATCATGTTCACGTCTCATTTAGCCTGAGGCAGTTTGCTGTTTTGG
Source organism: Pangasianodon hypophthalmus (assembly GCF_027358585.1). NCBI lineage: Eukaryota > Metazoa > Chordata > Actinopteri > Siluriformes > Pangasiidae > Pangasianodon > Pangasianodon hypophthalmus. Next base: position 7,569,579 of record NC_069715.1, on the reverse strand, counting down.
TGCAGAGAGAGAGAGGGCGAGAGAGTGATTTCTGTGCCCTTCCTTTTTGAAGTTTGTGTGTGTGTGTGTGTGGTGCCAGAAAGAGAAAGCTCTTTTCACTCCAGGCATTTTCCCTTCATTAACCTGCTTGACCATCAGCTTCGAGTCTGCTTCTGAATATCAAGCACCTCTTATCTTACTCTGCTCTTGTAACTCTGTGTGTGTGTGTGTGTGTGTGTGTGTGTGTGTTGGGAATAGCCGATAGATTGTGATGGCCATTAAATTTGACAGTTTAAACGGAAGAAAATGTTTCTGATGCTGTAAGGGCTTTAGACACAGCAAGCAGCAAATCTCACTCTGCTCGACCTGTGTCCCACTGCTTCACATATGAAAGGTTGAAAAAGTCCTGCTTAGGACAGCTTTTGATACAGCAGGTGAAAAATCAGTTACATCTCTCACGTGGTAGCCATAGTAACAGCAAAGCCATAGATAGCACACATCTAATGAGGATTGTGCCATTATTTCAAACCTTCAGGCTGCATGTCTGAAATAGAAAAAAATTGATGATTATTTCAGCGAAATATAAACGCATCTATGGGACGATCAATTTGGTGGCCATGGGTTCATCACCAGGTGTGTGTGAGATGGATTCTCCTTATGTTTACCTCTTTGCCCAAGTCACCTGCTTCCTGACAGTGTTGAATTACACCATCTCGCAAGTAAATCAAAAGTCTACGTGGGTGTGTTTTGTTTGATAGATTGTTTGTTTGTTTTGCACACACTTGGCATCTTCACAACCAGCATGATGATGATGATGATGATGATGATGATTTTTAAACTGCTGCATGCCACCAAAACTTGTCTCATTCTATGCTAATTTCAAAACTCTTAAGCCTTGTATATGTTGCTGAACTTTCGTGTCCTTTTCTCAAAAAGTAACACAGGACAAAAGGTTTGATGGTGTGGTTTAATTTTATTTAAGCTCATGACAGCAGCAGGCATGAAAAATGTAAATACTTGTTAGGAAGTTAATACATGAAATTTAGAGAAATATCTGCTGACTAAGCACAATATAAATCCTCTGAAATGCAATCTTCAAATGTTGTCCTGGCAGTCCTCCTTCTCTCACAGGCCCGTCTACTTCATCTGTTGTAACAGAACTGTGTATAAACTTGGCAAGGCTAATTCAATTATTACAAATAGGCTAATGCCTGAAAGCACATTTCTCTAGGCTAATAATGAATCATGGAAAAATGGTAATAAAGAAACTTAAACTGAAGTGAAAAAAAAAAAAAAACTCCCATGCTAATCCTTTTCTAACAGGGTTTTAGCTTAATGGTATTTCCAGACCTGGGCCTATTTGTACAAGCCTGAGGACACATTTTCCATGGAGATTACAAATGTTACACAGCTAATTGCTTAGCAAAATGATGTGCTATATCTGATCTGGTAAATTTAAAAACATTTTAAAAAACATTCACAGCACTGATCAAGTACCAAAATGAGAAGCAGTACCGATAAAAATAGTAGTAATGGGGAACCTAACAATACTCATTCTTGAAGAGGATTAGTTCCCCCTTTGAGCCTAGCTGTCCTCAACATTTTTTGAAAAATTGTTCTCTGACCACTTGTTGGTGTATTACAAATGTAGTTCTGGATTTCTGCACTATAGAAAAAAACTTAAATTGAACTGAATTGAAATGATGATGGTGATGGTGAAGGTGATTACGATCAAAGACACTAATCCAGTGACGCTCATTGTTGCAATTTATTTTTTCTATAAATTGTAGCGTCCAGGTCAGCTAAATGCAGGACAGTCTGTCTAGATCCCACTTTTTTCACAGGAATGACAGATGATCCTAATGCACTCACTATAAAATTCACTTTCTCCAGACTCTCATTTCTCCATAGCAACCCTCTATCCATGATAGACACTAGAAAATATCAGGCCAGGTCCTTGAGCAGGTCAGACCTGCCACCTGCTGATTTCCACAACACTGGCTCCAGGGCCAAGTGTTCAAGGGTTGAGAGGCTTAAGCCGTGTACCTTCACCTGAATGTGCACTGATCATGACATGGCTCTGTTCTGCAGGCATCATGTCATTGACAAAGCAGTGAACAACTGGCAGCTCTGTCCTTTTCAGTGGACAAAATGCAGAAAGAAGAAATGAAAATAACTAACTCCATGCCGAGCCGCTCATTATGCATGCTTCAGATGAAGGTGCTGCTCTGTAAACTGATCCGTTTCACTGAGAATCGACAAATACAGAATTAAAAACACATGGTGGGGATGTGGGGGTGTTCAGGGGGGTGGTAGTTTTGGGGTGGTGAGGGAAATTGATTGTGTGAAATCTTCCCAACCAATGGCAGCTTTAACAGTGACATCAGATACAATTTGCATGAGAGCATTGTTTATGCAGCATTTATATCTAGAACCTGATTTACTTTTTTTACACACACAATATACACACACATATATATATATATATATATATATATATATATATATATATATATATATATATATATATATATATATATATATATATGTACACACACATACACACACACACACACACACACACACCGATCAGCCATAGCATTAAAATTAAAAATCAGTGAAGTGAATAACATGGATTATCTCATTATAATGGCACCTGCCAAGGGGTGGGGTATATTAGGCAGCAAGTGAACAGCCAGTTCTCGAAGTTGATGTGTTGTAAGCACGGAAAAAAAGAAAGTGTAAGGATCTAAGCAACTTTGACAAGAGCCAAATTGTGATGGCTATACGACTGGTTCAGAGCATCTCCAAAACGGCAGATCTTGTGGGGTGTTCCCAGTGAGTAGTAGTTAGTACCTGCCAGAAGTGGTCCAAGGAAGGACAACCGGTGAACTGGCGACAGGGTCATGGACGCCCAAGGCTCACTGATGCGTGTAGGGAGCAAAGGCTAGCCCGTCTGGTCCGATCACACAGAAGAGCTACTGTAGCACAAACTGCTAAAAAAGTTAATGCTGGCTATGATAGAAAGATGTCAGAACACACAGTGCATTGCAGCTTGCTGCGTATGGGGCTGCGTAGCGACAGACCAGTCAGAGTGCACATGCTGACCCCTGTCCACTGCCGAAAGCTCCTAGCGGTGAAGATATAAATTACACACATGGAAGGGTGTACACTGCAGTGTAGATAAATATTGGCGTGTACCTTCTCCCTCAAACAGATGGGTGACTAAAAACACTCAGAAATGCTTCCATATCCTGTCTAACAAACTTGACGTGTTGCAGATGTTTTCAATGTGAACTCAAGTCATTAGATTTAGCAGTGCCATGTCACTGTGCTGTAGCTGTACTTCTCTTGAATTACACTCGCAGTGTATTGTTTTCTCTCAGTGTATTACATTTGAAAATGGCTTTTTGATGAATGAGTGCATTGCAGGCAAAAACAGTCAGAAACACATGTAGGTAATGGAGCCCTAGGAATATATGGCAACAGCTGGAACATGGCGCAGGGCTTTACAGTGCAATGCTTTTGCCTCCCTTTATGCTGATTAAGGACACATAAGCATAATCTGTCATTTTTACTGCCAAGAGGATCATAACTTGGGGTGGCAGATAAGGAAAAATATTGTAGCATGATATGTGAAATGAATTTGGTACACAATATGTATCATTTAGGTTTTGCTAAGAAAGTGCAAACAAAACAAGAGAGATAGTGAAAAAAATGTTTAAAATATTTTCATCAAGGAAAGAGGGATATAAATAAATTTTACTGTAAAAAACTGATTTTGCAACAGTCATCTATTCATTACTGCAAGTATCACTACAATTGGTATTATAGAATTACTGACAATACTCACTCACACTCAGAAAACTGAATAATGACCTGATTTATCACAATATCTGTATAGTATAATCATCATTTCCCAGCCCTAATCATAACCCTTTGTTGGTATCTATTTTGACCTAAGATTAAGGAATTGCCCGTGTTAATCCTGCTGTCAATTTAGTGACTCCTTCCTTGGATATTGACGCAGTATTGATTCCTGCACGAGGCCTAATAAGACAGCTCTTTGTTTACATCCTGTCACCTCTGGCTGTCCTTCAATACAGTTAACAGTGTTCTACAGTAAACTCTGTGAAAGTCTTCTGAGTTTATCAGGTTTTATATGTTTCATGAGTGAACTTTAGCACAAAGATCACCTTGGATCATTTGAAGCAGTTTCTCTGATAGCTGGTATTTACGCTGCAGTGCTTTTCACAAACCTGGACAAGAGTGATTTTAAGATGAAGCAAGAGGTGCATTTTGATGCAAATTCAGACCTGCAGGTTAATGCATTTTAGATGTTAGCGTGCGAATGTCACACAGAAAGGTGCTCAATTCTGTTCTGACTCCATTAGATTGGAGTGTGATTGACGCGATCTACCAGTCAACCAGCTGTTCATTCACTCAGCTTAAACCCTATTACACAAGCATAGTTAAGAGGGTTGACACATCAGCGAGCATATATACACACTTAATAAGCATGCTGGCACCCTGATCACTTGACTGACAGGAAAAAGGTGGGGGTGACTTACTCCAGTTGTAAATACAGTTGTAGAGTGCACAAACACATAGCTCAAACGTGCGCACGCATATTCACTTGGAAATTTTGAGAATGCAGCGGGAGTCATTCTCAGTTTTTCCCACAGTGCACCCGAGTCTAATGGAGTAGAATCATTGTGAACTAAAAGACTCTCTTTCTCAGCTTCTTCCACTCAGTGTCTCTATCACTTTCCCTTTCACTTTGTTCCTGTTGTGTTGTGTCTGTCCCTCACCACAAACACCTTTCTCGCTCACTCTCTCCTGTCTCTCTGATTCTCACACTGTCTTTCATCTGCTTGTCTGAGTGCTTTTAGGTAATCTTTATGTCATTCGGCCCTGTCACATCATATGAATAGGCTTTTTAAGCATGCTTTGTCTCAGCTCTGTACCCAAACGATGGCTATGGTGTGTTACAGATGTCCTTTTTTGTGCCTAAATTAAAGATCTTCATGGTAAATATAAATCATTGAAGGTGGCAGCACAATATATCTTGCTATTACAGATCATAAGAATGATATTGCAAATCATAAGAATTAAATCCAACATAAATGATGTCTTTATTCATTTTGCTGATTTTGCAAATGTATTTATTTGACACTGACACCCTTCAAGTACATGAGTACTTCAATTTAGAGTGGTCAGTCCACCTGGGAGATGGGAAGAAAACGGAGAACCCAAAAGGAACCCACTTGGAAACACCATGTAATCAGTATCAAACTGGAGACTCTGGGGCTGTGAGGTGTCAATGTTATGGTGGCAATATTATTATTATTAGGGGCCAAGCACCGAAGGTGCGTAGGCACCCTACTGTTATTCTACCTTTTCTTATTATTATTCTTCTTCCGCATCTTCTTCTTCTTCTTCTGGCTAGGGTGTCTATGGTAGCCCATAGAGCAGTCTGGTAAAAAGTTGTGAAATTTGGGACACTGATTGGGGAGGATCTAAGGAACATTCTGATCAAATTTGGGCCAAGTGCTGCCAACGTTCAAGTGCCACCCTTGGGTCAAATTTTGGCCTAATTTGGAAGTTTTTTTATGGTCATATCTTTTGAACCATGCGTTCAAAATTTAAAAGCATCCCTGGATTCCCTGGGTCAAGACGAGTTCCCCCAGTTAGATCCCCCGCCATCTTGGGTTTTGTCAAAAACATTTCACTACTCTTTCTACAATTTTTGTCCAATCATCACCAGATTTGTCACGTCATCTTCAGAGTAAGCCTCACAAAAGTTATCAAAAGAATTTTGAATATTCCAAATAGTTTGTCAATAATGGGCCAAAGAATCTGACAGCGAAGCCACCAAACAGGACAGAACAGGTACCTCAGCAACGCACTGACACAAAACAATGCATCTACGTATAATCACGAAACTTGATTGCCCTGAATGTACCGAAGATGTTTCGTGACTGTGCCACCTTGTGGTCAAGCACTGTAACAACTTTAATTTTTATCCTTATATCATTTGAAGAGTTTGTGCTAAATTCACTGTTCTTTTTTCCTATAATTCCCTGAGGTATGCCGAAGTGAACGCACACCAATGTCTGGAATTCAAGTGTACTTCCTGTCAACAATCTTGGATTTTGTCAAAAATAGTTTTTTCGCTACTCCTCCTACAAATTATTACCAATCAACACCAAATTTGGCATACATCATAATCAGACCAACCTGGACAAAATTTATCAAAAGAATGTTGATATTCCAAATGGTTAGCCCATAATATGCCAACAAATCTGACAGCGTAGCCACCAAACAGGAAGTGAGGCTGTATCTCAGCAACGACCTTGCACACTGACACAAAGTGGTAGGCATCTTCATGTCCATGGCCTGAGGCTTTGCAACGAATTTCATGTTTGTGGTCATTATCTTGTTGAAAGATCTTTCTCAGTCCAAAAAGCTCGATTTTGGTTGCCCAACCACAACACAAGGCTCCATTTGTAGTTTCAATGACTCTTGAAGTTCAGGTGCTGTATTTTGTGGATTGCTCTCAGAAATGTTTCTTTTTTTTTGCATCTGTGCTTTCAGACAGCTCGTTGTTATGGAGGTAGCATCTAAATGCTGATTCTGAAACGTGACAACCGCACGAATCAACTAAACTGTGAAACTGTCCAATTTTAGCTGTTCCAGACTTTTGAAACATTTTATTTTGGCCTTGTTTGTGCTTCATGTATTGTTAGCTGCTTGTGTATTTTTATATCCATTACCTGACTTCTGTCTTTTGCAATGTTTCAAATATCTGTGGTCTTCCCCCTTTGTGATGGATGTTATTATATAGAGAGATATTATTATTTTGATGCTTATTCATTCATTCATTCATTTATCCATTCAGAATTTACTGATGATCAGTGGGCTGTAACTTGTATTTGTAACTATTTGACTATGTCTATTTATGTCGTAAAATCAGATGAGCATAGCATGTTACAGGATTAGCATCCTCAGTGCCACACACACACACACACACACACACTCTTGCACTATAACAGTGCTGCCTCTGTTACAAGCTTGGCCTGGATTGCAGAGTAAGGGCTGGGCATGGACACTTGAACTTTGGCCAACATTTTTTCCCATAGTACCATTTGACTAATGCAAATGAATGCCAGTTTTCAATATGGCAGCCATGCATAGGCACACTCTGCCAGAGCCGAAGACTGAAAAGGACCATCAGGCAGTGGCCTGGTCGCCTACTCAAATAAACACACATACAGAAGAGGCAGATTAATGGAGCCCAATGTTACTCCACTGTAATTTCACATATTTACATGGCCAGTTGAGAACACAGGGTTGTACAGCACTACTGCTTTCAGCTATAAAACGAAGCCTTTTAGACATGCTGGAGTGCTCTGTGGGCTACAGGCTATGGTAACTGAAGGATGCATGGCTTCTGCAGTGGATGTAAAGTGAGTTTTACTGCTGTCAGTCACAATGAGATACTGTTCCTCCTACACAGTAGTAGAAAATATTTTAAAAGGCATGTCTTTGCAGCCGGAGTGTGTCAGGGAGAAGCCAGACTGATGAGGGTTTGTCTCTACACACTGTTGTGTACAGGGTCAGTCATCTCTGGCTGTAGTCATAAGCAATATGTAGCATGTAGCTTTCACAGCCACTTATTATTGTCCTGAAGTGTGTGTGTGTGTGTTTGTGTGGGGGGGGGGGGGGGAGAGAGAAAGAGAGGCAAAGCTAATAGCAAACACGCAGATGTGGTAAGTTAACAGTAGGACTAAATGTGATAATCATATGCATATCCTGCAGGCCAAATTACCTCCTGATTGCCTGATTACAATCTGCACCATAATTGGTTGTTTTTGGATGAAAATTAGAAATTAGTCTTATGAGGTAGGTGAAGTTAGGGTTAGAGAATAAGTTTGTTATGGCAGTTATACAAAAATGTACATGTGTGGCTATCATGGCATCACTGTAAATAGCTAGTCTAACACTTTTATCATTGAGTTTGACCATGTTTATTTTCAATATATGAAATGTATTTTTATTAATATTGATACTGACATTTTCAATTTCAATGAAATGTGCCGGTGTACTGTAACAAGAACAGCCTTATATCATACGTGGCTTGGATTCTTGTAGGGTATTTGTGTGTACATGAAAACGCCAAACATGTATTTGTCAAATTCTGCTGTTGCAGCTTCATGCCACTTCTCCCTTTCAGCAATGATGAATTCAAAAGATGTCTAAGTAATAGTTCCCTCTTGTGGAGAATATTCAGGCTGCTAAATGTGAGTGAGCAAGACACTGTGTGACTGACTCACTGAGCAAGTGGAACTGAGTGAGTAACTAAGTAACTGATTGAATGAATGAGTGACTGACACTGACTGACTAACTGAGTAAATGACTGAGTAATTGACTAACTGACAGAGTGAGCAACTGACTAACCGAGAGACTGAATGAGAGACCAAGTAACTGATTGAGTACCTGACTGATGAGTAACTGCCTGACTCTCTGAGAGACTGAGTGAATGCCTAACTGACTGAGAAACTGAGTAACTGAGTAACCAACTTAGTAACTGACTGAATAACTGAGTAACTGACTAACTTAGTAACTGACTGAGTAACTGAGTAACTGCCTGAGTAACTGACTAACTGAGTATCTGAATGAGTAACTCAGTAAATTGAGTGAGTAAGTTGAGTGAGGGAGTGAATAAATGGTTGTCTGGGTGACTAAGTTACTGAGTGAATGAGTGACTTAATCATTGCGTGAGTGAGTTAATGAGTGACTAACTGAGTGAGTGAACAAATAAGTAAATAAATGAGTCAATGAGGTACATCATACGTTACAAATCTGTGTGTGTGTGTGTGTGTGTGTGTGTGACCCTACACACAAACACACACAGACACACACTTAGAAAGAGAGATAGGAGAGGAAATCACAGTAGTAGATTGTTGCTTACAGAGCTCTTATGCTGCTTTGTGCAAATAAAGTAAAGCACTCAGCTGTGACTGAGACCTGTGTGTGTCTGTGTGTGTGTGTGTGTGCGCGTGACTGCTGGTATGATAATTGTGGCTTCTTCATCTATGAATCTAATGGGGTGGTAAGTAAATTGCAGGTTTGTCCTTGGTTTTGATAAACATATTAGATGCATACAGACAGGCATAGAAAAACACACAAAGCATATACACACATTTACAATCTCATACCTTGAAACTGTGGTATCCTAGCAACTACAAAGCCGAAGGACAGAGCTTGACTCAGGAGAATTTTGTGTGTGTGTGTGTGTGTGTGTGTGTGTGTCATTGTGTGTTTGGCTAGGGTATTTTGCCCATAAGATTTTATCACTCAATTTTAAGCTGTTTAAAAACTGGTATCTTTAAGAGCTGTACATGACGTATTTATTTAATAAATATATTCATTTACTTATAACTAATTACTGTATGACTCTCTCCCTCTCTCCCCCTCTCTCCCTCCCTCTCTCAGTGCTCAGTATAGGAGAAGGGGGCTTCTGGGAGGGCACGGTTAAAGGGAGGACTGGCTGGTTTCCTGCAGAGTGTGTGGAGGAAGTGCAGATGAGACAGTATGACCCTCGACTAGGTAAGTAATGAAGCAAACATACACACAAACACTGAACTTTTGCAGGCTCTAGCATCAGGGTGGTATCCTTGCCTCTTGCCACACACACACACACACACACACACACACACAGACTTCCCAGTAAACACTGCATTTGTGTGATGTCCCCTGGTTTATGTGTTGAAGTGGGATTACTGCGTCCAGGTACTAGCTGCATTAAATATGGCATTTAAAGCTTTTTGAGTGATATACATAAAACAGGTGTGTGTGTGTGTGAGAGAGAGAGAGAGAGATAGTTTATATTTTCTTCAAGAAGATTAGAAAAGACCGTTGTTTGAGCAGGGAATAAAGTGTGTAACATAGCAACCACCAATATGAACAGTTTTGAATTGTAATAGTTCTTATTATTCCTTTTAGAAACAAACACACACACACAAACATGCCACAAGTAATGTAGGTGCTAATTTCTGATACAGGTTTGTCAAGCTGAATCACAAATCATAAATTAAAAACTTCTTTAACAAACAAATATTTGACATGCTGAGCCATCGATCCATGGTTCAGAAGGAATACTTGTATGTGAAAGCAAACCCGAGATTATGAGCCCAGAGCCCTGAGTGTGGCCTCGAGTATTCAGGTCAAATGTGAAAACACCTGAAATATGTGTCTGTCAAATAAATACATGTAAATGTGTTTAGTCCTCCAACATGCACCTTCAAATTCGTATCCATCCTATCTCAGTCCTGTCCTCAGCATGCAGCTCTATCAGTGTGTGTGTGTGTGTGTGTGTGTGTGTGTGTGTGTGTGTGTGTGTGTGTTAGCACTCTGAGTTCAGCACTGGTGTGTGGACAGCTCCAAGAATTTAGCACTGATTCAGAAGAGAGTTCAGACTGTGTGTGTTGACACATCTGATTCGCTGTGTGTGTACTGTTTTAAGTACTTCAGTCAACACAGTATTATTCTTCTATTATACATTAGTCTAGTGTGTCTCTGTTTTAGCACTCCTTGTCTTTGTGTGTGTTTGTGTGTGTGTGTGTGTGTGTGTGTGTTGATAACAGAAGAAAGCTCTTTGGCAGTGAAGGCAATATGTTTCGCCTCAGTGAAGCACAGAAGACCGTCCTGTCTACAATTAACTTAGCCAAACAAGTCGCCCTGCATGCTTATGTGCATGTGTGTGCTGGTAGTATAATGAATTCCCCAATATGTTGCACTGCAACTCACACACAAACACACACACACTTCCCTCTCTCTCTGTTTCTCTCTCTCTCTCTCTCTCACACACAATCTGTCAGTGGCAGTGACTGTGCTGAAGTGTGTGACAGCTGTGAGAGAGAGAGAGTGAAGGGCCTGTATGGTGTAGAATCAATAAGTATATACTTCACTGGAAGGTCCCATACACACCACGCATACCAATGCTTTACTGCAGGGAACCCCTTCTTCTCTCTCTCTCTCTCTCTCTCTCTCTCTCTGTCTTGTTCTCTTTCCTCCCACGCCTCACTGGATGACTCATTCTTCTATGAATCACCCAAATAGGGTCTGTTCTATATTTAGTCTCATTTTGGGAGTTTGGCTGGAGAAACTCCCTCTCCTGCACTTCCTTCTTTTGGTTCGTGTGTGTGTGCACGCATGCTGGTAATATAATGAAGTCCCCAGTATGACAGCTTACATACAAACCCACATGCTTCCCCCTCTCTCTGTCTTTCAATGTCTCTCATATGGGAATTCCACAGTTTTCAGTAACTTCTAACTTTCATGTGATAGCTACACTGCTGTGTGCACATGTTCTTTCTTATCTGTGTGTGTGTGTGTGTTGTCTTGATAGCAGATACTTTATCTTAACACAGATTCAGCCTTTAAGCTGCAATTACAGAATCTTTTAATCCTTAGAGCCAAGAGGATTTGCAACACACACAATACACACTTCTAAATCAGATTAAATGAAATGACTTTGGGTAAACAGAGAGTTTGGGATGTAAATGTTTAAAGAATCTGTTTAATTCTGATTACAGTACATGAGTATAAAATATTATGGTATGTAAATTTGTGTGTTAATGAGGCAGGATGCCTTTTTTCTTCTCTGTCTCTCTCTCTCTCTCTCTCTCTCTCTCTCACACACACACACACACACACCCACACACACACACTGACACATGCACACACACACTCCTTAATTACTCACTTTTTATGCAACGTGTTTTAGTTTGAGTAGCCAGTCATTGATTTTGTGCTTTGAGTCCGTGTGTGATGAATTCTGAGTATTTAGCTGAAAATAAGTTAGATTAGCATGATGTCCTTTGTGTCACCTCTCTGAGTGTGTGTGTGTGTGTGTGTGTGTTAGGACATGCTTGGGTACCAAGCTTTTACTAACTGAACCTCACAGAAATGAGCAGACTATGAAAAGGATATACACTAATACAGTAACATACACAAAGATACTCTCCCTCTCTCTCTCTCTCTGTCTCACTCTCTCTCTCACACACACACACAAACACACACAGTGTGCTCACTAGCCAGGTGTGTGTGAGTTCTTCTGCCTGTAGAGCTGCATTAAAAAGGCAGTAGGAGGCCTGTAGTAACACTCTGCTGTTTGCGCTATTAATAGTGCTGAAGTTTATTCCTGTCCCATTGTCCTCTATAAAAATAGCAAACCATGCAAAACTGTCTCCCTCTCCGTGCCAGTCTCCCCCTCCCTTCCACCTTCCCTTAGTCATGCTCCCATAAACACACCTCCTCTGTATTTGAAAAAAAATGCCCTTACTGACCGATGAGAGAAAGAGGAAAGAGAAAACATTGCGTATAAAAATAAAAATGGGTATTAAAACAGGGTTTTAAGGGTTTACATTTTTTAGACCAATTGTATGTTAAGGAGTAAGATTATGGCTTTGTATCACTGGTGGCACTCTCAAGTCTTCATCTTGCATACCTTTAATTAGAGGAACATAATTGTAGGGAAACATTATTAAGGTGCATAATTGAACCAAAACAGAGAACACATATGCATACAAACTTTACATTTGTATGCATAGAGAAGTCACCATTAACATTTAGACACTGTTAATGATCAGTCAGACAAGAGCTAAACCAGAGAAGAGCTGTTCCCTTAACAGTAACAAAATTTTCTAGACTGGCTAGAAGAATATTGTGATATACAGAATCAAATGCTGCACTATGTATGTATAAGTATGAGCTTATGTATAAGTATGAGCTTAATTGCTGAGTTACAACCTTTTCCATGATACTGGCCAATAGTTTGAAAGCTGATCCACATTGATGAATTGCTCTTCTACACACATGGTTATGAAGGCAAGAAAAAGGTTTTCTGAAGCTATAGGCTCCAGGTTACTCAGTGTACTAGCACTTAGTGGCGACAGAGACTCTGTGAGTATTTGCGAAGTTCTCACAGTATTTTGGCTGCGAAGGCCACTGTTGGGTCTTTGGGAAAGGTCCTAAACTAATAAGCTATATTCTTAAATTGAACTCTGCCTTGCTATTGGATAAGAATGTCTGCCAGATACATACATATGAAATTAAACAGCATTTTTGGAGCAGTGAGCTGTTTCTATGTAGTGTGACTTTATGAAAAAAAAAAGAAAAGAAATAGGGCAGTAAACCTTGCTTCTGAAAAATGCTGGAACAATCATGAATGTATATGTGCAGAGTGCATGTTTGTTTTAACACTAGTGGGTACCATATGTGTATCTGCTGATTGAGTGTAAAGTATAATCATTATGATTAATAACAATGTGTAAGTTTAGCTTAAACATTAAGATTGGCTTAGCATGACTAGAAAACTGTTAAGTAATAACTATATGATCCTGTAAAATATAGATCACTATAGATCAATATAGAAAAATATCACCTGGTCTTTTTCCAGTGAAACAGTGTCCAGTTTCTGTCATCCTGTGTCCAATGTAGCCTCAGATTCCAGTTCTTGGCTGACAGGAGTGGAACCCAAAATGGTCTTCTGCTGTAGCCCATCTGCCTCAGTATTCATTGTGCTGTGAATTCTGAGATGCTTTTCTGCTCACCATGGTTGTAAATTGTGATTAAATCAATTACTGTAGCCTTCTTGTCAGCTCGAACCAGTCTGGCCATTCTCCTCTGACCCCTCTCATCAACAAAGCATTTCCAGCCGCAGAACTACCACTCATTGGATGCTTTTTTTTCCACCCCATTCTGTGTAATCTCTAGAGACTGTTGTGCATGAAAATCTCAGGAGATCAGTAATTTCTAATGAGCCCGTCTGGTACCAACAACCATGATCATAGTCATGAGGTCACATTTTTCACCGTTCTGATGTTTGATTCTGTTCATAGACATCACTTCAGCAATCAACACAATCATCCCACAGAAACTGATTTACAAAGCTGAACCTGCTGGGTTTGAACACTTTCCTCTGCAAATGGATTCTGGACTTTTTCACTGGGAGACCCTAGTCCATCACTATTGGCAACTCCACCTCCAGCATCACAACACTGAACACCGGCGTTCCCCAGGGCTGTGTGCTCAGTCCACTGCTGTTTACCCTGCTGACTCATGACTGTGCTGCAAAGTACAGTTCAAATCACATCATCAAGTTTGCTGATGACACTACAGTTGTGAGCCTCATCAGCAACAATAATGAGTCAACGTACAGAGAGGAGGAGAACTAGCTCGCAGAATGGTGTGGAGACAATAATCTATCTCTTAATGTTGATAAGACTAAAGAGATGATTGTTGACTTCAGGAGGACCCACGTAGACCACTCACCACTGCACATCAACTGTGGAGAGAGTCAAAAGCTCCAAGTTTCTTGGCGTGCACATGACAGAGGACCTCTCCTGGACTCTCAACACCACCTGCGTAGCCAAAAAGGCCCAGCAGTGCCTCCACTTCCTACGGTGGATGAAGAGAGCTAAACTCCCCCCTGCCATCCTCACCACCTTATACAGAGGGAAGATAGAGAGCGTCCTGACCAGCTGTCTCACCGTGCGGTACGGGAACTGCACAGCCTCTGACCGCAACACCCTACAGCGAATTGTGAGAACAGCTGAAAAGATCATCAGAGTCTCTCTGCCCACCATCAATGCCTCATACAACAACCGCTGCATCCGCAAATCCACCAGCATTGCAGATGACCCCCTCACCCCTCTCACCCTCTTCACCCTCGTGCCATCTGGCAGAAGGTACAGGAGCATCCGCGCCACCACCAGCAGACTTCGCAACAGTTTCTTCCCTGAGGCAGTCAGATTACTCAACACCCTGCTGCCTCCCAATGCTCCCAACGATGATTGGGCTAGTCAATCACCTAACCCAGTATGACTCAAAAACATTGCACACCTGCACCTTACAAATCTGCATCAGTCACTTTTATTATGGAACTGCTGCTATACTTATTGCTGTGACTCTACAAAATAGTTTACAGCTCACAGCCCTGTGTATTTATTATTTCTGTGTATTTACTGTCCTGTGTGTCTGTTGTTCTGTTCTGTGTCTTTATTGTCTCACCCGTCTCACACTGGTGTGTAGTGCAGTTTAGGTAGTATTGCGTACTGTTCTGTGTTGCACTGTGGTAATGGAGAAACGACATTTCGTTCTGATGTATCTTCTTGACTTGACTTGACATTAACTGAAGCTCTTTACCTGTATCTGCATGATTTTATGCATTGTGCAACCGATTGACTGGATAATTGGATAAATGTTACTGTAGTGCCCACAGTTCTCCTTTGTGCATCAATAAAGTAAATCTGTCTATGTATTTATATGTCTGTCTCTCTATCTGTCCATCTGTCTCTATCTAGAAGCCATATGCCAGTCTGATTTTAACATTGCTTTTTTTTTAAAAAAAAAAAAAAAATGTGTTAACTGTAGGTGGTTGGTTTAGGGGTCCCTGGAAGACTAATGGTTAGGCCTCGGCGCTCTCACCTCCACAGCCTGGGTTCAGTTCCTGGCCAGGGAACCGACCCCAGCCACTGGGGTTGCACACGACAGTGCACTCCCAGTGCCGGTCCCAAGCCCAGACAAAATTGAGGAGGGTTGCATCAGGAAGGGCATCCGATGTAAAAACTGTGCCACATCAAATATGCGGACCAGTGATCCGCTGTGGCGACCCTTAACGGGAGCAGCCGAAAGAAGAACAACAACAGCTGTAGCTGGTTGGTTTGCTCTGACACTTTAAACTTTAAATTGAAGAAAGGCAGAGATATTTCTGGAACCATGGCGGATGAGAAAGTGGCACTCTCTGTTCAGCTCTATAGGTCGTGTTGTGTCTGACTGTGTCTGCTGGGTCATAACTCAGTGTCACACCCTGCAGCTACAGTGCTCTGGACTGATTGTGTTTTATTGTGTTGCTGTGCCTCCAGCATAACCATGATGTTATGTCTGATGGTATAACAACCTGGCCTTTGGCTCTCCTGGACATACACACACTAACACACTAACCATATTGTCATGCAGCACAAAAAAAAAACACTTTACCACAGAGTGCCATGTAGATTTCTTTATAATAAATAGTCTGAGCTGGATAAGACACCTAGTGTTATGTCTAGGCAAAATCATAAAGGAAAGAATGTCATGTAGAAGTGAATAAATTGGTTTTTTTTTTTTGGTTAAAAGTGTTTTTAGATCGTATTTTGATTGATAGTTGCTATGTTAGGGCTGTTTCAGAAAAAGTTATGTCAGTATTTATGTAGTTCACTGTATTCAAAGGTGCTTAACTTGAATTTCTAGGCAACCCTTTCAGTGTAATAAAATTACTTGCATGCAGTTCACGCTTGTGAGGTTGCCATTTTTTTGTTGTTTAGAGCTTTAGGGACAAGAGTTTTTCAGGTGTACCTAGACCACTAGTTTTAAGAACAACTTTCCTTTAAGTCCAGGCAGGTAAGAAGAAGGCAAAGATTCAAATGAACTTTTGATAGTAGTCTAATACTGTATAGCAAGACTGATTGATATGATCAGGACGTAGAAAGAATCCTAGTCATTGATCATTCAAGCAAATTTCTCAGTTGGGTGCAAGCCTATGAAATAGCACTTGATACAGCACATCCTATCTTTTGCACAATAAAGTCTCAGGTCTGAATACAGACGTGTGTAATTTTGATATTAACTCCTGACTATGCACGCTTAACTCCACTGTTAATGCAGTTCAAACTGTCTGTTTCTTATTATAAAATTGTCAGTGCTGTTCTTGGAGAAATAAAACATTTCTCAACACTTTATCCCATCTTGTGTCTAGGAAAGAAAGGAATATTTCCCTCATGTCTTCACTATCACCTCTCCAAGGTCTCTCCATTTATAAGTCCCTTTTTATTACTTCTGAAAACATCAAGTGAAACGGTCAAATGCACGGTTCAGATCTGACCGGCTAATCCGTCCTCAAATCTCGCCACAGAACTGGGTTGACTCGGCACAGGGCAAGCAGAGGCTATAGAGATGCACGCTGCCTGGTAAGAAAAAATTGTGAGATTAAGTAAAAGCATGAAGGATGGGGTGAGAGATAGAGGAGAGAGACGGTGACGGGAAAGAGGTGATACAGAAATCACATCAGTATCAGCTCTGAGCCTGAACATCATTATCAACCATGGAGAGAGAGCAGACATCACGCTGCTGCTCTGACCCATATACTGCACCCTGTGTGTGAGTGTGTGTGTGTGCCTCTTCTTTTGGGGACATGACCACATGATGACAAATCTTGAGCTGTATTATTGGACAGAATTTGATTTTATATGAAGAGTTTAGAGAGCCAGACAAATCTGTTTTGCTTGATGAGGTTAATCCGAGGGTTTGGGTGTAGCCAGTACATTAATGGCCTCAACACGCAAATATACACACAGCTGTTTAGTAATGGCCAATCAAGTGAGAGGTTGGAGAGTTCAGCGGATCTGTCAGCATTTAGCATTCTCCTTCAGCAAAGAGGAACTTTGTCCTTCAGTAACAGGCTTTGCAGGACGAGCACTGCTTAGTGAGTGAATTCTCAGGGACAGGTTTCTACAGAGAGAAGAAGACTGTATGGAACAGGACATATGACTTTTAGAACAACTTTATTCACTTTAGATAATTTAACAGGAGTCTGCTTTGTCTTTACTTGTGTACTATAATCTACAGAGGTGTAAAATTTTATCCACAAAGGGCTGCTGTGGCTGCAGGTTTGCAGATAAGATTGGATACCACTGATCTCCAAAGACCAACAAATGGCTTACTATTCTCTGTTTAAAGGGAGGTTTATGAGACTTTATGGTTAACTTATCCAAACTACACCACTGTCATATCATGGATCATATACTGAAAATGACAGTGGCTTTTTTTTTAAATGGTCATAGAATACTGTGAATTTAAGTGCAGTTTCTTGTCTGCTGAGGCAAAATTTGATCAACAATTTGGGGTTGGTTTTAATAAAAATCTGAAAGTCTTTTGCAGTTCTTCATGCATTAATATGCCTGTTAGCTGATTTGATATATCAGCTCAAGATGGAGCCTGAGAGATCCATCTGCACTTTGCTGGCTCTCCAGTATTTTCACACTGGCACAGATGCTCACAGGGTTCAGAGATGCATTTACTTAAATGATGATGATGATTTAGGATCTGTGTCCTATATGCTTCAGGGAAAAAGTGGCCAGTATCAGGCCATAAATAAGGAATATGCAGGGAGAGATGTCTTGGAAGTGAGACAAAAAAGATGGAAATGTCACTATTTCATAAAGTTTCAGAACTCTCCACACTCTGCTTAATAACAGTGGAAGAATAGAGGACGTTCTGTGCCGAACTACACTCTTAGAACCTTTAAGGGTTCTTTAGTTGTTGTTCTGTGGGAACCCGTAATGGTTTTATGTAGATAAACCAGAATGTTTCCTTATTAGAAACAGATTCCAAATAGAACAGTTATGGAAGCTAAGAACCATTAATTATTCAATGAACCCTTGAAGAACCCTATTTTCCTTTTATTTTCTTCTGCTGCTGTTTGTGCCATGGCGACACATTGCAGTGCACTCAGATTTGTATGTTTTTAAATCTAGGATCTTGTAGATCTTACCCCCTTTGGATGTACTGGTTCCGTTGCAGATTTATTTCTTTAGATTTTAATGGTGTTCGTTATTTTATTTCATAAAGGGTTCCAATAGTTCCAAAGTACTTTATATGGGATTACATGGTGTAATAGTGGCTATACTTTATTTTCCTATTATGGAACTGTTTCTCCTGATCTAGTGGAGGAGTTTCCCATTATTGTAATTAATACATTTTTAACCCTCCACCACTAGGTGGTGGCATTATGTTTTTGAGTTGTCTGTCTGTCCAACCATCTAAGATTCTCGTTAATGTGATGTCGCAAGAACAAGTGATTGAATGTTTGTAGGATTTATGTTCAGTTATTATTGCAACCAGCAGATGAACTGATTAGACTTTGGAATTGATCCAAACAAGGTCACAGCAAGGTTAAATGTCTGAAATAGTTTTTCTTGAATAGCTTCCTTCCTGATTAAAATATATTTTAAGGGTATTTGAGGCATACAGATTAGTAACGAGAAGCACTAGACTTGCTGGCGGCAGAGGCATCCCCGGCGATGCCATAGCTTGTTGCTAAGTCCTAATTATATTCTTAACTACCATCTATATATGTAGTTACACTAGCTTTTTACAAAATATTAAATGTAAGCAATTGCAATGCGCCATTAAGCCTTAAAGCATGTTTTATGCATATAAAATTATAACTTTTCTGTAATCTGACCTCTAAAAGCATAAGATGTTGAAAAATGATTCAGATACAGACACAGATCCAGGATATACTCTGTGTATAATTAATTGTTGCATCCTAATGGAATAATTGCCAGTACTATAGAGAACAGTTAATGCTATATATAAGCGCTGTACAAGTCAGGGTTATTATACATGCAAATAATACGTCTGTTAGGTCCACTAAATCACCATTAAACCACAAACTGTTGTCTCAAGGTCAACATCAGAGGCCTTTATCTTACTGTAGAATCTGTCACAAGTCACCAGTTAACCCATTAAGACCCTTGACAGTGTAAAAACACAAAAAATCATTATTAACCACTACCAAAGCACCAAGAAATAACCAGTACAGGTTTTTACTATTATTTTCCAGAAGCATTATATGTTTACTTGTAGTGTACAGGGAACAGGGGTTTGAGAGAACCCAAGCAGGGTAAAGATAGTTGTGGATAAGTGATTGGCTATAATTTGAATGAGCAGGTTTGCAGCCATGTCTGTTTGTGTTTTGTTTCTGAACACTGGCTGCTAATGGGCGCTTTGGGGAGTGACAGATTCCTGTGGCACTCTGAAATGCCACTTTCTGCTCGCTTTTATGATCTTCTTTCTGTTGTGTGTTCAGACGCAGGCGTGTGTGTGTGTGTGTGTGTGTGTGTGTGTGTGTGTGTGTGTATTTGATTTTGCCCTCAGTCCTGATTGTTCTTTTGCCATCTGGAGTGAATGAGTCTCAGCTGTGCTGCAGGAACTCTTAATCTCAGTCCTTAATCCTGATACAGTATGACAGCAGTTGCCAAAAAGCTGCAGGCGATCAGAAAACACAGTATGATTCAGGAATATACTTTAACCCTAATTGACCTAACCTTGTTTCCTGGGCTGGTGTACTGTAAAGGCCTTTGTTAGCACTTCTAGTATTTTCTATTAGTATATGTACCTGTTGTTTGACAGGTTAACGCTTATTAATTTCAGGTAATGCCTGGTACTTATATCTCCTGCAAGTTGGATATTCATGTAAATATTGACATATAACATATGTTGTCTATAATTGGGGATATAGTGCAATAATTTCTCAGAATATAAGTAATCATGTAGTTCTTAAATGTAATTCTGAGTAAAATATTGTATTGTGGTACCAAGTACTGTGGTTTAAAAAAAAAAAATAGTATTCACATTACTTTCTATGTACTTCAGAAAACAATGTGCAAACTATGTTTTTAGAAATTACTTGTAATTGTCACTTACTTACACATTAAAAGAAAAAGCCATCCTGAATGATTTGCAATTTAATATGTCCATCAGTAACTAATTTCAGGTCATGAAATCATAACGCGTGCACATGACATAGGCTATTTTATTGATTTGTTAAATAAATAAAATATTAACAATTTTTTATTAATTCATTGTGCTCTATGCAAAAAATAATAATAATAAAAACCTTTTCTGTGAACTTTAAAGGAGTGATACAGTCAATTAATTAATAGTGTCATATTTATGTATTTAATACATTTTACATTTACCTCATTTAGCTGATGCATTTATTCGAAGCAGCTTACAATTTCAACAGGATACGCTTAAGCAGTTGAGGGTTAAAGCCTTAACCACTGAGCAACCACTGCCGTCGACACAACTGTGTGAAACAGTGAAACTTTGTCTCTTATGTTTCAAACTATTTTTTTTTTTTACTATTGAATGCCGTTCTGACTGTACTGGCAGTGTCCTGCTGTGATGTCTTCTCACTGGAATAACAAGAACACAGCATCAACCAACAAATTAGCACTAGATCACTAAACACACACTAATTTCAGTATTTCAGTGCCTACATGTGCTTCAGGTTGGACTTTACCTTACAATACTATGTATGCACAGTGTTGTGAAATAAAGTGCTACTGTAATGTTTAATGTTAACTGATAACTGAACACTGATTGCACTTTAGCAGTGTATTGTCTATTACAATATGCCTTAAAAATCTCTCTGTCACTGTAGCTCTGTTTTTGTTCCTGTCCCTAGCTGGCTCGCTCTTTCTCCAAAAAATGATGAATGACTGCATTACTCTTGCTCAGTGTACAGATGGGAAAAGTATGCATATATGTGTATTACTTTCTTTAAATGCTTATCTATGACTTTCCTCATGCAGTGCTCACTTATCTATCTATTTATCTCCCTGCCTCTCTTGCCATTACCTTCTCACCTCTGCTATGACAGAGATCACACCATAGTCTGTGCTTGCCTGAGGTGACATTATTGCTGAGTCTCTATCTGATCTGATTTTGCCCAGAGATACATGACATGTAACATCATTTTGTTCATTCTGATATTCAGAAAATGTCATCTCTTTTGAAGACACCAGTGGAATTTGCAGTATCATACAGTGACAGCCGTATAACTCTCAAACAAACATCATAGTCACCTAAAAATATTAAATAAATATTCATCTCTAGCGTAGATCTGTACCTGTTACGCTCTCACAGGTAAAGATTAAACCCTGTACCCACCAAGTGAGTCTTAGTATGCTTGCTTTGGTGAGTCACATGTGAAAGAGGGCATGTTGTGTTTGTGTGTATATATGTGTGTGTGTGGCTGCAAGTGTACGTAGCAGATTGTCCTTCTGCAGGGGAGCAGAGCATTGATTTCTAGCCCAAAGTCTAATCACATAAATCTAGCAAGACTTAAGATGCCAGGCTTATTAACCAGACGCTCTGCTTCAGGATTAATGAGCCACTTCTTTCACTTCTGCACACACTAGCAAACACACATACCCTCATACCCATGCAATCTTAAAAACCTGCCAATCAGGCAGACAAGATTGCATGCATACACAGATTTAGGATTTGATAGTTAATATGTTTGAGTTGGATTTGAAAATGTTTTGTCTTCCAGAAACAAGAGAGGATCGTACGAAGAGGCTGTTCAGACACTACACTGTGGGCTCCTATGACAACTTTACCTCGTACAGGTAGGTTGATAACTCTGTGTGTGTGTGTGTGTGTGTGTGTGTGTGTGTGTGTGTGCGCATACATAGTACAGTGTGAAATGCATCTGAGCATGATAATAGATAGCAGTAGTATCTGATCTATAAGTTTATGTAGTCTGTGTCCAAGCCTCTTCTGCCATCTAGAGGTTGAAGAAGGTTTTACAAAAGGTGATTCTGCTCCTTAGAGCCATCATTTGTCAGTATCATATAGTATCATTATTACATATATTATCTCCATCTACTAAATTCAATTTATTATATTAATGACACTTTTCTCGTGTTAATGATGGCTACTGCTCTGAGAATTACCTTACTTAATTTCTAGTATTAGATCAAAGAAGCTATATGAAATTCATCAAAGAGAATTTATACACACAGAATGTCTTAAGGCATGCCATAAGAGACCATTCTCTAACACTTGAACGAGATAAGGAAGAAGTGATTTTGACTGGAATGAGGAGATGAGACAGGGATGGAGTGATTTAAGTAGCAATGTGGAGAGAGCGAGAGAGAGAGAGAGGATTAATGACTGGAGTCTCTCTGTCAAACTGCACATCTCCACTCCATCCATCTTCCCTCACTCAGTCAGCATGACAACAGCAAACAACAAACAGCAAACAAGCTTGCCTCCGGACTGTGCTTTAAGAGTGTGGCTCGCTCCTCAGTGCCACTCACATGCTCTGAACACTCAATCGTAGTGACACGGCTTTTTATTGATTAGCTTAGTACATCACAGAAGCTCCAGCTGCTTCTAGGCATCTCTTAATTGACATAAGCTAGGCTGCAACTTTAACTAGCATGCAGAAAGATTCTCCAGGGTCCTAGACCCCAGGGTGGAGGCTGGTCTGGATGAGCGGTAGAATGGTGTAATTAACTGATAAAATGACAAATAGAGAGCACGAGTGATGGTTATACAGTAATACACTTCCATTTTTCAACTGAATCTATATCTGCATCTGTGATATGTGGGAGATTAACATGACCAATAATTTTTTTGTATGTACTGATATAACAAAACAGAAAACTTGTTTACTCAAAACAAACTCACAGTATAATGAAAGTCTAAGGTCAGTTGTTGGGTCAATAAAAGATTATGTAATACATGCTTTAGTAGTTTTCATAAATTCTTCAGTGAAAGATAATTATTATTCAAATACAGTGCAAAACTGATGTAAGTGAAGGTATCTTGTATAAAGGAAAAAAATATCTAATATTTCTCACTATGAGATTGTTATATAACAAATAGAAGACCATTAGGCCTATTTCTAGACATATTTACTAATTTCTTGCTTAAATTGACTTATTCTATTGGCATAATTCTGCTTCTTTTTAGAAATAAGTTGAGTTATCTAAGACAAACATGAAATGATTAAAAATATCTAGAAATAGGCTAGTCATTTTATATTTGTTTAAATACAGTGTAATAAAGTGAAACATTAGCTGAATTCGCCTATAATGCAGCAGTTGTACTTGCTAGATATTTTTTGCAGTGTAATTTATTGTTTGAGTTACATGATTATGCATGAATTCAACAAAACCAGTGTAACCACGTAATGACTTTTTACTGTATTGCTCTAGTGCCCTAGGTAAAACTTCATAAGAACAGCTTTTATAAGACTTTCTGTCATGTCTGTCTCAGACTAGAGGTGGCATCAGGCCTGGGACCCCATGGGACCCAGCAAAAAGCCACGTGAGCGGGCGTTTTTTACTTTCATGCAGACAGAAAAGTGCTGTCAGATATGAAGCTTGTGGGACAAAGAAAGGCCATGTTCATTAATATGGGAGCTTACTGTGTACTCATTCAGTATGATGCATTTACCATGTTCATTCTTTCATTCATTCATTGATTCATACATCTTCAGCAACTGCTTTAGCCTGGTCAGAGTTGCTAAGGTTTAAATTTGCTAATATTTTGGGAAACAGAAAATACACACCTCTATCTCATCCTAAGACATTTATTGTTAGAGTGTAACGATTGTAGGTTTGTATTTCTGTTATATAGTCAAGATTGTAAGTGGTTATTATACCGCAGTGCTGTTGAATTTTTGAATCTGATTGGTCAGAAGTTAATTAATTTTCTATAACAGCAGTTTTGGCAGTAGTGCGTGCTGCAAGGCAAATTACAAGTTTATATTAATGAGCTTGTTCTAATACAGCTAATAGTAACTCTTTCATATGGACCTACATGGTGGACACTGTAAAAGTCAAAGGCTAGTTATAAATAGATTAAAAATGTACTGTTACTGAGCAAAAAAATGTACACTCACTGATATGGTAAAACTTTCTGATTAGATGTTTATTAACATTGGAAGTCTCAAATGTCAGAGCTTTGTAAAAATAAGTTTGCTACCATGGGAAAGTCTTCAGGACTTTCTTTGGTTTCTTTGGTAAAAAAAAAAAACAACATTAACATTAATTAATAAATTAACATTAAATGTAACTATAAACAGTTAAAGGTGTGGCATGTCATTTATTATATTCAATTAAAAATTGTAATCTTGTGCAAATTGCTGTGGTATAAGAGGCATAGAACACTTTAGGATGTGCTGTTATAGGAAAATAATCCACTAGGTTTTGCACTGGTTCACAATACACCACTGCAGTGTGGATACATATTCATTCATATATGAGCACACACCCAAGTGTTTTATTCCTTACTTAATGGCCTTGATAGATACCCCTAGATATTCATTATTATAAGTGAGGTTTGAGTTTTGGATAATTACACATACTGATGTATATTGTACTGAGTATTTCTTTAACTATCCAGCGTCTGGGGCGTATGTATGTGTTGAATGAAGGGGAATTCCTGTAGCTGCATGTACACAGGTTTTGTAGTTTATTAGGTACTAGCAAATAATACATTGACAACTGTGTGTTTGTAGGGGATTAGTGTATATTTGTGTAATTGTTTGCACATTGAGTTAATGAAGATTTTAGAAATCAATACCAATATGGATGTTATGGATATTTGCCAATATGCATTAGATGTTTACACATTTTGTCAATGGAATATAAACAAAATCCTAGTGGACCATATGAATCAGCATTTACTAGTGGAGTGAATAAATGTTATCAATATGAAGAAGCACAAACAGTTTATAAAATACTGTGATTTTGGTACTAACTTATAACTAATAGCATGACCTCCTTTCTGTATGAAGTAATATTATATTCACGTTAGTGGTCTGCTCAGTCTGCTCTGTTGGTTAAGTTGAGCACACTGGATATAGTGATTTGGAAACACCCTCTTGTGGACAAATGGATAAAAGCAGCATACGTTTAGAAAAAAAAAATTAAAACATATACCAATGATCAGCCATGAATATTTAGGTAGGACTAGAGTTTATTATGAGTGAAAGCTAGTGTTTTAGTTGTTTTCTGTGTAGGTTTTCTGTAACTAAGGAGAAATATATAACCCTGATCCATCATCCATCACGGATAATGGAGCAGGCCAATGGGAC
Organism: Pangasianodon hypophthalmus; assembly: GCF_027358585.1. Taxonomy (NCBI): domain Eukaryota; kingdom Metazoa; phylum Chordata; class Actinopteri; order Siluriformes; family Pangasiidae; genus Pangasianodon; species Pangasianodon hypophthalmus. The sequence goes on along the minus strand of NC_069715.1, from coordinate 7,543,871 downwards.
CAATGCCCATGGACCTCACACTGCAAGGGGTGTTGAAGGCCTGAGACCTCAGGATAATCTACTGAGAATTTAAACATTATAAAGATAGATAAATGGCCCCAATTTCCCAATTGACGGCAAGCATAACTTGAAATAAATGAAGAAATATTGTCTGTCCCTGGACCCCTGAGCCCATACCGTGCCCTTCTGTACCCCACAGGGCCCTAGAATCCATCCAGTAGCTCAAGAACCAGCTTCTGAAAATACAGTGCATATTTCCCTGAATATGAGCAAATATAATAAATAATGGAACAATTCTAAACTTCCTGAAACCTCCTTGTCCATTCAAGAGGCCTAGGGAGTAGATCGACTTTTTTCCTCCTCTCTAGCACTTGGAATCGTGTAAACAGCACATCCAACATTGTTGTTGCTGTTCCAGTGTTCCAGTACACTTTAGAAATGTGTTAACATGCCGGATCAGTGTTTGTGTTGTAAATCTTTTATGAGAATTTATTTATGTACCACGACTTACCATTATTAAAGTGCTCTTTACACCAGTCCTGTTCATAGGTCTGTGATTCCTCCCTGCCCACTGCGTTAAACTTTACTTAAATTATAATACTGCTAATAATGAGTGAAAGCCTAAAATGAAAAACAGCTTTATGATAATAACACTATGCTAACTGGTCACCCATAGCCAAATTAGTTTCTTTTCCTGAAGTATTGCTTGTTGTGGATTATGGTGAGGAACTCACTGTAAAACACCTCTGTGAAATGAAAGTAAACTGCAGCTCGTCTCAGCATGTAAGTCTTATCTGGACTCCTGTAAGGCATCAGCCTCACTCTTGTTACCCCGAGGCACTAATGCAATGGAATCATCTGTAATTGATCTAATTGATTCTTCACTGCCCAATTATGTTCTTGTCATTTCTAATGCATCAGTGATGAACACCCCAGAGAGAGAGAGAGAGAGAGAGAGAGAGAGAGAGAGAGAGAGAGAGAGTATTATTATAATTCTCCATGACAAAGATGGTAGTCAGGTTGTGATCAGTGCAGCACCTTACTCAGCAGTCGTTCTGGTCCATGACTCGCAGACACAGCATTAAGGCTTTGTCATTAAGTGCTTCCAATACACAGCAAGAAAAGTCCATTTTTCAGAACAGTAGAAGCTTCGTAGGTACGTTTAAGCTGTCCATCAAACAAGGGGATGAGGTAGTGTACAGGAAGTAGTAATATGTAAAAGCACTCTCTTCATTCAGTATGTCACTACTGGCCACTCAATATGTTTCTTCTAACCAATTTTTTCTGAGCAAACAGGAAGAAAACAGGACCTTTAGCATTAGCTACCATATCCTGACTATAATTAGTTGAAACATTAAATTTTATTCATAGGTAATTGAAGAAGAGTCTATGTAGAACAGACACATTTTGTTAGTTGTACATTTGCTCATACATTTTTTTAATACAGGGCAATAATTGGTGCATTATAAATGAGTTATTGGTGTGATGCGAGATGTTGGTCATGTTTGTACAGTGAGTCTACGCTCTCTGAGTGAGTGATCTAAAAACAGACCTGCCTCGGCTGTGTGCACTAATGCATCCAACTCTAGTCATCTCTGTACAACCAGACAGATGGCTGCTGATGGAGTAGAAAGGGGTGGGCTCTGTGTGTATGTCTGCAGGTTTCTATCCCAACCAAATGTCCCTATAATGATAGAAATACATGACAGGATGGTTGGTTTTTGGCTGGTCCTCATATATCTGTTTTAATAAAATTATTTAAATAGCTGAGGTTAAGGCTGGCTTTAAGGTTTAAGAACTACTTAGCAACAGTAATGCACAAGGCAATGAGCATACCCCATAAAAGTGTGTGTGTCTGTGTGTCTCAGTATTAGAGGGAGAAACAACACTATAATACTGAACAGTAAGGCAACCTGCTTTCAGTGGAAAGAAGGATTTGACTGGGGTGACTGCCCTTACATTTTAACTCTTGTTTTTAATAGTATGAAAAGGATGATATTAGCATTTTGTCCAATCTCTTAATGCAGTAATGGAGCCTGCAGTGAAGTAGTGCAGTGGGTCTAAAAGTACCACCTGGGCATTTTTCATCGTATTGTCTTCCTCTCTAACACAGCTTTTATCCTGATTGGTTCATCAGCAGAAGAGCGGGAGGGGTGTTTTACTTCTTAAATTTTGGACTTGACAGTACCTGGAGTTCTGCTATGCAGTAATGGTGCTGGATTGTGATCTAAATGCCGTCCTCTCTCCTCACCAGTGATTACGTCATTGAGGAGAAAGATGCCATGCTGCAGAAGAAAGAGAACGAAGGTTTTGGTTTTGTCCTGCGGGGAGCAAAAGGTAAGCATGACCAGAATCTACACTTATCAACCAATGCTCAGGTTGCTGCTAGGCTGAATGATGCCTTCATACATGGAAAACTACAACCACATTTACATCACAGTCAAATGAAGCTGCTTATCACCCCAGGCTGCTTGTTGCTTGTTTGATTGACATGTAGAATATACAACATGTGTAGCCATATCTAAAAATGGTTCAGATGTGTTCAAATAAGTCTTAGAAGGACACACTGCTGCTTCAGATTCTAGCTCTGCATCCTTGACTAAATGAATGGCCAGAATTTGCATACATGAAGGCAGTCTGGTATGGTGGCACAGTAGGTAGAGTAGTCTGTGTGGGGGTCTTTCTCATGACCGTTCCTCCCAAAGACATGATGGCTTGTGATAGATTGGTGTCATATTCATGTTGATCCGCCATCACACGAAATTGAACATGCAGTCTGTTTCAGACAATCCACCCATAGATCATATGATTTATATTGTTTACATACAGGGCACAACTATCAGAATCTTGCAGTTACATTGGCTGTCTGTACTTTTGTATGTATGCAGGTGTTTTTTATCACTTCATTGGGGGAACAAACTTTTGAACAAAATAACAATGAGACTATGAGAATATCCTTGTATTGAAAATAATTTGTGAGTTTCACTGCATCCAGTTTTTGCCGTTGCTGACACAGCATTTGCCAATCTGCGATTTTCTTCCAATTTCCCATACATAGCTCACAGATGCCTGTGATTGGCTAGTGTCACTCTGATTGGCAGGGTAGAGAGTGTATGCCATCCCTTCCATCCAGAGAGCACAGCAGATTTTGCTATCTAGACTCCCAGCCACACATCGTTGGGATTCGTACTTTCGAGCTCCCGATAATAGGGCAAACTCTTTTCTGTTGCACCACTCAGGAGCCTCCAAGGATTTCCACAATTACCTCACCCTACATGTCACTTAAAAAAAAAAAAAAAAAGATGGTCTGTGGTGGGTCACTCAAATGCCCTCTTCCTTTAAAGGTTCTTGAAAGCTACTGGAATCCATAGCAGTAGCTAGAGTTCTGGCTTGTGAGGTCTGTAAATAATTGGACAGTGACTTGATTTTTACTGTGTTGGAGAATAAAGTCAAAACAACAAAAATCAAGTCACATGATTCTGCTGGTAACATGTCACTACAAATAAAGTTATAGTTACTTGATTACAGGAAGTAGTGAGTTTACATGGAACAGCAACAGATTTCTTCACACTTTCACAAGGTGACATTTGGATAGGAAGTCTGTGAGAATCCTGAGACCTGATTCCCACAGGAGGAAGAGAGAAAAATAACTGCTATTCCTCCCACAAGACGGCACTGCACAGGAGAACACGAGACAGGAGTGATTTTTTTTTTTTTTTAGCTAGGGGGAGAGGCAGAATAACATTTCCAACATATGAAACAACACTGAATTTATGTTGTATTCTTGATCATTAGCATTCCACAAAACTTTCTTTTAATCTCTGATAAACAATCTCAGCTTTATGAGATTTTTGGCAAATACACATATTTTCAGGGTAGGAGTGTAAAAATATATATCCTGGGTGTGTATAACAGTATATACTCAGTGACCACTTTATTAGGAACACCTGTGGCCTCATTTTTAAAACATTTATATACATGAATTTGATCTTAAAATGGTGTAAAATGTGTAAAAATTCACATCAAAGTACCAATTTATAAACCAAGAATTTGTCTTGAATATGTGCATAAAATAAAGCAGATGTTCAACCTGTTGTACGAACTTTTCCTAGTGGTTGTGGCAGCGTGCTGCAATAAAGAGAGCATGCAATTACTGTCCTGGCTTTTATTTAAGCAAAATGTTTCCATTTCCATAACAACAAATTATAGGTTATGTAAAGTCTGTAAATAATTTAAATAAAGATTGCTTTAAAAAATTTAAATATGTAAATGGCAAATATCTAGGTCAACCTTCTGCATTGAACTTGTTTATTTATGTTTTATTAGGGATAAGTTAGGCTGTACAAGACAGACATTTTATATAAATAATAATAAATAATGGCTGTGTTAGCCCTTCTGGAGGACCTGACAAATCAAGCACTGAGGAGAGAACGCACCTTTCAAGACCAGTCTAATTTTCTAACCCGTGATGATGAATGGCTCCTGAGCCGATATAAGATCCCTTTCAGTAAGCCTGTGCAACCAGCTAGTGGCAAGTCTGGAGAGGAGAAAGCGCTGTAATTGGGGTTTCTGGCTATAGGTACATTTGTGCTATTGACTGCACTTATAGAACATCGATTTCAGTTTCTAATTTGTCCTTGTTGAGCCATTTTATTTGGGTGAGCAGGAAATACTGATATGCAAATTAGTTAAATGATGGGCGGAGCAGAGAAACTGACTTATGTGTGGGCAGTTTCATGAAAATGTTTGATTTATAGATTACTTTGCTGCACAGCTAAGCTGTGTATGTATATTCAACTGTACACTCATTTCTATAAATACATACATACATACACACACACAGACATATATATTATTCATGCGCAAATGCTGAGAATTTGTCGTTTTCAGAATCAGAATAAGCTTTTATTGCCAAGTGTGCTCACACACACACAGGGAATTTGACTTGATATGAAGCTTCCACTACACACATACCAATAAGATGGCAAGACATATAATAATAAAATTTACAAATAATAATAATGAGAGAATATCTATCACTGTACAGTAGACACAATAGGCTTTTGTGAATATTCCTATTCCCATATTCCTAATATGCCTCAGATTCCTATTCTTGGCTGACAGGACAAATCAGCCCGTTCTGATGTTTGATATGAACATTAACTAAAACTCCTGACCTGTATCTGCATGATTTTATGCATTGAGCAGCTGCCACATGATTGGCTGAATGTTCCTAATAAAGTGGACGGTGAGTGTAGATTAGTCAGTGCTGTAGTATTCTACAAAGGCATTTGCATTACAAGACATGGATAGACACATTGTGTTGCTATAAAAGGTTTATAGATCAGGCTTGGGCAAGGAGCCATCTGAAGAGGAGTTTGAAGATAATGCAGACTGAATCTGAGAGGATAGCACAGTCCACCACTTGGGAGGCCACTCATGCAGACTTTGCCTTACAAACATGTATAAATGTTAAAGAAGGACATGCCAGGTGTCCTGAAGATCTCCTGCAGGGCCCCCTGTGAGGCACTGCAGTAGTCATACCTCTTATAATATAACCACCAACAGGGGCTGAGAGTGTATGTGTGTGTAGATGTGTGCCCCATCTTTGTGGTGGCATCATCATGGGTAGGTGGTATGAGTTCCCAAAGCCATCTGTTACACACATGGTGTCATGTTTTCCATTCTATCCCTCTCCCTCTCTCTTTTTCTCTGTCAGCTAACCGTTGCCTCAGACTTTCCCATCTTAATTATACTCAACACAGGCTGGATGTACTGAGCCTCAACAATGCCCCAAACATCAGGAACATTGCTATAGCAACATGATCGGGATGCGTGTCAGTGTGTGTATACACTAGATTCCCAGAGGCTGCTGCAACTGAACTAGCATTAAATAACTTCTATACATGTGTGTGTGTGTAGCGGAAACACCCATTGAAGAGTTTACCCCCACGCCTGCCTTCCCTGCATTACAATACCTGGAGTCTGTTGATGTGGAGGGCGTGGCCTGGAGGGCAGGGCTAAGGACAGGTGACTTCCTCATTGAGGTAAGGGTTTGATTATAATTCGATACCTCTTTTCTTATAAAAGCATCATGGATGAGGAGCCACTTGAGACACAGCTGACATAAAATGGAGAAGTTACGTCCAAGATTGTAAGAACATTCATCTGGGTGTTGCAGGTGAACGGAGTGAACGTAGTGAAGGTGGGCCATAAGCAAGTGGTGTCCCTAATCCGGCAAGGCGGGAGCAATCTGCTGATGAAAGTGGTGTCAGTGACACGCAAACCAGAAACTGAGGACGTGGTCAGGAAAAAGGGTGAGACTCACTGCTGCTGTACATGGTCATGTGCTGTTTCGGACGTGTGTTAGTGTGAATACATGCATTCATGTGGAAACCTCTTACCCTGGGTCCATAAGTCACAATTTGTAACACCCAAGTCACTATAGTTTAGTCACTAGGAGGTATTATGAGGTACTATGATGATTTTTTTAAATCACAAAAACCTGCCATTTTAACGGGTTTTTTATATCCACTGTATATTCCTAAAATAAACATTTATTCTATATTATTACCAATGCCAATTTGGTTCAGTCTATTACACTGATATCTACTGCCACAAAAAGAAGCTATTCTACCAATGACCGGCTGCAAGATATCCACCTGGACATATGCCTAGCTGTATGCGTACAAACAAGGTACCAATGAAAACATCAACAAACATGCAGGAGAGGTGAGCATAAAGCACTTATGACCTTCAGCTCACAACCACAGAGTGATTGCCATTCTTATGTGTACTAATGTCGGTTTAGGAGCATTTAGACCATTTATTGATTAAACCATTTATTGACCGTTATTGTGACCATGTTAACAAGAGCAGTAAGTCAGAAATGAAGACTTAATCTTGCAGTCTGAACATATCCACGATGAACTGTTAATAACTTCTACTTAAATGCAATAATTTAACTCACTCAAACTTTTTTTTTAATCTTATGGCCAAATATGTTTAACAGGATAAATCACAAAAAATTTATTTCACCTCAATCTTGAGGAGGAATGAGAAGATCGGGGGACAAAATGGGTGATAATGAAACATTCTCTTTCCCACTGTCATTTTTACCAGTGGTAGAGGCCATGTCGCTTCACTGCTAATTTGCATAAAGTTATATCATGCTTTATTGCATCACTCAGCCCAGCTCTCAGTGGAAGCGATTGACTTCTGGCCACTTTGTCATATGTTTGTAAGCAGGGTCAGGTGATCCTTTGAGTACAAGTGTGATTTAGTGATTAGATGGGCACTGCTGATTTGTAGGCGAGTTGGTGTGGGCAGGGCTACTCTTGTACTGCCTAGGGCAAAAAAGAAGCCTGTGTCTATAGAGTTAGTATAATAGTTAAATAATAATCAAAAGACAGAGCGTAAGCAACTCCATTAAGGACTGTAATACTTGCATCACACAGAGGAACAGGACGGAGGAGTGACAGTGTTGCCTAACAAGTGTCATGTTGGAAGGGAGATTTGAATTGATGAGTGATGAGGTCTTTTCTCTTGTAGCAACCAAGATGACTCAGCAGGCCTCATCTATATGTATACACACACACTGTTACTGACATCAAGTTTTATTACCATCCCTCCTTTTTTCACAGTCCCTATAAAATTATGCTCAGGTAGTGCAGTGTGCGTCAGCTTTAATGTCTTTTCATATAGTGAAAAAGAAAACGTGTCATTATTGTTTAGTGATTCAAAATTAGACGCAGTACTGGGTTTGTGTCCTCACTCCATTGATGGGACTGTATCGACACAATAATCTATTCTGTATCCATGTAAACCGTCCACCATTTCCTCTGCAACTCCCACACACTTCTGACCCGTCTCTGACCTGTGCGTGTTTGTAGAGCCACACAGAACAAAACAACCAATAATGTTACCTGTACCAGGAGATTTTTGTGATTTTAGGCAGATATTTCTGCCTGTAGTACTATTTTTTTTTTACCATCATTAGTTTGATAGTGCTTCATTTGCATACATACTGTTGCAGCATAATCTGCTGTGAATATATTCAGACTGCCTATGTAAAACGTATGTAAAAAACACACACACACACACACACACACACACACACATATATATATATATATATATATATATATATATATATATATATGTATATATATATATATATATATATATATATATATATAATGTCTACATAACTCGAAAAGCAGTTTTATTGTACCTCTGATATTTTCAGTAAAGTTTAGGACGTAGATGCATTCTTGTACATCTGAATACGGAGGAGATGAGTAAGACAGCGTACTCATGTTATATAACTATCAATTTAAGTTTTATAATTACTTTCCACTCTTTGTCATTGCTTGTGTCTCACACAACCACAAACAGACACACACAGTGATTCTCGCAGTTTAGCTGCATCAACCCAGGCCTTGCTCCTGCCAGAGTTGCCATGGTTACTACAATGAACGTTTGAATTAAGCATTGCATCAAGCCTTGGTATTTCTCTCTCTCTCTCTCTCTCTCTCTTTCTCTTACTTCTACTTTCCGTTTTCTTTCTCTCTCTCTTGCTGTCTCTTTCTGTTCGGTGAGGTTTCTGTTAGAGCGAATAAGGAGTGGAGAAACCAAGGCATCTTTTCTTCTGGAACTTTGTATCCATTTTCTTGTCGTTCTCTGCGTCTTCTCTGGCTTTGCCTTATTAGGGCTGTGTGTAGAGCGCAGTGTTGGCAGTGTTACCTCAGCATGAGCGTTGAGCTAAAGGCACATTCAGCTCAGAGAGGCAATGGGAGCATCCAGAGGAACGAGAGAAGAGGAGTAACAAACAGGGAGAATGAAGGGATGTAAAAAGAGGAGTGTGTCTTTGTGCGGTTGGAATGTGACAGAGAAAGGGGTGGGGAATGGTATGGCTAGCAGGCAGACTCACGTGAGGGGCCTAGCTGAGTGACCTGTGTGTGTGTGTGTGTGTGTGTGTATGTGTGTGTGTATGGGTGTGAGAGAGCAAGAGACATGAAGAAGTTTGCGTCAGAGCGCAGTGTGAATAAAGTGGCACGGCCGCAGAAGGTGTCAGGTCTGGCTGAGCCGAGCGAGATGAAGGTGCACAAGAAGCGCTGGCAGTTGCAGGTAGGAAACAGGTGGGTGGCAATGCGCCACTACTCCTCATCCTCTCCCTGCCTTTCATCCACAGCACCACCGCCACCCAAGAGAGCGCCCAGCACCACGCTCACGCCAAGGTCCAAGAGCATGACTGCTGAGCTTGAGGAGCTGGGTAAGACAAACACACACACACACACACATACACATAAGCAGACATACATACAACTACACATACATACATACATATATATCATGGACATATATATATATATATATATGTGCACCTGCTTGTACACATTTGGAGGCAGTTTCCTCAAATATCTAGCTATAGCCATCTTCCTTTCCTTGCTTTCTGTCTTTCTTTTCCTCTCTTTCTCTCTCTCTCTGTTGTTTGCATGCTACACTGTCATCTTTCTCCCTCTGCCATTTGGGCTGTTCAAAACATCAGCTGCCTTTTCCTCTCAATCTGTCCTCCTATTCTAACATACACATAAAGACACACACATTGAAACCCTTTGATTAAAAAGTAATGAAAACATAACAAAATGTATGAATGTGTCTGTAATAAGATGCTATGCTGCTGGTTGTGATTCGCATAGCTTCACTCATCGAATCACTTGTGTCGAATAATTTTTACTTCAAGAAGAACAGACTTCGTAAATAGGCGGGACCAAAACTAGTAGACTTCCTTTGACTTTCTCTAAAAAAAAAATTTTTAAAAACCCCACATGTACAGAAAGGTGTAATATTTAATACACATGGCTATACTGCTGCAGATGGTGTTGCCAAGGGCTAAGTGGAGTTACAGATTTAACTTTCAACTATGACTCCTCTACTTTAGGCAGCTGTTCCTCGTTTGATATACACTGCCTTTCTTGGTTTGCATGCTGTATTTGGTCTACACATGCTACTAGTTGCCCTCAACTTGTTTTAGAAAGGTATCTTACATCTGAAACATGACATTATTATGACCTGCAAATATGACCCGTTCGGTTTATGTTGTACTTTCCACTGCAATACTGAATATTTTGACTCCTGTGAGAGTTTAATAGAACAGTGTTTTTGTTTATTCCATGCTAAGCATCTGCAAGGAGGAGGCGAGGAGGTGAGTTTACATTTCTGACATTGTTAAATTGTTACTTTAGTGTTACTGCTTGCATCGCCACTATTATCTCAAGAAACGACCACCCTTTTGAATGACCGAAATGCAGTTTAAATATGTTTATATATCATTCTCGTTTATGAATCTCATGGCATGAATGAAAGACTGTCAATTACTGTGCAGTGTTTATAAAACATTAACATGTATAACAATGAATATGATGTTGGCTGGCATGAATATAGCTGTAATATGTGTGTCTGTATGTGTTTATACTTTGGTGTGTGTGGGTGTGTGTGTGTGCATGCATTTGTACAGAAAGGCTAGATGAAATCTTGGCCTCTCAGGAGTCAGCAATGAGGCCGAAAGTGGAGGCAGACTACAGAGCAGCCACGGTGAAGCAACGACCAACCAGCCGTCGAATTACACCAGCAGAAATCAGTGTGAGATACCATACAGATGTTCGTAATTTTGCTACTAAGCTGTTTTCCATGACTTATCATGGAAAACACTAGACGGTTTTGTTTTTTGTAAGTTATATAACTGTGCTCTAACAACTTTGTGTGCATGTATAGTCTCTTTTTGAGCGGCAAGGTCTTGCTCTCCATGGTCCTCTTCACCCAGCACTGGAAAAAGCTCACATTCAGCTGCCCAAAGGCATGTCCAGAACAAAGTCCTTCGGTAATCTTTCCTCTTTTACAGTTTTTCCATTTTTCTTCCTTTTTTTTTTATTTTTATTTTTTTTACATTTTTACTATTTTTACATTTCTGTATTGTCCAGTAATGTGGAGGCATTTAGTCAGCTCAGTACTGCCTTGATTAATATCTTTTTATTACTAAATCAGTTGCTATAATGTTAGACATAAAGGGGGGGAGGGGATAACTGTTGAGACCAGTGGTCCAGTGTGTGCTGAAAGAACTGAGTTCTTTTTGGTGTTCTGTCCTTGTCTGTACAGGAGCTACTGAGGAGGACCGGCTGTCTGCCCTGGCGGCAGAGCACAGGTTTCCACGGAGCTCCTCGATGACAGACACCCTGAGAGACAGTCACAGCATCCCTCCTCCACCTCAGACAGCACCACCTCCACCACCCTCACTCTACTACCTGGACATGGGTCCACCTCCCCCTTTCTGCCCACCCCCTCCTCCGAGCCGTGTTCATGATCCCAGCCGCTCCAGCTTTAAGCCAGGCTCAGAGCCCCGACTCCATGGCCTACCACAGACCATGTCCGCTGAGCTGTATGAACCCCCACGCCACAGTGCCCACATAGAGCGACAGAAGAAGGCCCGTTCCATGATTCTCCTGCAAGACTCGTCCCACCATTCTATAGAGCCCACAGACATCCCACGGCCCGGCCCTGCCTCCACCCCACCAGAGAGAATCAAGCGCAAAGGACGCATTATCGACAACCCTTACGCTAATGTAGGCCAGTTCAGCATGGGCCTGTACACCCCACCACCCAGCAAGCCCCAGCGCAGGAAGAGCCCACTAGTAAAGCAACTGCAGGTGGAGGATGCCCAAGAGCGAGCCTCGCTGGCACTGGCTTCAGTCCACTCCAGGGAGCATTCACCCACAGGCCGACTGCCAGCTCACCATACTAGCAGGGCAGAGTACTACCAGCAGCAGCTGCTACAGGAGCGCAGTCGTGCTCAAGCTGAGGGTGTACTGCAGGGCAAAGGGCATTTTGCTGCCGCAATTGCTGGGGCTGTCAAGGACAGGGAGCAGCGTCTTGAGGAGCGGCGAAAATCCACAGTCTTCCTGTCTGTGGGCACCATGGAAGGCAGCTCAGCCCCACCGCTGGAATCCCCCTTACTCACACAGTCTCATTCTGTTGATGAACGCCTGCTCACCAGTGAACTTGGTCAGCTGCCTCCACCCGCCCTGGCACTGCGACCCTCTTCAAGTGGCACAACTTTCATCCACCCACTGACAGGGAAGCCCCTTGACCCAAACTCCCCTTTGGCACTTGCGCTGGCCGCAAGGGAACGGGCTTTAACTTCCCAGAGCCAATCCCCTGCTAGCAGCCCTGAGCCTAGGACTAAGCATGAGGCTGCTGGTGGTGTGCTGTTCATGGACACCCAGACCAAAGAGGCTGAGGGCGAGAGGGATCTTGCATCACTCTCCTTTTCCCCTGGAGAAAAAAGGAGCTACACATCCACCCCCACTAGCAAGATCTCATGGGGGACACCAACAACCACAAGAAAAGAAACAGAGATGGGAACAGAGAAGAAAGAGGAGAAGAAGGTAGAAGACAAGAAGAGCATGATCATCAGTATCATGGACACATCGCAGCATAAGACTGCTGGGCTTATTATGGTTCATGCAACCAGTAATGGACAGGCAGTAGGTCTGGGCCCAGAACATGTCTCCCCTCCTCCCAAAGGCATAATTTCAGAGAGCCCAAAGCCCACATTAGCTGAAATCAAGCGGACCAAGTCTCCCAGTCCAGAAGCACCCTCCACACCAACTCCAACCCCTGCCACACCTTCAACCCCCAAAGCACCTACTAGTCCTTCCTCAGATAAAACACCCCAGGCATCCTCTAGCCCATCCTCAGATAAAACCCTGGCCCAGGGAAGCTCAGAGGAAGATGTGGAGCCCTATTCTGTTACCTTACCACCTGCCATGCTGTCCTCTAGTGATGAGGAGACACGGGAGGAACTGCGCAAAATTGGTGTGGTTCCTCCACCAGATGAATTTGCAAATGGTCTCCTAGTGAAGGCACCTGGAACTGCTGCTACACCTTCAGCAGCCAAGCTAGTGACCCCCTCAGAACCATCCCCAGTCCCAGGTCCCACACCTCCAACCGCAGCCGCTACAGCAGCACAGGCTCCTGCCACCAGCGGCCAACCAGCAGCCTCAGGGAAGCCATCTGAGCCCCACCTGGGCCCAGAGTCTGCTGCTGACTCTGGAGTAGAGGAGGTGGACACTCGCAGCTCCAGTGATCACCATCTGGAGACCACGAGTACCATCTCCACTGTCTCCAGCATGTCCACCCTATCCTCAGAGAGTGGCGAGCCCACTGACACCTACACGTCCCATGCCGACGGCCAGACCTTCATCCTTGATAAGCCGCCAGTGCCTCCAAAGCCAAAGCTCAAGTCTCAGCTCAGCAAGGGCCCAGTAACTTTCAGGGACCCCCTGCTCAAACAGTCCTCGGATAGTGAGTTGCTCTCACAGCAGCATGCAGCAGCGCTGGCTGCTGCCACGGGGACCTCGGGCCCAACAAGACCCCGCTACCTCTTCCACAGACGCTCCAAGCTATGGGGGGACCCCATAGAACCCCGTCCGCTTGCAGGCGCAGAGGAAGGCAAACCCACTGTGATAAGTGAGCTAAGCTCCAGACTGCAGCAGCTCAACAAGGATACATGCTCACTAGGTGAAGAGCCACTCATAGGCTCACTCGACCCTGGACGCAAGTCACCTGTGGCCGGTGCCAGGTGAGTAGTGAGCACAGAGCTCAAATTCAGACTGATCACTTAGAATAGGTTTTTTAAATTTTGCCTTGAAGCATTCCCATGAACATTCTGCAGCTCACCAGTTGTTATGTCACTGTGCAGCAACAATTTTTTTTGAGTGTGATTTTTGCTTGTTTGATCGATTCTAATGGGCATTTACAAATTAAACAGAAAAGTTTAAGGGTTAATTTAATACTTTGTGTAAATAATTTTTTGTGATTGTTTTTGTGATTATAATGCTTATTAAATATGTGTTATATTTAACTGACAAGACTTGACTGGATATTGACTGGACAATGGTTCGTGACCAGGGGTGTAAAAAATACTAAGAAATTAAAAAATTAAAAGTGGACGTATTCAGGCAAAACCATTAGCAAAGGAACCAGGCTAACTTAGTTAAGTATAGCCAGTTAATGATTACAAATTAGTGAAACTTACCTCACCATGCTTTTTCACATGAGATGGAGTCTGTGCCTTCTAGGGAGGCAAAGGAGATACCTCATTTTATAGGAGTCTTTGCTTACTCCAGTATATGGAAACATTATATTAAGGTAGGGCCAGGGGTGCTCATCCTCAATACTGCAGTGCAGTGGATTATCCATATTCAAATGCACGTAGATAGCTATAGCACTAACTACATTGTGTACCATGAGAAGGTCACAGCAGATGACAAATTGGCACAATTCTTGAGATTTTTTCTACATTGATGAATTTAATTGGATGCTCAACTGAAATGTAAGTAAAATGTATGAGCCTTTTTTACTGATATATAGAGTACAGTTGATGCATAAAGTACTGTTGGCTGCATCAGAGAAGACTAGACCTTCCAGATTTGTAATGAGTACTTTGAAAGTCTTAATAAAAATGTAAGGAGTAAAAAGTATGTATTTTCTTAGTACTCTTATTGCTCATCTCCCATGCGGCCTTTTAGTATTCAACATCATTACATCAGTCTAGTGAACAGAGAGTAGACCCTTAAAGGTGTCTCAAAGTCAAGCACTAATTGCTATGACTACGCCTAATGGCCTGCCAGATATAGCTTGTGACAGATGAAGAATTACAGCTTACAGTTCGGCACTGATGCTATTTATGGCTGGTGCTTTGCTGATTATCAAAGATTTCTGCATTATCATTTGTCATTTGATATTGCCTTAGCTACTTCTTAGTGATGTTAGTACATCAGAATCATTCTGATCCAATTTTGTCTCTAAGGCGCTACTGCTGCTTTAAAAACAGACGTAGTATGAGAATTGGGATTTGCACTTATTATAAATACAAAAGCCCAGTTTTGACATAAACAGCACTCATCCAGACATAACAGACATACTGATGTGCAAACTATACTATGCTGCAGTGGCATTCAGTGGTTCTCAGCCATGGTCCTGTCTACTCATGATTAACCTGTTCATTAGCTGATTAGTTGGATCCAAGTATGTTAGAGGAGAGAAAACCACAAAATATGCAGTTTTACTCTTGGATTAGGGTTGAGAACCACTATATTAAGTACCTCTGTAAATTTGGCTCGCCATATAAAAAAAAATTAACATTTTTTGTGCTGCATTTGTGCTGATTCTTTTTTTTTTTTTTTTTTTCTTTTTTTTTTTTTGCTGTGTCTGCATTTGCTTCCTCATTCACTATTCCTACAGACTGTGCTGTACAGGGCAGCAGTGGGGGAAATACCAGAATGAATTCGGACAACACTCCAGAAACACATCATTGTGACCTGGTGTTACATAAACAATTCCAAAGTTACTAATGACCTCAAACTTAAACCCCAAAAATACAGGAGTGAAATGTAAATAAATAAATAAATAAAAATACAACACTAACTCATAGCTTCTGGATTTAGTGCTCGTTAAACTACATGCTTTTTATTTTGATTTAGAGACAAAGTTGGCTGCTCCAGTATTCATCCTGGCACATAAATTTCAAGCTAAAAAGAATGAATATGCATTGTGATACTTGGTGCAGAAGTAATGTGCTGTGGGTTGTACACTGGATTTACTGTGAGAATATAATTTTTATACAGAGAATTTGGGCAACATTATAAAATGGCTGCACCCTATGTAGTGCACTATATGGTAAAGCAGAAACTATTTCAGACAAAGCATAAATGTGCTTACATGATATAACGTTACCTTTTAATTTTAACCTTTATAATATCTCAAACATCAAACCAGCACAAACATGTTTTTGGGTTTTATTTTTATATGGTGTGCTAACATTACAGAGTGATCATGCTTCTCAGGATAAAATATACCCTAATGTTCAAATTGTTTTATTTCATTTAAAAGTTTGGAGCTTCAGCAGTGTTTCAGCGCATGACAGTTGGTGGTAAGTTAATGAGACTTGATAGTCTGTAGCTGTAGATCCTGTAGACCATCAGTGTTGGACCTGTAGAGGAAATTCCCAAAGCAGATCCTCTGTAGAGACTAATTCACTAATTCAGTACATACAACAGTCAAGAGGAAAATATGTGTATTTTCTTTTTAAAGCACAACTTATGTTGTTTCTGCTAATATACTGAAATGCAACTGAAGCCCTTTATATTTCTACAGATGTGACAAGGACATGGAAGAGACTAAACCTTAGCTTTTAGCCACTAGGGTAAATTTCAACCTCATTATTATTCTTTTCTCGTTTCAAATAACCTATCCACTAATCTCACATTAATGGAATAACCCCTGCTGACACTGTGATTTTAGCAATCCCGTCCTCCAGGTCTCTATTGCCTCCTGGCCACTCCACAAACATGTTGTCTCTAATCATGATTGAGCTTGGATTGTGTACATAAGATTAAACGTGCACTCATGATGCACTGTTCCTGATTTAGGTTGAAGGTTCCTGTCCATACCTTATGTGTGGGACAGTGGACAAGGGAAAGGGGATAGATAGTAGATGCTCTTCTATTCCTCACTGTGGGGTGCGTACATGGTAACAGAGCACCTGGAGGCGTGTATGATATCACCCTCTGGTCTCTCCTGAGTGATTCTAACTTCTTCTACTGACCCAATTCCTCGTTTCTCTCAGTACACAAATCAACACTCTAATAACAACTGCCTGTTCCACTGTTTAAAACTTAACCTGGATCAGTATTAGTAATATATATTAATATAATATACACCTGTGATGTCAGAGGGCCAGACACATGTAGGTAAATTTTGTGATGTCTCTTCTTCATGAGCATCAATCTGTTATTTCCTTACTGTATAGACAGTGTTCATCTTTTATTACTCTGTCCCAGTCCTCTTTGCTTCTCACTCACTCATATCTAGCACAGTGCTTGTACCCAGTGGGATTTGGAATATGTTTTGTGTTCATGCTGATCTCTGACCTGCAGCTCTTTGAATCATTCCTAACTCTTACTGTCATCGCTCGAGCCTCTCTCTGGAAAAATGCTGCTCTCATATCTGTAAAATGCCTTGTACATTTATTTGTTATTATGCCTTCTTTTTGTTTTATCACAATGGCACCTGGCCCTAGACACACATTAAAAAAAAAAAAGTATGTTCATGTTGATATTTAAGGTCATGTAATTTAAACCACTTAGCCAGACCATTTCACAGAATTCTCAGTGAGAAGCTGATGTCTGGGGCCAGCTGCTGATTCGTCTCATGGCTTTTATTTGGTTGACATTTTTAACGTGAAGTGCCTGTCTTGTTCTGCTCTCTCATGGACTGATGCTAACCAATCGCTCTTTGTTTGTCATTGCCCCTGTCTCACTCTCTTTTTGTCTCTCTCTCTCTCTCTCCCTCTCTCTCCTCACTCACTTTCTCTCTCTCTGCATGCCACGCTGCTCTGTCTAGAACTGAATCTGAGGCTAAGCCCCGGAGGGCCGGGCACCTGTGTAAGTGCGCATGCATCATCCCATCTTCCTCTTTTTCTTTCTCTAACCCTTGGCAGCTCACCTTTAACTGAACTCCTCCTCTTTCTGAACCCATACATCTCACTGGCTACTCACCTCACTTCATCCAACATGTTCATGTCTACTCACAATTCAGATAATGCCTCAGAGACTGTGCTCTGTGATTAAGAATAAATGAACAACATCTCAGCTTATTGTTGCGTTTAGTTGCCACATTGTACTTAACACTTGGTCCTTCAAGATCATTTGACAAACTGGAGAAGCAGCTACATTTCAGCATGAGACAGAATTAAAGAGTTTCAGACTTCTGTGAAATTATATTTTAAGCAATAAGGTGTTCAGTAATAACAGATGGACAATACATGCATGTTGGGATTAGTCATAAGTGGGCCACATTTGTTGTGTGACAGTTACAGACTCACTCTATTTATTTGGGGACCGTGTGTTCAGTAATATGAAGGCTGAGCTTGCCATCCTCCTCCTCCTACTCTTCCTCCTACTCTTCCTCGCTTTGCTTTCTCTCTCTCTCTCTCTCTCTCTTTCTAGGCTTTATCCTCAGTCAGACGGACAGGTCTGTGGGCTGCTCAGCTGATGCATGTCACGTTTGCTCAATTGTCTCAAAAAAAGACAAAAAGAACTGAATATTAATTATTAATATTTCATACAAACACCAGTATGCACTCTGAATAAGTTAGATTTATTTATTGTACATATATTTTATTTATTTATTTATATGCATCATGTCCCTTTTAAAACTGAATTTTCAGAGTTTAATTTAAGAGACTTAAAGAGAAAACATATAACGTTTAATATTTGTTAAATGTTAAAATTAAACATTAAATTCATGCTTACTACATTTAAATTCAGATCCTTTTGTCTACTTTTCCATACAGCATATACATATTTCCATGTGTAGATGATATACAATGAGTTGCCAGTTTATTCATTCTCATTGGCCACACTCACTCTTTTGACCATTTTATCAGGTCTCACATCTCATCTATAACATTGTGATCTAATCAGCATAAGTTGTACATCACACTTTTATGCCAATGAGGTTAGTTGTTCTTCACTTTTAACAAAATTATTAAAGGAGTAGTAAAGAAATCAGTATCGCGTTGAAGCAGATGGAATTCGCTTAAATATTTTTACATTAATATTTTATTCTGTAAAAAAGAGTACCACTGATTCTTAAATGTTAAACCACTGACTCTTAAATGTTAAACAAATGCCAGCATCTGATTGTTTGAGCACTGATAAACATTTAAAAGATAATGATTGCAGCTTTACTTTTAATGAGCATCTGAAATAGTTTTTAATTGTTGTTTGGGATAGTGTGAGTCAATCTATCATCAGCTTTAGGAGCATAAAGGAGTTCCGAAGCTGTGAAATGGTAAATGATGTCAAATGATGATTTTGCTGGGTATTGAGTTTTCTTGGCATTTCTAAAGTGACTCACACTTTCTGTTCTGGACTCTATAGTACTCTTGCTTGTGTTCCAGCTAAACGCATTAATGAAACATCACACTAACACAGTGTTAATGCGTTTACCGTGTCTCTGGCTAACTTAATTAAGTGTTGCTGACTTAAAATAACTGTTTTGACTCATGATTCATACATGGAGGTTGTTGCATGCTGCAGGAAGGAGACACTACAAATTAAAATAGAAGAGAATAAACTCATTGGGATCTTTGCAGTGTTACTTCACAGAATCCTCACTTTGTGCTCTTCTTTTTCTTTTTATCCCATTTCTATATCTTTCAGACTCTTCAGCAGTCTAGGGGAGCTTCATACCATCTCTCAGCGAAGTTATGGCACCACATACACCATCCGACCAGGCAGCCGTTACCCAATGACCCGTCGGACACCCAGCCCTGGCTCTGCTTCCCCAGATCGTTCAGATCCACTCGGACCCATCCGAGGCTTCGGCCTGGCTACCTCGCCCACCGCGGCCCCCACCATCCTAAAATCCTCCAGCCTCAGCCTGCCCCATGAGCCAAAGGAGGTGCGCTTCGTCATGAGGAGCTCCAGCGCCAGGAGCCGCTCTCCCTCACCTGGACACTCCCCCAGTGTGCCCTCACCACTCCTTACACTGCGCCCCTTCCACCAGAAACCCCTGCACCTGTGGAACAAGTATGATGTGGGTGACTGGCTTGCCAGCATTAATCTGGCTGAGCACCGTGAGCGCTTCCAGGAGCACGAAATTGAGGGCTCCCATCTCCCAGCCCTCACTAAAGAAGACTTTGCCGAGCTGGGTGTGACACGCGTAGGCCATCGTATGAACATTGAGCGTGCCCTAAAGCAGCTGCTGGAAAGGTGACCCCTCACCCGGCTCTGTCTGTAGCTGGTCTCATCACTAAATTTCTTTATTTGTGTTGTTATTTTTTTTAATTCATTGAGGTATCATTATTGGGTTTTAATTCATGAATTATCATTATTGGTTCCATAGAAGTAAGCCCAACTTATTAAGTAGCAAATTTGCCCCAAATCCCTCCCCATCACACCATCAGCAGCCAATTTGCCAGGTCCATTTCAGTGAAAGGTTGACTTGCATTATTTGGTTTTCTCTCCTTTCCAACCACTTTTCCTCTTTTCCTATACCCTTGCCCTACTGGGAAAACCCTAGATACCCAATTTCTTACTAAAGAAAGGAGGGATGACGTTGGAAGAGGGAAGTTGAGTTGCCTTTTTGAATATTTTTGTAGTGGATGAGCAGAGTGGGTGTGGCTGGGTCGTCTCTACCTTCTGCCTGCCCTCTTCTGGCTGAGGGACGTATTACACCTGGAGAATGTTAAACCAACACTAGTGGCTTTTTTCATAATCAGACTTTTCCTTTGGGGGTCCAAAGGGAATGTGACATTAAATAGGATATCTCAATGTATTTACATAGCTTTGAAAAGGGAGAGAGGCAGAAAACAGACAAGATGAACTGTGCACAACTGCACTAGTCTCTCCCCCTTAGATGATGTGAATTCCATCAATAATTTATTCATTTTTACCAATTATATACATATATATATATTTGAAAAGTATATAGATATATGAATATAACATTTTGTCATAAATATAAAACTTATATATGGTATTCTATTTAAAGACACTGTCGATTTTTTCCTAATGTTCATCCTTTTATGGACTGTAGCATGAAAGTCACATGATACAGTGTGACAGCTATCAGATTTGTTAACAGTGAATTGTTCCATGCCCTTTTTTTCTTACTTTATGGGTTTATTGTGGTCTAACAAAACTCGGTCTTCCGTCTACAATTAGGGCAGCCCACAGTGGACAGTGCATGTGACTGACCCCCATCTCACACACAAATACACACTGCAAAGTACTTGACATCTCTGTCATGCTGTTAACAGCTCGTCATGCACTTACACACAGTAAAACTCCTCCATATCAAATTTTATTTAAACTCTTTTTATTTAAACTATTTAAATCATCTTTAATTTGGTGAATTAGAAATGAGCTGTGCAATAAAAGAGTGCGTGTGTGTCTGTGTGTATTTGAGTGTGTTATGATGGGCCACTGTGGGACAAGATACGCATTTCCCATACATGGTAGCTCAGCTGCGTGCTACTGGGAGATGTTGAACAACTTAAAAAAAAAAAAGAAGACAGACTATAATTGTAAGAGGTTTTCTGTGCCACTACACAGGGGCTTGTGTGGCTCAGGGGCTCTTCAACTCTAAGCACTGAAGCATTTGGGCAGTTCATTTGGGTTTATTATTTATTTGTTTTTATTGGTTTTCTCTTAAGCCCCATAGTATGTGGATTTTGTAGCTTGTGAAATATAATGCTTAGAATAATTTTTATCAATTAACTTAGAATGAATTTTAGAATAACTAAAAGGGTTAAGCTGAAAAAACTGTCCTTTCCAAACTTATAACTGTATATATGGACAAATTATGAATTATTTGTTTTTTTTTTATATCAATCACAAGCAATGTACATATGATAGTTTTCATATAAATTTTTAAAAATTCAAAAAATATATAGATCTATATATGAATGTTTGGCATATATGCATAGTTAACCACCTGTGGAAAAAGGTGAAAAGATTTTATTCTTTGTATGGACCGAGTTTGGGGATGATTTGCACAAAACAAGGTGCTAGCATTCAAGCCATCCATTCTCACATCTCTGTCTGCATTTTCCTCCATCCCTCCATCCTCCCGCAAAGACATCTGATATCCATTTAACACAAACTATAAGGAAGAAGGAAGGGATCTGAATAAAAACTGGCAAATGTGCATATGGTGGACAACTGTCTGTGTGTGCACCCAAACCACAGAAACACTAACACTTTATCTCTGCTATTAAGAACCCATACTGCACACACATAGAAGTAGTGAATATGTCTGTACTCACTATCAATATGCAGCCAAGGAGAACGGTTCTTTTGCAGAACCAGTTCATCTTTCTGATGAAGCTTTTTGGAGCCATGCCCCTTGCACCAAGAAAGAACACTGTGTTGTAAGACCTCTTTTCTGGCGGCTGTATCATTTCAGAGTCATCACCTTTCATCACATTGGCTGAGTCCAGATCTAAACCTCGGCTCCTTCCACTGTGCCCTTCTAGCAGAAAGGCCTGAGTGGCGATTGACTTTGTGGCAGTCATTAATCCAGCCTCACTTCCAGAAGGTGCTCAGTTATCTTTGAAACACTTGGATAGAGGGATATTTGGCCATAACAAGGCTTGAGAAGGGAAAGGAAAAAGCTGGTTTCAGCTGCAGATGCTTCATTCATGGCCTACAAAGCTTCAGAATTTGTATGTAGGCAGTTCTTGTGCACACTTAGTGAAGAAAAGTACCAGACTCTCTAGCGTATACTAGAAGGATGGCTTGTGAGACTAGGAACAACCAAACCTCATAATTTTAAAACAATAGGAAACAATCAGAGAAGTTTATTTTAAAAAGGAATCCAGGGAATTTAAACTCTTGTCTTAAAACTTCCATCTAAATGAATTCACCAATATAGAGTGGAGTGAGCAGTGAACAAAACTACAGAAATTAGATTCATGTAATGTCACCGTATTGCATAAATCAATTTAAAGCTAGAATGGCACAGAGGAAAACTGGGTTTAGGATCAGGACCCTGAGAAAACTGTGACTTACACTCATGTTCTACACTGCAGATCATCATTGAGCCTCTGTGAGACTTGAAAATATGCATTAACATCGATTAAGATCCTCTTAGATTGAATTTAATCCTAGAATTTAATCATTTTATTCATTTAATTTTTTTTAGATCAGTCATTTCAATGTGGACATGCAATTAAAAGGAAGATTTACAATGTTTGGTATATGAGTGTCTCATACAGGGCTCTTTCTCAGAGCGAGAGATGATTAGTGTCTGTAAGTGATGTAGTTCAGCTCATCTCTGACGCTCTGAGCCTTTGTGCCATGCTCACCATTAGTCTCCTTCTTTTATTGGTCTGCCATATTCATATCCCATCACTCTTCTCATCCCTGTTCCCAATTCTGGAATGTTTACTTTTGTTTCAGTGTCTATATGGAGTGCTTAGTAATTAAAACGTGAAAGATTAACAGAAAAAAATAACAATGTGCCAAAAAGTGATTAGTTTATAGCTATTCATTGACACTAGTTCTGTTGAGATTTAAAGCTGTTAGAATCAGCACTATGGTGCCACCTCCTGGAAATCTTGAGAACTCCAGACATTTCCTATCATGCTTAATGCACTTTTTTTTCCCCCTTACTCAATTTGACTTCAGATACACTTTTATGTTTTGTAGAGTGTTACTCTAATTTGTAATTGATCTAGTTTATGGGCTTTTCATGTGGTTTGAATATCAGTTTTGTTTTGACTGAACTCCAGTTAGCCTTTGAGTGAGTGACTGCATTAGATAGCTACTACCTTTAAAAGCCTTCTCCCTTCCTCTTCAGTGATGCGCCTCAGATACAAGACAAATTTGATCCACTAAAAAAAGAGAATGGAAATGATTTCTTTGTAACTTTACTATATTTAAGAAGATCAGTTGGGGGAAATGTTAAATAAACCAACATCATTAACATTACCATGCTCTGTAGAGTTGTCACTCGTTTCCTGACCAACAAAAGCACAATAAAAATGGCAAGAAATGCACTGGTTATCTTTTTTTTTTTTCTTGAGTACTTTATCGTACTCTGATTTTTAGTGTGTGTGTTTATCAATTCCAGGTAACAAGTCATTAGACACAGTTCACCCTGGACGCCCTGGACAAAGCGGCACTATAAGACAAACTAAACAATAATCTCACTCTAAAGTAGGTTTGTGACATTACCTCTGATTATGCAGTCTGACGATATGAACAGTACTGATTATATTGTCACAGCCGGCCCACAGGACATCAAGCCACAGCATACACAAGAGCTAAATAAAAGCAACAGTGTTTAATTGCAGCACATACCAAGATGCTCTTAAATGAACACTGAAGGATGCGTTAATATGCTGCCACAATATGAGTGCTTTTCCAGTTCCATTTACACATACACAGCACATGAAGATTTTTTTCCTACTCACTTAAATCTCACATCGGACTGAAGGCAATGTGCGTACGATTTCTACAACCAGACACATGACGTCTTTTCACAGTTTGTGCAAAATTTTGAGCTTTTTATACATCCTTCTAATGCTGGATCCGAATTATCATGTACAACTGGAAAACAATTTTAAAAATGCGATTCAAGTACATTTAACATAAATTTCCTCGATATAAATACTACCAAAACAATGCAAAATGTCAATATTGTTATCAAGGCTTTCCACTGTGATGTCACTTATGAGGAAAAGACAATAGATATCAAATAGCAGGATCTCTCCTCAGCGCTAAACAGTTTTACACACACACACACACACACACACACACACATGGTGTGAGATTATACCACGGCTGCCTACTTGTGTTCCTGAACAGCTGCGTCCAGAATTTGAAATATCTGTGAAAAACCTACACATCATTGTACCTATAATACCTGCACTGTACTTGTATTTATAGCATGTTTTTACAACCTTCTAAAGCCACACATAGATTTATTACATGCAGTCTATGCATTGAATATTCAGTGTAGCAGGTCGCAGGGATCGATCCAACAACTGAGGTAGAGTTTGTCCCCGCTGGTTTCACTTTTGTTACGAACGGCTCGTAAACTCTTCAGGACAGTTGGTGAGCAGCCGTGATTCTAACAGCACTTTAATGCCAAGACAAACCATTCAGCTCCCACCACACGCTCAGAGGGTCAGTCTGCTTTTCCCTCTTCTTCTTCTTCATCAGCCGACTCTTCTTTGCCCTCCAAATCAAAGTTCTGCATTGAAGAAATAAGCAATCAATCACTGTAAACTACAGTTAGAAATAATACAAGATTAGAAATAACACAGCTGGGACACACACCTCCAGTTCTCTCATGACGACATCCATAAAGTCACTGGAATTCTTCTTGTAAGACAAAGCCATGTTTATAGCATCTTTGAAAACCTGCAGGCAGATTTAGGATCATTAATGTGTCACTGTCTAAACATCGTTCAACTAATCAAAACGCTAAAAAAACTGATAATTATAGTTCAGACAACAGTCTAAGCAATGTCATCATTAATTTGAGTTATTTAAGTTAAAAAAAAAACACTTTGGGGAATGCTGACATAGGGAAATAATAAATGTTGATTATTTTCCTATAACAGCATGTCAAAAAGTGTTTTACTCCTCTTATACCACAGCAATTTGCCAGAGCAAATGATATGTTGTGATTTATTAGTTTAATGTCATGGAACATCCCTGAGTTAGTTCCCATTATCACTGTTATCATGTTATAACAGCTACAAAAAGTCTCTATTATTATTATTTTCTCTCTCCTTTCAAATCGAAAACATGCAGCTTGTTACATACAGTCAGGTCCATAAATATTGGGACAGTGACACAGTTTTGGTAATTTTGCCTCTGTACACCACCACAGTGGATTTGAAATGAAGCAGTCAAGATGTGGCTGAAGTGTAGACTTTCAGCTTTAATTCAAGGGGTTTAACAAAAATATTGCATTAACCGATTAGGAATTACAGCCATTTTTTACAGAGTTCCTCCATTTTCACAGGCTCAAAAGTAATGGGACAAACTAATATAATCATAAATATTAGGATTATTTTTATTACTTGGAGGTAAATCCTTTGCAGTCAATGACTACCTGAAGTCTGGACCCCATGGACATCACCAAATGCTGAGTTTCCTCCCTTGAGAGGATTTGCCAGGTCTTTACTGCAGCCATCTTCAGTTGCTGCTTGTTTGTGGGTCATTCTGCCTTCAGATTTGTCTTCAGTAAGTGAAAAGCAGCTCAGTTGGGTTGAGGTCAGGTGACTGACTCGGCCATTTAAGAACATTTAATTTCCAAGCTCTTGGGCTGCTTTCACAGTATGTTTTGGGTTGTTATCCATCTGTACTGTGAAGTGCTGTCCTATCAGTTTTGCAGCATTTGACTGAATCTGAGCAGAAAGTATAGCTCTGTACACTTCAGAATTCATCCTGCTACTTCTATCAACAGTCGCATTATCAATAAACCCCAGTGACCCAGTTCCACTGGCAGCCAAATATGCCCATGCCATAACACTGCCTCCACATGTTTGACGGATGATGTGGTATGCTTTGGATCATGAGCCCTTCCTTTCCTTCACCATACTTTTCTCTTCCCATCATTCTGGTACAAGTTAATCTTGCATCAGAACTGGTCAGGCTTTTTTTAGAGGTTTTTTAGCAAAGTCTAATCTGGCCTTTGTGTTCTTGAGTGTTACCAGCAGTTTGCATCTTGAGGTAAACCGTCTGTATTTACATTCATGAAGGTGGCTCTTGATTGTAGACTTTGACAATGATAGGCCTACCTCCTCCAGAGTGTTCCTGACTTGGCTAGATGTGGTGAAGGGGTTGTTCTTCAATAAGAAAAGAATTCTGCAATCATCCACTTTAGTTGTTTTCTGTGGTCTCCCAGGCCTTTTGGTGTTGCTGAGCTCGCCAGTGCATTCCTTCTTTTTAAGAATGTACCAAATTGTTGATTTGGCCCTCCTAAAGTTTCTGCTATCTCTCTGATAGGTCTGTTTTGGTTTTTCAGCCTAATGATGGCACCTCTTTGGACGGCATATTGAGAGTTCCCATGAACAGCTACCAAATGCAAATTCAACACTTGGAATCAGCTCCAGACCTTTTATCTCCTTAATTTATCATGATATAAGGAGGAAACAGGCCACAGCTGGCCATGAAACTGCTTATCAGTCAATTGTCCCATTACTTTTGAGCCTGTGAAAATGGAGGAACTCTGTAAAAAATGGCTGTAATTCCTAAACGGTTAATGCAATATTTTTGTTAAACCCCTTGAATTAAAGCTGAAAGTCTACGCTTCAGCCACATCTTGACTGCTTCATTTCAAATCCACTGTGGTGGTGTACCGAGGCAAAATTACCAAAACTGTGTCACTGTCCCAATATTTATGGACCTGACTGTAACTAAGATACCACAGTGCACTTTCCCAGGATGGAAAAATTCTTCTATAAATGTTAAACAAGCATTTCTTTACAGAAAGCTTTACCACAGAAATACATATTTTTTGTTAAGTAACACTTTATAACTCTGTTTTATATCTGTTAGGCTTAGATTAGTTGAAGCGTTCACCCTACAAGTCCCTGTGTAAGTTGTTACTATAGATACGATAAAGTATTAAAATGCACACATTAACATATACCTGTGATTTATCTTGCAGGTTTATCTTGCAGACGGCACTACTGTCAGAGCTGCTGTTATAGAAAATTAATCAACACCTTCAAATGAGTTTAAATCGCACCTTGACCACGTTAGTTCCATCAGCAGCAGATACGAAGTAGAAAGGCAGTCCCTGCTTCTTAGCAAAGTTAAAGCTCTTCTGTGTCACTCTCATGTCAGCTTTAACACAGTCCACAAACACAGATTTGAGAGAGAGAGAGAGAGAGAGAGAGAGAGAGAGAGAGAGAATGCACTTTAGCATGACAGGAAAAGTAAACATTTTCCATATTCATTAGAAACAACTTAAAAATGAAAGCTAAGCGTTTCCTCACCATCTATTTTATTAGCCACCACCAGACAGGGAATTTCAGGTCTGTATTCTCTCAGCTCTTTATACCAGTTGGAAAGATTCTTATACGTTACTTTCCTCTGGACATCAAAGACCTATAAACAAATATTGACATACAGCTCTTTTCTCCTGAACATGTGTGAATGAATACACTGCCTACAATAGTGCCTACACCAGGGGGTTCCCAAACTAGGGGTCACGACCCCACGTGGGGTTGCTTGATTTACAAATGGGGTAAAGAGATAATCTCATGATTTTTTCTTTTGTTTCATTCTATTATTTTACAAATTAATATTAGAAATATCGAAGACAGATTTTGTGTGCTAATATTTTGAAATGTTACTGGGTGTCACATTCAGACAAGCCTTGTTTAAATGAATAGTGTAGGTTATTATACACACTTCACTATTGTACTTCAGGAATAAAAATGGAGAAATTTCCCTGTCCATCCACCTCCGCTAAACACCCTAGCATTGTGTCTCAAATCGCATACTTATGTACTATTCTAGACTGTTATTGAGTACAGGGTTTCCTATTACAGTTAGTGTTTGAATTTTAAAAACCTCTCATGTCACCTTCAAACCTATCAAAAGATCTGTTTTGTCCACCAGCCATCTGAATTTTCTAGATTAGTAAATTCTTTTGAATGCAAGGTCTTTTTGAAAAAAAGATTTTTCGATTTGAGACTCAGCTCATGACAATAATCATGACAGCAGTGGAAAGTTTTAAGACAGACAGAGCTTGTCAGTGTTTTTAACATTGCTATGCGCAAAATCAATAAACATTTTACAGTTCAACTTGGACACCTCACAGACAGGGATGATTTGCCTCCAAGATGCCATCTAGTTGATGTCGCTTTTAAATCTTCCAGATGTGGGCCCTACATAAGATACGCATACGAGTGTGTGAATAATAATGTTATCGCTGCTTCTGCATGCCCACACAAAATCATGCATCAAATATATACCAGACCTTTCTGCTTCGCGTCAGGCCATATCGCACCACCCCAGCGTGGATTATTTTCCTA
The DNA here is from genome assembly GCF_027358585.1 of Pangasianodon hypophthalmus. Taxonomy (NCBI): domain Eukaryota; kingdom Metazoa; phylum Chordata; class Actinopteri; order Siluriformes; family Pangasiidae; genus Pangasianodon; species Pangasianodon hypophthalmus. Next base: position 7,515,238 of record NC_069715.1, on the reverse strand, counting down.
CAACAACACAACACTTTGCACGAGACTGGTACATCAGTGCAAGGAATATTCCTTTGGTTTTTAGTCACTTAACTTACACATACGTACAATACTGGCATAATAAAATGTTCGAATGTTACAGCAGTCCTATATTCTGAATCTGGAGGTCAAGGCTTGGGGTCGCAGAAAAATCATAATGTCCATTTGGGGTCGTTTGACCAAAAAGTTTGGGAATCCCTGGCCTACACTGTTACTGCGGCTGTGCTGATTCTGAGTTACATGTGAGAGTTAAATTTGTTTTTACCATGATACAAGCGTGTGCTTTGTGGTAGTAAGACGGGTGCATGCTCTGAAAGCGCTCTTGGCCAGCGGTGTCCCAGAAATCTGTTACAGAAGACCATATTAAGAAGACAATATGAAGGACATCCACATAAATACAGTTTTGTTAACCTGACAAATCTGAGTTCTTTTTGCTGATTCACTATAAACTCTCCTGATGCTCTGAAAGCAATATAAATATATAAAAAAAGTTTCATTCTTCAAAAAGCTGTGACTATAAATCATCACTGATCACATGTGAAACATGTTATACTTCATAGTTAATGAAGTATGTTGCTGATCATGCATTTAGCTGGCAGTAAGAATGGCAGGCAGATCAGAATAACTCACCGACCAGCACAGGCTTGCCGTTGATAGTGGTGGTGTATTTGTATAACGTCAGGGCATAGGTGGACAGCTGCTGAGGTCGACTGACAGAGACGCTAAGGATCAAATGGCCATTATACAAAAGTTTCACAAAAACACAGTTGAATATAAAACAAGAAGAATGCTGCACACGTGTACAAAAGGATACTATCCATCCATGAGAAATCTTTCCATTAACCTGTGAGGCAAACATTGGAAAAGACAAACTTAGGGAATAATCATGCACAGAAGTATCATTAGTTTATTTCAAAGCATAAAGTAAAAAAAAAAAAAAAAAAAAAGATATTTACTAAGACCATGTGTCACACTGAAAGATGAAATGGACAGCTAGCTAATCCAGGCTCACAGAGTGACAGAAAAACATAAGAAAGTTGGAAACCTTAAGCCTTCTAGTGCCTTCCTCTTTTCAAACTTTTCTAAACAAATGAGGCTGGTGTACATTTGACCTCTGACCCTATATATATATACAGTATGGCTCCGACAGCTCTGTAAGAAATAGTGATATATCTTGAGAATAATAAGGAGCATGGTTTTCAGCAAGCAGACAGAATAAATGGTGTGTTCTTAAACTGCACACCTATACCTGCATGTGGTTCTTCAAAGGTGTTCAGTTACATTGTGTATGATTCAGAAATTAAAAAAAGGAGTCTTTTCAGTCATAAATTTTCTTCATTCAACTTTAGTTCAAAATATTCTGAGAATCGAACCGTGAAGCCAGTATCGTAAATCAAATCATGAAGCCAGGTTGTTTGTTTATTGCTTTTTAAATTCCATGTCAGCAACAAGGCTATTTCATGGCAAGTACAGGGTAAGCGATACCAGATATACACTTTACAAAACTATATAAGACATTAAAGCTTAGTACAAGACAGAAATTCTACAATGCGGTCAGCTGGTACCTTCCTAAATGTTTCCATTAAACATGTCTCTGAATAAAACCATCGTCTGAGGGTATCAAGCCAGTATCGTGAATCGAATCGTGAAGCCAGTATCATGAACTGAATCGTGAAGCCAGTATCATGAACTGAATCGTGAATCGAATCGTGAATCGAATCGTGAAGCCAGTATCGTGAACTGAATCGAATCGTGAAGCCAGTATCGTGAATCTAATCTAATCGTGAAGCCAGTATCGTGAACTGAATTGTGAATCAAATCGTGAATCCAGTATCGTGAATCGAATCGTGAATCGAATCGTGAAGCCAGTATCGTGAATCGAATTGTGAAGCCAGTATCGTGAACTGAATCGAATCGTGAAGCCAGTATCGTGAATCTAATCTAATCGTGAAGCCAGTATCGTGAACTGAATCGTGAATCAAATCGTGAAGCCAGTATCGTGAATCGAATTGTGAAGCCAGTATCGTGAACTGAATCGAATCGTGAAGCCAGTATCGTGAATCTAATCTAATCGTGAATCCAGTATCGTGAACTGAATTGTATCGTGAAGCCAGTATCGTGAACTGAATCGAATCGTGAAGCCAGAATGAATGGAACTGAATCATGAATCCAGCATCGTGAATCTAATCGTGAAGCCAGTATGAACTGAACTGAATTAGGAAGCCAGTATCGTGAAGTGAATGGAATCGTGACGGAGTGTATCGTTACACCCCTAGAACACTTACTTGGACTTGCCCACTGCACTGTCCCCGAGGCAGATAATCTTCACCTGTTCATCTGCGTCATATTTCTCCTGCTCCAGCTCAGGAATCCGCTTCATATCACCCGCCATACTCCAGTGCAGGCTTAGACTACTAACTAAGAAGCACAGCAGTGTTTACACTCGGATATCTAACTCCGCTAATATAGCAACTAGTTATTACCTGGATTAAACTTTAATCCTCTGAGCTCTACAGCTAGTTCACTAACGACAAGAGAGAGAGAGAATGGATTTTAACCCAGAGTCAGTAAATGAATCTCTCTCTCTCTCTCTCTCTCTATCTCTCTCTCACTCACTCTATCAGGAACTATACAAATAACTTTTTGTTATTTGCATAAATCTCTGGTCATTGAGCTCACCAGCGTTAGCATTAGCTAACAGTAATTACGGTATTTATATATAGCAGGACCGGCTAGCAAGCTAACATGCTCCTATGTAAGTGTTACATCACAGTAAAACATATTCAACAGCTCTAATTACAGCCCAAGAAATAAAAAAAGGTAATCATAAAATCTTTTGTAAAGTAACTGTATCACTAAAACAGTCGCACATCTCTCTCTCTCTCTCTCTCTCTCTCTCTCTCTCTCTCAGTTAGACTGTTTCCATGCAACGAGACGCTTTAGTGGCGCGAGCGGAAACGCACTTCACCCCTCACCAAAACCACAATCCCAAACGCTTCTCTACACCCTATATATACGCACTACATATCCGCTATAAAACTAACAACTTATCCACCCTATCTAGTGCACTGTATATACAAAGAGAGCCATTTGGGATTCAACCAGTCTTTCCAACAAGCGTCTGGTTCACACAGCGCCTCTACAGGTACATGGAGGAAATCCTCCTCCTCTTTCTTTTTTTAATCCCAAAATGCATTAATGTTCAACAAACGAGCCAAAACCAGATACAAACTGCACATCAGAACTGAGCAGAACGTATATAACAACATATATATATGGAACTCCAGTTCACTTAAGAAATTTTTAAAAGAGGTTTGGTCTTGATAAATTTGGCTTTGTTTATAAATAATTTCTCAACAATTAATATGCAGTTTACAATATAATCATTATATGTATTTTATTATTATAATTCCATCTGGTACCAACAACCATGCCATGGTTAAAGTCACAGAGATCACACTTTTTCCCCATTCTGATGTTTGATGTGAACAGTAACTGAAGCTCTTGAGCTGTATCTGCAGGATTTTATGCATTGTGCTGCTGCCGCCTGATTGGATAACTCCATAAATGAACAGGTGTAGAAGTGTTCCTGTTAAAGTGAATGGTGAGTGAATGTAATGAAGAAAAACATTTTAGAAAATATTATTTCTAAACATACAACATTTACACATTATACTGGGACTGTTGCATGATGCAAAAAGGTAAAAAATAAAAAATCAATCTCTGGCCCACCAACAAGTGAAAGTGTAATGTGGTGTTTATTAATTAAAAATTGTAATTGTTGGCAAATCACTGTGGTATAAGAGGAATAAAACACTTTGGGATGCATCCCACCACCTTATTGTGGATTATTTATTACTATAACAGCATGCCATCATGTTTAATTCTGGTGCTTATACTATTTAAATATGTGCAAATGAGGCAATGCCAGTATTTGGAGAGCAGGATGATTTTGAAAGTAAATTGTAGCATAACTTGTCTGCTATATAGTATGTTCTAATCGTGTGAAAGAAACTATGTGAGATATTACAATAATAAAATCACGAAAATCAAGAGAGATCCCATCAGCAAATTTTAATGTCTGAAACCCTGAGTGGTCTACATAATGAAAAATTTGGAATCTGGATCCACCTTCTGCGAATATGTGCTTGAGATGTTGTCAACACACTTTTCACACACTTTTTTAGCTGTTTTGATTTGAACTGCTAGATCTTTTGCTAGATATTTCTATACTATACTGGTGCTACAGGGCTACTGGTGCCCAGCTGTCTGAACTCGGTGAGCATCTTGTGATTAAATCAAGGTCAGGTACAAGCAAATAGATGGTACAGCAGCACATTCGATGTATGAAGTGCCATGAAATCTCTGATAAGTAAATAAGTGCCACCCTTTACAATTCTGCCCATTGGTCTGTTCGTTTACAGAAACAAGGTTTAGATATGGAACTTTAATAAAGGATACAAAATATGTTGAAGTCTGCTATAAAAGCAAATGGTTGGTGTACAAATTAGTCAAGAATATTTACATCACATTCAAACGTTTTTTGCAGTCTTTCAGACTGATTTAATTTGAACTAATATATTTTTAATTTTATATTTTTTTGTTACTTGTGGTGAAGAATAATCATTTATGAATCATAACATTCTAAATATCTTATTGGTAATACTTTAATTTCTTTGACTTTATTTTATCCTAAGGGTGTGCAAACATTTGAACTCTATTTGAACTGTACACTAATGGTATATTATATACAGTATAGTATGGAATATTGAGTATCCTGCATAATGAATACATACAAAATACATAGAAAAAAACAACCAACTCAAAGAGGCATATTAACAGCTTCACAAGTGAGATGATCCAAACACTGTTCAGAGTTAAAATGTATGAATTCATCTTATAAGATTATGTGCTTGAGCTGTTGTGACACACGGTGACAGAGTTTTCACACCCTTTTTTTCCTTTGGTGATCCATTTATTGGTTCATTTTTGTTATTTGTGATTCTTTGTCTTCATTTAATCCTAAGGGTGTGCAAACATTTGAACTCAGCTGTATACTAACGTAGTACAAAGTACAGATGTAGTAAAAGTAGTACAATATAACCATTTTCTGTTTACTTATAAAACCATTATTTTAAAAGATAAGTTAATCTAATTTATTACATTAAATTATTCAATTTAATATAATAATTTAGATCTCAAGAGATTCTCAGCAAACTTTCATGTTTGTTTCCTGTTTATTTCCTAGGTTTCTACAGTTCTACCCTGACCACAAACCATGATCAATATTGCCATCTGTTTCTAACTGGTTCTCACCAGTGCTATGTTTATACACTCATGTACCGGCGATGAGAGAAGTCACAACAAAATAGTTTAAATATCATCTCTGAGGCTGTCATGGTGGTGCAGCAGGTAGCTTCAGGGAGTGGCTACTGTAAAATGCCTCTGGGTGTGAATGAATGTGTGAAAGAAGAGTGTTCCCACGATAGGCTCCATATCCACCTCCACCCTGACCAGGATAAACTGAAGCTGAACGAATGAACAAACGAATGAATGAATGAATGAATGATCCCTGAGTCAGCAGTCTACAGCAGAAAATAAGGTGACAAACCTAAAATCGCATTGCTATCAGGTCTTCATTGACTACCTTCTTCATGAGTGGCTTGTGTAGCCTGACCTGTCCTCACACAAACATCACTACTAGTAGTGTGTTTAGCATTCAAACCCATTCATAAGGATTACTAGATTTTTTATCTGGCATGTCTTTGAAAATCCAATATTTCTGTCTATATACAGTGGGATCCAAACATCTGAGACCGCTTCTGTTTGGCATTCCTTTTCAATTTAACACAAAGGTTTTCATTACAAATGATATAATCAGCAATAACTTGAGTGAAAAGTAGAATCTTAGAAATATGTACATGAATTTCAGAGTTTCTTAGTATTTGATATGTTCCCTTTTTTGCCTTAATGTAAGTGTGCACTCGAGCTGATATGGACTCCACAAGTTTTTGTAAAACCTGATGATCCATTTTAGACCAAATCCACCAGAGTGTTGTCTGAACACATGCTTCAGTGGAAGGCATAAGACTCACGAAAAATCTGACCTTTTGTACAAAGGAGTTAACATGGTCATATCACAAATTTGCTTACACTTAAATAGTGATCTAGAAATTGGCCAAACATCTTGAATATTGAATAGTCACAATATTGCACACTTCCTTTTTTTATTTTAGAACTTTCAAAAGTCTAAAATTTTCTGTTTATTTCCAGTTTTATTTTTTATTTTAAAAAAATCCCATATTTTCAAGTGTGGTCTCAGACTTTTGGGCCCCACTATACATAAAGAGTAAAGTTTGGAGAATAATATTCTCAAAACCTAAGTCTCTCTAATCGTTTTAAGGAACCTGTGTGAGGTCGTACAAGTGAGCAGTCAGGGAAATCAAGGGAAAATATCAGCATTTCAAGTCTGGAATATTTAATGAGCTGGAAAAAAATCTGCTTAGAAACAAAACAACCTACTCAAAGAACTTTACAACTGAGATGATCTAAAAACTGTTAAGAGTTAGAATGTATGAATTCATCTTATATGAATATGTGCCTGAGACACTGTGACCTTTGACACATTTATCACATGCTTTTTTGCTGCTTTGCATTTCTAGAGATGTTGGTGTTCTGTTCATAAACTCAATATTTTTGATTGCCACATCTATAAGTTGATGTACTCTTAAATTAGTACAGATTTAAATACTTAATTTAATATCTTGGCCAAAGTTCAGACAACTCCTGAGAAAAAGTTCAGTGAGTACAAATGATAAGTTGCAATGCACATTTATCAAGTTATCTTGACAATTAATCTGTTCTGTTCTCAAAATATGTCCCCTGTCAGCATTTTAAACATGCCTTGTCATTTGCACGTAGGCGTCCAGATCAGCTTATACATGTATATGTATGTGATTAATTGTACTCAATGACAGGAAAAAGTCAGTCAACACTCAAGTTGTAAAAAATAGCAAGGAATGTGAAGTATTTAAGCCAGTTTACACAAATAAAGTTCATGTTCACAATGTAAATACACTTTTCCAGTGTTGATCTTGTGTATTTTTTTCTGACTTAGCAGCAGATTGGGCTGTATGTAAAAACATCGAAACTGGTATTCAAAAATATGGACTAAAAATATATGAATAAATAATATAAATTCAATTTAGAAATAGAATTTAAATTTATTGTCAACTTATATAATTTGATACTTAATTTGAGTTCCCACTCAGTTAAAAAACTAATTATCATGTATTATGAATATAATGGGGAAAACAAGAATGTTAGTCTTCCAGAAAGCAACTAGCCAAAAAGCTTTGCATTTTTGCATACGTCTGAGATCTGCTCACACTGGCTCCGATCTGTTCACACTGGCTCCGCCCCACAGCTCTGTATTTAGGAAAAAACTAAGAAGAAGAGATAGATGCTCGACTGTCTCTACGTGTGACAACATGGATTCCAGACCCTCTCTGACTGAAGATGATTTCTCCTGTCCTGTGTGCTGTGACATCTTCAGGGAGCCTTTACTCCTGGCCTGCTCCCACAGCATCTGTAAGAGCTGCCTGCACACCTTCTGGCAGCAGCGAGGAGCTCTAGAGTGTCCTATCTGCAGGACCGTGTCCTCCACTCCTGAGCCTCCGGTGAACGTCGTGCTGCACAACATGTGTCAGGCGGTACTGAAGGAGCGGAACCGGCGGATGTCAGTGGAAATGGAGGGGCTCTGCAGTATACACCGTGAAGCTCTTACTCTGTTCTGCGTAAAGGATCAGAGGCCTCTCTGCACCAAGTGCAAGAACTCCAGATTACACAGAAGGCACACTGTCTGCTCCATACACGAAGCATCACAAAACCTCAAGGTATGGAGGTAGTTTCTCAAGATTAACATGGTAAATACAATACACATTCCAATATATATTTATGTTGCCGGTTTAATAGTTTAATAGATGGTTTACTATTTCTTAGTAGTAGTCTGTTTCACAGAAGGAATGTGTACTTAAGTCATTCTTTAAAGGAAACACATAATCTGTAGTTGACAGGTCAAATGTTCTGTTAAACAGGTCCTCCCAGATTAATAGCTTCTCTCACAGAAAGCAGTATTTGACAGTAAAATATTATTAAGAAGCTTACACAATACACAGTGGCAGATTCACTCATATAAAGTGTTTAGTTACCTTGAGTATTTTTTCAGTCCCACATGCTGCATGGTTTGCAAACCACTTCACCATATATCAGGCAAATACACTTATATCCTATAGTTAATACAATGACCAAAACAATTGACACTGGTGTAATGTAACCAGAAGCAACGAGTGACCAGTGTATTAACAACCAGCAACCCATGAAACAGCCACAAGCTTGATAAAGTGAAACTGAAACATACATATAAATTCAAATCTAAACTTCATACTCATTCATTTCAGCTGTACAGAAAAAGGTTACTCCAATTTTGTACTTGTATCATATGTTCCATGGCATTCTGCAATTATTAATATATAGGTATGTTCACACTAGGAGCGGAAAATGGGAGTAATTATAGTTTGTTACCATATTTAACTTTTATTTGGGGTTATTTATACTTTACTTGTGTTTTACTGAAATTGAATAATTGTACTGTTACTTAATTAAATTTCCCCCCAAAAAACAGCAACAAAAACATACTTTTTACTCCTTACATGTTTATTTAGACCTTCAAAGTACATACAAATCTCAAAGGTCTTGTCTCCTCTAATCTAATAACCACACATTTTATTATCATTTCAGTTTAAAGCATTCAAGCAAATTCATCAATATAAAAAAAAACTATCAAGACACTTGCCAATTCATCATCTGCTGTGTCCAACTTCATTTCATCAGTTAAAAACATGTACTTATTGCTTTTTAATACCCAAGTACATTTAAAAGTAGCAAATTTTTGACTTTCACTTGAGTACATTTTGGCTGGATGCTTCCACTTTTACAAAGTAGATTTCTAAAACACTTCAAAGTATAATTTCTCAGTATGCCTGGTTCACACTGGCCTGTGTATTCCATAATTCCTTTATTTAATCACATAAAAACAATTAGTTAAGTGTATAATTATTATATAAATTTCAGTATTGACCTATGTGAAATAAATGACAAATGTGAATTAACACTTGTAAAAACACACATGTGATAGTATGCAGATAGTATGCCGTTATTATTACTTAATATGTCAAATGTCAAAATGTGCACCAATAGATGGTTAGGTCTGAGAGCCCCAGAAGGTGCCAAGCTCATATATACATGCACTTCCTACATACACATGCAGCATGCTACTGACATACAGATACAAATTTCAGTCACACAGTTGTAGTATCGGGTTGGTCATCACAAGACACCTTATGCACAGTGTAATATTTCCTTGCTTCCCCCATGCAGCAGGTACTCCAGATGAAACTGAAGCCCTTACATGAGAAGATTAGAATCTATGAGGACTTCAAACAATCCTGTGTTAATACTGGAGCACACATTAAGGTGAGGACTAAAATGACTTCAAGCGTATGTTACTAATTTCAATCAAAGACAACTACACCCACTAGGACAGCATGAAGAGTGGCTGACAAATTAGGATGGTTACACAGTTGGTCACAATGTGCCCCTACATGATAGCTGTACATGATAACTGACAACTCAGTATATATGCTGTATATCTCTCTAGAAGCAGAGTCAAAACACAGAGGCAGTCATCAGGAGGGAATTTGAAAAGCTTCACCAGTTTCTCTGGGATGAAGAGGAGGCTAGAATAACAGCACTGAAAGAGGAAGAGGAGCAGAGAAGTCAAACAGTGAAGAAAAAGATTGACAAGATCACAATTCAAATAGCCAGCGTCTTGGACACCATCAAAGCCACTGAGAAACAGATGCAAGGAGAAGATTTGCTATTTCTTTTGGTAAAACAGCATTTGTTTCAGCTACCACTTGTGAAATTATTGTTTAGTTCATTTGTTCTTTTGGCACAATTAACATTCAATTTATATTTCTTGATTTGTAGAACTACAACACTTCACTTGAAAGGTGAGTAAACCAGACTGTTTTTTTGTCTCCTCCTTTATTCTCACACAAACTAACTACACTCCATGCCTTTCTAAATTTCTGAATTTTCTTCTAGAACTCAAGCTAAACTAGAAAATCCAGAGAAATTATCTGGAGTTCTGATCAATGTGGCAAAGCATCTGAGCAACCTGAGCTTCCAAGTGTCGGAGAAGATGCACAGCTTTGTACAATACAGTGAGTACTAAGCATGATGCACTAAAAATATGAAACTATTACTGATTTTGTAATTCAGTTTTCACTTTTTAAAAATGTGTTACCATTATTGCAAGTTAAAAAAAAAAGATCATAGACCAATCTCACCATCTCTGTCTTCTTTTTCACTTTAGCCCCTGTTGCACTAGACCCCAACACTGCCCACGCTGGCCTCATAGTGTCTGATGATCTGATCACGGTGGCTTATAAAGGCGAGCTTCAGCAGCTTCCTGATAACTCAGAGAGGTTTGAGGGTTATGTGAGTGTCATAGGCTCTGAGGGCTTTAATTCAGGCACACACTGGTGGGATGTCGAGGTTGGAGACAACACAGCCTGGGCTGTGGGAGTCATCTCAGAGTCTGTGTGTAAGCAAAGAGAGAACCTCTCACGGTTTGGTATATGGTATATAGGTTTCTCTAATGGCAAATATGGTAAAGGATATGCACCAGAGGTCCTGACCCCACTGCAGGTTAACAAGGCAATCAAGAGGATCAGGGTGCAGGTGGACTTTAACAAGGGCAAGGTGATCTTCACTGACTCAGCCCGTAACACCTGTCTGCACATCTTCAAACAATCTTTTAAGGAGAGAGTTTTCCCTTACTTTTACAGCCACTGCAAACTCCATCCTCTGAGAATATTACCAGCAAAATCTTCAATGCCCATTCAGATACAGAGTTAGATAATAACAGACAGCACTAAACTCAGGCAGAATTTACTAAAGCTGTCTTAATTTAAATGCTATTTTAACATACATACACACACACACACACACACACACACACATATATATATATATATATATATATATATATATATATATATATATATATATATATATATATACATATATATACATATATATCTATATACACATATATATCATTCATGTGATTATCCAACTAGCAAATGATGTGGCAGTGAATCATGCAGTGAATCATGTACCTTTCATGTAAAACAGCACCACACACACACACACACACACACACACACACACACACACTCATATACTCATTCACACCTAGGGGCAATTTATTATGAGAAGACAATGCTACCCGTTAGCATAGTGGGTAGTATTGTTGCCTCACAGCTCCGCTGTCATGGGTTTGAGACTGAGCTCAGGTTATTACCTGGATGGAGTTTAGTATGGTCTCTCCATGTTTGCATCAGTTCTTCTGTTTCCTTCCACTGTTCATCATAAACATGCAGCTAGGTGTTTTGGCTATACTAAATTGCCCCTAGGTGTGTATGAGTGTGTTGGTGGTGCCCTGTGATGGACTGGCAGCTCCCTCAGGGTAAACTCTCCTGCCTTGCACAGAGTGAAGGAAATATATAGATGCCTTGCATAAGTATTCACCCCCATTCCTGTGAAACTCCTAAATTAGTTCTTTTGTAAAGTGACATAATTACACCATCAAATTTTTAGTTTGCTAATAAAGAATTACATATCATTAGCACCTTTTGTCTGTACCTGAGCTTATGGCCCTAGTTCTTTTTGTAAAATGTTCAATTTAATTACAGTCCACAAAACCATTTTAACTTGGATTAAAATGGATTCATTTAAAATGGATTAATTTAAAATGGATAAAATTAATTTGGATTCTAAATTCATTTGGTGGGCCAGATTATAACCTTTATTGGGCCAGTCCCAGTCCAAGGTCCATTGATCCATGATTCACACCCCTGATTTAAAGTGACCAAGCAGGAGAGTATTGAGTGTTTCCAGAGGTTGGGATATTCTTGTTGCTCTGAATTAATTGCAAGTAAAAATAAAGACCATTACTGTGGTGTGGGAACTATGTCTAAGCCAGAAAGCTACTCTGCTGCTTTCAGTTTGATGAGCAATCCATTCAGTAATTTAATCAGACAAAAAATTTTCAAGCTGAAGACAAATCATTCAATTACGTTTCAGTTAATTGTCTTATTACTGTAATCTTTACATTATTTTGCCTTGTGTGGAGCAGTCATTGATTGTGACATGACTTGTAAATTGCTTACTTTTCTTGGCTATTTATTCTTGAATAAAGTGCTAAATCCAATATCTGGTCATTGTCCCTGTGTTTTGTAGTTGATACATCATCTGTCAAACAGACGTAGAGGCTGTGTTATGGCATGCGCATGTACTGATGGGCATGTACTGACTGATGTTTACTGACGATGTGACTAGAAGTAGCAGGATGAATTCTGAACTGTATAGAGCTATACTTTCTGCTCAGATTCAGTCAAATGCTGCAAAACTGGTAGGACAGCACTTCAAAGTACAAATGAATAATGACCCAAAACATACCACCAAAGCAACCCAATAGCTTCTTAAGGCAAATAAATTAAATGTTCTTAAATGGCAGAGTCAGTCACCTGATCTCAACCCAGTTGAGCATGTCTTTCACTTACTGAAGACAAGACTGAAGGCAGAAAGTCCCACAAACAAGCAGTAACTAAAGGTGGCTGCAGTAAAGGCCTGGCAAAGCATCTCAAGGGAGGAAACTCAGCATTTGGTGATGTCCATGGGTTCCAGACGTCAAGCAATCATTGACTGCAAAGAATTTGAATACTCCAAGTATTAAAAATAATCCTTATTCCTGTAATTATGTTAGTTTGTCCACTTACTTTTGAGCCTTTCAAAATGTAGGGATTACGTAAAAAAAAATGGCTGTAACTCCTAAACGGTTAATGCAATATTTTTGTGAGGCCCCTTGAATTAAAGCTGAAAGTCTACACTTCAGTCACATCGTGATTGCTTCATTTCAAATCCGTTGTGGTGGTTTACAGAGGCAAAATTATGAAAACTGTGTCACTGTCCAAATAGTTATGGACCAGACTGTATCTGCTCTTTAATTTAGCCACTCTAAAAATATTCGCTAATTCACACCCTTGAGCAGATATTACAAGTTAACAACTTTAACTTTTAGCTGGTATTTTAGACACAGACAAAAATATATATTTTTAAACACTAAACCTTCAATTAAATCTTATCAGATTCTACTTAGCCAAATCAGATAATGCAGAATTGTTTACAGAAACAAAACCTTATACAGATAGGTTTATAACTTCAGTATTACTGATTTCCACATCTATTATGCGAGCATTTTTACTCTGAATTCAGGCAACATCTGAGCAAAAATTCAGGTTGTAGAAATGATTTTTTATTGTCACAAAGCTCATTTATCAAGTTATCTTGACAATTAATCTCACTGTTCCATTCTCAAAATATGTCTCCTGTCAACATTTCATACATGCCATATCATTTGCACGTAGGCCTCCAGATCGTGACACAAAAACGGTGTTCTATATGATCTTAGATGTGATTGTTTATAATCTTTGACATGGAAGAGTCAAAGACAACACTCATGGGTTAAAAATAGAAAGGAATCTGAAATACTCTAGCATGTTACTACAAACAAACTTCACATTCAGGCCGGAAATAGACATTTCTGGAGTTAAGATGTCAAATTCTGTTACAGGTTTATCATGAAACATGAAGTAGCTTTTGCTTTGATTAATTAAATATACATTAACTTGTTATGTAAATTCAATTTATATTAATTAAATTACTTAAATTTTGGTTATATCTTTAAGAATTCAAACATTATGTTGATTTAAATACTTCTATTTTTGCAGTAATTTTAATCTCTAAATGAACTGTTTTTTAAACAGTTGTAACATGAATCTAATAATGCTAAACATTAGAAAGTTAGAAAAACACAGAACGAACAGCTCTGAGTCTCTCTCTCTCTCTCTCTCTCTTTCTCTCTCTGTGTGTGTGTGTGTGTGTGTGTGTGTGTGTGTGTGTGTGTGTGTGTGTGTGTGTCCAGTGTGACTGTTCACACTAGCTCCACCCCACAGCTCTGTATTTAGGATAAATCTCAGAAGGCTACCAGGAGAGATAGATGCTCGACTGTCTCTACGTGTGACAACATGGATTCCAGACCCTCTCTGACTGAAGATGATTTCTCCTGTCCTGTGTGCTGTGACATCTTCAGGGAGCCTTTACTCCTGGCCTGCTCCCACAGCATCTGTAAGAGCTGCCTGCACACCTTCTGGCAGCAGCGAGGAGCTCTAGAGTGTCCTATCTGCAGGACCGTGTCCTCCACTCCTGAGCCTCCGGTGAACGTCGTGCTGCACAACATGTGTCAGGCGGTACTGAAGGAGCGGAACCGGCGGATGTCAGTGGAAATGGAGGGGCTCTGCAGTATACACCGTGAAGCTCTTACTCTGTTCTGCATAAAGGATCAGAGGCCTCTCTGCACCAAGTGCAAGAACTCCAGATTACACAGCAACCACACTGTCTGCTCCATACACGAAGCATCACAAAACCTCAAGGTATGGAGGTAGTTTAACATGGTAAATACAATATATATTTTCTTGCGTCTTAAGTTTTTAACCAGAATGTGTCATTTTCTGTTTTAACATATATATTCTAATGTTTCAGAGCAAATACTTGAACTTCAGTCGTGTTTAAAGAAAGATATTATTTTTAGTTCCCACGATCCCATGGAGTGCAAAGTCCTGTCAAACGGGTCGTCCTAGACTTTTGACCTTTATGCTCTGCTAATGGAAACACAAAAATCTGTTTTTTGACAGCATAGTTTTCCTGAAAGTCTTGCACAATGCAGATTTTCAGACATTTGAGACATAGAAGAAATGTATTACACAGTATTTATTTTTGTAATATTTCCTTGTTCCCCCCTTGCAGCACGCACTTGAGATGAAACTGAAGCCCTTACATGAGAAGACTAAAATATATGAGGACTTCAAACAGTCCTGTGTTAAAACTGTAGAGCACATTATGGTGAGTACCAAGAGTTCTTCAAGTATACATTCTGTTATATTCTGTACATTTTCTGTACATTCTCATATAAAGCTATTTACATATACTTGATATCTCTCTCTCTAGAAGCAGAGTCAAAACACAGAGGCATTGATCAGGGGGGAATTCAATAAGTTTCACCAGTTTCTCTGGGATGAAGAGGAGGCTAGAATAACAGCACTGAAAGAGGAAGAGGAGCAGAGAAGTCAAACAGTGAAGAAAAAGATTGACAAGATCACAATTCAAATAGCCAGCGTCTTGGACACCATCAAAGCCACTGAGAAACAGATGCAAGGAGAAGATTTGCTATTTCTTTTGGTAAAACAGCATTTGTTTCAGCTACCACTTGTGAAATTATTGTTTAGTTCATTTGTTCTTTTGGCACAATTAACATTCAATTTATATTTCTTGATTTGTAGAACTACAACACTTCACTTGAAAGGTGAGTAAACCAGACTGTTTTTTCTTTTCTTTTTTTTTTTTTTGTCTCCTCTTTTTTTCTCACACAAACTAACTACACTCCATGCCTTTCTAAATTTCTGAATTTTCTTCTAGAACTCAAGCTAAACTAGAAAATCCAGAGAAATTATCTGGAGTTCTGATCAATGTGGCAAAGCATCTGAGCAACCTGAGCTTCCAAGTGTCGGAGAAGATGCACAGCTTTGTACAATACAGTGAGTACTAAGGGTATTGTACTAAAAATGTACTAAAAAAAAAAAAAAACTTTTTCATAAATCAAAATTTTTTCTTTTCAATTTTCTCAAGTATCTCAAGCAAACTTGTGTGAAAAGTGTATGGTACATAGGTTTTCTTACAACTCTTCATTCTCTTTTCCCTTCTCTCTATCTAGCCCCTGTGGTGTTTGACCCCAACACTGCCCACGCTGGCCTCATAGTGTCTGATGATCTGATCACGGTGGCTTATAAAGGCGAGCTTCAGCAGCTTCCTGATAACTCAGAGAGGTTTGAGGGTTATGTGAGTGTCATAGGCTCTGAGGGCTTTAATTCAGGCACACACTGGTGGGATGTCGAGGTTGGAGACAACACAGCCTGGGCTGTGGGAGTCATCTCAGAGTCTGTGTATAAGCACAGAGAGAACCTCTCACGGTTTGGTCTGTGGTATGTTGGCTTCTGCAATGACAAATATGGTAAAGGATATGCACCTGAGATCCTGACACTGTTGCGGGTTAGTGAGAAGATCAAGAGGATCAGGGTGCAGGTGGACTTTAACAAGGGCAAGGTGATCTTCACTGACTCAGCCCGTAACATCTGTCTGCACATCTTCAAACAATCTTTTAAGGAGAGAGTTTTCCCTTACTTTTACAGCCACTGCAAACTCCATCCTCTGAGAATATTACCAGTAAAGTCCTCAGTGACCATTCAGATGGGCAGTTAGATGATACCAGACACAACGAGTTAACTTAGGCTAAACAATAATTTAGAGCAGTGGTGGCTCAGTGGTTAATGTGCTGGCCTCTTACTCAGAACATTATGAGTTCAAATCCCTCAATTGCTAACCTGCCACTGATTGGTCCGTGAGCAAGGCCTGTAGTCCCTGCTGTATCATGGCTGTCCCTAGTTTTCTAACAGTACAATATTTCACTTTATTGTACAAACATGTACATGTGACAATAAAGTCAGTGATTAAAAGAAAAATCAATGATCATAGAACACTGGAAGGGTCAGGGATGTTTGTGTAGCTAATAGTGGTTTTGAAATGGTGTGCCAGTGCAAGTTATCACATTCAATAATAAAGCAATAAGCCATGAGAGGGTGGACGCTGTATTGACTTTATCTCAGGGAAGGGTGTAAAACATACTTACCCATGATAAAATCACTACATCTGACTACACTGATGTTCACTACATATTAGAATGCTTTTTTTTTTTTTTGTTACAACTTAGAGTAAAAGTTAATCTTGCAGCAGTAGCTATGAGGTAGATGATCCAGCATCTCTGCAGCCACATAAACACATTTTGGTGAGCAGCAATTTATTATTACACAGATTGTATTTACATAACCCCTAGTCACACATTTAGCATATTCATTTTTGTCTTGCATTTACAGATAATATTTAAGTACATATGGCCCTGCAAGACCTGCTAAGGGACATTCCTCACAAAAGAAAGACTCTGTCTCAGAACAGCAGGCTCAAAGCTCAGATAGATATAATGCTGTCAGATGATGAACATTAAAAGCATAATGTTACACATCTGTGACAAATTATTGATTGCAAATCGAGTGTGCTGTGAGGTACAGAGTCAGTCTGCCAGGACTTTTCCTTTACAGTGCCTAAGACACATCCAGCAGATGTTTTTAATGTGTTTGCTAATACATGTTTTAGGATATTGTCTTCTCTCAGTCATTCTATATCAAAGCAGAAGATAAAGGAAACATTACATCTACTGTCAGAAGAGTGTGACTATTTATGATTTCCCCTTCAACTGCTTAATACTTCTGTGTGCTCAGCATAACATTAAAGTAAACACTGTGTCTATCCACTACTATTCAGGTTTGTTTTGCTGTTATTTTTCAGTATCTCAAAAGTTCATTCTTTCTTTCAGTCATCTTCAGTAAACACTAAGTCCTGGTCAGGGTTAGGAACACTGGGAGACCCGGATGGCATGCCATTGCCATTCCATCGCATGGACCATGCACACACATTCACATCTGGGGGCAACTGAGACTAGCTAATCTACCGACTGAGTTAACACACAATTCACACACAAATTTGTACATACTCACTGTTGGCCCTCTCTTTGTAGCTCACGTTTTACAAGCTGAAGATTCTCCACAAGAGGGAGCTATTAACGTTCAATAATCTTTGTGTAACCACTGGTGAAGGACTGCACTGTGTGACCACGCTTCACATTACTGAGCTGTGTCCTTATTTACCATAAGCGCACACAAAACATGTTTACTTCTGTTTACTTGTGTTCTGCTTAGTTTCAAGATTTGGATCTCTCACCCAATGCAGAGTAATTTTTTCCTGTATCTGAGATTTTACATTAATGTCAGAAATTTTGTTCTCTGATGCACATTATGATTCATTTACATATTCACTGTGTTGGGGAAGGAGGTTTCATTAAAATAACCTGTAATCTATGTGCAGCTTTATGTGACAAATGTGTGTAAATTGTCATTCAGTGTAATTTAACATTCATCTAAACACAGACTCATTAGCAGCCAGGAAATCTTTGACTTAACTCTGCTCCATTCAACCAACAAGAATTTAAACACATACATTTAATTTTAAATAAATATACTATATCATTAGGACATTAAATTATTTATGCAACACCACTGCTACTTGACTACATAGTCAATAAAACACTTTGTAATTTTAAATACTTGATTTAAAGTACTCTTAATGACCAGCACTAGATAAATTTCTGTTCATACTATATTAAGAACAACAACTGGATCATACTGTTAGTTTTGTTTAGAAAGATGCAAATCATCATATTTTTGCTGCACTCTAGACCCATCTCAAAAAATCTAAGCTGACCACAAAGTGAATTTACATGTTCTCTGGCTCAGCTCTGTGGTAAACTGGCATGCTGATTAAATTGTGGAAGATCTAACATGGTTTATTTGAAGTGCTGAGTTATTTAGCAAGTCTCTGCTGCTTAACAGTCTTTATTAAGAGATAAGAGTGAGGTGATGGTTAATCAGCGATGCCTGTAATCATCGGGGCAGTGAACTCAGAATGACGGACACCAAAGGAGAAGCTGGGAGCTTTGGATCTTGTGGACATCACCTACAAAGATATATATATATACACATATATCCATCAGTTTTTAAGGATCATTTGTAATTGTCTGTGTTTGTGTGTGTGTGTGTGTGTGTGTGTGTTTGGAGGGGGGCATGATTTTATATCTTGGTGGGTACCAAATGTCTGACAGTTTTTACCTTGTGGGGACATTATCTGGTCCCCACAAGGAAAACTGCTTATTTTTTAACAGAAACTGCAGTTGTTGAAGTTAAGTTTAGGGTTTTGTTTGGGCACAGCATTCATTAGCTGCATTAATAATAATTATGTCAATAGAAAGTTCTCAAAAAAGATAGTAAGATATATCTGTGACCTACCTTCTCTGGATAGTGAGCTCCAGGCCCTGGCTTCTTGGTCGTATCACCAGGCAAGCTGTTGCGACCGATAATGCTGTACTGCGGGGATTTTGATCTGTACATGTTTGGATCCACAACTCTGTAAGTCCCAGGACCTGGAGTCTAAGAGAGGCATAGGAATTTACTGTCATAAAAAAAAAATAATAAATAACTCTGTAAAATAGTAGACCTCTTTTATTTTCTTTTTTCATGTGTTTTTCATGTGATTCTTACCTTCTTCAAGTCTTCATGGAAGCTGCCTATTTTGCTGCGGCCACTGAGGGAGACGTTCGGGGCAGATCTTTTATTCACTGAATTTGGCCCCAGCACTGGGGGAAGCATGTACGCAGCAGGCCCTGGGTGGAGGAAAACCAGAATCAGCGCATGCTAGGGGATAAGAAACTGCATCTGCTGTGTGATTCTGAGGTGTAGTGTGTACCTGGTGTTTGGTCACTGCGGAACAACCTGGTCCTAGCAGACAGTGAGTAAGCAGGGGCAGAATAAAAGGTTGTCGACGTTGTATTCTCAGGGCGATAAGTCCCTGCGAAAATTAAAACCAAATGTTCTATAGTACATATATTTTGAGACTTGCTAATAAACTGCACTATATTGTATGTAAGTGTGTGTATGTGTGTGTGAGTGTGTTCCAACCTGGTCCTGGGGTCTGGAAGACCCGAGGGTCTTTGGGTCGACTGTATAGCGAATATGCAGGGGTGCCATCACGTCCGATTTTGGTGATATTGGAGGCTATGAGGTAGCCAGGTCCAGGTGAGCAGTTCTCGCTGAATTGCCGATGTCGTATTCCAAAGCTGAACGCAGGAGCTTTCCATTTCCGTGGGTCATGCAGATTTAGACCTGATCAGCAAAAAGCACATGCAGGAACAACTTAACGACTGCAATATACTCAGAAAAAAACTGTACCGTTGCTTGTCACTGGGGTGGTACACTCAAGCATACACCTTTTGTACCTTTAGTATCTAATAATAATAATAATAATAATAATAATAATAAGATTGATAATTTTTTTATTCTACAAAGCTGCCATGGTTTGGTGCTTTAGCAAGACCCTTAATCTTCTTCTTAGTTGTATCGTGAATCACCCAAATGAGCAAATGTACTGGACTATGTTTTATTTTATACTATAATTATATTTACAAGTTAAATTATCTGTAAAGGTATTAAGTGCTTTACTCTGAATGTGTTTCACAGTTATTCACTGTAATGACTCTGCTGCCAGTACACTCCTGTAGGTTTTACAGTAAATGTTTTACAGTGTAATTACAGTCCAATTATGTACCTTTTATCTGTTTTAAAAGGTACACTATATCCACATTTCCAGGTGACAGATATGAGGGCGAGTCAAAAGAAAATCTAAATGTTTTTTTTCTAGCATTGTTTATTGAAATTCGGTGTCATACAAGTGCATTGAGAACAATGGACCAGAAGTACATTTTTATTTTTGCAGCTAAAAAAAATAATGTACTGTTTGTCTAATTTATGTCACACTTTTACGGTTTTCATTCGACTCACACTTGTACATGTTAAAGGTACATAAGCTACAGTACAGTTTAGGTACGCTTTTCTTAGGAGAGTTTACAAGCAACCAGAGAGTCCAGGAGCCAGGGGCCTTCGTTTTGACTTCGACTACTCGGTCATTTACCTGTAGCCCCTGGGAGGGCGTACTTGGGCCCGGGGCCGCTGTACAGCGCAGCAATGGGACCTCTTGGCCTGTGAGGCCTCCAGGAACCAACCCACACATCAGGACTGTCCATATCTGCCCTGCAGAAGACCAACAAATCAGACAGGCATTCCAAAATAATTAATCTCCTCTAGTAACACTTTTGTCAGAATAAGAATATGCACTCATCCTGGGCTCAGACAGTGCAGAACAAATGTGAAGGTGGATTCCTATCATTCAGACTGAAAAGACCAGCAATAGCAAGGAGCTCATGAAGGCGACATTGTCATAGCAACAAGCGCACGAGGAAGCGGTAACAAAATTAACGGCTATTCTTAACGGAATTAACATGAATTCATTTGTAGAACTGAAATTTTAATACAAGTTATATTACATATTAACTTTAAAGTCGTCGAAATGTCCTCCAATCCCACTCCTAAACACAAATAACCCTGTATGGCTAGTAGTTATATTCAGTTTAGACTCTCGTTACAGATTTAGCCGTCTACTGACTTCGTTTTTTTAAAAAATGCTATTCTTGACTTTTAATTTAACTTAACTTGCTCGAACAGAACAAAACTCACGGTGTGCTTTCTTTTCAGTAAAAAAGGACACAGCCGAGCAGAGAGAAGTGGTCGAAGGTTAAAGGAAGAGAAAGTGAGAAAGTGAGAAAGGA
Organism: Pangasianodon hypophthalmus; assembly: GCF_027358585.1. NCBI lineage: Eukaryota > Metazoa > Chordata > Actinopteri > Siluriformes > Pangasiidae > Pangasianodon > Pangasianodon hypophthalmus. Next base: position 7,493,652 of record NC_069715.1, on the reverse strand, counting down.
CCTGTGAGCTTTTAAATATCGCACCTGAAGCTCGCGCGGACGACGCTGGAACGCACGTGCAGCGCAGATCACATATAAACAGCTGTGATTCTTCAGCTGTTTACTTGGCTGTCACCATGACGACGCGTCACCATAGAGACATATTTTGAAGGACGTGTCACGCTTTGTGAACAGCCTCACCTTATCAGCATAGACAATCAGGCTTATTATGCCTTATTCATCATGTTTCACATGATCTTATATACTCATATGACTATATACTCTACTACAACACTTTGGTCAACTCTTGTTTTTAAATATGATTTATAAATCAAATCTACTTGCATACATACTTAATTATGTACTTACTTAAATACATACTTACTTACTTACTTACTTATAAACTTATTTAAATACATACTTACTTACATACTTACTTATGTACATATTTAAATACACACTTACTTACATACATACTTATGTACTTATTTAAATACTTACTTACTTACTTATGTACTTACTTAAATACATACTTGCTTATCTACTTACTTGCTTGCTTACATACTCACTTAGTTGCACACACCTGGTCACAGAGATATAAACTTGAATTGTGTGGTAATTGTCATTTTCAATCATTCTCTATAGATTATAATGAATTAGACCTATAATTAAATCATTAGTTGTCTACACTAATTGACAATCACCTGTCATATCTAAGTATATATTTTGGTGATTTTTTTTCTGTGATGAATGAGCTTATCTGACCCCCAGGTATTACCTTTTAACAATAGACATTGTCACAAAGCAGCTTTACAGAAATTCGGAAGTAGCTGTAGAGCCTTAATGAACAAACCAGAGGGGAAATTCGCAAAAAAAAAAAATCTTCCTGAGATGACCTCAAGAAGAATCCTTGAGACAAAGCAGACTCAAATGGAAATTCGAAAGGGAATAAACATATTTAGATCTGGCTGCCAGAATTAGATATGATTGGCACCAAAATGAAATACTGCATAAGCATTATACTGTATGGTTATTTGCACTTAAGACATAGCATCATTCTACCAACATGTTGAATTAATATACACTTGCTCAAAGTGATATAATCTGGAATTGTGTGGTAGCTGTCATTTTCAAGATTATATAAATCAGATTACAAAGAATTCAAATTAATGATAGCAATCATTACTTACCTGTTATATTACAATCACCTGTCAACTGCATGACCTAAAAGACAATTTCATATGACCAAAAGTATGTGGACACATATGTGATTGTTGAACATCCCATTCCAGATTTAGTCCCCCTTTGCTGTTATAATGATTTCCACTGTTCTGGAAAGGCTTTAGACTAGATTTTGGAAAGTGGCTGTGGGGATTTGTGTTCATTCAGCCACAAGAGCATTAGTGAGGTCAGGCACTGATGTTGGGCGAGGAGGTCTGGGGTGCAGTTGGTGTTCCAGTTCATCCCAAAGGTGTTAGTGGGGTTGAGCTCAACTTGGCAAACCATGTCTTCATAGAGCTTGTTCACATATCCACATATCTTCTTCATAGTACCTTAGTCACTAGGGTGGTACCATCAAGGGTACATCTTTTGTACCTTTAGTATGTATCTTTTACATGAAAATAATGTGAATATGTGCACTTTAATATAAATCTGAGGCAGATAATTAGACCTTAAGAATATATACACCACACGTGTATATATACACCACATGTAGTTTCTTAGGTAACAGATACACAATAAGGATACAAAAGTGGTACACTTGATGGTACCACCCCAGTGACAAGGAAGTACAGTCTGCTACCTTTATTTCTGAAAGTGTATGATTGATTGCATACATTTAGGGCGGTTTTGCGCAATTCCTGTTAGATCTGCCAAGTTTCAAGAAACTATCTATATCTATGATCACTATACGTGCTCTGTAGTTTACAGTTCACAGGGGAAAAAAACACAGTGTATTTTAATCGATTTATTTATTTATTTTTGTTCCACATGGTTACAGTACTTTTAAGATCTTTTTTCGATTGCTCACATCCCTGTAGCTGTTTGGAAGCGTAAGAGATGCTGCATATCTCTTACTTTGGTTCCAAACACCTTCAGCAAGGTGTTATAGCTCTCTGTTTCTTCTGTAAGGTGCTGTTACAAAGAAAAACAGACAGTACAAATAAAACAATATTTTGAAAACTGAAATACATTTTTACAACTAATTATTAATGTTTTATCATTCTCATCCTTTAAACTGAACATCACATATATGTTGCCATAAAATGCATGCAGACACATAGAGACACAAACCCACACATGCATAATGAGGTAAGCTTACATATATAAACACGCAAATGTATTAACACACACAGACTGTTACCCTGGTCAGTGCCTTGATAAGCTTCTGCAGGACAGGGTTTTCGAGGTGTGGACACTGAGACGTCACCTGAGCCACACAGCTCAGCAAACAACACAGAGTGCTACACTGAGACTGAAATGTGCACACACACATGACACAAATGCACACAGAGACAAAGAGAGAGAGACAGAAATAGTTCAGTTTTGCTATTTGCTATTTCCTACATTCCTCAGGTTAGATGTTTACATCAGCGGTATGGTATGATACATGTGACAATTAAACCTTTGTATTAAAAGAATGTTAGATCAGTGTGTTTTTGTGTTATTCAGGTCACCTTGTGCAGCATTTTTAGGGGATTTGGACCAGGCGTATTTGTTAGTTTATTTATGTCGTCTGCACTCAGGACAGGATCCTGTTAACACACACAGCACTATATTGTAAACCTTTACAGTGACTAGGTGAAACAATGCTTTAACTTGTTTTATACCACAGCCCTGTTGAATTCACAAATTCAACTTATTCATAGGTACTTGTATTACAAATGCTCTACATAAATTTATGGCTAATAATAACTGAATAAAAAACTTTTATTTAACAAAGAAAAACTTAAAAATCATTGATATGGTGAACTTTTCTGTAAGAAGATGTTTAACATTTATGTACATATATAAGGAGTCTCAGACGTTTTTTTGCCATGGGAAAGTCTTCAGGACTCTGCGAACTCTTCAGGACTCTGTTTTTTTGGTCTTAAAAACCTCAAGAGAGAGGAGGAAACAGAGGCTGGTGAAGGAACGACTGTTCATAGCTGCTTATATAACATATGTGATAACAGGAACTAACTTGTCTCAGAGAAGTTCCCCAACTTTAAAGGTAACTATAAATGGTTAAAAAATATATAATGTATCATTTATTAATAAATTAAAAATTGTAATTTTTGGCAAATTGCTGTGGTATAAGAGGAATAAAACACTCTGGGATGCAATGTTGCATTGAGCCATGTCACATCATCATGGATTTATTTTCCTATAACAGTACACCCTGTCATGTTTTATTCCTTACTTCAACATTAGTGGTAATACAGAGCAGGTACTATTAGTGTGCTAATGAGATTCATCACTAGTCCTGGTTCCTGGACTGGTTCCAGACCTTTAGTTTCTCTAACCAGATCCACATCAGAGCACTTAGAACTTTTGGGTCGGTCTCCGTGGCCAGCGTGGCCCATCCATAAGCACAGATGTTCAGTTCCTCCTGTGGGATTGTGAAGAGTGCAGACACTACAGGAAAAGCCTCTACACATGGTCAGTATATATTTATACCTCCTCATCCAGAAATACTGTTATAACTAAAACCAGAGCTCAAAATAAAATGCCTAAAATGGCCTAGAAATGTACAAAAGATTAGCTATCGATGTATTGCAGTGATACAGAATACAAAAACTTGAGTCAGAAAAGTTTATATTTCAAATATAATTATGTAACATTTTTTTTCAGTACATTTATTACATCCTTGGGTCAAATGAGTTTACTGAAAGCACTACACAGCTTTTTTCCACTGTTTTTTTTTGGGAAAGACTTGTCAGTAAAGGTGTCTAACCTGTAAAAGTGCAGCTCTTTGCAGGACTTTGCTGCCTGTGGGTTCCTTTTGTGCCATTGCTTTAGCAACAGCTCTCGAAGCTAATGACCCATTTCCATACTTGTTATTTTTATTGAGCTTTGTACATAAAAACAAAACAAAAAAACAATGCATTGACCATCATTGTATGCCAGCAAATAGGAAACCTACATTCACGGGGTTGTTAGAAATTAGAACATGAACAACCTTTTGTGTAGAACTGTATGTTTGTCAGTGAATGGAAATAAGCATAAACTCACCTCTATATTGGAGCTGAATTTTGGGAATCCCTGAGATGTTTTCATCATGCACTTTGCTCTCTTGCCAGCATTGGGCTTACCCAGGTGATGATTATATGATGATATGTGCATCTGTCTGTCTGTTGCACAGTTAGACTCATTTATCAAGACACTGAAAGCAGGACTTGCTGATTCCTCCTTTCTTAAATGACTCAAAATTCCATTACAGACGTTACCACCATTACCAAACAGCATGGAACTGTGTATAAATTTCATATCCTAAAGAAAAGAGAGAAGAATCTCAGGTATTATCAGGAATTTAAAAGTTTAGACCCTAGAACAATGTAAGAAAATCTGTGAAACCGAAAATACCACGGATTTATGATTAAATTATAAGTATATTTATGCCTTGATTATATGTAATTCATAAAATTATATATATTCAAGCATAATTATATGTAATCCATGTTAAAATGTGATTGTATGCATGTTTTTATCAAGCATCCTAATTTTTAGTTTCACCAATGAATCTTAAAGTTAAGCAATGCTGTTTGTTCTCACCCTGTTCAGAGAAATTTTGCTGAGGTCTGATTCACTGTAACTGCGCTTGTTCAAAAGCATCTCCCTCTTCCTTTCTAAAAATCCGAAAGGCTCGTCCCAAGAAGAGACAGACTCGCAAGAGTCTTCCCCATCCACCAGGACAGGCAAATACCTCTGCAGTGCCAACACATTCCTCACAGCCTGCTGTAGAACCAAAATGGCTGCTTTTTTCTCTAGTTCCTGCCGAACTTCTGGAGGACTTGATGTTCCCTGGGCGAGGGCTGTCAGCAGGCTGCAGAGAAAATGCAAGATCTTTGGTGTGTGTGCAAGGAAATGGGCCTCTTCACCGTGTAAGAGCACAGCCTGGCGTTGTAGATACTGCTTCATACTGAATGTGGCACCATGCCGCATGTTCAGCATTGGGTACTGTGCCAGCTGGGAGCTCAGGAGCCTCGCAAAGTCAAACACCAGGTTGATCTGAGCACGGGTTTGAATCGAGCAAGGCCTCTTTATCCGCACATAGTGCACAGCCTCACTAGCACTGATCCTTAATGTGTAGATCAAGTAGCATGCAATCAACACTCCTGTAATGTTACACTGTATGTTAGAAATCATAGATAAACAAATTAGTGGTCACTAATACTTATGTATATATAGCGAGTTAATTATTCGGTTAGTTTCTGGTATGTTATGGGTTATCAGGTTTATTTAAAAAGGCATGAATAGACATGTCTGAGCTTAATATGTAATCTTGCCTGTTCTGCCTAGTCCAGCATGACAGTGTACAGCCACTTTACCCTCCTGCACAGAGAAGGCCAAAACCTTCACTGCATCTAGAATCCCCTCCAGAGATGACACGCCAAAATCAGCCATGCCAAAGTTATAGAAGTAAACTGGACAAGAAGGAGGCAATCACATAAAACACTGCCCCGCTGACTGCTTATTGTTAAATCAGTTATAAGTGAGTGAACGAAAGACTGACTCTGATTCTCCATGAAGATCTGAGGGGAGTATGTGAAGCCGCTGTCAGGCTCCAGTTCAGGACCGCAGTGAGCGTGCTCGCCTGGCAGCTGCATATTAATGATGGATTTAATGTTCAACCTGTAGACACACACAGACACTCATGCACATAGACATGTCATTACTTATTCTTTAAATAGCCAATGAGTCTTTATCTTTAATCCAAAAAAACAGTAATCGGACTCTGCTTTTACTTGTTAGTTTGCATTAGTTTTACATGAACTATCAAAAGTTTTTCAATACTACCTTGTGTCAATTTACAACTGAATTTAATATTCATTAATTGATTATTCCAATTAACAAGTATATATTTAAATGATGTAATAATATGTTAAAATTGTATTATGCCTATAGACAAGTCAAATTTTCAGACAATTAACAGTCCCTTGTAAAGCAGCTTGGTAATTTAACAATTTGCCCTTATCTTTTTTTTTTTGCTTGTTTTTTTTTTTTGTAACCTACTTTTAAGTGGTTTTCATAACACATTGGTGCTCAAAACTGAAAATCGGTGTGAAAAACACAGAGATTTCACCACAACCTAAATTATGGATCAATGGTTAAAGCAACTCAGTGAAGAAATTAGCTGCAAACAAATTCTGTTTTCAGGTCCATTGACAACTAAAACATACATGTGAAGAGTTTAATTCAGAAACATACGAGCTTATTGTCCTAGAAATACTCAACATATACAAAAAACAGATACATACTGTATGATATAAATAATCCATTTTTATTTGTTAAAATAAGTATACTTAAGGACAGATGATGGCAAGACTTTTCGTTTAATTTTTTTTGCCATATTATTGTTTAGTTGTTCAATATTCTGATAAAATACTGGGTATCGATATCAAAGTCAATACTGTTTTTGTGACAAACCTGTAATAGCAGTAAATGAGTTAAAACACTTACTTTTTAAACTGGTCTATTATGTTGTATGTCTTAATGAGACTGGTAGATGGCCTTGCCATGGCAACAATGTCATCAGTCATCCTTGCAACAAAACAAACAAACAAACAAACAAACAAATAAATGTTTTGTGTAAACTATTTTAATGACCAGCCTAAACCAATTTAAAGTCTAAAAATATATTTTTTTTATTTGAAGTTGAAGTATAGATCCACCAAAATTAAAGTTTAGCCATAATTAGAATTGAACCCCAGGTTTTATTTTCACAATACATTTAACCTGGCATAATATATGTTATGAATATGGTGCTTCTATTAAATGGAACATTGTGTAACACATATAAAGTAGCAGACATTCTGAGAGAAGAGCCTCACCAGCTAGAGAAGAGGCCCTTAATGGCCTGTTGGCTTGGTCTCCAGCACACCGGCCCCTCATAGCGGCAGTCTCTTCCCCCACAGGCCAGCAAGCAGATGACCTTTGGGGGAATGGCCTTTACCAGGGTTTCCCTGGCCTGGGAATATGAGGGCTTTGGCACTGGAATCAGGGAGGTCATACCGGAGACAGGACGTGGATGGAGGACAGGAGAGTGGACGGAGATCAAACACTGCTAGTTAGCAAGCTAAACTACAGGCACAGGTTAAGTGAGGCAGTTTGGTGGGAATCTGCATGTAATTGGCTGTATGCTTACATCTGAGAAGTAATAACTAGTTTTCAGCATTGCTAAGGGATAAATATCTAAAGAGAAAACAAGAAATGATTTGTTTTAGGCACAGGAAGAAACATACAAATAGAATAGTGAGTAAAACTATTCACACCTTTTGCTGGCACCAAATGCAGGTATTATGTTATTTGCATTTACTAGAATGTGGACATTTCAAACAAATTCTTATTCATAATCAATTAAATAAACATACCATGAAAACATATATCACATAAAAGCTCTATATAATCAATCCTCAAGCAATAACCTACCTGTCTTTGGCCCCACCTGCACAAGTGACATGTGAATAGGTTACATGCATGTGTGTGGAATAAGTAACAGTAATCCCACACTGCCATGCTGCAGATGCTCGTAAGACTGACCTAGCTTCAGAGCACTCTAATCCTTATTAAGTGTCATAAACACATTAGTGGACGTACGTTCACCAATCATAGAAATATCTGATTATATAACATGGCCTGAACACTCCCATGTATGACTTCATATACATGGTGGTAAACAGGTTAAGTATTAGGTTTAGTATTGTTAAACAGTCAATCTGCAGAAGAGTGATTTTGTGTGGTATTTGAGGTATTTGTGTGATCTGAGTGATCTGGGATTTTACTCAGACACATCTGCTTTAGAGTAGCCAATATATCTACCAGCATGTTTTTGCAGGCATGGGTAGAACATGCGACTAATAGCATCATGATTTAATGATTTACTGGAACAGGGTTGGGAAACTTTTAGGTTAGACTACAGGGTCAGATGTGGATGTTGTTTAAATTTGCAAGCTAATCGGGACTTCTTTGTAACCTCAAATGTCACATTACTCTTAATTAAATGATTAATTTCATTACATTACTGAAATATCAAATATGATCTTACAATAACTTTAGAACGATTTGCGATTAGCTGCAGATTTCCAGCTTTAGTAACTTTGCCCGCTTTTATTTTGACACACAAAAGCGACCTCTGTCGTTCCGGGAGTGCTACACGCTTATTGGTTAAAAACGCGGCGATGTGGTCACGTGACATGCAATAACGCGGAAATAAACAAATGGCGCTGTCGGTTCGACTGAAGGTTTGAATTAAGCTGTGTAGTTTGTAGTTTGGGAGAATAATGTAAATTCAAATCAAATGGCGTTCTGTTTTGTTTTCCTGTAGAATTGATTTCAGACTGAAATGTTAGACCCTTACATTTCTAAACAATTCCTTCACGTGTTCACCATGTGTTCAAACCAAAGCACAGCCATTCAGATATTATGACATGATTGACTCTGATATAGCATTTCCTTTTAATCAGGAATTACTGAATGCAGACAGTAGAGCAGGCTAGTTATAATTTCTATGCCCAAGTTTAATTAGAGTTGATGCCATGGACTGGAGTGCGACAGAACCGAGCATCCAGTCTGCTGAACAGCACGTGGAAAGCAGCGAGTGTGTGGACGCGAGAAATAAAACTGATGGAGAGAAGGCTGAGAATCACACTGTTAACATAAGCTTCTGCGGATCCACGCCTTTGCTGTGGAGGGCAGCCGACATTAGAAAGTGTAGAGAAGAGGTCGGGGTGATCGGGACTCTTGTGGGGTCTCTGGCCAGACAGCCAAGGCAGAATGTCAGACTGGGAAGACCTCTGGAAATCCTGCAGGAGGAGGCTCGGCTGCTGGTGGAGACTGGAAAAGCGACTGCTGTACGGCATAAAGAGGTAACCAATGAAATCAGAGCTTGATGCTGATGAGGAGTGTTACGTCATAGCGTTTGATTTCAAGTCACTTACATGCAACCCACAGTAAAAGGTATTTTTTTCTATATGTGTGTGTGTGTGTGTGTGTGTGTGATATTTGTAATTTTTTGGTGGGAGACTGCGTATTTTGTGTGTCAAATGTCAAGTCATGTCAAGTGGGATTTATTGTCATTCCTCTATATAGCTTGTATACATTGGAATAAAATGGAAGGGCCATGGTGCAACACAGTACAGTACACAAAACTACATAAAGTGCAAATACACAACAGTATGAGACAAGTGCAGGACAACAAATACACAGAACAGGGCAGTAAATACACAGGACAGGACAATACATACACATAATAGGGCAATAAATACACAGGACACGACAATACATACGCAGGATAATAAATACACAGAACAGGAAAACAGGAACATGGGCTGTAAACTGTAAACTATTGGTAGGGTAGCAGCAATACATTTAGTGTTCCATAAAGTGTCTGGTACAGCTTTGTAAAATGCAGGTGTATAGCATCAAGTACAGAAACAAACAAAAAAATCTGTAAACTTTGTGCAACAGAGGCTACATACAAGTGAGTACCAAAGTTTGTATATCCTTAGAACAGAATGAAGACTTCATTCATTTTCAGTAAGTGCTTTATTCTGGTCAGGGTCATGGCGGATCTGGTGTCAGTCACGGGAATACTGGATGGGACACCAGTCAACTGCAGAGCACCATGCACGCACACACATTCACACACTCATTCACACCTAGGGGAAGTTTTCATAGCCAATCCATCTATGCATGTTGAAAGGTGGGAGCGACGCAAGGAACCCAGAGGAAACACACGAAGACACGAGTAAAACATGAAACTCCATGTTCTTACCACAGTAACCTGAGCTCAGGATTGAACTGGGGACCCTGTGAGGTGGCAACCCTACCTGCTGCACCACCATGCCGTCCACATAACATATAAAGACGACAAAGATCAGTGGATCAGTATTAGTGGACTCTTTCAGTTACATTTTTCTTTTGAATCCCATTTTTTAATAATCCATTTGTTTAAATTGGGGAATGAAGGGGTTCAGTATCGTACCTTTGTGAGAATGAGTGTGAAGATATTGTTTACATATTAGTCATGTATTCCCATTGTCTTATTCTTTATTTCCACAGCTGTCTGAAACCGAAGAAAGTCGTTTGAAGGCAGCTGAGTTGTACCAGGCCAGACTAGAGCAGAGTTATGAGGAGCAGTGTGCCCTCGCTCTGGAGAACAAGAAGGCTGTACTGCAAAGAGTAATCACTGAGAAACAGAATGGTGATTAACACTCCATAGTATATCAAATACTAAACATAACATCATTGCATTCACTCTGAATGATGACTAGAGTGTGTCTGAGCCTTTCTATTCAAAGAATAGGCAAAAAAGATTTCATAAAATAAATATTATACACAATTTTACAAGCAAATTTTATACACAAATTTTCCAATCAAATTAATAGGAGAAAATATTTACCCTTCCTGTAACATAAATCATTATTGCATTTTTTCTTTAAATAATAGTATTATATCTCAAAAACATATTCAAAACTTGTGTACCCCTTAATAAATGCAAACAAACTGTCATCTTTAAATGAATAATTTTTTAAATTGCCCTCGGCCTAGAGGAGCTGTCATCTGTCATCATACCAAGTTTCCCTGTGTTAAACCATGAGGTTCTACTATTTGTTATCCATCACTATGAGTTTATCTACAACAAATACGGTACTGAATATGGAAACACATACTGTAAGCAGTTAACATATCATTAAGCACAAATAGGGCCATAATAAAATTATGGTTTAAAATTCTTGAAATGGTTAAAATTTTCTGAAAAAATGGAGGCAAGAGTGATACATTTCTATTAGGGTTGCCAATAATTCTGGAATTGACTGCATTTTGTATTATATAATGTATATATAAACATTTGTTTAATGTATATATATCTTTTAGCCTAAACTCTTTTACACATGGTTTAGAATATTACAAAACAGGTTTGCAGTATTATATTAACTTAATATGTAAAATCATGTTGCATAAGGTTTCTTTGAAAATGTTTTGTTCTGCCTTTGGAAGAGTTTATCCTAGAGTGGCAAATGCAGCCTAAATCTGCTGCTTTCATAAACAGTTTCATAACGTAAATTGAGTGCAGCAGTAGTGGCGATGTTTTAAAGCATTCATTATGCAACATATTGTATTACCAGTTATCTGTAACGAAGCTCTTCAGTATTAGGGCTTCTATTAAAGTTCCATTATGCGCATACATAAACTGATTATTTGAAAGTTGCTCTATCTGACATGGAGACTGTATGTTTTTTGTGTCTTGTCATTAAGATAAAAAGGGTAATGAGGGAGCAGAGCAGGCAGTAAAAGAACGACTTGAGTCTGTGGAGAAGAGCTTCTCATTCCCTCGTTCTGCCATGGCTGTCCAACTCTGCACTGCTCGTGCTGGCTTCAGTCACTGTCCTGAGGAACATGCTTTCTTGGCTGCTGATTGGCCAATGCCTAGAGACAAGCGCTCGGAGACGAGATTCCGGGTTTATAAGGATCTTAGGAGGAAAGGCTTCTACCTAACTGCAGCAGGGAAGTTTGGAGGAGATTATCTGGTGTATCCAGGTGAGATCAGTATGGATTGATACATTTTTACTTGATTTTACAGTCCTCTGTTATAAAGTACTATAGTGACATGGTGTTCCCAGCCACAGTGTTACACAGTTAAGTGATTTGTTAATTGATCATTATTGATAATTATCGTGTTATTTTCCTTTTCCTCTAGGTGATCCACTCCGCTTTCACGCCCACTTCATTGCCCTGTGCTTGCCTATGGATGAAAAGTTACCGCTCTCTGATGTTCTTGCTATAGCAAGGCTCGGATCTAATGTAAAGAAAACAGTGCTACTTTGCTCACCACAGGATACCAGTGAGAGTGAAGAGGAAATAGAGGAGGTTGTGTATTCATCTCTGCAGTGGAGTGGAATAGTATAGCATACAGAGTAATTAGACCCAGAGGAGTGTTCTTCTTGTCTTTCAGGACTTAATAAGCTGGTGGACTGAGCCTGATTAAATGAATGAATATTATAAAATTAAATCTGTTAATTTTCCCATGACTGGTCATTTGTTTTCAATTTGTTTCAGTGTCTACCATAAAGCAATATCTGGGATTTAGCCAATAAGCCACACGTATGATAAAACCAGTGGTATCTGGTTGTGGTGGATGTTTGTCACAGGGTTTTACCATGACTATGTGAAGAGTTGAGGACATGCTTTTGTAAGAAAATGATAATTGCATTCAGACAAATACTCATATTTTGCTGACATAACTGGTAAATAAATTGATGTTTGTTCCATATCAAATAAGCACAAGTGAAAAAGGTTAGGTAATTACTAGGTTATCAACAAGATGTTGAAAAAATTATGTTGAACTATTGTAGATACAAACATTTTCCCCAGTTCTCTCGCAGCAAAAACAACAGATACAGTTTTGAGCAGATACACTATTTTCCTACTTTTTGTTTAAAAAATGTGGTGGTAACTTACTAAATACATTCATTTATGTTCTTGTTTGCTGCTGATTACATTATTATTATTATTATTATTACTAATAATTCTAATAATAATAATAGAAAATGTACTATAGTGGGGAAGTTAGAAATGTAGATGAAACATTAGACAGGAGCAAGGTAGCACAACAAAACAAAAAATTGAAGGTGCTATTAGGGTGTACCTTGTTCAAAAGGTGAACCTTTTTTTTTTTTTTTTTTTGCATTATTGATTTTCATATTTAGGACAGAAGATGGATAAAGATACACTATATCGGCAAACGTATGTGAAAACCTGACCATCACACCCATATGTGGGTCTTCCCCAAAATGTTGGCACAAAGTTTCATACAATTGTCTAGAATGTCTCTGTATGCCCCTTTGCATAAACACATGGTTTGCTGATGTTTGTGTGGAAGAACTCGAGTGTCCTGCACAGAGCCCTGATCTCAACTCCACTGAACACCTCTGGGATGAACTAGAACACTGACTGTGCGTCAGACCTCCTCACTTGACATCAGCGCCATGTTTCATTAATGCTCTTGTGGCTGAATCTGCACAAATCCTCACAGCCACACACCAAAATCTAGTGGAAAGCCTTCTCAAACCAGTGGAGGTTATTTTAACAGCAAAGGGGGACTGCATATTAACTGCATATTAATGCCAATGGTGTTGGAAAGGGATGTTCAACAAAAATATCTGGTTAAGATGGTCAGGTGTCCACACACCTTTGGCCATATAGAGTAGCTCTTTCTGAAAACTGGCATATAAAACTTTTTAAATTATAAAATAATTAACAAGATATTACAGTTTCTCTCCCCCAACCCTCTGCATCAGGCGTTCTCAAACATTTGCAACCCAGGTCCCTTTTAACTGGAAAATAATAATCCAACTATTCAAATAACAGGTTCATTATTTAAAAGTATGCAATAAAGTTATGGCTATTTACTGGAGCCATGGAGCTTTTATTCCTGAAGTTTTCACTGACAGAAGACACTAGGCCCAAGCAGACACTGAGTTTCTGAGTTGAGGTTTGGATTATCTCTTCAAATGGTTTAAGCAGTTAAATCCATCTTCCTTAATAGACATGGACAGATCTGTATGTGGTTAAATTTATTTAAAAAAAAAAAAAAAAAAAAAGAGTGGTGGTCTGACGTCAGTACATGACCTTAGCAGAAAAACTGTGGTGATTGTTTACAGCCATTGGGCGCTAACGAAGAGGAAGAAGAAAATAATAATCAAATCTCGGATTATGAAATCTCGCGAGATCTTGTACGGAGCGGCGAAATCGCAGGCAAGCAGAGGGGAGACGGAAAAGAGAGGCATCTGAACAAACTCATATAATAACTCATCAAAATGTCCGGGCGATCAGTACGAGCGGAAACGCGAAGCCGTGCAAAAGATGATATCAAAAAAGTCATGGCGGCGATCGAAAGGGTCCGTAGATGGTAAGCTGAACAATCTAAAGACGATTAAGTTTCTTACTGTAAAAGCAACAGCTAAGCTAGTCACGAAGAACACAAACTTCAATGTGGCCTGTGGGCGGGGCGAAGTGTGGATTGACAGTTGTACGGTCGAGAGGTGACCAATAGACTGCCGACTCTTGACCGTTATGCAAAAGAGGGCGTGTCCTGATGGTGTCAGTCAGAAGGCGTAGCTCAGGTGAAAAAGAGCTAACTGCAGTACCATTCGGTTTACCTCAGTGGCAACTATGTGGGTACAAGTATATTTCTAGGAAATGGTAGCACAAAGAACATATGATGGATGAATATAATGTAAATGTCACACTTTCCATTTTTAATGTGTCTGTGGATGTGAACAAGCTAAGCTTAAGGCTGTAGTTAGAAATACTAGCCCCTCTGTGTTTCAAAGAAAAATAATATCAATAAAGTTTCATTTTTGGCATCCACATCAGATTATGTGCTGTTATCAAATGTCTTAATTAAAGTGGATTATTTTGGACCTTCAGAAACCAAGTGCAACAGCACTACCAATGGCTGTAAGAAAAACAACACAGAATGGTATGAAGAAGTGAGGCTGGGGCTGATTTTGCTCTAGCCCAGACCGTAGATCCATGCAGTGTATCAGTGGCAGTCGTGATTACACGATTACACACAGCGAAATGCACCTAGACTAGATTTGTCAGCCCGCTTCACTAAGACATCCGTAACACATCATCAATCATGAAATACATCCCTTAGTGTAATGAACATGAACCAGGTGGATTTTTACTTTCTAATATCTTTTGTCTCCATAAAATGCCTTTAGATGAGAAACTAAAAGCACACATTGTCCAGTGAAAGTACAAATTAAACAAAGGACAGAACGTTTCTGTTGCCATGTGTTGGATTTGGAGGACACACAGCATGAACCCTGGGTGTCGTTACAGACTTAAAACACTTTAAAAAGATAGAAATCATGAATGCAGCTGCTTATCTGCCCTTATGTGTGTGTAATGGTTTTCCCTAAATCATTCTTATTAGATGTATTGCTCAACCCTGAAACTACTGATAGGTACTAGATTTTAGCCTCCTTTAGTCACTGGTTATTTCACACTTTTCAGTCTGTCAGGCCCGTTTTATAATTTTATATGCTTCATATAACGTGTGATGCTTTTCGTATAGGGAGAAAAAGTGGGTAACTGTGGGTGACACATCCTTACGGATCTTTAAGTGGGTTCCTGTATCAGAGACGAAGCAGGTATGAGGTCTTAAATTAGGAGAAATAACTTAAGAGAAATGTGAGCTAATTTACACATTGATATTCTCTCTCTCTCTCTCTCTCTCTTTGTTTCAGATATTTAAAACTAAAGGCCCAGGAGGGGCGTCAAGGGAACTCAAGGGCTTTCCTACAGATGTGGTACTAGAAAATGCTCGCTCAGTCTTACTGGATTTCCAAGGTAATGAAACTGAGAATGATCAATACAGAACTTTATTATTCAAATTGTAAATGTACCAGTTGTAAATGTAAAGGCCCATGCTCAAATGTTAAGGCCGTGCTCATATAATTTTTTAGTTTAACTTTCTCAGTTACATCTTTCAGTTTCTTTGATCATGCTTCAATCTTGCTTAACAGATGACAATAGTAACCAGAGTTTCTTGTCGGATGCCTATCAGTCGAATAACAAAGTGGACAGCAGCAGTAACTCTAGTCCACAGCATGCCAGTGGGGCAGTGAGCCCTACTCACACTCCCTACTTCCGCACAGAGGATTCGCAGCCACCCACCCTGGGACAGGAAACCATGGAGGGTAAAACTTGTCACACATTCTTTACTTCATCAATGACCATGATAACGCCTGTTCTATAGCTTCCATTTTTATGTACCAGTACAAAATATTGATAATTCAGATGTAACATAGTGAGAGATTTATATATCTAATTGGACCAGTGGTCAGTGGAGCTGATTGTAATGAGTCAGAGCTTTTAAGTTATATTTATAGAGGAGTGCAGTCAACAAAACAAAATATATTGACATTCGTCAGATATATACCATTTGTTGCCAAATTCTTTCAGGGGAAAGTAACTAATACACACTCAGACAGTCGCTAAAAGTCGACACATGATGTGAATGACTATTTTGCATATTCAGGAATCTTTATCATCATTTGCGTATCAAAACATGTTGCATTTTTTTGAAGACAGAAGATTTTCTAAAGACAAACGGCGGTGAACAGTAATTGGTTGTTGGGAAACAATGGTGATCAGTGATGGGTTGTTGGGGTACTGGTTCACGCAAGCACAACTCAGTCAGGCTTTACACACTGGTGGTGAGGTGACTGAACCTGCTCTCTCTTGTATAATCAGCAGCTGTGATGTGATCTGGAGAGCTGTATGATGTGCAGGACAGTTGCTAATGTCTGGTCAAAAAGTTGATTTGTCCCTAGGCTTTTAGAGGTCTAAAAAGTCACCAAATCTAGCAACATAATTGTAAGTTGTATACTGATATATATTAACTAGCTAGCATTACTCTAAATAGGCCTATGTTTTTACTTTAAAAAGGAAACAGGCTGCTATTTTAGGCCTGGGGCAGAGGCAGTCTTGTTTGGAGTTCAACTTCCTATCTAGATGATTGTGTCTGCCTCTAAGAATATCTGTGATGATAGGACTGTTTTTCCCCATGACTGATTAACTTTGCTTGTGAGACCATGTTGAGATTGACCATGGAGTGATTACTTTAGAATTATTCTTCCATAAACTGGTTATAATATATTATCCCCCCACTGAGATTTACTGACAGAAGAACTTAATATTAAATGAAACCTTTAAGCAAATAAATCATTCATTAAATAAACAAACAAATAATTACATGTTTTATATATTGACAGTATTCAATTATGAAAGATTTTGTTTCAAAGATGGATGTCAGTATATTTCATTTTGTCTACTATTTTCTATTTATATTGATTTTAATGTGAACCTGAAAACTTTTGTGAAGTTTTGTCAGTTACTAACAGTAAATGTAATATGATAGGAAATTATATATATATATATATATATATATATATATATATATATATATAGATAGATAGATATATAGATAGATAGATGATGGTTATTAACGCTTTCTAGCATTCTATTCCGTTTTCAATCAGTATAAATAAATGAATGATTTTATTGACGCAAGTCTGTTATAAGATTAGTAAGGACACTGTTGGGTTTCTGTGTGTAGAATAACGTTACTCTGTGTTGAACAGCTGATGAGTAGGGCGATGGGAGAGGGTAGGGGTTTGAGCCCCCTGCTGGGCAAACAATGCACACCTCTCCACAATAACACTGGTACAGAGAAATAATGAACGGTGCAACTAAAGCTGTTTTGATAGTAAAACACTGTATACAACTGCCACAATAGAATTATAACAGTTAAACCTAGTAGGGTAGGTAAAAAAACAAATACTTAAGAAAAACTGCAAATTCTTAAAGCCCTGAGTGTCTACTTTCATATGAGCCATTAATCACTATTGTGGAGTGAGACGTCACAAATAAATTCAATGCTGAACACGGGAACCCCAAAACAGGCGGAAATTCCTTTTTTTTGCCTCTGGTAAAAAAGGAATTAAATGACCATGCACGTTCACTAGGACTTGAACAGAGGTTACATATACTTACCTTCAGTGACATAAATCCTACCATCTGAATTAAACATAACCACATGTCACATCTCGTTCTCTCAGTGTCATATATGCCTTTGATTGTAAATGAAACCTAATCACACATTATACATTGAAACATCTGCTATCAAATATGTATTCTATATTTCTTTTAAAGCCTGTTTCATTCTCTCTTTTTACTCATAGAGCCATCAATGACCAGCAGTGAAGTCACTGATGAACCACCAACTCTGATAAAAGAGGATTTGCAGCCTCTGTCTGCTCAGGTAATGAACCTTACCTTTAGTAATGTTATATATGAGCTAAACACACATTTCATACAGTATGTGTCTGTATATTGTTAAGAAACTGCCTATAAGTAATTCAACTACCTTATTCTGAGTGTGACTTTATCACTTTTACAGGAGGATGAGGAAGTGGCACTTGCTCCGCCGTTGAAAAGAGTTTGTACAGAATAAAAGGCTTTTATTAAAAGCCAAGTCTTAAGATAGACACACGATGATCAACACAGCTCACCTGGGACACGTGGGACTGAAATGAGCAGCCATATTATGGACTGAGCGTCTGTCAGCTGCATTAGAATTTGATAAGGAAAGAATGATATCACTTCCCAGAACTGATTCCTAAAATTAGCAAGCGATTAATAAAAGAAACAACGACAGATCTCTAGCAACACTCTACAAAGGACTGAAAAGGCACAAACTATGAAATGGTTGGAATTTCATTTAGATTTTTTTTCCCCAAAGTTTTACATATTTTTACCATGAAGTATTTACTTGAAGACAAATCTGTAAGTATTATATTTGTTGTAAATAACTCAGTGTGGGAGAGAACACAATAATAGTATAGTGTGTCACGGCATCATGTAGGTACATTTTAGGACGTTTAAGTATCTACTCATTCGTATTGCATTTTTAAGCTTTTTAAGTTTCCGTAGAATATTTGCTTTCATTTTCGTTGCATGTGTGCTTTATTCTTTTTTTTTTTACCGCATGCAGCAAGGAGCAGTTGTTTAGATGTTTTACCAAACCACATTTATTTGCTAACAAGCTAAATTTAGCAACGGTAGAGTTCAACAAAGTCATTTTGGACTCAGCTCAGGTACCTTAAATTGAAATGTTAAATTGATCTTTCACTATCAGAGAGAATCAGATACGGAGAATATAGCAAAAATGTAACATACTGTGGTGTGTAGTGTTGAAGTTATTTTCAATACATAATGGACCAGCAGTTCTAGCAATTCCCTATTTTCAGACTTGCACTGCAAATATGAAGGTCTTTACATTTACATGCTTTGGATTAATAGTCTATGAAGATGTCTTTATAGAAAAATATATATATATAAAAAATAAAATATGTGAGTGATATGAGTATGTTTCAGAGTGACTCTAATACAGTATGTATTCACTGTTAAAAGGCTCAAATAAGTATTTTCAGAATATTTTTTGAAAATACTTTCAAAATTCTTATGACTTTCAAACTGTGGGTCGAACTGTTTTTTAAAACATGCAGTGTAATCTGAGCAAGAGACCATAACAGAAATACTTGACATTGGAAGACAAAACCTCTGGCTATCTTTAATTAGGCTTCAGAGAAATACTCCAGTGATTCTCGACCTAATTTCTATTTAACAGAACTGTCGAGCAACTGCGTGATTACCACGGACGAGAATTTCAACACTTTTGCCTGTGTTGGAACAGAAGATTTGTTTACTCAAAACTAAGGGCAGTTGTTGGGGCCGTCAATCAATGTTTATGCAAAAAGTATTTTTGTAGAATGTGTTCATGAATTTTCATGAATAGGTCTTTAAAGGAAATTAAATGATAAATCTGCATCACTCATTCTTTCAGAGCTGTGACTTTTGTCAGAAGGAATAATTTGTGCAATTGTTATCAGCAGCCAGCTGGCAAAGATATCTGTATCTATAGCTGTTGTTTAAAAAAACACCCTATTCACATGAACTTGTTACCAAACTGTAACTGTCATTGTCCCTGAGGTTGTACCAACAAGGTTGCTTTTTTGTACTTTTAGTATGTATCTTCTACCTGCGCAGGGGAATGTGGTGTTCCTTTAAATAATTTTTTAGAGTAAAGCTTTAAAGGTACATCAGTGATACTTAAGGCCCTTGCTGTTAGGAGGAAGTGGTAGCTCAGTGGTTAAGACTTTGGACTTCTGATTAGAAGGTTAAGAGTGCAAATCCCAGCACTGCTAAGCTGCTACTGCTGGGCCCTTGACCAAGGCCTTCAACCAGTTGTATAAATGAGATAATTGTAAGTTGCTCTGGGTAAGGGTGTCTGCCAAATGCTGTAAATGTTACCACCCCAGTAACAAGCAAACATCCTGTTTGGTAGCTTGTTTTATGAGTGTGTCTAGTATTTTGCTTCAGCAACGAGTTTATAATTTGTGCTTTGCGCACAGTTCAGCACCCTGATGGAACTGGGGGTCTTAACACATCTTACTGTTATTTCTGACCGATTTCTCTCTCTAATGAAGGAGACATTACTGTATCAAGAGTGCCTGATGCCTTTACCTGGACACTGAGACTTTCAGGCTGCACTAGTGGTACAATAGCACCACTGCCTGACCATTTAATTTCATTAGTTCACAGGTTCCCAACCCTGGTCCTGGATTATCCCCTGTCCTGCATATTTTAATGCACTCACTTCAGCTTCAGGAAGGGCAGTTATTTAGTTAATTAGCTAATTATTTAGCTGAATCAGGTGCACTGGGAGCAGGGAAAACACTAAAATGTGCAGGACAGGGGGTGCTCCAGGACCAGGGTTGGGAACCTGTGCATTCATTGCAAAAGGGACCCTTGTCAAAAACACATTTCATACATGCATACTCGCTAATAACAGTTGTGACACATGCAAGACCTGTTGTGGAAATATATTCAGGAATTACATCATTACATGATTCCTTTAATGACCCCATCCAAATTAGCAGTTCACCCACTGCATCAAGCATTACATAAACATAAAGAACTGGCATCTGGTAGAAATGTGTTTACATGACATCTACAAAGCTGGCATCCTAAGCTGATTTCCAAAATGACATCTTCTCTTTAGATTAGATGCCGTTGTATAGAAAGTGTGTATACTGTGATATCTGAATGATGCCAGCTGATGTTCAGGTTTGTTTAAATTTAGGGTAATCTCTGAATTTGCTCAGGGGTTCTCAAACTTTTGTGTAGCCAGAAAACCCTTTTGTCTATTTGTCTAGTTATATGAGCTATAGAGCTTTCTATTCCTAAACTTTCCACTGACAAAACACATAAGGTCCAAGCTGACATGATTTATAGTCCTATTTGTATTTGAGTTCCTGAGGGTTAAATTTGAATTCATTCAAGTGACCAGACAAACACTATAAGGACTTAATATTAAATGTAATAACTGTGATAATGGTGGGTTGTGAATATCCATCGTGATTTCCATCACGGCCCACACTCTGTTACCCCACTTCTCTAAACTGACCTTTACTGCTTCCTCCTAACCCTGATTTTATATCAGAGGCGTTGCTATGATTTCATGATGGGCGTGGCTATAACGACAGTCAGCCAAGTAGGCTAATCAAATTCCTCCGCTTCGATGGCGGTCGCTGCTCAGAGCCAATCGGTGAGCGAGGTGGGCGGGACAGAGCGGTCCGATTCCGCGCGCTGCCGGCGGCGGTGTGCTGGTGTTCAGGGTCGGACGGGAGTGTTTGCCGGTGGAGTCGTATCTCCCGCCATTTTTTTTTTTTCAACCTGACATTCTCTTTCTCTCATTTGTTCTTTTGTAACAAATACATCCTGCGACCATCTTGGAAAGGTCAGAGTCGTTTGTTTGTTTTGTTTTTTTTTTGCGAACGGAAGAAAAGAATAAGAGCATTCGTCACGCAGCGAGGACCAAAGTGCATGCTGGGAGTTTTTTTAGAAAGCGCGCCATAGTGATCCGTGTGCCGGGCGCCGTCGCTGTGCCGGGGCTGTGACTCGGACAAAACCGTCTCTCCTCCATACCAGCTTCTGGTGAAGTTTATTTTGAGCGCCATTTTCTTTCCTTTCTAAAACTGTTGGATGTTGACGAGCTATGCCCCAACCGTCTCCTTTAATCCACAGAGAACCGAGGAGAGGACGTTGCTAATCCCACCGCGTCGCAGTTATTGTTATTTAGCCGAAGCTAAGCGAAGCTAAGCTAAGCTAAGCTAACTCGAGCCTAGCTTTGATGCTAGCTAGGCGTTAAATGTCGAGGAAAAGCGCTTTGTGTGATTTCTGTCTCGAGTCCCGGAATACATGTTTGTACTGGCATTTATTTTAACCTAAAGCTCTACACCACGCCGAAGTTTATTTGTGAAAAACAGTCGTAATGGCGCCGCTGCTGGGCCGGAAGCCGTACCCGCTCGCTAAGCCGCCAGCCGAGCCGCCGGGCCCGGGAGAGCAGCTCTACATCATCCCGCACACCAAAGAGGCCTTCATCAACAAAGAGTATCCTTTCCTAGCTAGCTAGCTAATTAGCTTTATGGCTTTCCACCAAAACACAGTGCTATACTCTGCTGCACGGTATGTCAAATAACAGCGCGTTTGTTACGCTTTAAATAAGCTTCATGTTTATGATATAATAATTTGTCCGGGTTTGGAGCTGTGCAGCTGCTTTCCCGAGTTAGCTCTGTGTATTGATCCACACGAGGCATGAAAGAAAACAAGTCTAATAATTATTTACACGGTTTGGTGCTTGTAACGGTTGTACGAGACGTCTTGAGTGGTTTCACTTTTTGTTGTTTTGTCCCGAGTTAGCATAGGCTAGTTCTCTGTGATGGCTTTTCATTGAAGTTAGCTGGGCTTTGTTTGCTCTAATGTGATTAGTAATGTCATGAGCTGGTGCTGTTTTTAATGCCGGTGAAACAGATAGTCGAGACAGACTCGTATTTGGCTTTGATTTGGTTTAATCTGAAGCGTGCTGAACATGAACAAGCTAAGCGGAGATGGTTTGTGGTTTCAGATCCGTGCCATTGAGTGAAGCTCGTGGAATGATCTTCCGGTTAGCACACACGCTAACATGATGTAGCCAAAGTGGCTTGTAGGCTATAGATTTGCTCTTTTAGCGTTTTCCTGCGAACATACAGGTGTGGTTTGATTTTTTTTTATTTATTTGTTTTTTTATACCGACACCATTTGGGAGGAAAAGAACGTGCTGACTGATTGTTAGATGTTGAGGATATGTTTGTGAAGAGTGCATTGGAGGTTTGTGGGCTTTGTGCACAGGAAAGGGGGAAAGACACTCGGAGCTGGGTTTCATCTAATCCCCTCTCCATTTCTGCCACTTTGAGAGCTGCCCTAAGGTGTAGTGAACTAGTTTTGTATGGTAAACACTTTGAATTGCTGATGTTTAGTATAAACAGTCATGACTTGACAGGTGCACCTGTCAAACCACTTCTCACTGCTCTGTTTCTAAACTTACACACACACACACACACACACACACTGGTGTTACAGGGATCATCCAGAGGGTCCTTATTTTGCCTTTTAGTTTTAGTTACCTGCTGGATCTCCCAGCGTGCTTGGGATTCCCCCGTATTATCACCTGACATCATCTAAATGTGGTTCAGATGCCGAGTTGTCTCTGCGTGACCCGTGATCAGTCTTTACAGTGCGTTTGCTTTCATTTTTGATCTGTCCATTTCCCAAAGCTGCTAGCTGGTGTCTTCTCCTCATACAGCATTAACACTCTTTCTTCTAGACATGTAAAGTCAGCTGCCTCATCTCTTTGAGCTGCTGCTTGGATGGCTGAACTTCAGGTAGCGCCATACCTGATGATAGGACGCTTAAACCACGTCATCGAAACCAGTCATAAAATTCCCGCATCATATGCTTAAATATGTCTGTCTTAGAGCTGGGCCTGATGTTGCACCTTTTAATAATTGAGCTTCTC
The DNA here is from genome assembly GCF_027358585.1 of Pangasianodon hypophthalmus. Classification (NCBI taxonomy): domain Eukaryota; kingdom Metazoa; phylum Chordata; class Actinopteri; order Siluriformes; family Pangasiidae; genus Pangasianodon; species Pangasianodon hypophthalmus. The sequence goes on along the minus strand of NC_069715.1, from coordinate 7,469,996 downwards.
TGCTACACCCTGTTGTTAATTATGAACAAGGCCTCTCTCTCTCTCTCTCTCTCTCTCTCACACTCACTCGCACACACACACACACACACACACACACACACACACACACACACACAGAGCCCAGACTGTAGGGTTCCACATGAGCAAAACGTAACATCACCTAATCCCATGTGTAGGTGTTTTAGAAATTCAGTGTTCCTTGTCTTTTTGTCTCTGCTGGTTTTTTGTCTTTAACCATGCTGCTCAGAGAGTATGAGGCCCGAATGCAGAAATACAGTGAACGGATCTGGACATGCAAAAGCACTGGCAGCAGCCAGCTCACACACCTGGAGGCCTGGGAGGAAGAGCAGGAGGTCACTGAGCTGTGAGTAACAAAACCATGCCAGCATGAGTGACACTTTCCTCTGTAAATCAAGGGCATTTAGTCTGAGCTCTTTACCGTTGTAGCTACCTATCAGGTATTTTGGTTTCTTATTTATTTCACCACCTGACTGTTTGTGTTAAAGCTTGAGCATGTAAGCATAGTTTAAAAACTGAACAATAAAAGGACATCTCCTACCAGCTTCTCCTCTTACTCTGTACTCAATCAAGTGAATGTCACGTGAGCGTGCTCTCACAATTTTTTTTTTTTTTGGTTGCTCAACACATTTCCAATTTGATAACATAAGCATAATTTTCATGTAAGAGAAAAAAAATTTCTTCCTCACAGTGTATGATGGCTTCTCATACACACACTCATGGTGTTGCAAAAACACTGAAGACTAGAGCCTGTGACTGCTCGTGTGTCGCTACCAGTTCTAAGATTAGCGTGTAATTTTCCCCGTAGCGCCCTCTGCTGGTGTGAAAGTGTTATCACAGTTGCTCTATCTTTGTATTGATCTTAGTTTAGTCTCTGTAATACCTGCTTCACATTTTGTACTCAGAATAGTACATCAGGTTACATAGTGCGACAGTTCTTTGCATTGTGGTAGCATATTTGCTTTTGAAAGGTATGTTTGTGGTCTTGTGCTTTTTCAGGCTGCAAGAGGAATACCCTGTGTGGTTTGAGAAGCCAGTTTTGGAAATTGTACACCATAACACGGTGTCTCTGGACAAACTGGTGGATCTGGCCTGGGTGGAGATCCTCACTAAGTATGCTGTAGATGAGGAGTGTGACTTCCTGGTAGGAATTTTACTGAACATTATCCTGTGATTAGTGCATAACTTTCCCAGTTTGCTTATCTCATGGATTTATATCGTTCACTCCCAGGTTGGAAAGGATAAAAGTTTGCGAGTGAAGGTGGTGAAAATTCATCCTTTGGAAAAAGTGCAGGAGGACCAGGCTCAGAAAAAGATAGAGGGAGCATGTGACTCTCCCTCCAGTGACAAGGAGAATGCCAGCCAGGAAAACCAAAAGAAGGAGCAGCCCAAAGAAGAGGAGAACAACAGGAGAGAGAGTCTTTGTAAGTAACTGTAATTTTTTTTAATTTTAGCTGGTTTTTGTGGGACACAAAACAAATTTTTACTGTAAAGTGAGACTCGGTAATATTTGTCTGATGATGTATCTTTCTTTGCACTTTGTTTTTGTAGGTGATCGGGCACGTCGTTCCCCCAGAAAACTCCCCACCACTATGAAGGAGGAGAAGAAGAAATGGGTGATGCCTAAATTTCTGCCCCATAAATACGACGTGAAGCTCCTCGACGAGGACAAAGTTATCAGTGACGTCCCTGCTGACAGCCTCTTCAGAACGGAGAGACCTCCCAATAAGGAGATCATGCGCTACTTCATCAGACACTATGCTCTCAGGCTTGGCATGGGAGAGAGCGCCCCCTGGGTGGTGGAGGACGAACTGGTCAAAAAATTCAACCTACCCAGCAAATTCAGTGACTTTCTCTTAGATCCACATAAGGTAGTGTATACTGGGTTAGGGTTAATTCAGTTGCTTTTGTTTCACTGTACTCAGTAATTTTGGGTTGTAACTGGAGATGAAACTATTAATATTAATTAACTGTAATAACAATGATGTAATGTTTCTTTAATAATGAATGTATTTTATGTATTTAGTTCTTAGCAGAAAATCCCTCATCCAAGAGAAAGAGTCTGAGCTCACCAGAAGGAAAACCCAACAAGAAGCTGAAGATTCAGGGGTCAGAGTCAGGGATGGACACAAATGGTGTAAATGAAAAAGGAGAGAAGGAGAAAAAGCGGAAGAAAAAGCAAGACTCTCAAAACATGCCTCTGAGCCCAACACTCTGGGCAAACATGCAGGTGTGCTTTTTATGAATGGCTCTTTCCTTCCTGATGTCTAGAAGTAGTACACTAGCACACAAGCAGCATGTTTTATGGACAAAAAAAAAATTAAAATCACCATTTTATTGACAAATTATAGAGGAAAAGAAGAAAATAAAACGGTGGTAAAAAAACTGGTATTTTGCAATGGTATTGTAACAATGTTTTTTTTTTTTTTTTAAGGCTAAGCAGATACTTATTACACATACTTAAATACTTATGGAATTGATCAATGTTATAAAACCTGTGATATCTCAGGAATGAGTACTGTTTTCATAGTTGACATCACATTTGTGCCGAGGTGTCTTTCATATAAGCAAAGCATGGCTAATTAGTATCTGTTCCGGGTTCCTTGCACTGTCTAAAGAAAAATGCCAGTTTAGTTTGGTGACTCTAAATTGCCCTGAGGTATTTGTGTGTGTATGATGTCTGATAATGGATTTTCCAGAGCGTATCTTGCAGCCAGTGTTCCGTATCCACTGTAGCCCTGACCAGGATAAAATGGTTACTGAAGATGAACATAATTGTTCTTCCTCTGTGCATTTTTATTAATTTTACTGTGTATCTTCAGGTGAAGAACCTGAATGGCTCTCCACTCAAGGTTAAGAATTCAGGCACACCCAAGAAATCAGAGAACAAGAAACCTACTGACGCCAAGAAGAATCACAAGAGCAGTGGAACCAAAACACCCAACAGCCAGAAAGCCTCAAAAAAAGACGAAAAGACCTCTAAGAAGCCCAGAATGAAGCAGATGACCCTGCTAGATCTAGCGAAGAGTCCTACTGCTGCAGGCAGTCCTAAAAAGAGAGCACGGAGTACTGGGCCTGGCACTCCAAAGCTGGGTAAACCTCTGCCTCCCATGGCTCTGCATCTGCTGCGCTTTTATAAGGAAAACAAGGGCAAAGAGGATAAGAAGAGCACACTGTCGTCGTTGGTGAGCAGGGCAGCAAAGACCTTGTCGGCAGAGGACCGTGGGCGCCTCCCCGACGAACTGAAGGAAATGGTACAGAAGCGCTGGGAGCGGCTGGAGGAGAAGCGGCGCTGGGCCCTTATGAGTGAGGAAGAGCGACAGGAAGCGATGCGCAAGAAGCGGGAAGAGTTGAAAGAGAAACTACGCGAGAAAGCAAAGGAGCGACGTGAGAAGGAATTGCAGCTGAGGCGTGAGCAGCAGCGACGCTTTGAGGACCAGGAGCTCACAGGCAAAAGCCTCCCCACGTTCCGGCTGGTGGACATGCCCGAGGGCCTGCCCAATGCTCTGTTTGGTGACATAGCCATGGTTGCAGACTTCCTCAGCTGCTACTCTGATCTGCTGTTGCCTGACAAGCAGTACCCAATCACAGCACAGTCACTCATGGAGGCACTGGCAGGCGACAAGGCAGGCTTTCTCTACCTGAATCGTGTACTGGTGGTGCTGCTACAGACATTGCTGCAGGATGAGCTGGCTGAGGCGTACAGTGAGCTGGACATGTCTCTCTCTGAAATCCCACTGACAATGCACTCTGCATCAGAGCTAGCACGCCTGTGTCTGCGCCCAACTGATGTGCAGGGTGGCGAGAGCGCGCGTGATTCTGACGACTGGCACGGTGGAGGCTGCTACGATGACGTCTTGAGCGCTGAGCTCCTGGAACGGCTCGAGACAACCGAGGTGTTCGAGCTCGCACCAGCTGAGAAGGTGAGTCTGCTGGTGGCTCTGTGCCATCGCATTCTTATGACCTACTCTGTGGAGGACCACGTGGAATCAGCACATCAGCGCTCTTCTGAGCTCTGGAAGGAACGCATTGCCACGCTCAAGGAGGCCAACGTGCGGCGTAAAGCCGAGAAGCAAAAGCGCAAGGAGCAGTTAGAGTCCAAGACCCAGGACGTTGCTGGTAAAAAAGAGAAGAAGAAGGAGACGAATGGCAAGGAGGACGTGTCCAAAGTCAAGGCAGAGCCAGAAGACATGATCAGCACAGTGAAGAGCCGCAGACTGATGGCCATACAGGCCAAAAAGGAGAAGGAGGAGCTTGAACGCCAGAATAAAGGTGAGCACAAGACAAGAATATTCGCTAGTAGATAGAGGGAGGACGGAGGAAAGATTAATAACAGGGGCAACAATTAGTGTGTTTATATGTGCCATATCTAACAGTTGAACATAAGAGCTTAGGTTTGCACAATTGGATTATTCGTAAACACGTGGTCTACATGAATCTGTCAGTAATCTGATTACATTTAAGAAAGAATTCTTTGAATTAGGATTCAGGGTGCATGTAAACACATTCATTAACATACTCAAAGTGCAAGGGTGAAAGTCTCAGCATATTCACTGGTGTAACAGCATTAATTATGTTGTGGAAGGGGCAGAAGGTGCATGCATACAACCTTGAGAAAATTATATAGTTGTATACTCGTAGCCACTGTATTCACTGTGCTGTTCTTCTGTATGGATGTAGAGCGCATGGAGAAAGAAGCCGAGGAGGAGCGGATCAGGAAACAGAGGGCTGCAGTAGAGCGTGCGTTCCACGAGGGCCTCACTAAGGCCAAGCTGGTGATGAGGAGAGCGCCACTCGGCACTGACCGCAACCACAACCGGTACACCCACGCTCCTCATCTAAAAACATACCACCAAAAGTGTCCCTGTATTTAAAGACATGCAGCTCATGGCTTAAGGCTTCAGGAGAAATACTGAAGTTGACAATAATCGTTTGTATTGTGTCGCAAATATGAAAACTTACAAATTTCCTTCTTTGTTGCATGATTTTATTGGTGGCTTTATTTGCAGGTAAATGGAAATTTTTGGTTATGGTGGGTCTGAATTTGGAATTACAGCCAATAGTTACAACAGATATCTTGCTCATTTTCCACTCATGCGCACATATTCATGCTCTAATGCTGAAAATGTGTCGGCATTGTGAAAGGTTTTGTATCAGAGGATAACAATTACAGCAACATATGTTCATCTGAGTTATAGTTAGTATAAAGCACACATTTTTCAATACCACCAATCCAATTAGTTATTTATGAATGCAAAAATCTAAAATTATTAGCCTGGAAATTCCCTATTTTTAATTCTTTTCCTTCCCTATACTTGTGTTGTAGTAGGGAATCTCCTGCCCCATCACTAGTGAAATGGCTGGTTTCTGCTTTGGATAATGGATGTGACAAGGCTATGGTGTCATTGGTGTTTTGTGTGTATAGGTATTGGCTGTTCTCTGACGTCGTTCCTGGGCTTTACATAGAAAAAGGCTGGGTGCACGAGAGCATCGACTACAGCTTCACTCTTCCACCTGAGCATACACAGGGAGAAGAGGAAGAGGAGGATGAGGAGACAGAAGGTGAGGATGCTATGTCCTAAGAAGTTATTCTGTATGTACCTATAAAGAAATTTTGCAAGATTATGTTACAGCTGATTACGTGCTGCCTACTTACCATGTAGAAATAAGTCAAATACAGCTTTTGTAATGGTTCATATTATAGTGTAATATTCATCAGAGTCATCAGGCTTCAGTGATTAGTTGGTGGATTTTCCCACCAGGCAAAACGGGAGGATTAACGTTTTTAAGCCTTTTAGAGTTTAAAGCATTAAAACCTAGCTTAGCAAGTTTGCAACAAGACAGTCAACATTTACTTTCATGGGGACAGTTGACCATACAAAGGTATTTTGTTTAACTTTGCTGTTTGTTTATTTATTTATGCTGAGTGAAATAACTTGCCCTGTTGTTCCAGCAGGCATGTTTGAGTGAAATCTCAGGTTCGTGTTAGTGATACTGTCTTTGTGCGTTACGCAAGCTTTTTATGACTCCTAATAAAGCTTGCTAAATTAATTTTAAATCAATCCAGCACCTTGATCTTTCATCTTCTTTTCTCTAGATGTGGAGAAAGAAGATGAGGCAAGTATAGCCAGTGCTACTAATGAGAATGGCCAGCAGGGGGGTCCAGCTCCGGAGACCTGCATAGAGACTAGTGTGCCCAAGCTGGGTCAAAACCTCTGGTAAGTGAATCTTAAAATACAGAGTTAAATGAAAGGGGGTTTGCATTTCTACTTGTATTTTATTTCATCTGTGGCAGCATTTACAGATACTGAAGTGTTATTCAGCTCAGTCTTAGGCAGACCAAAGCCAATATGATATGCTGCACAAACTAGTTAGCAATTGTTTTTCCATATTTCCAACACGACGCGTTTAGGACATCTTGCATGAACTAAGGACATAGACACCTTCTATGCATCAGGGTTTATAGAATGTCTTCTCTTCGCTCAGGTTTGTGTGCGACACTCAGAAAGATCTGGATGAGCTTATAGAAAGCCTCCACTCACAAGGTGTGCGTGAGAGCGAACTGAAACTGCAACTGGAAGTCAAGTAAGTGTGTGCACTGAGCTAAAACTTTAAATGTTGCGCAAATATATTGTCCTTTCCAATTGGATATATTTTTTAAATAATAATAAACCTATTTTTATTTATTTATTTATTTATTTATTTATTTTAAATTAAGGTACCAGGATATCGTACACTCCGTCCACCTGAGCCGGAAGGCCAACACTGGCCTGCGCACCTGTGATGGCTATCAGGAGCTCCTCAAATACCTGCGCAGTGACATCATCGAGGTATCTTCGCGTCTGGAGAAGGGTGGACTCGGCTTAATGGAAGACACAGTCGGGTTTGAGGAGCAGGTGAGGGACTTGGGGAGAGGGTGACTGGTGCTTGCGTTTTGAGGTTTGCGTTTTGAGTCAATAGGTTTGAGGTTTGGTGTCTCCTGGGGCAGTCTGGGGTCCCAGTCTCATCCTGAATGCTGTTATTGTTAGGAAGGCATCAACATTAATAAGGGTCCTAATATGTATTTTGACTGGTCTTAGTCATATTTATAATGTTAAAGAATAATTACTGCATTTATTTTAAGTATCACAGAACTGTGATTGGTTCCTGATTGTTTTTTTTTTTTTTTTTTTCTTTTCTTCCCTTTTAGGTGCGACACCTGGAAAATCTGAAGGATTTTGGTGAGTGTGTGATCACGTTACAGGAGATCGTGGTTAAGAAGTTTCTGCAGGGCTTCATGGCTCCCAAACAGAAGAAAAAGAAGAAGCAGACAGGGGAAGAGAGTGGAAAGACTGAGGAAGTGGATGAGGAGAAGAAACTGGCTGAGGAGGCTAGGGTGAGTGTGTGTGTGTGATTGTGTTCACCTTTTGAGAACAGGTTTTTCTGTGTTTATACCATTACAGTGGTTGATCCACATCCTGTCAAAAATGGATTTTTGGCTTTTGTTTTCTGCCTGCAGGTGGCAACTGCTGTAGAGAAGTGGAAGTCTGCCATACGTGAGGCTCAGACCTTCTCACGCATGCATGTGCTCCTCGGAATGCTCGACGCATGCATCAAGTGGGACATGTCAGCGGAGAACGCTCGCTGCAAAGTGTGCCGCAAAAAAGGTAAAACACAGCAGGTTTAAGCCGTATCAAATAGGGTTGGGGTTCCTAAATCAGAACACTTGAAGGAACAGAGCACACTTGACCTTTAGCCAAAAAACCCCCCAAAAATTAATCCCCATGCAGGCATCAATTCTGATAGAATATAGAAAGTAGGGGTAGTAGGTTGACATTAAAGTGGGACAGTGAACAAACAGCATGTGTTTATTCTGTCTTATTGCGGTAAGGAGCACTGTATTGTAACATTTATAAAGTCTTGCTGGTTATGATGTATAAATCAAGTTCACAATGTATAGAAAGTGTGAGCGTTCAAAGGGCAGTATGATTTAATAAACTCATCACCTGTTCTATTGATGTAGAATTATTATTATTTTTAAACATATAAGAAATGGAACAAATCTAAAGTACAAGATAATTTGACCAACTTTCAGTGAAGCAAGCTTCAACATAAATTTGTTGAAGTAGCTGATGCACACCTACAAAATATGCTAAATTTTGATGCTTCCACTTTTATTTTCCCAGTAGGAGAGGACGATAAGTTAATCCTGTGTGATGAGTGCAACAAAGCCTTCCACCTCTTCTGCCTGAGGCCAGCGCTTTATCGCATACCTGAAGGGGAGTGGTTATGCCCGGCCTGCCAACCAACCATCGCCCGCCGCTGCTCGCGTGGAAGGTGAGAGTGAACATGTCTGAGAATGTACACACCCTATACACAGTCTCTGTCCTGTAATCTCCCTTGTCCTTGAGTGAGTGCACATGTCAGGAATCTTTTATATACAAGAGCTCACCTCAATCCTCCTCTCTCATCTGTGTGTGTGACTGACAGAAACTATAACGAAGACACAGAGGAAGAACAGGATGAAGAAGACGAAGAGGAGGATGAATCAGAAGAGGATGACTCTGAAGATGAGGAGCAGAGGGATACAGGGCACAGCTGTGAGTCTCTTTACATGGATATCTCCTTCTTTCTCCATTACACACCAGGTTTCCAGAAACCATTCACTGGTGCACATTTGACTAACTTGCAATTTCGTTATTCTTTTTGATTTAAAAGTGAGGCCGAGGAAGAAGATGAAATCGTTCTTGAGGTCCAAAGTCCAGAGCAAGTCATCGTCCAAGAAGCATTCGCCATCAAGTGCCAAAACTGCATCTAAATCTAAAGGTGCTGCCAAATCGCGGCCAACCAACCCCGCAGACATTGATGAATTGGTGAGGAAGTTGCTTTTATGTTAAACAAACGTACACGCGTGTGTGCACGCGCGACAACAGCATCTGAATGAGAATAGACAAAAGGTTTTGCTGAAATACAGTTTATCCCTGCTTGGGTTATGCCGCACAAACCGGTTTGACATTTCTAGGCATCTCATAGTGTCTGTGGTTAATTTTGGATGTGTTTGCTATGTTGTTGGCCCATGTTTAAAATGTGGTTTGTTTTCTGCAGGTGCGTCAGAGCTCCAGAACAGGAGGAAACAAGCAAGCACAGGAGCTTGAGAAGTGTGAAGAGATCCTCCAAAAATTGATTAAATTCCGGTACAGCTGGCCCTTCAGGTACACACTCTCTCTCTCTAGGTGATGTTATAGCTGTCAAATTATTCTAATTCAGTAATAGAGTTACATTTACACTTCCAAAGTTTATGAATTGTTGAATGTTCCTGATTTATTTTCTTTTTCATACAGCAATATGCCTTTAAAAAAAAATTGGCTACCTGCAAGCTATTAAATATCTGCAATTGTAAACTTTTTTTCTTTGTCTGTATTAACTTCCTCCAAGAAGTTACATAGGGCATAAATGTTTTAGAATCTGTGCAGTACACTTTGTACCAGGCATTTAAAAATGTGAAATTTGAGGCATGTCACAGGCCCCGTTCACTCCTGGCATTCACATACAACCTGGGTGATCGGATCACAAGTGTACAGCACTAAGTACAGGTGGGAATAGGGTCAAATATGTCTTGAAGACTCAATCTGATCACTTAAACCACATTCGGTGGTCTGGGACGCATATGGCCTCATAAGACTTGTAGTTTGAATGTGAATGAGTCTTGACGTGTCCCAGACCGCATGAAGGAGCACCTAATTGACTGCATTATTGTCAGAAAATATGCGATCATTGCATGGCTGTGTGGAAATTACCCTGAACAGTAGAGCTTTCTAGCTACAGGATAAAGGCGAAGTTATTATAGCAAAGGCTTCTCATAGCTTCATCATCTCATCTCTCATTCGTTTATAAGTTTTGTTATCAGAACATGTGATTAAAACATTTGAGATGGTCCATAGATGTACATAACATAGGATTTGTGGGACATTTCTGCCAGAAAATGAATGTAGCAGGAGACTGATGTAATAAATGTTCATGACAGCCTTTCTCCAGCAGAAAAGATAGATGAAATCCAATCACAAGTGGTCACTGGAGATGCATTCATAATACCAGCTGTGAACGGCTACATGTCTTGGCTGTCCGCTTATGATCTGATCTGATCTTCTAGGAAGCATGCTAATGCCAAGTGTGAATGGGGCCTCAAATTGCATGCAATTATTCAGTCTAGCATCAAACAACTAAGGATCATTTGCAACATATGATCGTAGACATTTGTTTTAAATATGTGAACTTTTGAATAGTGAAATTAACTAACAGCCCAAATAACCTTCACACACACCATGGACATGCACTCGTTGCATTTCCCTAACTTGGTTCTACTTACCCATTCAGAGAGCCTGTGTCAGCGGAGGAAGCCGAAGACTACCAGGACATCATCAGCACTCCCATGGACTTCAGCACTATGCAGAACAAGTTCAAGTCGTCGCAGTATCGCAGCCCGCAAGACTTCATCGAGGACATGAAGCTGGTGTTCAGTAACGCTGAGGAATACAACCAGCTGGGCAGCAGCGTGCTGCAGTGCATGAGCCGCACCGAGCAAACGTTCACTGAGCTGCTTCACAAGATCCTACCCGGGGTCACCTACCTGCGTCGAAAAGCACGAAAACGAAACGCTCCCCAACAGGACGATGACGAGGACGACGAGGAAGACGAGAAGAGAGGGAGGAAGATACAGAACGGCAAACAGGAAAGTTCAGCCTCTAAAGGTCGGGAAGAGAGCAGCAGCCGGTCCACAAGACACAGCGGCAGACAGCGCAGGCAGGAGGAGAGTGAAAGCGAAGATGAGGATGAAGAGGACAGAGTCACAAGGAGGAGCAAACGGACAGCAGCCTTGTCGAGCCGCAAGGACTACCGGGAACAGGACAGCGACAGTGAGAGAGAGAACAGGAGAACTGGCTTGAGGAAGTCAGGGAGGAGGGCAGGTGATGAAGCGGAGGCAAGCAGCGATGACGAATCAATCGGTCAGCGACATTCCAAGAGGCAAAAACGCTCACTATAAAGTCCAGGGTGCTTTTTGTGTTTTTCTTGTTTGTTGTTAAAATGGATTCTTATCCTTCCTTAATCTTCTACCTCCCTCAATTCCAAAAGGCAAAGTGGGCCCACTCTCACAGAAACCTCTCAAACTGCCCCATGTAGATTTTTTTTTGTTTTCTTTTCCTGGTTTATTAGACTTGACGCTTTATGTTCATATTGATAAATACGAAAGAAACTGATTTATATTTGTAAGTTGTTTATTACTGTTGACTTCTTTTTCTCAACCAGGAAATTTATGATCTCTGATGAGATGATCTCTGTGAGCTCTTAAAAGGCAATTTTCATTTAAATATTGGCCTTAAGCCACTTGCTTCATATATATAAATATATATATATATTATTAAAAAAAAAAGGATTTGTCATTGGGGTAACTTGACGTCTGTCCATGTCTCATTTTGATGATGTCAGGCAGGGCTGCTGATTAGAGAGATGCAGAAGTACCAGGCAGGTCGCCTGTGACTGAATATTATAGTGTCCTAGATGTTTTTTTAAGAAAATAAATAAAATAATGCACTAGAATTGGAACTCCAGCTGTGCTTGTGGTGTACCGATACTACGCACTATTTTCTTGAGGACAACCAGCACCAAAAGAATTATTTGGAATTCATTGTTTTTTTTGTTCCATTTTTCAGAGTACAAGTACATATGAATAAAGCATTTTCTGGATCTGAAATCATGTCTGCTGGGTTCAACTTTATTTCTGTAAATTTGAGTTTATAAACTTTATAATGTAAAACCACTACTAGTAGTTGGGCAAATACAAATCTAAAAGCCTCGCAGTTCAAGTCAAGTACTGACCTATAATTAAGCCCTTATCATCTTAGTGTTGGTGCACCTTGTGCTCTCTGGATTTCCTAAAAGATTTGTAGGGTTCTTTTCTTGTCTACACTAGCAGAAGAACTATAGTTTGTCAAAATGTTTTTCTTTTATTTGTTATCAACACCACCACTGTCTGTTCTTTCCATCATTTTCAAAGATTAGTGAGAAATCTGTACCAAGTGATTTGAGAGGGTCAGTGTTGTGCTGAACTTATTCATGTGTTTATTAGGCTTGATATTTTATTTTTATCATGAAAGTTGCTCTTTATTCACTTTACCTGGTTAAAGCTTGGATGAGGTTCATGCCCTGGGATCTTCTGATGCTGGGATCACTGATCCTCATTTACTGCCATGTGTTCCCAGCTTTGCTTCTGAAGATCTGCCTTCTAGGAGAGATGCTGATAACATAGCTAACTCGGCTCTGAATCAGAACATTCTCAAGAGCTCAGGGATTACAAACAGAAATAGCCTCGAAGTAGTAAAAACAGCAATGGTCGATGGTCCTTTAATGGTGCTGTTATCCCAGGCGACCTGCAGGCGGCACTCTAATACAGCATTTATCTGCTTAGCTTACGTGCATCACTAAGATGCCCTTTATGACCTGCTTGTGAATAAAATCTTTATGTATTCCCCTCTGTTGTAATGGGCAGGAAAAGACCAATGTATATTACTTCAGCTGCCTCCTTTGGAAGTAATATCTCTACAGCTTGTATCCATCAGCCTTTTTTTGATTTTTTTTTTAATGGGTATGTAAATTCCGAGCTTTGCTTTGTAAATTACCAGTTTATCAGTTTCCTGACCTGGATCATTTTCCACTGATCCCAGGAAACAGTTTCCTCCATTTATCAAATTAGTAATTGTTTAAATTTGTGCTTATTTTGCCAAAAGATTGGGTGAACTAAGTTGCAAGTGATTTTGTACAGACCAACTGTCTTTTTAGGTTGTGATGCTTAGAATAAACAAACAAGATCATGTGGAATAAACAACACAATTACCTGTTCACACCCATTCTCTTTAAACCTGGATTAGGCCGAGTGTGTTCCTGGAATCATGTAGATAAATTAAATGTCCTAGTGCAAGAGTGCTGATGTTGCATTCATCAGTGTGTGATATGCAAAAGCTGCTCGTATATCAGCACTCTATCAGGTTTTTTACATTTTTTTAAATATATAAATATATGATCCCAGGCCTGGATTTTTATTTTTTTTTGGTCCAGTGATTACGATTAGTCTGAAAAAGGAGGAGGCTGAACTTTATGATTGCAGACCCAGAATGATGCTTAAGAGCTAGCCTGTTTTGTCATAGTTAACATTTCCCCCGTCTTGTGATTAGCACTTGGGTTCTGCATATGTTAATGCTGTTTATGTTCTTGGTATATTTTAGAAAGAATAATTTGGAGCTTATAACTCATAGGAAGGTTGACATCTGTATCTGGTGTGAATTTAAAACCTGCAGAAAGTGGAATTCTGCAGAAATGTACTGGCTTCTTTTTCCACCTCTTTAGTGTGAAGGGCTTTGTGGGCACATTTTATTTATATATATATATATATATATATATATATATATATATATATATATATATATATAAATTTACAGTCTACTTGATAAATTGATGGTGATCTCCCAAGTAAGTTTGTAAGGTTTTCGTTTTGTAAAAGTTCCCCCAGTCGATTTGAGTCATCACTGCCAGTTGTAAAACCTTGTAATATAATAAGAGGGAGGGAGGGCAGTTAGGGACAGCTTAATGAACCAACCTGAGGTTGAATTTTGTGGAGGGATTTTTTTTCTTTCATTTTTTAATAAAACCTTGAACAATGTTCAAAATTTGTCTTTGTCTTTCTTCACCCTCCAGTTGCCTGCACTTAAGCTATAAAAGAGTGATTAGTTAAGCGTGCTGTGCAAATTGGGTAGGAGCCAATGTAAGAGTGTATGTTGGCAGTAAGTTTGGGTCATGGTAAAGGTGTGAAAGCACCACAGTCACAACAAGCAGGAGAGGTTTTTCCTTTCTCTCTATGAAAGAAGCTTATTTTTGTCTTAACCATTTCTTTTCCCCTGTGTCTTGTGTATCTGCAAGTGTTTCCCCCCTTACCCAAATTGTGGATTGAGAGAGAGGGGGGTGCTCCTTTCATTCTTTTAATTACAGGCACTGGTGTTTTGCTTGGAGCTCTCAGGTGGCACCAGGTAATTATACTTGTACCTCATGCCTTTTGCTCCAGTCGGTCTGGCCCCCACAACTTTCCACTGAGGAGAGGGGACCCTGAAAGGTGAGACATGTGGAACAAGAGGACCTTCTGTGGAAGGCCAGATGATGGAAGAAGGACAGCTTTGGAAAGCTGGAACTTTGGGGAATGAGAAGACGTTCAGCGATGGGGGGCGTTAACAGACCCTGTGTGTTTGAGGTGGATAGATGGAAGGAAAAAAGGGAGAAAATAGACAAATCAGGTTCAGAAGCACTGAAGAGGAAAAGTTTTTAAGTTTTCTTTTTATTATTACTTTAACTATTGATTGCTGTTGTGAACATCCACTGCTTTGTTTTAAAGTGGGCAAGATTTCATTTCACACATTAATCCAGTTCAGCAGACAGATGGAAAGTTAAGGATGGAAATTCTGTCATAAATGCATTGCTGATGTATAGGTATGGTTTATATAATGTTAGTAACTATTCCTTAAAAATGTTATCATAGATATGGTTTCTCATTTACACCTATTCTATCTAGATCTGCATTTGTTGTGTCACATTTCCTGAAAATAAGGGTGTAGGAAAGAAAAGAACATTGTGGAAATATATCATTCTAATGTAGAATCAATGGTAGTGTATTGTTTAAGTCTGTAAAATTTGTAGTTTTTGTTCTTAAACCATGATAAAATCACTAACCCATGCTTTCTTGTGGCTTATTGCTTTAATAATAGCAGTTGGTTCCTCCTTCTGTCTTTGAGCTCTGAAACTCATTATACAGTGCCATCATGAAAATTAGCAAAACTTCAAATATATAAAAAGTAAATATAAAAAGTATAATTAATGCTTTACATTAAGGGTCCATCAAGTGAAATCATTTAACACAAACTTAAGTCCATAGTGACCAGTATCAACCAACACCCTAATTAACACCATGTTTTACAGTTAATTGGCAAAAATCAGAACTGAGAATGAATAGCAAGTACCGATATTTACACCAGGAGACCAGAGTTGAGTAACTTGTAAGCATTTAGGAATATGCTGTAATGAAATTTTGCTAAATTATGTGTTTGTGTGTATTTTCAGTGATGGACTGAATAAACAGTCAGGTGTGTTAACATTTAAACAAATATCAATTAATATGTGAATTATTGCATTACACTACTTTGCTTACATGAATTATGGTTTATTAATGCTAGTGTTTATTGTTTAGTAATATTAATGAATTCAGTGAATTATCTTGGTTAAGGGAATAATAACATATTATTGAATATTAACAATAACATATTGAATAATAACAATAACATCCTGTGTGTTTGGGTAGTTTGGGTAAATGAATGAAAGTTTGTGATAATAGACAGTAACTCTATCCACACACACACACACACACACACACACCTCATTAAGCCATTAAAAATAAGGGCAGAAGCAGCTGTCCAGCAGGAGTTCCTGGAAAAGGGAGGATATCTTACAGAGGTGTAAGCCTGTGTAACTGAGACCTTTTGCTGTGTGTGTTTGTGTGTGGGTGTGTGTGGGTGTGTGTGAGAGTAAACTGTAAGTCAGTTTGGAATGTTTATGTGCTCATAAATATATTGGTTTGCATATGGTAATGCATTGTTTCTGTGTATAATTACTCCATTGCATGCACATAAATACCACGAGCATGCAGGCTCATGTGTTGTGAGTGTATTTGCATGAGCATGAATAGGTATGTGTTGAGTAATGCTGGGTGCGTGTGTGTATTTCTATGCGTGCACTTGCTCTAATAGGGAACAGTAAGAAGTCAGCCGGCTCATAAAGGACTCTTTGAATGGCAGGCAGTGTGTGTGGAGGGCGCTGTAATCCATTACAGATGTGGAGGTAATTATATCCAGTCAGGTCTGATGGCGACAGAAGCCACGGCCTGGGCACTGACGTCTAAGGGCTTGTCAATAGCCTCTGTACTTACCACAGATGCACCTCTTTATTTCTCTTTCATTTATATTTTCATAATCTTTTTCCAGTTTTTTTCCAGCTCACTGGTGCATTTTAACATTGAACACATGTATATTAAGGCTCAGCCATCCAGGTCATATTGAATGTCTTGTAGGACATATTTTGAACATCTGGACTTATCTTTTAATCTTGAAGATGTTCCAGTAGACCTGATGAAGCTCTGTGACTGTGTCTATTCAAGATTATAACACAGATCCAGTTGCCTTGACCTACTACTAATCGTATCTATTCCAGGAACAAATCTATCATTGCATCTTAACATACCACACAGTGCCACTCACCAGCCTTGTAATTCAAAAATGACAGGAAAAATGAACTCTATCTCTTGCACTAATATGGCACACTTCCTCTTAGTGGAATTATAGCAGCTTTTCCCAGTCCCTTATAGCCCTGTGGTAGACCGATTGGGCTGTGGTTCTCCGTCTGAACTGGGCGATTGAGAACTGACACGACACAGTGTGTGTGTACCCAATCTGCACCATTCCAACCACACGGTTCTCTTACACAGAGCATCTCCTTTCACAAGACATGGAAAAGCTCTGACTTCAAATTCCACAGGACGAGGGCTAAATAGCGTGAAAGGTGGTGATGTATGGGCCCCTGAATTGCAACTCTGTTTAAAGAAAGTCCCTTCAGTAACTGAATGTTTATTTAACCTTGCAAATTATAAAAAGAAAAAAAATCCAAATAGGAATGGTATGCTTAAAAAAGGCCTATAAGTTTAATCTAGTGTGATAGTATAAATATTGAAAGTTGTGTGATGGTAATGGTCTATATAATGAATTAGATTACTGTAGAGCCCAATTAACACTGAGGTTTGGGATATGTTTATGCAGGAGGGGATTCTTGATTGATTTATCCGCAGATGGACGTGGTGAGAGAAAGAGAGCAAAGAGACAAAGGCTTTCTGTGTTGAACTCGGAGGTGTTCCACGCGACTGAGGAAGGCAAAGCAAACAGAACCGGAGGAGCGGAGAAGAGGAGGAGCCCAGGAGAGATTTCGCACCCTCAGCAACTCTATTGTGACCTGAACCACAACAGGTACACACATACACATAAACTCTTCCCATAATCTACTCCAAAACTCAGTCGTCACTCACTGGAGAATGAATACAAAGCAGGCCTTCACTGGCTTTACTTTCAATTTTAATTAAAGGACAGCACCTAAAACTGAATTGGTTCTGATGACCTCTAGTACTCTCAAACCCATCCATCTGAAAACAGACATTTACACACTCTCTCACTTTCACTCACATACACACAAAACTCTGTGGATGTGCGATCAGTGGGCGCTGGTGTGAGAATGAATATCCAAGCATGGTTTCGGCTTCTGTAAGTGAATACGACCTCTTGTCCAATCTGATGGATTAACAGCAATCCAGGCAAAACACACAGATAGAGTTTCATCTCTCTCTCTCCCTCCCTCCCTCTCTCTCTCTCTCTCTCAACAACATGCCTCTCTTTTGATTTGTTGTCTGATATATACTTACTTCCTTTCTCTTTTATTTTATTCTTGTATGTAAACAGGCTGTCTCACACACACACACACACACACGCACCACTAGTCCAAGGTTTGCCTTATGACACTTTCAGAATCCATCTCTTGTCCTGCTGAGGGCTTCATCTAAGAGCCTTCCCAGCATAGCATACTACACTTCATTCCCCTTATGCACACACAATTTCAGATTATTTGGCTATTTAGGTGTCAATCTTCAAACTCTGTCATTATTTATGATATCTCGCTCTTTCAGTTACTCAATTACCCATGAACTCTTCACACATTTATGTAATTACCCGAAGTATATTTATTTCTCTGTCTTTCTTGCTGGCTTTTGTTCATTGCTCTCATTCATTCATTCGTCTTCAGTTTTATCCTGGTCAGGGTTGTGGTAGATCTGGAGCCAATCCCAGGAACCCTGGAAGCAGCACAGAAACATATTAGATAGGATGCACTCATTTATGCAATCTACTGAAAGACCAAGCCTAGGTCCCTTGAGGACTAGTGGTTAGGCCTCGGCACTCTCACTGTTGCGGCCCGAGTTCGACCCCTGGCCAGGGAGCCAACCCCATATTAATACCCACGGTTTTGGAATGGGAGGTTCAACAAGCAAATACGAGTATGATGGTCAGGTGTCCACATACATTTGGCCATATAATGTAAACTTAACTTGGGAAGACGTGTTATATAGTGGACATTAGATTTTCCTGCTTGTGTTAGTCTGTTTATTGTGAAATCTGACTTAATCTGTGTTCTGGCTATCATTAATGGCCCCCTAATGCTGACGAGACCCCCTGTGTCTTTACGAGTGCCTGTGTTCGGCCGTAAACAGAGCCAGATGTGTGAAACAAAGCAAACATAGCTCATAAAAGACTCCACGAAAGGTGTAATTAGTGTGTAACGGCGAGTCATGTCCGGCTAAACGCCGTGAATCGCGACAGGAGAGGACTCCGCTCTCATGCAGGGCCGCTCTGGGAATCAGGAAAATGGCGGGAAAAAAGTGTGCATGCTGCACCACTTAGCAGCATATAAAACACTGCTGGAAAAAAAAACATCCTGGGGAGAGCTGGTGTTACAATGCATGCAAAGCATGTTTGCTTCCCTCACATAACTGCCTCCAACTTTATGTTCCAGCTCATCATAATGCCTGTAGTAGTTACATTTATGGGTTTAATATTAGAGACCAGCCCTCACAGAAGTGAAATTAAGAGTTAAAGAAACATTAGCACTAGCTTGATTTTTAAATAAGCTAGGACGTCGGAGGACATAACCTATTGGCACCAAACAAAAGCAGCAGTGTGTTCCTGTGTCTTTTCCCAGCTGGTTTTCTTTAGAGCTGAACTATGTGCTGTACAATAATCAGTCTGTGTCAACACCCCTGACAGGGGAAAAAAAGCCTTAATTCACGTCAGAGGAAAACGGTTGGGCAAATAATTTCACTCTTAAGCTGCAGTGTTGTGGAGTTGAAATGTTAACAGGAAAAGTGGTATGTTAATTGCAACACTCCTCAACTGTATGGTATAGAATGTAGAGCATTATGTTTTTAAAGGTAGATATAAAGCAGGCATGGAGAACATGATGGTAATGGGTATGATATTTGAAGACGTGCAAGGTGAAGGATTATGTGAGCTGTTGAGCGGTAGAAACTGAATTGCTCATTTATTTCCTTTGGAAAAAAAAAGTAGTCTGAAAGTGAATCAAATCCAAGTAGAAAGACAGAAGATCCCTGCATGAAGGATGTTCCATAAAAGATTTCCCTAAGCACTACAGGATGTCCTTGTTTTCCTTGAGAGGTAAATCTGGAAAGGAAACCCCTGAAACTCAATATTCTTCACTTTCATAACTAGGAAGAAATACACACTGGACAGGATGGCATGCACACACACATTTAAAACCTGGGGGCAACTTAGCATAGCCAATCCACCTACTGATGTTTTGGGAGGTGGGAGGAACCTGGAGAACCCTGAGGAAACCAATGCGAACACAGGGAGTACATTCACAGAAAATTCAGACAGTAACCTGTGGTCAGACTCGAACTGGGGACCCTGGAACAAACAAACAAACACACACACACACACACACACACACAAAAAAAAAAAAAAAAAAAAAAAAAAAGCTTTTAATCTTCCAAATGCTGGCCAGTTTGGGGTCAAAAGGGGAGAGAGAGAATACCAAGAGGAAATCTGAGGGTTAACTTCATTATCGAGTTCTCTTAAAGCATTATCTACGCCTCTACACAGCCCTTACAATACAACAGAGAGAGAGAGAGAGAGAGAAGAGAGAAGAGTGGGAGGGCGTGAAAGGGAAAGAATGAAGAAAGAACAAAAAGGGCATAAAAGTCTTACCTTTCTCAAGATCTATACAAAGACCATGCTTGTGAATAAAACCCAGTATGGAGATAATCTGCAGCCATTATGCTTCTCTGCTATTCACTTTGTACATGTGCTAAATCACACTGCAGTTCTTTGAACTACATTTTCTCAGAGTGTAAATTATACAAGGACTTTTGCTGGGTACAGCTAACTAGCTATACAGTTGTGAAATTCTACTCAGCTAGCTTTTAGTAAACATTAAAGAAAGAGCCTTTTGTAGTAATGTCAGTAACAAGATGTCATGGGGCACAAAAATAGCTTAGCTATAAATAAGAGCTCAATAGACCATGCTAGGGTTAGCTAAGAGCTAGCTAACAAATCGATGGCTCTTAGCAAGAGAAGTGAACTAGCTAATGTTATTAAATAGCTAGTCCCATCTACTCAAGCTGTTGCACATGTAAGCTAAATGTGGTAAATTAAAACATAAGGCAGTTAACACAGTCCTGTTTAAAATACAAGATTACGCTAGCTAGCTAACTCCGAAAAAGTCACATGCTAAAGAAAATGAAAGTATTGGTACAAGATGTTGTAGGCCAAATATAATTTAGCATTTTTATTATTATTATTATTATTGAGTCAGTGTGATTTTTTGCATTCTGCATTAATCATTTGAGGTGGTAAATAAGACACTTAAAGCATTTTAAAGACAAATCAGAGTTCATATGTTTCTGTGGCCATGTCCTGATTCTAGGGCTGCGACTTAGCTACTGTGTTTTGAAGCTGACTTCTATGAGGAAAGTAAAATGTAGCAAAAATATCTAAAAGTACAAATTACTTTAAAGGGAAGAAGAATTTAGGATCAAATGATCAATCGACAGGGCTTTTATGAGGGTTTGATGAGGGTTTCAGTAGCTGACTCTTTGTCAGGCTTTTGGGAAAAATGGTGCAAAATTCTGGGCTGATTTGCAGGAAATAAATAACAATCATATTTCCATGGAAAAGAAACAGAATATCAAGCAATTACGTGTTTTCCTAAATTTCTTTGACTGATTTCACTAACGATGCTATCACTTCCTAGAATCCATTGCTTTGCCTTTTATTTGCCTTGGCTCATCTTTGAATTCTTTGCTTTCATTTAACCGCTGATACGCTTCCTCTGTGCATTAGCGGATTGCAGAAGTACCTCGGAGTAACTGTGAGTTTGTTGCTTCTTGCATGCACATGCACTTATATCCAAGCCTGATTTGAAATAGCATCCTTTGAACTTCGTTAAACAGGAGAAGGAAAAAAAAAAAGATGAAAGTGGCATCATCAAGCATGGTGCTCTCTTTCTCTCTGTGTCTCTCTTTGGAACACAGAGAATATTTTAGCATTCTCAGGAGACAAGCTCATAGAGTATGAGACAGTCAGAGAGAGAAAGCAGAGAGAGAGAGATGTGCCAGCTCTCTTTTAGAGTACGAGTCCCAGGGGGTTACTCTTTATGACAGAGCGTGAGGTGAGAAAATTCCAGACTGGCTGCTGAATGAGGGCAAGTCATTGCCCAGACTACACTGGACAAGACTGATTTCAGATCAGTTATTTTCTGACCGTGCTGTCCTCTCAGAAAAGTGTGTATATGGAAACCAGAAAGAGATAGTGCAACAGGGTGTGTGATTCTTAAATAGGCACCAATAGACGTTACAGGCTTGCAACTGAGAAGAGGCCTAGATCAAGGAAGGTGTATTGTGGAAAAAGGGCGACTATCACCCTCTTTCTTCATTTCACTCGCCTTCTCCATGTTTCTAAAAGCAGGCCATGACGCCACATCGTTCATCGCTCTTTGTTGTTGTTTTTCCACTCTCTTTTTTCTCCTGATCCCTTGCAATCTCATTCTCTCTCTAGAGAGAAGGAGCGAGGGAGAGATTGCAAGGGATCAGTAGACGAAAGAGAGAAAGAAAGAGACATCAATGAGGCAGATTAGAGAGGTGGGCTGCCTAGCAACAGAAATCAAAATTGGTTAGAAATCTCTGTGACCTACATAACAGCATGCCTGTGATGGTGCGGCATGACAAGCCTGCGATGAAAGGCCTCGACGAGCTCCTGTCACTTTGCCGCTCCAAAAAACGTCTACCATCATGATGCGTGAGCGCTGCTTCGAAATACAGAAGGAGGGGGGTTAAAGCTGTTCGACGCTCTGGACAAAGAGCAACAAAGCTGTTAGTTTTGGATCAGCACACATACAAACACTTCAGAGCAAGCTTGAGTGACAAATGCAAGACTAGACTGACTCTATTTCACATCAAGACACAGACACACTTGATTTATGTTTTGTATAATTTCCAAGACTGGACAAAGGAATCAAGTAAACTTGTCGACATGTTTTCTGAACCATCATCACTAAATCTGTCAGATCCAGTAAGTCTGGAGAGCATGTTGAACATGGCGAACACGCCCCATTAGCTCTCACAAATCACAAGGCATTAAAAATCACACATAGACTGTACTGTGGATTTGGGATTGTTATCTACCCAAACTACCTGCAGCCAAAGCAGATTTGGGGTCTATCAGTGGCTTTGGAAATGCAGCATGAATGTCAGCACTGCTGGCTGCTGCCTCCACTGTTGGCCTTAACTACACAACATAAAGGTTATGAATGGGTTAGAATAAAACAAGAACAGTGGTTATATACAGAACGCCAGAGGTGTGACATGTCATGGACAGTTCAACCCCGCTCACCCCCAAAATCACAATAGTTTATTTTGTGTTGGGTTTTTTCTTCTGGGCACTAACTGTTCATGAACTCACACAATGGCTTCACTGTTCCAAAATTGCAGAATATTCTGGATTCTGGGCGGCTTTTGTGTTATTCTGAGAATTTCAGTGTTTGTTTTAAAAATATTATATTTTCATGCATAGTTTCCTGCCATGCATAGACCACCGTTTTTTTTTTTTTTGTCTGCCTTTCCACCTCAGGCAATTTTAGCTCTGGACATAGCTGCCCAATTTCACACCAAGGCTTATAACTGGCTCCTTAAAGACTGAGTTTAACTTGATGCATTCATTTGTGCTGACTTCAAGATATGTGAGTGAAGAGCTATAGTTACTGCCATTGTATGTGCGTATATATCAGTAAGATCAGAGGAGGGGTTAATTTTTAATCTGAGCGTGTGTTGGCTTTTCCAGCATCCAGGTTTGAGGTTGTTTGTGTGTTAGCTTATGTGTTAATGTATATATAATGTAGATTTTATTTCCTAAAAAAAGTTAAAGGGAAAAAAATTGCATACACACTATATACTTGAGTGTGTATGCAAGTGTGTGTGTGTGTGTGTGTGTGTGTGATTGAAATGGGCACCCATGCTGAGCTGAACGGATCGGTTCGTGGACCCCGCTGCACTGCGACTGCTGCTTTTTCATGGAAAGCATCTCTTTTGGGCCTGCAGCTTTTCAATGCACTCATTTACACATCAAAACACAGTCCGAAAGGAATAGTACTCTGGGGGCGGTGGAGGGGAGAGGGAATGGGTGTAATGAGGGGTGCTTTTATTCCCCTCTCTCTCTCTTTCTCTTTCTTCTTTCCCGAGGGCTGGGTGGATGTTGGCGGGGTGATAAGCTGAGGTGGGGTAGGGAAGCTGTCCCATAATGATTGTTTTTTTTTTTTTTATCAGACACATGGCAGCGACTCCATCTGATCAAGACAAGACAAGAGCACTGATTTTTTTTTACACTTACAAATTTTACATTCACATAATCTCTGTGAACTTTTTTGTTTTGTTGCTAACTAAATTTGGCCTGGAAACCAGATGGTGATCAACATTTCTCAGTCTGAATGCTGGTGTTCCTGCAGCTTTGTGTTTTTCTTGTTAACACGTGTGATTCAGTTCATTAAGGATATCACAGTTAGATGATGGGAAAAATCATGTGTGTCAGAGCCGGGAAACACAGTATGCAGTGCTGGGTCACTCCAGGACTACGACTGGGAAATGCTGCTTAAAGCAATACTCCAGCATTTCAATCTAATCCCTATCCATTGCATCTGGAGCATATGTGCAGTTCCCACTGATGATCATTTCAACTTATTTCTTTGTACTGAGAAAGGGATGGAAAATCTGTTTGCTCGAAACTCAATTATTATGGAAGTCTAAGGGCAGTTGTTGGATTAATAACCAACAAAAACAAGTTACTAAATTCTTTAAGGTTTTTTGTTTTGATACTTGTAAATTAAGCTTTACATCTGTAAGCAGTACCTTTTGAGGGGTTCCCAACACTTTCCAACACTCTTTTTCATATTATTCCAGTGACCAGATAAAATGATATAAAATAAAAATATAAGTTTTGGTAAGGATTAATCTCAAGAACTTTATTGTTAGAATGTAAGAGCTATAGTTTTCAATTCATGCTATATAATCTTTTGTTTTAAACATTAATTGATCAAATTTAACAACTGCTATTAGATAACTTTTGAGTCAACAAATTTTATTACTACATGGAACCCTGACAAAATTCTTGCCTATGGTAAACATGCATATTCTACAGCCCCTATGGATAGAGATTAAGTTTAAAACACCAGGGTATTACTTTAAGGTTGTTATATAAGGGAAAGGTGAACTACCAGGGAAAGTGTACCTATAATTAAAGGCTCTGCAACCCACAGAATTAGATAATGGAGTTATTACAAGTGAGCGAGTGTGTGTGTGCTCATGCATGTTTGCTAGCTTTGACCTCATGTCTGTGGGCAGGGTCACATTAGTTCCATGTTGTGACACTCTCACTCGCATATGCTTTCTCTCTCACCAGCTGCAGTTTACTGGCATTGTGAATGTTAAAGGACCCCACTCTGGAGAGGCAACCTGAGCTGAAAAACACCAACGCACACCACCATAAAATAGCACCACTGACTTTACTATGTCAGCACTCCTTTGAACACTACAGCTCATGAAAAGAAACCTCTACTTGCTAAAGTTGCCTCCAGGGGACTGACTGCTATTGTAACCCATTTTCATTACAACCGAGCTAAATAAATTACTTACATCGCTCACCCGGGGTCAAATTCAACCTTGTGAAAAGTCTAGGCCTTGCATTATTAAAACAGCATGTAGAAATACAACACTTAATTACCAATACACAAAAATCTTTCTAAATCTAATGGTCTGCAAGCTTCATGAAACAGAAACTAAAACAGTTGTTGACTTTGGTGATGATGAGATGGTTAGGCATGTTAATAATTGTTGATCCCTGATGCTGCTTACTTATCTGTTATGTATAGTGGAAAGACCTTGGTCCAAAACAAACAGGTCACCAATCTAATCAGTCAAGGCTAGGGAAAGCAACAGGCCATGTGACCACTGGCCATGTGAGTGATCCAGACGTGTAGATTCTGAAGCACAGGATGCTAACATGAGACGAGAGTCATTGTGTTCAATTACGGTCTCAGTAATCCAGGCTTTGACACAAAGGTGTCAGAAAAACACTTGTTAAAGAGAACGTCTCTTTAACTGGTGACTGAAATTTACAGCTTGCACTGTTTTTTCAAGGAACATCTACTATGTAAGACAAACTAAAAATGAGCTATTTGATTCATTTGGTGAAAAAAAAAAGAAAGTAAGGCTCTGCCAAGGTTATGTAAGGACAGTGTGAACTGTATGCAAGGAACTCGCACTCTATCTAAGCATTCAACAAATGCAACTGTCATGCACCTGTGTACCTACTCAGTATGTGACCAAATGTGCCTTGCTACTTTCTCATCAGAAGACTTAAAACTTCACACTCATACACCACAGTGACAAAGTACGTGCATGAGACCAGAAGCTTAATGTTACAGCTACACAAAATGGCATACAATGAATCAGATCTAAAAATATCTTAATAGATCGAGTCTTCAGGTGCGTCTTCAAAGGCAGTAGATGCTTCAAGTGCAGCTGGAGAGGCAAACAGTAAGAAATACAGTTGGAAGACACCAGGCTCCGGCTCAAGCGGCAGGGAAAATAATCTCATTTGCATGACTGGCTCACATCAAAGGACTGAAAAAGCGGGGCTTACATGGAGCAGCAAGGCCAGGTGTATGATTATCATCATATTAGTACAATAATTTTGCCATTTGTATGATTATACTTCTAAACTAATCCAAACTGTATTATAATGAAGTTTGGCAGGAAAATGTGATTGCATTTGGAAGATTGTAAAGTTAGAGTAGCACTGATTTATTTTTTTAGTTTATATTTAATTTATCATTAAGACATCTGGAGGAATTATTCATGTCAACAGCTTTAATATTCATGAACAGCTTTAATAATGCGTTATGAGAAAACCGAAATCTTGAATTAGCGCTGAATGGTTCAATCATTTTCCTTACACCTCACATGCCAGCAAGCTGTAACAAACGATCCCAGACTAATTTACATATATGTAGGCTGCTTCAAGGTTGGATTTTGAATATGTTATAGTTTGAACTGAAGCAGATAAATTTTTGAGTCTCAGCATGATACTTTTAATTTTCCACACGTGTGAACGCTGATGTGACAAATCCAGGGCCACTGTCTCATCGCTCTCTTCAATGATTCTCTTTTTTGTGAGAAAAAATGTATTAAAATGCATATTGTGGAGAGAAAATGTCAAAATAGTCCACAAAATACCTACCTGTGACATTACATACAGTGAACATGTGCATTATTGTCAGCATGTTAATCAGACAGATTGAAGTTTTCTTAATCCTAATCTAGGCTCAACCTTGTCTTACACACTTCCTAACAAAACTTGATGTGCTTTGGTAGAAACTTCGCGTCCCACAGTGCCCCTGTTTGAATGGGCAGTTCAGAGGGAGCCCCCTCCATTTAGGGCTCCTGAAAGAGTCTCTCAAGTTTTCATTTGCATTTGAACCAAAGCCCACTTTTTTCACATGCAAACCAGCTACTTCATCTAAATATTTGCATTGCTTTGACCCAACTTCTCCAAGTCTTATTATAGCGTGTGGCAAGTCTGAGACAGGAATCAGAGGCCTTTTCTTCTGTGCTTCTACTCCCCTGAATGCAAATGCAACAGTCCAGCACTATCTATTCACAGATTAGAGTGAAATAATAGCATTGTTTGTGTACAGCAACAACAGAATTAAAAAGTCTACTTTGGTAAGGGGCCTATTTGATTCTATGTTTTAACATGCCATCGGAGGGAGGAAAAAGTTTGCAAATGAATTTATTGTTTATCAGTATATGTACTGAATCATACTTCAAATCAAATGTACTTGAAATAAACTATGTAAACTATGACTGATACACTCCCTATTAATCATGATTGCGTGTGGTTTTGTAGTTTTGGGAACACTATGAAGTTCAAGTTAAAGGAAGTCACATGCAAAAATTTCCACAGACAAAAAAAGGCTTTTCAAATTTTGAAAAAAAAAAACCCTCTGAATTTGAAAAATGATGAATCTTGGAGACAGAACCAAAGTAAGTTTCCCTGTAAAGTGTTTATCTTTCTATCATTCTATCAATACCCAGAACAAACTATTCCTGAATAGAGGGGGAGGATCTGACACTGCTGGTCTCTAAATGCTGGTAGTGTGTATCAGTCTTATCAGTGCACATCAACCCCTGTGTACATGTGCTGTATAAGGAACATATTTTAAGTCTTAAGTAAAGCAATCGACACAGATATACAAAATATAATATAATTTAATATCTTTTTTCAAAAAAGGCACTTTTTCTTAATTTGGCCCATCAATATAACTTGTTTACAAAGAGATACAGGCCATTTCAAGACCAAGACCAAACTAAATTAAATATATACACAATAAATAAGAACTATGAAAACTTTTAAAACACATAAATGCCACGAATTAAGCTAAATGTGGACAAGAACATGTCTTATACACATATCTCCATGCACGTCTGTTTCTTTGTGTGTAACGGATAAAGGACTGCATAACTGAGGTTAGATTTTACTGTTTTTTGCACTTCTATTGAAAGCAATAATAAACATATTCCCATATTCGTCTCATAAACATTTTTTCATTAATGAAAAGCTGCAGCATTTAGCTTTCTGTGTCCATTTTTTACAACTTTCACTTACTTTGCTTCTCATGAACAAATTATCTTTAATCCTGCTCTCAAACACTGTCATACACGCAGGGAGGAGTAGTATAAGTCCATAGAGTACATTACAGATGAGGTCACTCTCTCCATTTCTGCTGAGTGGAGCTCCATACACACAAACACACGCTCGAGTTCTGCTCATACATGCGTGGGGCAGTCTGAGTAGGGGTCAGTCTTGGACATGTGCAGTACCACAGCCGGGGCTTTGTAATGGCAGTGGCTGCTACTGCAGCTCCCTCCATTGCAGTGCTTCCTGCTAGTCCTGTCTGCCAGTTTCCGGCTACATAGCCCCTGCCAGGTCTGCAAGGTCTTGGAGCTCCACACCCACACCCCGCTGGTGATGCCTACCACCAGTGACATGAAGATCTTCAGCATGAACACGGCCACTGTGGGCACGGAAGTTTCCAGACTGCAGTCCTCGTTCCTTCGGCCTGGAAAGGTAGTACACTTGCTCTCCAGACCTCTGAATTTCCAGTAGTCCATATTGAGGCGCTCGTAGAAGTAGCAAATGATGACGCAGGTTGCAGGAACAGTGTAGAGGATGGAGTAGATGCCAATCTTAACCATTAGCTTTTCCAGCTTCTCCGTGTTAGTGCCTTCGGTTTTCATCACCTTCCGAATGTGGAAAAGTGCAACGAAGCCGGTGAGGATGAATGACGTGCCGATGATGAGGTAGCAGGACAGTGGCACCAGGACGAAGCCCGTTAGCGCCCCCACATCCATGCTGCCCACATAGCACAGCCCCGTCAGCTCATCGCCTGCCACCTTCCTCATTGTGAGGATGACTATAGTCTTTAGTGCAGGTATGCCCCAGGCGGCCATATGAAAGTAGCTGCTGTGAGATTCAATGGCTTCGTGGCCCCATTTTTTTCCCGCAGCCAGGAACCAAGTGAGTGTGAGAATGACCCACCAGATTGAACTGGCCATGCCGAAATAGTACAGGATGAGGAAGACTATGGTGCAGCCTGTGCTCTCGAGCCCCTCTTGGATAATATAAAGCTCGCCGTTCTCACGGTCACAGGCAATGTTCTCTGCCCCAGCTACTGAGCGGATGATGAAGGCTACAGAGTAAACATTATAGCACATAGAGAGGAATATGATGGGCCTCTCAGGATACTGGAAGCGATGAGGGTCCAAGAGGAAAGTGAGGACTGTGAAAGCTGTGGAAACAAAACACAAAGTGGACCACACAGCCATCCAGATAAAAGCAAAGTCCTTGTCCTGTCTGGACCAGAACACATCAACGGCTGAAGAGCAACGCGGAGCGCATGACTCACTTTTCTCCACATACTGAAATTTCTCTGGGTTCTCACAGACCCCCATGGGGCCCCCTGGACGCCCACTTCCCGGCCCAGGCTGTTTTGGCCGCGGAGGCACCGGAAGCATTCCCTCTCCTTTCTTAGGCTCTGGTTTGGTGTCATTCTCTGGCGCTTCCATGCACAGTGCATTCGGGTCATTCCTGGTAGGCAGTTTAGAGCAGTTCAAAGAATCAGGCCAAACGTAGTTAAACTTCTCCATAATAGGAGAGCACTTCTGACGTGCCTGTTCACACATGGGTCTACAGGCGGGAATGGATGTGGACACCTCATCGGCGCACATGGGTGCAAAGAGAGAGCAGAGGAAGAAACGCAAATGGACGTCACAGCCATACTCCACCAGTGGGGCGAATTCATTCAGCTTAATCTCTGCCTCCTTTTGATTGTCATGGTCCATGAAGTTGGGCATCCGGGTCATGTTATATCCAATGCCCTGGCACATTGGGATGACGATCGGCTCACATTTAGCTGGTCTCCCTCTCTCAAAGTCATAAGCACTTATCTCCAGACTGTGGGCTGCAATCATGAACTGGCACCATAGAGAAATGACCAGCTTCAATGCTGAAGCCTCCATGGTAGAGTTTTATGAATGAGGAGCAGAAAAAAAAAAAAATATATATCTATATATCAATGCACCAATAAGTCCCAGGAGATAAGTGAGGGGTTTTTATGCTGATTTATATTCCGGTACAAACTGTTTCATCAGATGATGATAATAACGACAACAGCAAGACATTTGTCCAATTTCCACATCTGGTCGTGAGAAAGTGTCAGTAAAACACTACCTCCTGTGATACTTCACTGCGTAAACACAGATAACGGAATGGAGCTGATGCATGCCGCGGCTTGAGGACAGGAACACAAGTCGCTCCTTATCTCGATCCTCCGCTTTCACTCGCAGTCCTCGGCGCATTCTGCGTGTTTATCCGTCCATCCGCCGCTCTGTGTGAGACTCTGCCTCATCTCTGGACAACACTGAACTTTCCTTTCCCTCCGAGCTGCTCTAAAGCGCGGCCGGGGGGCGGAGCGTGGCGCAAGTGGGCGGAGCTTCCACCTCAAGCTCAAGCTCTCTCTCTCTCTCTCTCTTAAAGCCCATTTAACTAACACTCAATACAGTCTCTGTTTCAACGCTCCAGTGAGACAAACGATCTTCTGACGAAGTGCAATGATTTGCTTTTCTTTTTAGTGTAATTTCTGCATCAGTGTGTCATTACTGAAAAATCTGCAGAGGGCAGGCGCGTGCCAGGCTTTGCTATTTACACCACATGCATATGATTATACAGATAAATAGCTGCTCATATTGGATAAACCTGACGACAGGATTACGACACTGTATGGAATTTATCACTAAACAAAAAAAAACCTTTTTGGTTACATAAAAGTCAGAACTTTTTATATGTTAAGGCTTTTAAAAAGAGCAAACATGGGGGTGATGCAGAACAGCAACACATGAGCAGAACAGCTCATATAAAATAGAAATAAATAACAATGGATTTCAAAAAGTGTTGAAAGGAAAAAGGAAATTGTTAGAAAAGAAAGGCTATTGTTCCCATCTAGTGGCTGTCTGATGAACAGCACACCCTCATCCTCACTGCTTCAGCTTCTTCTGTAACACTTACTGAACAAATGAATGCTACTTGTGTTTTTTTTTTTTTTTTTTTTTTTTTTGTTCCAGTGAATACTCATCTGTTTACTCTGAGAAAAACATCCACTCTTTTCAGTGAAGCTGATTATCTTGGAAACTTGGAAATCACTTGCTGAGGATGGCCCCACAAGGACAGCCTAAAGATCAGGGAGATTATATGAGGATTAAATGAGGGTGGTACCACTTAGAAACCATAAAGATGGCTTTGGACTTCAGTTGATATGAACAGTTTGCTATGATGGCTTATGACTACAGTTGCTATGATAGCTTTAGGACTGCAATTCCAACAAACAGTTTTACACTCAAGTGTCCATCAGTTGATATCTTCAACAAAATAGGCTTCATGTGAACACTATAATGAATTTCCTGGTTACACAATTGCCCTATTTGTCCATGTAGTACACAGTTATAGTTTATAATTTATTTATAATTGCACTCTCTGGTGTCACTCAGATGAGGATGGGTTCCCTCTTGAGTCTGGTTCCTCTCAAGGTTTCTCCCTCATATCGTCTCAGGGAGCTTTTCCTTACCACTGTCACCCCTGGCTTCCTCATTAGGGATAAATATATACATTTATAAGTTTAAAATTTATATTGTGAATTTATATATTTCTGTAAAGCTGCTTTGTGACAATGGCCATTGTTAAAAGTGCTAAACAAATAAAATTGAATTGATTTGAATTATCAAGAATTGCATAGTAGGGTACTCAACTGTACCATTCCGTGTTGCTTTACTTGGGGGTGGTAACATTAAGCATACATCTTTTGTATTTTTTAAACTAATGTATTTTTAAACTAGAAAGGTGCACGGAGTGTACCTTTAAAGGTTTACTCTTAAAAATAATTAAGGGCTAATTATGGATCTTAAATCATTTGAAAGGTAAGCTACATTATCCAAGTTTCCCGATGAAAGATACATGTTAAAGGTACAAAATATAAGTGTGCCACCCCAATGACAATGGTACAGTTTAATACAGTTTTTTTTTTCTGTGTTTTTTTTTCCCTGAGAGTAGAAATAGAAGACTAAACAATTCTTTTTCATGAAGCTTCAGTATGCATTTAAACTTTTGCACCCGCAGTGTAAGAATGTGGAGGATTATCAGATCTGAAGTTGGCAGACAGACACACACACACAGCCGTGAAAGCACAGTGAGTCTGATACCCATCCAGCACAAGGAAACACCAGACAGACTGATTCATATCAGCCCCAGAGGCATATGGGATATATGTTTTATTTTTGTAAATTTGTTTCAGTTTTTACTCATAGTAACATCTAATTTAGTGTCACGGAGAATGTGCTTTGACTAGATATTGGCGTTCCAACATTTGACACTTAAACCTAAAAGCTAAAAAGGGACAGGTCACAAGATATGCCTTTCAGTTGCCTTAATCTTTCTACTTCTGTACAAGGGCTCTAACTAACACTGGCTTAAGATGAGTATCATGTAACAAGACCCTCTGTGTACACCAGACTTATCAGAAACACCCCCACTCCTTTCACCTTATCTGACCACAGAGACATACTTCCGTGCTCTGAACTGATTTTTACAGAGCACTGCTCCAGGGTCAGCCTCTACAATCCATAAAAATCAAATGTGAGCACATTAAACTGGTCCCAGATCAGTGATTATCAGTGCCTTTTGCAACTTTGCCCTTACAAATCCCACCCGACTAAAGCTGGCAGATCGTGTAGTTACAACTAAATCGACTTTGAGCTGAAGCGATGAGAGAACAGGTCATGGCATTATATCCATGACCCCATATCCATTATATTGGGGAGATTAGCTGTCTCCATATCTCTCCGACTGAGGTTAATGGGACTTTGAGTACTTTAAGTGTCAATCTTTATCAAGATGCCTTTTCTGCTCCACCAGATCTCAACCAGAGCTTATAAAACTCTGGTGATTTGAAACAGTAGAGGACAAGAACTGATTACAGAGTGTGACACCAAGGAGCTTTTAACTCTAAGGCTATGACCCAGAGCTAAAGGACACATGCCCCAGTATTTCAAACTTCATCAGTATTCTACATGCATCCTAAAGAAGATTCTGTATGATGGATGGATTTTTTCACATGAGCTTTAAAGTAGCAATTTTAGAGCTGTCAGTTTCCTGTGAGCTGAAATACAGCTGGAAATGAAAATCATCTTCAAACACGATCCCAGTCTGTCTGTTGAAACTGTGTATGTCTTATAAGTTACCTTTTAAAGTAAAGGGGCAGAACTGAGCAGCGAGCAAAATGGTGGTGTGTGAAAATGAAGAAACTAGCCAAATCCATTGCATGGTGATATTTTGAGTCCAAGAGCTTACTTATTTTGAAGGTATTTTTGAAATTGAATGATTATTATAACCCTAAAACACATTCTAAAATGACAACCTACATCTTTAACACATTTTTCACAATGCACTGTTGAACTATCATTACTGAAAAGTCATATTCATGTGAGTTACTTATTAGAACATTATTAATATTATGAAATTAGCCCCAGTAATGGTTTTTGGTAAGCCATTTGATTAAACACATAAATACACATAATAGCTTTACCCTCAGTCCACGTGGCAAAGGTTTGGACAGTGTGTTTCTGCCCTTACTAATACTGAACTGCTGGAACTCAGAAGAACAGCTGTGTTAAGGGTGAAACCATGACTGTCCTTGGATGGTATATTATTGCGACAGACAATTTGGGTACATGAGGAAATATTATTTGGATTTTAATATTTTTCACAGTCCTTATTATTTTTGGTCAGACAGAAACTAAATGCTGTTGAACAATGCCCAACTTGGCCTTGCAAGCTAATGGAAATTCAGCACTGTGGCAGCTGTGGTTGTATGAGGATGGCAGTATTGTGTGATCAGGCCCTGTAGCCAGGATGGTGGGTGCATGTGTGTATGTGTGTGTGTGTGTGTGTGTGTGTGTGTGCGTATGCATCTCTATCAGACTAGTATCCAGGCTGACAGGCTGACCCTGGTCGTGTGTCACATTCTAGGCTGAGTTATCTGTGAGTGAGAGAAGCATGGCATGACCCAGGATAAGAAAGGAATGGACACAATGCCATCAACTGTAATTAGATGAGAGGGGGCATATGTGTCTGCCTGTCGGTGTGTGTGTGTGCCTGTGCATATTTTAGAGTGGATTTAATTGTATTTAGTCAATAGACTAGCTAGGGATGCGTGCCTTATATTGATTTTACTGTAAGAGTGATTGAATGGAGAAATAAAAATCAAGTAAAAATAAAGTATGTACTGTGGCTGCTTTGATCTGTAGAGAGAAGACAAAAAAAAACTGCATCAGTACAAGTCATGTACTTGAAACCTTGGTGTGAAACAGAAGGAAATTGAAATAAGATAATAATTTTGATCAGTTAAATACAGAAGAGTATTAATAATAAGTATATTAAATAAAAAATTGAATTATATTAAAAAAATTAAGAATGCACAAACAGCAAAATATGTTCTTTTCAGTGTTAAGGCAAAGCTACACCGATACAATAGGAGTACTATGGTATTGTAAAGCGCAGAACATTAAATGTAATGTCAGCAGTTGACAGTTTTTTAAAGGGGAGATGAGAATATTAGGATTGGAAGCAGAAACAGCAGGGACCAAAACAGAGTTAGAGTTGAAATTGAGTTCACGCCATGCTTTCCTGAGATGCTTGATAAGTTCATCATGTGGGCAGAAGTGTGTCGGATAAAAATACTACTGTTCAGCTAATATTGGACCTACAGCCGTGCGTGTATGTTTACAAGCGCTATATTTGACCTTAGAAACGCAATAAACACATTCTAACAAATATATCATAGCTGTGCTCTCATAAAAGAGCCTCTGTTCATATTCCACATTTCAACTCATAAACAAAGCGGTTTATTAAAGTCTGTAGCCACGTCCCAGCCCGTCTATAATTTCACACTGTCAGCAGGGTGGGCTCCATGACAGAGCTTTGAAATTACAGCTGATCATGTATCACACATATACACACACCCTAAGACAATGGAAGCTACAATTGTAACGCGAACCCACTGCTATGCGGTTGGTGTGTCTCTGTCTTGCTCATGCTTGTACACACACATATGCAAGATACAATGTAAGACAAAGTGGGCATACGTGACAGGAGCTGATGGATGGTTGTTATTAAAACTGAGTAAAAAGAGAGCTCCTTTTTTACATCAGGAATCAGGACACACAGCACAAAAGCACATTGTTATCTGCATGGGTTATGTAATTATTACTCTCTAGCCTTTGAGCTGTGCGATTTGGCACTAGGATTTATTTTTAGATTAAGGTCTTGCCAAAATTTCTCAAAGTAAAATGAGGTCAAGCTTACACGTAGAGCTTTACTGTAAATGAAGGGTGATCTTGGGCTATGTGTGACATACCTGATACACAAGAACTGATCTGGACGCAGCTTTATCTAGATAAATATTAACTGTAGATCTGTAGATGGACGAAGCAGATCAGTGTTTGAGCACAAATGTTTCATCCCTGCCCCTAATTATAGAGCTATCTATTCTATTATAGAGAGTGCAAGAGAGAGACTAACATTCTTTCATCATCCATACACATTTGAGTGCTTCATTCCATGATTTGGCTGCTCAGGTGTTCTCACGTCAGGCTAGCAACAGCTATTAAACAGCGTGTTATCTATTACATCTATTATGCTGGCAGCAACAACAACAACAACAACAACAGCAGCAACAACAACAACATCACAAATGTTTTCCCAAAGACTTACAATCAATATTAGCAGCATTTTCTCAATTCTTTCAAGTAACATTTAATTCTTTATGTATTTGTTCAAAGCCCATTAATTCCTTTTTCCTAGTGATTGTTGGGAGAGTTGGGAAGATGTTACAATTAGGGAGTCAGCCTTCTTAGCACATCATATCTCAGTCAGCATGTTCCAGTCATGAGGCAGCTCCTAAGGCAACATTTTTGGCATCTCCTGAAATAAGGTCTGTCCTAAGACGGCTTGTTAGTGTTGACCTCATTTTTGGCCAAATTTGAAAGTTGCTTTGCATTTACTCTTCTCGATGTAGACAACCTCCTCATTCTGTTCACAATTCTGTTACTTTGAACAAGCATAGCAACCAAGCTGTATCTCATGTAGATAGCTCATGAGGCTAGCTGTTATTCAGCAAAAAAGTAGTCTAGTGATGTTTTTAATAAACTGAAAGTGGTGACTTTTGATGACTGTAAAGAGTTTCCTGAATGTGATGCCTACCAAGGTCCTTTTTTAAAATTCTGCCCACTGAGGCAGTTACTTTTGAAAGACGTGGCTACTAAGGCAGCTGTCTTCAGAATGAAACCTTACTTTTCTAGTGTGTTAAGCCACATGCTATTTGCAATTCAGGTCATTGGCTGGAAACCCAGGAAGTAAGCCCCAATGGGAATGGAAGACGGGAATGACAAGGACATGTACTTCTTCATGGACAATGAGCCACTGAGTGCAGTGAGCAAACCCTATTGAAATGAATAATGAATAGCTTGATAAAAAATATAATGCTAACAACTCCCTTCCTATAACAGCTCCATGCCACTAACATGAGTTACATCATACCTCCTTACATAGGCAGAGTATATCTATATACAGCTATTATATACAGTATATTATATATGTACGACTCCTATCTATGGCTCTTACACACTGCCTGGCCAAAAAAAAAGTCGCACACTCTGATATTTTGTTGCACTGCATTTAGCTTTGATTACGGCATGCATTCGTCCTGGCATTGTTTCAACAACCTTATGCAACTTCACAACATTTATTTCCATCCAGAGTTGCATTAATTTTTGGCTGAGATCTTGCACTGAGGACAGGAGAGTCTAACCACTCTTCTCCAGCCAAGTCTTCTCACACCAAGTCTTCTCCAGCACATCCTAAAGACTTTCAATGGGGTTAAGGTCAGGACTCTGTGGTGGCCAGTTCATGTGTGAAAATGATAGCATTTTCATCCTGGAATATGCCTGTGCCGTCAGGGAAGAAAAAGTCCATTGACGGGATAATCTGGTCATTCAGGTGCTCAGGTGACTTCATTTTATTGCCACACAATGAGGCTGAGCCTAGACCTGACCAGTTGATGCAACCCCAGATCATAACACTGCCTCCAGAGGCTTGTACAGTAGGCACTATGCATGACGGGTGAATCACTTCATGCATTTCCCTTCTTACCCTGACACTCCCATTGCTTTGGAATAGGGTAAATCTGATTTTATCAGACCACATTACTTTTTTCCATTGCTCCACAGTCCAGTCTTTATGCTCCCTAGCAAATTGTAGTCATTTTTTCCGATTAGCCTCACTAACAAATGGCTTTCTTGTGGCCACACAGCTGTTTAGTCCAAATCCTGTAAGTTCTCATCACATTGTGCATGTGGAAATGCTCTTACTTTCACTATTAAACATAGACGTGAGTTCTCCTGTCACTTTTTTTACGATGTGACATCACCAAGCGTTTTAAAGATCTCCGATCACGATCATTCAAGATTTTTTTCCGACTACATTTCTGCTGTAAAGTTGTCGGTTCACCACCATCCTTCCAGGCTTTAATAATGCACTGGACATTTCATAACCCAGTTCCAGTGATTTCAGCAATCTCCTTAGTTGTTTTCTTTGCTTGATGCAGGCCAACAATTTTCAACAATTACCCCTTCAGTAACATCTTTTCCACGACCATGGGATATGTAATCTGCCATGGTTGTTTAAGAAATGAGAAGCTACACACCGCATCGGTTAAGGTTAAAAGAATTGTTACCAGCTGAAACATATTAATCACTGCAGTAATGATCCAATCATAGGCTCATAAATATTTGCTTATTTAAACCCAAATAGTGACCTTTTTTTTGGCCAGGCAGTGTATATGACACCTATATAAATGATACTAAGAGAAAAATAAAAATTACATCTTCCTCTTTTTACAGGAGCAGATCTATGGACTTGCCACCCCACTTCCATAGCTTCTAAAAGAAATTATGCCATAATTTACAATTTTTTAAGTGGCAACACAATGCTTTTAGCTTGTTAACATGTTAGACAGAGTTAAATGAATAATGGTAGCTGCTGTAGATATGGTTGTTAGTGTTACCTTGTTCTGAACATGACTTAATATCCAGTACATTATAGGAGTCTTTATAAAATATAGTCAACCATGGTTTAGTTGTTGATTTGTGTGTTTAATGTTAACATGGTTGTATTTATAGTACACATGCACTGACATTGGGTTATCTCTTTACATAGATATTGTCCTGTAAATTAGGGTTGTCATAGAATTAGAACTGCTGACTACAATATAAAACTTGATCAATTATTCTCCCAGTGAACGAATCAAACCATGCCATCCTGCCGTGTTGCTACTCTGAGTAAATGTCTATGGATCTACCACCACTCTTTTAGCTTCAGACTCGAAAAACATGGATGAAATGTCAACACTCATAATAAAAGAGAGAGAGAGAAAGAGGTGGAGAGCACATACTGTTGTTTGCAATCTGGTGAAAATGCAAGGTGCCCAGGAAAGCAAATAATTTAAAAGGGCTTTTTAAAGTATTAATGATCAAAAAAGGCTGTTATTCCTGTGGAAATGAATTAATACACCCTAATAACAGCGCTCTCTTTTCACACGCACACAGACACCAAGGCAAAATATTTGGGTATCAAATGCCGCTGATGGGCAGAGCAGGATTTGGGCAGAAAGTTCTAAAAACAGACTTTGAATGCAGAACTGGAGGATTACTCTCACACTGCCTTCTCAGTCAGAGAGAGAGAGAGAGAGAGAGAGAGACGAGGACAAGAAAGTGGGAAAAATAAAATTGAAAATCGAGACAAAGATCAAGTGAGACAGATGCAAAGACATAGAGAGAGGAAGCAGGGGGTAATTTGACACAGAATATCTCAATTTGAGGCAGTTAGCCATTGACGCATTGTTTTTGAAAGCTGAAGTTTCTGGGCAAAAACATGACTGTTGGAAGTATGACTGGAAGTCATGAAACAAAAAACTGCTCTACTACTGTGTGGTTACTGATGTGTTCGATATACACACACACTCCTCTATGGGTGTGTGTGTGTGGGTGTGTGTGTGTGTGTGTGTAATTTTGTGTGGTCAGAATGGTTAAGAAACATGTGTGTATACACTGGACAGGATCATTTCCTGAACTATTAATCTGTGTACGTGGTTAGAATGATTTAGAAGGATATTAAAATGTTCATAAATTTCAGTGAATGTGCATCCAAGAAGGGGGGGTAGGAATTAAAACAATTTTCTTTTACAGTTCCTTTGCCCGGGTCTCATTTCATACAAATTCTTTGGGAGAACAGATTGGCATAAGGGGAGCATAATGATTGTTCCATGACTTTCCATGATTTTTTTAATCCCACGTCGTCAGATTTCTTGTATGGTTGCCATGTTAAGACGCACAGTAACACTAAAATCTGAAACATCGCCCGACCGTTTATGTCTTTGTAAGACTACTGTTTGCACTTTATATGAAAAGCTTCATAAAATCAACACATGAAATCATTATTAGCACACATGCGACTGGGAAAGCTAGGTTTTCCTTCATCGTTTAGGTGATTTGGACACATTACTCAGTAGCACTCTGTCAGCTCCTTAGAGGAAAGAGCTGGGTGCTGTCTCTCTTTCTCACCTTTCAGCCAGCTCTTTAGATCAGCATGTCGTAGTGAAAGGGGGGTTGCGGAGGGTGAGAGCAGATCTGAGAACAGTCTATAAATCAGCACTGCTGTCACAGATATCAAAATACATGTTCAATCAGCTCAATTACCTCTCACATACTTCTCATCAGTGTCCTTCCAACGGTTATCAGCACCTGGACAGAGGAGGAGGACACATATATACACACACAAACACACACACACACACACACACACAAACACAGATGAGCAATATGAAAGTATGAGGCAGACACTGTCCTTTCCGAAACATAGACCAACACTGACACACAAGCAACCTTACAAATGAGATATCTGTTAATAAGCTACAATGACAAATAAACTATTAACGTGCACCATGTGAACTTAATGCCCTGTCTTCACTCCTTCTGAGGTGTGACAGACGGAAAGAGAGACAAACAGTGGCAGAGAGAAAACTTTGGGAATACACACATGAAAGTATGGATTATTAAGTGCAACAAAGCTGAACGTTTTTCTCAAAAGGAATGAAAAATAATTGTTTATCACTTCCAGACTGTTGCAGCAGATATTTTAATGGGTGAAAGTTAGCATAGTGAAGAGGGTGAGAGTGGAACACAATGCAGCACTGTGGTGTGTAATATGAAGTCTGAAGGAGAGAGAGTGTGTGACTATGTGTCTGGGCAGCTGCATGGGGACAGCTAGAGGACGGCGGGAGTGTGATAGCTGCTATCTTTATCCACACACACACACACACACACACGCACACATACACACAATTATTTTGTGGTACAATCTTTGTGATGTATTTCCCTAACTTCAACTATAACCATAGCAGGAGGAATTTTTACTGAACATCTCTATGATGCTAAAACTGTAATTTATTCCTGTCACAGAAAAATTTGGTCCCTACAAACATCTCAAGCCAATATGCACACATGCACACACTCTGCACCACTGCAACCTGACTCCCACCAATACTCAACCGACTCTCTCTTTCCCGCTCATCACTGATCATTGTCACACACAAATGCCCGTATGCAGACACACTCACCCGGCCCCTTGAATTTCTCAGAGTCCAGTCGAGCCATACAAGTCCTATTAATAACGTGTGGATAGACTGGGTAGTCAGGTGGTGCAGGAGGCAGACAGTAGCATGCTGTCCCCACTTTCCAGCCCTAGAGCTAGGTCAGCTTATGATAGATATCACAGGACAGATGCACAGACATTGTGTTGTCCTGGACCACAGGCCACGAGAGGTGTTAGTGTTTACGCAACTCTTTCTGCTGTCAGTAAGGCATACCCAACAAAATACAACTGTATTATGAAAGTTTCTGTCTGTGATCCAGGTACCATTAAATTCACCCACTGTGAATGTAACATTCAGTGTTCTTGTCTCTAAGCACACTTTTTAATACGTTTTGAAAGGGTACATACAGTTCAAATGTTTCTGAGTGTATTCTAATTTTATTGGTACTGACTCCCTTCTATGGAAATTTACACTGTCTCGCTTTCTGATTTGCCCTAAAACTCTTCTGCTGCTGTGAGTGTGTGTACATCTGTGTGTGTGTGTGTGTGTATAGCCTCGGGGCCACATGGCACATGTGTTAGCCATCAGGACTCTTAACACATGTCAAGACGACACGCTTTCTAGCTCCAGACTCACTAATGTTGCCATCCATCATACTCTTAAATAAGACAGGCTGAACAAGCTGCACTCATACCTGCAGCTCGCACACACACACACACACACACACACACACACACACACACACACACAAGACACATATTTCTTCTGATCATAATCCACCAACCAGAAGGTTCCTCTGAGGACAAAAACACTCTGGAAACCTGTTGCTCACCTTTCCTTTCCATTTTCTGCCACTTTTCAGTGGCCCATCATTTATCCCACATCTTCTATCACTAAAGAAACAAAAAGACAGAAAAAGGGAAAGAGAGGAGAAGGCTCTCTAAACCTCAAACCTCAAGCTCTCATTGGGCTTCTGGCCTCTAGAAAATCACCTACTAACCGCACCTCCTCAACGAATGTGAAAACACAAATCAATCGGTACAGCCATTAACAACTGGAACACTCTGCTGTCTCATCTTTCATTCCAGTTAATTTTATACAATGATCCTTCTGACCAAATAAGCCATTGGCCTCAAAATGAGTGCCATTTATTTTTATGTGTGTCAAGCCAAATGGTGCCAAAAGACGGAGCTCGCCATCAAACAATTACTTCCTCATCATGTTATAAAACACATTCAGAATAGTGGAACTAAAATCTTCCAGATACTGCACTCTAGCCTGATCAGCGATAGAGTTCAGCATTATGGTCAAACAATGTGATTATGTAAGTCAGTAACAGAGGTTATGACGTCATTATCACATTGACTTGCCACTGCTTTATATGTAGGTAGTGAAAATAATAACTGAATGTCACACAGAATGTGTGGCTTAATGTGTGGCGTTTTTGGATGTCTGAGTGGAAGTGAGCAAATCTGTCTCTTTTGAAATTAAGTTCCATTTAGCAACTTTTTTGGTCTGTTCCTCTGGGGAACCCCTAAGGGTTCTGTGTAAAATCACACAACAGAGGGATTCCCAATGAGAGAGGGTTCCAGTTCGTACTTCTCTAAGAAGCTAAAAACCCTAAAGCTGTTTTCGTTTGTTTCATCTTTTCTAAAGCCAAAAAATCATTTAGCTTTACATCAGAGCTTAAAGGATTATTTTCAAAATAGGCCAGTGTTTGATGATGTCACTAGTAATAGACAGCTGTCAATCAACAACCCCACTTGAAGGCCCATGATTTCCTAAACTTTCAAATGAAGAGCACCAGTTTGCCATCAGAGATACTGCATGTGCAGATAGCGGATTTATAAAGCATACTTGCATAAATGTTGTCACATGTAAAGTAACCCCTGACTGCACATGTTATAATAGTTTCAAGGAATAAAATGTTATACTGTGGTTTTTCAGTTCAAATGACTTAAATAAACATTTCCGAAATCTTTATTTTTTTCAATTTTAGGTTTATTTTAAGGTATCATGCCATATGGCAACAATATGCAGTAGAATATGTAGGGTTAAATGACATATTTGCATGTATTAATTATTCTTGATAATTGTGATGAGTTTGAATTTCAACACTAAAGCAGGTGAACATTGAAAAGCCATATACATTGTAAAAAGTGTAGACATATGTGTTCTGTTCATTTTTCACAAGTTCTCTTTGAATGCTGTTGGGATTAGAGGTCTGGCATTAAACTTTTATTAAAATAAAATCTATCGCAAACTAATGAGAGATTGTTTTATACTTAAAACTTGAATTATGTTTATTACAATAAAGAGACATAATTGTGAGAAATCTTAAGAAAACTTTTTTAAATGTTTGTTCAAATCACAGAAAACAGGCTTATGCAGTTTTAACATCTGCCCTTTGGTCATTTTAATTTGCTCACATAATCTTTGTTTTTGAAGTGGCTTTCAGACTAGATGATGAAAATGACAAGTAAATGAAAAAATGAAAGAAAAAAGCCTTGTATTTTGCACGTATATGCTGAAACATTCCAAATTTCATAATTATTAATACAAACACACAAAACAGACATGAAGTACTAATTTGTGTGAAAGACACAATCCTATGAAGACTCTGTTAGTCAATCAGCACGCATGTTTCACATGCTTTTGCACACTCAAATCTTTGGCAAATTGAGGCCTGTGTGTGAAACCACCTCTGACTATCATGTCAGATAGGGAAAAATTATAATAAAGTAAGGAAGGTTTATGTTGAATGTAAACAGTGACCACTATTCTGTGAATCCTCAGACGGTCCATCCTGCAGGGTCAACACTTCACACTCAGTAATGCTCTCTTTCATTTGGACCACACTGAGAGTTATCCTATGATATCCTATACTCTAGCAATGAGATCAAATGATGACAGATTAGCAAAAAGTACCAGGCGGTGAAAAAAAAAAAAAAAAGCATTGGTTTCTTCTTCATGCCATTCTAACCTAATGTATGACAACTTGGAGAAAGTTCAGTCAGAGCTCTGGAGACTTGTGCGCAGTGAGGCCTGTGAGACGTGTTAAAGCAGCAGTTTGGAGCCGTGGCACTCTGCTGGTTACCTGTGTTTGGGGTAAAGAGCCAAGCTGCCCTGATAAAGCAGACAATGAGCTTTTTACAGGTGAGAGACATCAGACACGCCACTACCACTGTAGTATATCCATTACACCATTTTTAAGAATGCAATCTACCTGCAGAACTTATTTATACACACACACAGGAAACATGTTGATTTGAAAAATTACAGATTTATTTAGTATTTAAATTGTAATATAGATTGCACAAGTTGAATAAATACCCTACGTACCTTAAAAGCCCACCCTGCACCGTGAGCTTTCTCGGCAGTACAGAAGAGCTGACACAGAAAAAAGCATCTGTTTATTCCAGTTTTGGCCCGTGATGGATGCCTCTCCTCATCAGGGCCTGAGTGATCTATTCTAGGATTCAGTTCAGGAAAAAAATCATAAAGGTGGACACAGCTGGAAAACATCTTTCAAAAGTTTTTAATTAAAACCCAAAGTTATGGTGAAAAGGTCATCTTTCAGCAGTACAGTTAGCCCAAACAGAGGCGCGTAGGTCATTACTGTTGGTGGAATATTAAGTTCCTCAGATGCTGGCTGAGCGCCTTGGCCATCTTCCTGACCTCAACTCCATTGAGAATCTGTTGCAGATTGCAGGAGATAAATATTTTGAGGCAATTCATTTCTGCTAGTACAAATGCACTAAAAACAGTGGGTGCGTATGTGCACTTAGTGCAGGGGTTCCCAAACAACCCCAAATGGACATACATTTTCTGCAATTTGAAGCCTTGGACAATCTATATTTTTTGTTTTCTTGACTTCTCTTTGATCCACTCTTTCAGTGTCAATTGATATTATCAATGTCTATTTTTATTGCTGAACTCCTACACTAGTGCAGCATGTCCGAATAGTGAAAAAGACATAAATTATGGCATACACTCTTAAAATAAACGTGGCTTGTTTGAATGTGACTTTTAGTAGCATTTATTAAAACGTTACAGGGATATTTGTATTATT
The DNA here is from genome assembly GCF_027358585.1 of Pangasianodon hypophthalmus. NCBI lineage: Eukaryota > Metazoa > Chordata > Actinopteri > Siluriformes > Pangasiidae > Pangasianodon > Pangasianodon hypophthalmus. The sequence goes on along the minus strand of NC_069715.1, from coordinate 7,425,364 downwards.
CATTTGTATAAATGGATAAAAAAAAAATACAAAAAACGAGACTGTGAGTTTCTCTCATGATCCCATTTGTAGATCAAGTGACCACACATGTGGTCTTGACCCTTAGTTTGGAAACCTCTAACTTAATGTCTATGGTAATAGTTTCTTTTCTCACATATTAAAGGATCAGTTTGCAAGTTTTTGAATTATCAGCTGTCTGTGAGGTAAACTGCAACCCCTGCCTCTGACTATCCCCAACCCCTCTGCTGAGATCAACCCCTCTGCTGAGACTACTGAAAATGCATCTTTTTACAAAAGCTCATCAAGATTACAATGCAAAGAGTCTTTTTCTGTCATCTAACTCAGCCATCTTTGCTAGAGAGCATCACATCAGACAGTGTAAATAGCATAAACTGTGTAAATGTTCAGTATAGGCATTTTCCTTTCGTGTGTGTGTTTCAGTTTGGAAAAATCGTTCAGATATATGTGTGTATTAGTATCCGTATGAGTGTGGACATGTCCTTATGAGTTACCTTTTAGGAAATAGACGCAGAACTGATCAGTCATCCTGGATTTAGATGGAACTTCTTTCCAGTCCAGAAATATGTAAATGAAGAACATAGTAAGATGCATTGTATGGAAATATTTACAGCATTTAGCTGGCGGCCTTATCCCGGAAGACTTAGAGAACTGAAAGATTTTATCTAACACCAAGCGGAAAGGGGGCCTAGCGCAGTCCACACCTTAGCAAGCTGTTGCGTCAGATTTCAGCACCTTAACCACTAGGCTAACAGCAAGCATTTCTATAGCTGCAGGTCTAAAAACACATCTAAACATTGCATACTGACCTTGTTATGTGAAAGAAGGTAGTTGTAATGAACCAGTATATTTTACTTAATAATTAAAATCATTATTACTCATGTAGACATCTGGCAATGTGAATTCTATATACAAATGTCTGAACAAAATTTCATAAATTATAAGTGCAAAATCAAATAAAAATTCCCTAAATAATGTTAATGTTGCATGTAGCAGGACTCAGAAACTGGCATACAAACAGGCACACACGTTAACATACTAATAGTTCCTGTGTGCCTCCCTCTCACCCTCTGCAGAAAGGCAGCTCTTTGAGTCGGGGCCTAGTGCTTAACCTCTCCCTCGCTCATGCTCCGTGTTTTTCTACGAGGAGGAAACTCATAAAAAACATAGGCTTCCAAATTACTGTCATTCAAAGGCCTCTTTCTCTCCATTTCCCCCCTTCTCCTCCTCACTTCAACCACCTTTCCCTGCTTCTGCATCTTCCAGGCTTCCAGTCATCCTGTCTCTTCTTAAAAAAAAAAAAAAAAAAAAGAGGTTCTCTCTCTTTCTCTCTCTCTTTCCCTCCCCCAGTTCTGGAGTTAGCAGAATAAACAGTAGAGCTCTTACTCATATAAAGGCCCGATTCATCTCCTGCGTGGTTAAAAATGGATACAAAGAAAAACGTGCATGATAATTTTTGGCATATGGTGGCTGAAGCAGGCTAGACAGAGCTGTTCCTTGTTCTCATAAATGTGTCTTTTACAGAGAGAGAGAGAGAGAGAGAGAGAGAGAGAGAGAGAGAGAAGGAAAGAGAGAGAGAGAGAGAGAGAAAGAGAGAAAGACCCACAGACAGTGAAACCGACAGCCCGGGTAGAGAAATAGTGCGTCTGCTATGCTCTATGGCACCTTTTTGGATTTCCTCAGTGAGCCCCTACATGTCTACGAGCTAAATGTCTGGAAATAGGAGCCGCTCTCAGGACTCATATTATCTGATGGGTGCCAGCAGGAGGATGTTTATGTAACACTATGTGGTGCCAGGCTGGCACAGAGTCAAACCAGGAACCTTCCATTGATGAGAAACAACTGACAAACCATGGGTTGATGGTAAACGGAGGCTGCTGGTCTTCTCAGCCCCTCCTCTGGATGTGTCATTATTTGACTAGAGTGATAGGAGATTGTGTAGTGTCTGTTGTCCTGGCTTTAATCCTTCCTTTTTAGTGAGGTCTAAAACAAGAGAGCTCCTCTCAGTGTCAGGACAAGCAGAGACAATGCAGATCCTCTTGTTATCTAATCACTATGCACATCTTTCAGTGTTTAATGCTGGATTGGTTTACTGGTTTGTTTCAGCTGTAGGATAGAAAGGGAGTGTTAAAAGACAGATGAAGAGGCAGACAGAGAGGGAAACAGGTAAGTGTAGCCTTTCCTGACAAAGTGTGTGTGGCTTCATCCTAAATCGGCTGATCACAATCAGGTGAAGGGCACTCATCCAGGACAGCTTAACGCAGGACAGGCATAGACCATAGCAGAGGAAAATAGAAAAGAATCACGAGATGGTGAACAACTGAAGGTCAACACGCACCATTCTTTGTTTCCATGCTCCATATATGACACTCATGAAAATATAGTAATACGATATAGCAATATAAACTATAGCGTAATGTATTATAAAAACATTTAGTACATACATCATGGTAGACCTAAAAGTCAAAGTATACCTAAAAATATCCTAAAAGTTTTCTACTTCCTATACTATCCATCTACTAGTTCTATATGTTCCTCAGACTAAACTGGGACAAAAGCACATAATGAGTGATTTAGAAGCTCTCCACGTATCACAAAAAAGTTACCAGTCTGGAAGAGACATTGGAAAGTGCCTTATCTTCCCAACCACTGCTCACCAAATACAAATTCTATTACTTCATTAGAATGTATGATCCGGGGGCCGGAGCTCAGTTTACTGTACTGTGTGGCATATCTGTGCATCTGTCCACGTGTTCATGTGGGTTTCCTCTCACCTCCCAAAAACTTGCGTGAAGGTGGATCAATCACGCTAAATCGCCTGTAGGTGTGAATGAGTATGAATGTGTGTACAGCAGCCTGCAATGGACCAGTGTTTCATTTAGGGTGTGTCGCAGCATCGCACCCAATGTTCCTGGGATCGGATCCACCACAGCCATGACCAGGATAACTGGTTACTGAATGAATGAATGAATGAATGAATAAGAGTGTATTCTGAGCATATTATATACTGAAATAAAAGTAAACCTAATAATTCACTTAGCACCTCAAGTATACTTGAGAGAAAGATTAATATATCTGAAAGTATACTGAACACTTAGCATACTTCTCACCAAATATACATCACTATGCTTGTAGTAAACTTGGATAACCTTTTTTTTTTTTTACTACAGGCATTAGCTACAGCATATCAGGGTTTGTCTGTATTGTGATATGACTGGATTAGATAACAGAGACAAGAGAGATAAGGAGATGGGAAACAGGAATGATCAGGCTTTATTTGGAGTGGTAAAAGTTACTGATTATTACATTTCCTCTAGTCCTACTATACAAAACATTTTGTGAAATGGGAAAAAATGGATTTATACTTTCTTTTGGCTTTCATTATAATAGCTCTCAACTGTTTATAACACATAGTTAACCAATGTTATGTAAGCTTTAGCATGACAAGATGCAGCAGCTCTACACAGCAGCACATGACCCGCTCGATCTGAGCCTGCACAGAACAATAACGGGTCAGAACCGTGCATGGAGAAGAGCTGTGAGACGGTCCAGCCTTCTGAGGAAAAAGAACCTGGCAATTCAGTTTAGAACCTCAAATCTGCACCACACCACACGCCCCCTATCCAAAAAGGGGCACAATTTGGCGATAAGCATTAATTGGCTGCTCGCATGTTGATTCCTGAGCATGAACACCTCCGCTGGGCCACATCATAAAGTACTTCATTATGTGAGATGTGGGGACACAAAGCAGGCATTCAGCACTGGCCAATCGACACAGGAACTGACAGGCGAGCCGGTTCAGGGGGAATGTAAGAGACGCAGGAGCCATGGGTTGTTTCTTTTGTAATTGTCCCACAGGCTGTTGCTAGTTTTCACCCGACCCCCTCATGGCCTGTCCCCTTGCTTGACCAAATGGCCTTCTGTGCCAAACCGCTGTAAAAAGAAACCCACGCTTTGCAAATCCAGCCACTGCAATCAAGAGTCTGGTGGGGTTTTTTAATATGCTTTTTTCATGCTAACCAATCTCAAGTGCTTTATTCACTGTCTGTAAATGTGTGGACTGAGCACTTATCAACATGCTAATTTGACAAAAATAAGCTGGTTGGATTGCGGGGAAATTTTAGTACGAAAATTTTTTTATCTCAAAGCCGTATTTGTTTTAGTAAGCACTATTACCACTGACGCCATATATGAAAGAAAATCCTGATAAATAACTAATTCCATCAGAGAGACCTCCAGTGTGGCTAAGGAGCTGGCGGTGCCAAACCAGGCTCGAGAAACTGAAAAAGTCTTTATACATTTTAACAGAAAAGGCTTGTTAGCAAGCCAAGAATGTGAAATCTAGCATGTAGAATGGTGATTCTGATCTGACCTTAAGGGTTTCTGTGTTTATTATTTATTTAGAAGTCTATTGGTCCGTTTGGAGCAGCCTCTCAGAGTTCATACGCAGTGTACATAAACAGACGCAAACCAAAATCCAGGAGCAAAATGGCATGCACCAGTCCGCACGCAAAACGTTTGGCTGACACGTAGTCATAGTAAACATTCTCACATTCAACATTTCTATCCTCTCACACACCTACTATTAAGCTGAACATGCTCGAGCCAAGAGTTCTTTTCATGTAACTAAAGCGTGCATTTGGTATATTAATACCACCATGCGCAATAAGCAGGCAGTAATTCCTCACCATTGGACCATCATCCCATCAAATGGGGCAAAAACACATCATGAGACAGAGAGAGGGAGAGAGAGAGAGAGAGAGTGCCCACGTCACTTTAAAAAAAACATGCCTTCCTAAAAACAGATCCATCCAATGAAACTTAAATACAAATGTTTCTTTTATTCAGCCCAAACCCCACTGGAGACCCCCTCTGATAGGTGGCTATGTGCTGTTGTAAAATCTGTTAGCGATTACTCCCTAGTCCTGAAAAGAACAGACCGTCCTTATGCTTTGCTTACGTCTTGTGTGCAGGAAAGAGTTCAAACATGCAAAGCGCAGCCATTTCAGACCTGCCGTCGTCTTCTTTCTTCATTCATAACCACACTCACCTCCTAACAAACAGAAAGCACAAAGAGCGATGGAGTGTGGAGGAGGGCTGGAAAGAGCCCTCATGCTGTCTTCAGGAAGTAGATGGAAGAGATAGCAGATTGATAAAAAGGCTCTGTGTGAAAAAAGCCCCCACTTGACCCCATATCAGAGCATGTTTTACAGGAACTAGTGCAGACCTTCATAATGAAATGTGACAACAGGAAGTGAGGTTCAGTAAAACTGGTAACTTCAAAAGATTACACTGAGGAAGACTGGAAGAGACAGAGGACAGGAAGAGAGAACTTTCAAATAAAAGTCTACTGTATTATCATTATTCATTTTGCTCAAGAAAATGAAGCAATGAGCCAATCAATGTTACAACACACACAATTTAAAAAAACACTTAGGTAAACTCTCATACAGAGAAATAAATAAATCGATAATATAGTACCGATAATAACAATTTTAACATCATTTTGTGCGTGTGTGGGGTACATTTAGTATCTTGGTGAGTCCCCACAAAGATAGGAATATCTGGAATTGGAAAACTGCTTTTTAACAGAAACTGCGGCTTTTATTTAAAAAACTAAAAGCATCAAAAGGTTTCCTTGCGGCATTAATAATTATTTATACCACAGTGCTGTTGAATTCTCAAATCTGAAGGTGTTGATTAAATTTCTGTAACATCAGCTCAGACAATTGTCCCATCTGTCATTCAAATTATATATTAATAATTTATCATTTCTATAGTAACAGCTCATTCACAGGGACGCTCCACATAATTTAAGACTAATAATATATAGATTAAGAAAATGTGTTGTTAGTCAACAAAGAAAAATATATAATATTTCTTATGGTAAAGCTTTCTATAAGGACACATCGCACTTCACACCTCCGGGGCTGGGGGTTCGAATCCCGCCACCGCCCTGTGTACGCAGAGATTGCATGCTCTCTCTGTGCTTCAGGGGTTTCCTCCGGGTACTCAGGTTTCCTCCCCCAGTCCAAAGACATGCGTTGTAGGCTGACTGGCATTTCCAAATTGTCCATAGTGTGTGAATGTGTGTGCGATTGTGCCCTGCTATTGGTTGGCACTCTGTCCTACCCTGATTTCCCTGGGACAGGCTTCAGGCTCCCCTGCGACCCTGTGTAGGATAAGTGGGATGGAAAATGGATGGATGTTTTCTCAGTAAAATGACAAGCTGCGTTTTCTGTCTTATTAACTTCAGCAGAGAGATTATAACTGTTTATAACTGCTATAATTTAAATGATAACAGGAACTAACTTATCTCGTGGATGTTCCACAGCATTTAATGTAACTATAAATGGTTAAAAAGCACAAAGTGTCATTGTTTAATAAAACAAGAATTACAATCGTTGGCAAATTGCTGTGGTATAAGAAGAATAAAACACTTTGGAATGAGGTGTTATAGAAAAAATAATCCACTTTGGGGTGGTCTGCATCTGGCCATACCACCCTGTCATGGATTATTTTTCTTGTTACATTCTTTACGTCAATGGAAGGTCCTTAAAAGAACAGTAAGAATAAAATGAGTGTGTGTGTATGCATAAATCTATTCATGTCTATATACATACAAACACATTTGGATAGCTAGTCAATCTTTGAATAGGATTTATTATGTAAGAATATATTTAGGAAAATACTGTAATTCATAATGATCATCCAATCAAGCTACTTTGAACTGATAATCAGAAAGTGGAGGCAAAGGCATGCCTGACTGCAGAAGGCTAAATAAAAGAAGTGGTTGGCTGAGATGTTGTCTGTGTTACTCAGAGAGGATGAGGATAGTTGTTGTAACATGTCCACATCACTGCATTTCTGAAGAACAGTGTCAAAAAGCGTGCACTTTGCATTACTTTAAACTTCTATCCCTGACACTCTTATCATGCCGGTTTAGTCTTTCAGACGATCAAGTGTACAAGTGTATTAAGTACATATACAGTATTATATGATACTTAACTATACTAGTACACTAAACCTAGTTCTTTATTGCTTCAGATTAAATTGGTAAAAAAAAGGAATAAACATATTACAGTTCTAAGTGTACCATTAGTACACTAGCCATATACAGTACATGGACATAAACGGTATATTGATTTGAAGTTACACGTCTTTACTATGGCATCGCCAAGATTCAAACTAGTGATCTTAAGTCCACAGGGCAAACATGTTATTGCTGTGCCACTTAACCTAACCTAAATTATAAAATAAACCTAATTATAAAAAAAAATTGTTCTGACTTTTTGATTCATATTTTCATCAGTCAAGTCAGGTCAGCTTTATTTATCCAGGATGATTAAAGTTAATTAGTGTTGCTGAAGTGCTACACGGTAAGGGGGGTGGGGGTGGGGCTTCCGTACCGCTTATCCTACACAGGGTTGCGGGAGTCTGGAGCCTATCCCAGGGGACTCAGGGCTCATGTTGGGGGACATCCCGGACGTGGTGCCAACATATTGCAGAGCACAATCGCACACACTCACACACCCATTCACACACACTACAGACGATTTGGAAATGCCAGTCAGCCTACAATGCATGTCTGTGGACTTGGGGGGAGAAAACCCCCGAAGCACAGGGAGAACATGCAAACTCTGCGCACACAGGGCGGAGGCAGGATTCGAATCTCCAACCCTGGAGGTGCAAAGTCCCCCCCCCACAACCACATAATATACAGTTAATAAAACTGTATTGTAAGCAGATACCACAATTAAAATGAAAAATCATTAAAATAAAGATGAATAGTTTCCTCACCTAAAGACCTTCCAAAAGAAACAGTTTACTTGGTATGTGGTGCACTAAATATACTTAGACATGCTATTATGTCAAAAGTGAACATAAGTATGCATTTCACTGCTGAGTGCCTGTACTTTACAATGATAATAAAGTTGTATTTGTCTATGACCCAAGTATAAATTAGTAAACTTGTAGTTAATGTGTATATACTTGTGGTAGACTTGAATAAGCTTATTCTTTTGTAGAGAAAAACTTTCCAAAGGTATCAGGCATCTCTCCGTCACTTACATGGCAAATTTACACTGATTTGTATTGTATGTACCAAGAGACAGAAAGAGCTATCAAGATGGAATCTGTTGGCAAAGTACAATATTTATGACTCAGTTGAACTTTACACTTTACCACAAAACCACCAAGTTGTAGAGTTTTTTTTAATAGTTTGCATTCAGCAAGTGTGGTCTCTGTTGCTGCATGTAGTTGCACAATGCTGAGGTTTTAAGATTCAGAGACATTATCAATTGACATTATTGGGTTGATAAAAACTGTGGATCATACTTTTTTTTCATTTTAAAGAACATATTTTGAAAATCACCAACATACGCCAGATCATTCAGGAGCATGACCCCATAACCTTGTAAGACTGACTTTATGAAATTATGCGGTATACTCTGTGACAAACTGGCAACCACAAAATTACAATGTGTATAGCCCAACATCTAATTACCAAATTACTAAACCACCACGAGAAAGAATGTTTTGGAGAGTCTAGAGAGTATTTTATCCAGGCCTACATTTAGATCATTGCATGCTGACTACAAAAATGAAGATTCATATCTCTCTGCTAAAAGTGGAATTCTGTCTATAAATATGTTTCCTGTTATTCTCATTTTCTGTTCCAATAAAAGTTTTTATATTTCTTAATTTTAATACCTGTTAATTCATAGAAATATTATATAACTTATTGACTGAGATTTTTATATCTTTGGATTGCAGTTACAAATTCTGTCTTGTAAATCTCATCACTTTCAGAATAGGCTTCTGTCCAAGTAGTGTAGTGTAACAGAATAAATTTCAGAAAAAACTGCTGTTGCTGTGAGTAAAAAGTTCAGGTTAAATGAGTGCTGAGTTATGGGTCTGGTACCCAGGGATGAGTTTTACTGTGCTGTAAGGCCTCTCGCACTTCCCTGACTATCTGGGCGTCTTGCCTGGAGTGTGTGATTTACAGCCTCACTCTCATCTGCTTCCTTAGCCTGGGGACTCTGTCAGCCAATCAGGGTTCAGACTGGCGCAGGTCATGCTGAGAAACACAGTTCCTGGGGGTACAGGTTGGTTGAACTCATAAACAAGTTCTCTATCTACGGGAGCACAAAGGCCAGAAGGGGAAGTGCACACTTGGGCTGCATTAGTTAAAGAAAGGAGAAGTGTGCTGCTGTTCCTTGGCTTCTTGGAAGGTTTCTAAGTCAAATTGAGCTGTGGACTGTGTGTGCTACTACATGAATAATTTCTCCTCAGCTATGAAAGATGAGATAAATAAATAAAGATGCAGATGTGCAAGGCTTTTTTGTGCATTCAGCAACACCATGGTAACACATAAGGCTAGTCTTGCAGAACTGAATGCAAGAACATCAAATAGATATTTTAAAGAACTGTTCAAATAGTTATGCTCCATTGAGAGCTCTTTATCATTCAGGCCTTATTGTTATTTTCAGATTCATCACTCTGAAGGCGAGGTCCCAGCAGTGGGGTGATGTGAGAGAGCCTGGAGAAGCACAGATCTGTGGTTTGTAACATATCCATTTTCCAGCAGGCTGAATTTTCTACTTCTGAAACTAGTTATTGTAGATATTGCATAAAGGTGAAATGAAATTTCAGAGGGAGAAAGTGAAACTCTTCTTCACTCTGAAAAACCTCTCATCAAAGGCACACTGGATTGAAAAGTTGCACCATCCTTAATTGTAATAGTCATACAGCTCAGTTAATACACTGTTGTGATAACGCCAGTTTTTTTTTTTTTCCCTCTAACTCTACATTAGCATGCTCATTCATTTAGTAAAGAGCCTCTTATTAAAGGCCGCCTGTTGTATATCTAGTATTGAAAGAACAGTCTGTTTTGCAGTCTTCTGGGACCTGGAGTGAACTGCCTTTTGCACTTTCCCTTCATAAAAGAGCAGTACGTGACCACTTCCACTGAAAATAGTGTGTGTGTGTGTGTGTGTGTATGTGTGTGTGTACTGTATATGTTTAAGAAACTTCTCTCTCATGCGCCCTGTAGAATGAAAATTATCTTTGGGGAAATTTGGACTGAGCTGCAAAAATCTGAAAAAAACACAAGAAGGGACCCAACAAGCTTTTAGGAAGGAAGTATTTCCCTCCTTTTATGTCATTAGACACACTAATTTAAGTGATTTTGGTATTTAATGATATTTAATGAAGACCATTTTGTAATGTGGGCTGTGCCGTATCTTTCATCATTATGACGATTAATCTGGGAGAGGAAAGTTATACACATTCAGCAAGAATTCAAGACTGCACCCTAAACCCCATTCTGCACACTAAATATTCATTCATTCATCTTCAGTAACCACTTTATCCTGGTCAGAGGTGTGGTGGATCTGGACCCTGTCCCAGGAACACTGGAAGTGCACACACATTCACCCCTAGGGGCAATTTAGCACACCCAGTCCACCTTTCTCTTGTTTTTGGGAGGTTGGAGGAAACCAGAGAACTCGGTAGAAACCCACTCAGAACAGGGAGAACACGAGAAACTCCACGCAGGCAGTAACTCGAGCTCAGGATCAAACCGGGACCCTGGAGCTGTGAAGTGGCAATATGACCTGCCACGTAACTATGCCGCCTGTGCACTAAACAGGATGCTTAAATAATGCAAACACCAATGGTATAATGACAAACTACTTAGTATAGATCAGATGGTATGGTAGGATTTTAGACAGTTTAAGGTAAACTGTTTACTGTTATGATGTCGGTGGCTCTGTGTTAAGTTGTACCATAAATCTGGGACTGGGTCGTTGGACATACTGCTTTCAGTTCGAACTTTCCCGTTAATTCAAACCTGACAACTCTGACTGTGAATTACTATGAGTTACTTTTACAGGACACACACACACACACACAAACATGCCTCTGGTAAGTATTAGAGAAACAGATAACAGGCATAACAGGAGAGATTGACAGAAAATAAGTAAGGCAATGAGAATGAAAATGATAACATTGCAGAAAAGGAAACAAGGGTGGTATTGAGAGAGAGAGAGTAAGTGAGAGTGAGGGAACAAGGGGGAACAGGAGAAAGTAGTGAGGAGAGAAACAAAGCGTGTATTGTGGCCAGCAAGCACTAATTGTTGGGCTGGGGACTGCCAGAGGCAACAGGTGAGAGCAGTTTGAGACCTTCAGGCCTCATTAAGCTCGAATAGAGGAGAGGCACAACCTGCTCCGTCCTCATGGGATAAACAGACTCCAGTGCACTGCAAATCCAAATGGCAGAGTGAGAGAGAGAGAGAGAGAGAGAGAGAGCGATCAACTGAAAGTCCTTTTAATAATGGCAGCCAGATCAGTGTGGAGGCTGAAGGTCAAGATTTGATTTGATAGGGATGGAATAGTGTGGTATGAATGGAATAGTGTGGCATGGTTACACTCTTAAAAAAAGTTCCTCCTAAAAAAAGAGGGTTTCCCTTTAACAGATGTCCCTTTACGAATCCTTAAAATACAGAAGTCCAGAAAGGCCATAGGTATTTTTTGTCCTTGTGATCTCAACATAACAAAATTTGTTTTCTCGAGATCACAACTTATTTTTCTCATGATGTTGAAATGCATGATTAGGTATACATGTACATCATGGTTGACTTTATTTCTACCAATTTTCCCCTGGGATCAGTAAAGTACCTTTCTCTCTCTCTCTCTCTCTCTATCTTATCTATCTATCTGTCATCTATCCAACCATGTAGCTGTATGTTTGTCAGTGCAAGACAATTTCCAAATTAGTGTCTGTCACTTATGAATGCAACTCAGAAATCTGCAACTATATTGTCATGGACACTGTAGAGATACTGAATGGGTGATCGATTTCATTGCCAGCCAATCTGAGGGACCGGGACGTCTCAATGGTTATCACATGATGTTTGAAAGATGCAGCCTACATGGTTTGCAGTTCACAAGACAAATGGTGATCAAAATCTTTGGAAATAGGATGTAATTACTGCAGAATCACCACAACACTAATATATGACAGTGTTCTGCTACAGGATCTCAGAAAATAATTTGCATAAATTGCAAAATAACAAGATACTGTAAATAATTTGTGATCTTGGGAAGATCTTGAGATCAAGATCAAAAGAAAAAAAGGAAATAACTCATGGCCTTTCTGGGCTTCCATATTAAAAAGCCTTTGAAAGTACATTTTTTTTTTGGCTTCTAGCAAATATTGACAAATTATTATTTAGACATTTATTATTTGGACATTTTTGTTTGGTATACTGTGATAAACTCTTGCATCTTAGCAGCAGACCAAATGAAACTGTTGCTAATGAAAAAAATTGCTGCTAAGGGAAATGAAAGTGAATGAAAAAAAAAAAAGTCTGTTAAAAACAAACAAAAAAAATAATTTTGCCATGACCCTCTAGACCTGTCCAGACCTGATTTGGAGAAGGCCTTGTATGACATCTGGCAGAGTTATAACAGATCTGCCAGGAAAAAATTCAGGGGAGCCAAAAGCTGCTCAGAGGCAGTTAAAAAGGCAAACTGTGGCAGGTTATTAGAGAATATTTATATAAATATAAATATTTTTCTCACAAGGGACATGCAAACATTTGAACTGATTTTTTTCACTAGTTTTTTCACTAACACATTTTGTTACCTGTGATAAGGAACATCTGTAAACATCCTGTTGCTATAATTGACATTTTTTTGTTCTCTTATTTTGTTTGTTTATGCAGTATGGAGAGTTTTGTACTTGACTGTGTCTCTTCTGTTTTTTTCCACATGGACATTTAGTAAAGACTGTGGATTTTTTTGCTCCCGTATTCTCAGCGTCAGTCTTGCATTGCTTCCAGCCTCACTAGTTAAAAGAGTGGTTGCTTTTAAACCTGACCAAAGTAAACACTTGGCCTGAATTCTGACTACCACATTTAACTGTATTGCAAATAATGTGTAAAATGTTCCGAATTCCATCATGCTATTCGCATTTCTCCACATCCTTTAATGGTCAGAAAGCCAAAAAGGATGATATCATTATGAACTTCTTTCTTTTTCTCCATGTTTAACATGAATAAAAGTCTAATTCTAATTTCAAGCTGGTGATTTTGTGGAAAAAGGGTGGCCATGCCAGTGACACCAGAAACTGAGGATGATCCATGTCAGAGGTAAATCTAAAGACCTATATACTGACTTATTAAAAAAATCCTTGCCATAGACTCTATTTCAGTAGACGCAAGAAGTATATTAATTTAATGATGTAAAAGCATCAAACCATCAATTCCAGACAGAGTGGCATTAGAACTGATCTCTGCGTATGCGTCTGTGAACATGTGAGTATAAGGTGTGCATGCACTGTCAGATATTTACATAGGTGTCTGCTAACATACTTGCACATAAAGTCAAAGTGTGCTCTAGGGGGCAGATCAGAATGTACAGAAAACATGCACTGAATAAACTCCTGTGTTTCACTGTAGTGGAGAAACATTATGCCACTCTTTACAAAAGAGACATGCATAAGCACGTCATTTCTGTTCATACTGCAGCTATTTTTTGACATCTGTCATTGTACTACTATCCACGTGTCTGTAACTGTTTCATATTAACTGTAGCACTATGATTCTGGGGGCCTAGATTTGACTTTACTAGAGAGGATAGATAGAAAAAAAGAATGCATTGTACTAGATGCAAGTGTTGTTTACATTGTTGTTTTTCATGCACTCCTCCAGATGTCCAATAAAGTTTTTCCCTTCTTACATCAAGGAATTTACTGTCACTACACTGTTTTTTTTTTTTTAATTGACTATGATGTTGCACATCCTTATGCTAATTCATTAGGTCAGGGACTAAGAATACCATTAAGATAAAGCCCTGTTAGGGCAAAGTTAGTATAGTAAGAAAAGAAAACACAAGGCAATGGATTATTAATAGATAATAAGTGCTAATCCAAGTGCTTGGTGAATAGCTAGGTATTTAGTCTCTGTTTCACCTGGGTGCCAGGACAGAGAAGACTCTTTACGCATATCTTGATGCATTCCTGCACTTTGAAGGATGGTGAGTCGAGTCAGGTTGTTCTAGGGGCTTGGAGGAAGTGTGGTACAGAGCTGTGTGTGATATGTGCCTTCAGGTAGGTGGGAGCTGGTCTGTTTTTGGTTTTGAAGGCAAGCATCAGTGTTTTAAATCTGATGCGGGCAGCGACAGGAAGCCAGTGGAGGGACCGCAGTCGAGGGAACTTGGGGAGGTTGATAAACAAGTCATGCAGCTGCATTCTGGATCAGTTGCAAGGATCAGACGGCACACAAGGGTGTACCTGCCAGGAGCAAGTTGCATTAATCTCTAGATGACAAGGGACTGACCAAGCACCTGGCTGGCCCCCGTGGATAGAAATGGCCAGAGGGGCTACTTTTTTGGGCTAGTTCTGATTTGGGTCAAATATTGTTTGAGGTTTGTCCCAGCCCTTGTGTTTACTTCACTACTCAACCAATCATTGATCTACATGCACAGCATTGCTGATTGGCAGATTTTGGAGTTGTGCAGGTCAGCTCCTGTCTGAGCTCTGGGAGGTTACACTTACCCACAAGTCCCATCTCTGCATCTTATCATACACACATTCATCTTCAGTCCTAAATCTAACTTTGAGCAAAAATCTGTAGGTGAAGATGGTGCTGCTAATGGGGTTTGGCACACCTCCAGCTCCTTCCTTCCCTTCATGCCAACTGCCAATCAAATGACACCACTGAGCAAGAATGTTATAAGTGCACTGTGATTAGATTATAACTTGATACACTCTTTTCCACACCTGACACATTGTATTACCATCTGTTTTGGGTGAAAATGAGATGCATGTGACAATAAGCGGCTTGATGGGACATGCTGGATTACACTGTGGTTCATTTTCTCTACGGCTTTGAAGTTTTATGTCCAATTATTCCATAATGTTATTAGTCTACTACATTTACAAACTTCCATCTGCCTGCCTGTATTTCTTAACAATTTTATTCACTCTTACATGCTCTCTCTCTCTCTCTCACACACACACACACACACACAAAACAAGAGCAAGAAATCTGCAGCCAAGCCTCAAGACCACAAAAGCGGGGAATTACAGTTTGTTTAAGTACATTTGCACATGTAATACTATCTCAGTGTTAGGGATTTTGGTTTATGCTGTATAATTTGTGTGCATAGTCTCCTCCAAGTTTTCCCATTTGTCTGTCCTTGGCAGAAGAGCTTAGAGATCTTTTACCTGGTAAAACCTGACATAACAAATGTTCTGTTAATCGCCTAGCTGCCGTTGAAGTACATCCAACGGGAGAGAAATTGACTTCATATAGTATATAGTAGATTAAGACAAGAGAGAAAGAGAGAGAGAGAGGTTTTATTCATAAATATCTTGGAAAAAGTCATAAAATAAATGACATTTATGCTTTAATCCCTGATAGACATTAATGTTTATTCAACACACTGAGAAAACAATATTTATTAACTAGAATGAATTACACTATAAAAAAAAAAATGAAATAAATGATTCTGAAAACTGTCTGAGGATACAGGGATCAAGGCAGTTGCCAAGGAAATCAGGGACACCTAAGGGTAAGAAAACAGTTAAAATGCCCCTTAGTTTGAAAGACAAAGAAAGAGAAAGGGGAAAGAAAGAATGAGAGGGAGAGAGAATTCATGAGGTTGGCGTATGGTGTTGCTTTTGGACTTGGATATGGAATTCACTTATTTGTGGAAATGTCAAGAATTCAAGCAATGAGCACTACAAAACTGAAAGTAAAAAAGAACAAATAAACGCAAGCCTCAGTGGCAGAGTAAACTGATGAGCATGGCCGACCAGGGTCATGGCAACCGGGCCTATAAACAGAGCTACTGATTCAGACCTTCTCTTGCTGAACACATACAGAACTCATAATACTACTGACAAAGAAGTCTGTTTAAAAATTTGTGAACAGCAGCCACATCCACATTCCTAACTTTTACTAAACTGGGAAATTAGTGTAAACTTTAAAGGCTAGGAACGGGAATAGTTACTAGATCGGTACACCTATTAAACCTAACAAACCGGCAATTCAGTAGCCTCTCAGACCAAAAAGATGTGGGAAACATACCCTTCCTTGTCACTGATATACAGTAGCTTTAGTATGTACAGACTAGGCATGTAACTGACTATGAATACACTACACTTACAGATAATGTGTTGCAATACAAATAGGAATAAATATAAATACAAATAGGAGATGAACTATTCATTTTTTTTGTTTGTTTGTATTTATTTATTTTAGAAAGCTTGCCAGGAGGTTTTTACTTTCATTCGGGCACAATTGCTCATATATTAATCTCACAGGACAGAGAACGACAGAGAAAGTATGTTCATTAACATAAACTTGCAGCACTGTGCAATGCACTTACAGCTTTCATTCACTCGTCCTTAGTAACTGCCTGGTCAGTTGTCTCATTGGTTTAAATTAGACAACTAGGTTGTTTACATTAGAATCAACTAAATTCATTAGAAAGTATCGCAGGAAAGTACGAACAAAAATATTAACTGTGTGAGTGGGATTAAAAATATAGTCCTGCACACATCACTAGTTGAGACCAATTACGAACTGGAGTGATGCAGCTGAGGTTGAGGAACTGTCAGTGCGGGTATTCACAGACAGTGCTGGCATTTGTACATGTAGGATTTTTCCAGTGTTTCTGGACAGAGGCATAGTGTTAGGGTTCATAAAAAATGGCTAGACCCACTTAGGTTACAAGTCTGAATACAGATACAAATATTTTGAGCACTGAACACATAAACAGATACAGATAGCGGCATTGCATTGCATTGCACCCTTAGAACTAACATACTAAAACTGTATGTAATTAATTTAGTGGCAAATTAAAGGGGAAAAAACCCTACATAAAGAGTGTTATTAAAGTGTTGGCCTACCACCAGCCACCAGGGCAGATTTAAAACACCGTGGCATTAATTATACAAATCTCTGAAGCGATGAATATCATTTTTCCAAAAGATCAGTTTTCCCTCAGTTGGTGTTTTGATGATGGTGGAGGAGAGCACTGTCTAACATGCTGAAATCAGGAGTGTTCAACTGGGTTGACATCTGGTGACTGTGAAGACCATATCATATGATTTACATTATTTGCATCCTCATCAAATCATTCAGTGAGCCCTGGAAGAGACCAATCCCATCAGGATAGAAATGTTTCATCATAGGATAAAGGATAACTTTCTTTAAGGAGACAATAGGATTCAAACCATGCCAGCAAAATGCCACATGTCACCATGTGTATATTTCACTTGGGAAAGAGTATATTGTACAGCTGTTAATTAAATTAAGGCAACAGTTTTCAAGGCAACTCCAGCCCTTGGAACATACTGGCCTGCACAGTTTGATGTTATCCTTCCTCACAACACATATGGTCCAACTTGCACAGCGTGATAATAAGCAAATCAGGTGTGTCAGCCATAGCAAACTTCACACAGTCAGAAAACAGTCTGATATGCACATGACTCAGAGGTCAGCTGCATGCATGCACGTATATTTGAACACACACAAATGTAAAGAGAGAGGGTATAATCAAGCAAGGTGTTTGAGCACGTACAGTCTGGCTTATAAGGAACGTTAGGTGAGAACATCCTGAAGATGCGGCTCTTTGAAGGCGAGACAGATCGTGTCGCAAACACGGCTCCTAAATTACTCACACTGTCACTTTGATCTCACATAGCAACTGCTCCTGCGCCTATGAGTGCGTGTGTGTTCTGAGATTTAAGAGACGTTAGAGAGAGTGTTGCTGACTAAGTGGATGTTTCACCCTCTTCACACCATAACGTGTGTGTGTTTACCAAAGACTGCACAAGGAGCTGCAGACATTTTTCAATGCTTTGGATAAAGGCCTAAGCTGTCCATGTCATCTCTTTTTTGTACGCGTGCACACACACACACACACACACACACACACACGTCTGGAAAAAAATGTCCTGAGACATCTTTGTGGGAGTTTAACTGTCATCATGTGAGCCGCAGATGTCTCCCTGTGTATTCTCCTCACTGCTCCGAGGCTCTCAGATTGAGTCTTAGGTTTCCATTAGTGTGGCTACTCTAAACTCTGAGTCTGGTGTGAACACCACTACACATCTTATCCTTCACATCCACACTCACACATCTGATATAGAACTTACACACTGGAATGTTACCTTTGTTAAAATGTCATGTGTGGGTGCATGATTACTGCTGTGGACATCATCCAAATGACTTTAAACACTGCTTTAGCATATAAATTGGTCAGAAGCTTTGTGTTTGTTTCCTGCCTTTACACACCTCTCAATAGACATGCTGCTATCCTAATAGTCCTAAAATGCACTTTTAGACAGTCTACCTTTACATGCTATCATTCTAAAACAGTGACACCAGTAAGGCTTATTTGAGCATGTGTGTGTAGTAATTTCAGGTTAGAATGATTTCTAGATGTTATGGTAAAAGGTGCTTTTGGTTTTCAGAATATCCAGTCTGTCAGGTTATCTGGGTGACCTCAGAACATTTTTACACAGCATTTTCAGATGCTCCTACAACATTTCTGCAGCATTAATACAAACATTTCCTAGTTTTTTCAGAACATTGCATAATTTTTGTAACACTTTAGCCCAACCTTTTTAAAACCTGCCAAATATTTTACTGAAGGTGCTGATAACGTTTTCTGTTAGCTGGGTATCTGTTTGCTTATTATTGCTTAGATGTGTTAGCGGTGTGTGAAAGCATGAGGCAGGCATCTGGTGGTGGAGGGTTTCATGTTAGTCCCGTGTTAGCAGCCATATGTCAGCTTGTTAAATGAGATTACAGGACACTGGCCGTGTGGCTGAGAGGAAACATGAGCCTGAAACTGTGGCGAGCTACCGATTGATGTCTGGATAATATAAAACTACCATCTAAACACTTACACATGATAAAACACTCTTCCAAGTAGCTGAAAAAAAGCGTCATGTTACTCAAGTCATAAACTCCTGTCAGATTCAGATGGAGAAAATTGTAGAAGTGAAAGTGACATGATTATTTGTAAGACAATGATGAAGGAGTAAAATCCCTAAGAATAGTAACGTGACGTAAAAGTCTGTATTCCCCCCATTTTCTGTTTACAAAAGAGAAGACAGTGTCTCAATAAACCTTGAGAAGATGAGCATGGATCTGTTCATCATCTATGGGAATTTAGACATAAAATTTTAAGCCACTGCCAGAAAGGAAGCCAGCTGGCACACTTGGGGGTTCAAATGCAGCACAATCTCTTATCTTAGTGAATGGAAATTAAATTCAAAATTTCATTCAAAACATTCCATTAAAGCAGAAGGGAGGCCTGCTCAAAAAAAAAAAAAAGGTCATGAAAATATTTGTAGGTTTAAGATACATTTGCTTTCTGTGCACAAACACTATTATGCTTTGTAAATAACTCTTGTGTTGATTACCTAATCACTGAACTCCAACTCTCCATGTCTGAAATTGATGACCTCTGGTTTAAGAGCCTCACCCTCTCCAATGTAACGCAAATAGACAAGCCTTATTTTCCTAATGAGACCAGCAGAGGCTATATCCGTCCATGCCCTCTCGCACTAAGGATAGAATAACAGACCGTGTGGCGAAAGGGTGCAGCCAAATGGAGCTCAAGCACGGAAAGTTCGGCGAGAGCACACGGCATGCCTTGACCCGAGCTTTCCACTGGACTCAGGGGGGCCTGTTATGGCGTGGCTGAGGTGTTGTCCAAGACCATGCAGGAGGAGGACAAATATCTGCGCTGTGTCCAAAACCACATGCTTGTTTCCCATCTTCATACCTCCCTGCTCCTTCTTTCACACAAAGCTCTTCTTTAGACTTTTAGTAACAAAAATGCTTTGTATTCTCTGTGAGGACACATGCCAATCGAGTAATTCTACAACCAGAATATTAGCCTCAATCTAGTGGGTGATGTATTTATGTTAGAACTAGGCCTGCTCGATGTTCCTACAATAAACAGAGGTCATGATGTTAAACTGTTTTTAAGCTTGAGGTTGCACAGAGCATTTTGAACCCCAAGCTGGATGCAATACACATTTGTCCCTCACTGGAAGCTTATGGTAAGTCATTGTTACACTGGTGATCTTTTAAATACAATTTTGAAAATACAAATTGTTACACTAATCCTATCAATAAAATTAGTAGCCAGCTGAGGGCTGATAAGAACTACTCTTCTACCCAAAGTGATCCTAAGGGCAAATGATCATTTTTAAATTACACTCTCCTCCCATGACACTCTTTCTATGGCCAAACCCCCACGATAATGTGTAAGATGTGTAATTTAATAATTTTAAACACATCTGTTCCCATCGCATCAGTAACACTGCTCAATTCTACCAATTAACATTTACAAGTAGCATATCTGAAAGTGTTTATATGTTGGATATTCTTGAAGAAACATTTAAAAAAATTGAATGAATGACTGAAATGAATGAATGAATGCTTGTTAGGCACTGTTAAAGGCAGCAGTGCAGTTGTCTGACATGAGACATGCTGCAGTCTAGTCTTTATCAGTCTAGCTTCATGACGTTGATCAAACCAAACCTTACGGTGCCCTCTCCTGGTTAAGCACTGATAGCACATCAAAACACTATTCATGCTTTTAAATCAATATGGGGAACATTTTGTGCCAGATAGAAAAGCAGTAACACTGGGGAAAACGTGATATGCAGCAGATTTTCATTTGTGACATGAGGACAACGTGCCACACCGAAAAGCATCATACACTGCACGTCGCTTTTATTGTGTAAAAATCAGCATTTAATGCTGACACTGCGTCAGACGTGAATGTACTTGCCAATTGCACTCTCCCAGCTAACACTTATTCCCAGAACAGTCTAAGACCAGATCTTTTTCTAGTTCCTGTTTGGTTTTCCCGGAAAGTTTACTTTGCAGAAATATAACTTTCACGTTTCGTTGCACATTATGGGTCAGAGAACTTTCTCTACCCTTTAAATAACCTTGCTGTATAACCCGCAGTGGTTTGGATTAGAAACTCTCAGGAACCAGGCACCAACCTGGGATGGTTCAGAGAACCATCTTAACCTACTTAACGTAGGGAGAAGATTCTCTGAAACATCCCACCACAAACCTGATACAAACCTGGTTCCTCTTATAATACAACAGGATGGGCACACTGTCTTTCTAATATAACAAGCTACATGAATACATATATTGGGCAATAATAATAATAATAATAATAATAATAATGATGATGATAATATGTGTTATGTGTTTATTACTTGCAGATAACCATACATAAAGGCTCTGAAGAGATATGGCCGAATAACAAGAGAAACCACAATTAGCATTAACATCCTGATTTTTCACCATTTGATGGGCTGCATCAGACATAAAATAGGCAAAAATTCATCTGCATATCAAACAAATAATAAATGCACTTTTTTTTTTTTTTTTGAAGAAAGTTGGAAAGTATAAATCTGTGGTCTGTACCACTAGATGGCAGGATAGCTACACTTTAATGAACGTATAACTATAAAACACATTACAGTGCCAGTGATAATGTAACAGAGATGCAATGCAATGAGCAATACATTTGTTGCAGACTAGACGTATCAAGGACACTGATTTTATATAAATTAATAACTAAATGAATGAAGTGAAACTTCAGCTGGAAATGATTTTTATCTTGTCCAGTGAAAAAAGTAAGAGCTTCATTAAAACCACAGACACACAGTTACACTATGTGGCCAAATGTATGTGGACACCTGACCATCACAACCATATGTGCATTCTGAATATCTCATTCCAAAGTCTTCTGGGAAAACTTTCCACTAGATTTTGGAGTGTGGCTGTGGGGATTTGTGTTCATTCAGCCACAAGAGCATTAGTGATATCAGGCAGTGATGTTGGGTGAGGAGGCTTGGAGCACAGTGAGCTCTGTGCAGGCCACTCGAGTTCTTCCACTCCAACCTTGGCAAACCATGTCTTCATGGAGCTCGCTTCGTGCACAGGGATATTGGCATCCTGGAACATGACATTCTATACAATTGTGTTCTTTCAACTTTGTGGTAATAGTTTGGGGGAAGAACCACATATGGGTGTGATCAAGTGTTCACATACTTTTGGCCATATAGTATATTTTGGTGGTGTAAATCAGGGGTTCTCAAAACCTTTTGCAGCCAGGGACCCCTTTAACATAAACTGAATTAAAATTCCACATACCCCCTCTGCACACATTTATTTTAAAGAACATCCAACTATTCAGATATTAGGCTCATTATTCAAATATGTAGAATTATTATTGTGGCTAATTATTGCAGTCATAGAGCTTTTATTCCTTAACCTTCCATTCACAGAACACATAAAAACCAAGCGACATTTTAATAGACTTACTTAGTTTTTGAGTTATTGAGATTTGGATTAAACCCATTCAATTCAAGTAACCATTTAAGGAGGCTAACAACTATAAGAATGCAAAAATAAATCTAATAACTTTTGAGAATGACAAATGTTGACTCCCACCACTGCATAAAAAAAAAAATTATAGATACCAAAACCCACTTTGAGAACCACGAAAAAAGGAATGCACTTTATAGTGTTTCATTGTTTCTGAATTACTATTAAAACATGATAAGTGTTCATATAAAATGTACTGCTCAACTAGGAACACTTGTACTCCAGGCGTCACTTCAGTTAACATCACCTCCTGCTGGATAATTCGTGTTATGTTATTCATGTTGAAGATACCACAAGTGAGGAGTAGGAGCAACAACATTAGTAGCATTATTCCTGCATATTACAGGCTCAGTTGTTAAAAAGGTGACAGTGATTTTATTTTTATTTTATTAAAATAATACTTCATTACAAGAAGGTAAATGCAGCATGATTTAAATTCAAATTGTTTACCAGAAAAGCAATATCAAAACAGTGTAGACTAATGTTCCTATTATTTGTAAAGTATCTACTTGACTAATGAGGGTAGCTCTAACAACGTACTCCAACAGACTTTGAAATATCCAAGGGTCTGATATTTAGTTTTAAAGCACGGAATGTTATAGTTGTTTATAATATTAAATTTTCACTTTAAAAGACAAGAACAGAGGTCATGTGCTGGGCTCTGCTCCAGGAAGAGCCAGAAAAAGCCTAAACCCAGTCCAGAGTTGGATTGTGGCTTTATTTCACCCCTTCTAACTGCCAGGGGTGGTGAGAATCACCTCAGTACCGTCTTTTGTGCATATACATGCCTGCCAGGACTTTTCACCGTATGATATACTACAGGGTGTCACCAAAGTTTCTGTACATAGGGGAAATTAACACTGTTTAGCAAAATGTTTTCCAAAATTATTTCTACTTAGTTTATATATGAATTTTTTTTTCAGATAGCCTTTAAGAATTCCTTTGACAAAAGAAGAACATATTGAAATCTTTCTCATGGCTGGATCGGGAAGCTGTCTCAAGGCTGTTACCATGGAGATGTTTCCCAGTGAAAGTAGCCCACCATTGTGAGTTGAGGGAAAAAAAAAAAGTTTTAGATCAAGTTATGCCTTTAATAACTGTAACTAGCAAATAAATTCTTTATGAGATGGGTCTCCTATTTTTTGGGGGACTTTTTCCCCCACAATGTCACGTTAGTTATGCTGCTCACAACCCATACTGCACAGCATGTTTGGTTCACTTCCTGTAGTTGGGTTGATTCAGAGTCACAGCAATTGAACAGCACTAGAGACAGACTGCGGGTACCAAGGGGTGATCGCTGTGTTCTCACTTTCCAAGGGAAGACTCATATCAGGCCTTTAATATTTTACTTTTATTCTAACATACTTTAAACACATTCACAGCACCATTCAGATACTGCAGTGAGACTGTATAGTGCTTCAGTCTCATGCATTTTACTGCAGGACTGAGAGGCAGAGTACAAGCAGCCAGTGCCAGTTCTGGTAAAGTTCACACACTCCATTTTACAGTCACAAACATACACACTGGAGTTATGTTGGGCAGCTGAAGATTCAGTCCTGTGTCCTAGAGCCAGACGGGGCCACAGTGGATGAAGAACATGGTGGATGTGTGAGGACGTCCTCACTTGCCAATCCTCTGTACGACCCAGTCTTGTTGGCATAGTGGACATCGGTTGTTTTGTTTCACCCACAGAGACATGCAGCAGTTATGGAAGGAGTGGTTGCACTCTCCCCATACAACTGAGAAAGGTAGGGAGACATTAATGAACACATCACATACACGCCTTGCGTAACTAAAAATTTAACAAGAACACTTCTTTTTGTGACCTTTACAGAAACAAAAATGAGCCAGAGACTGGAGTGTAAACTCAGTTTTAAGCATTCTTAGCCTCCTAAAAGGGTTCTACTTGAAGGCTTTTCCGAGAGGGAATGTTGTAGGCTGCTACATAAAGGTTTAGGGTTTTTCCAGAGGGAAAACCAAAGAACCTAAAGGTGCTAAATTTCCCAAGAGTGTACTGTGAAAAGTTAAAGAGAAAAAAGGTAAGAAGCAATAAGAAGTGGATGAGAAACAAAAGAAAGTGCCTAAATGTGTGCATGTTACTCCTTGTCTCTCATCAACCGTCTTTTCAGCTTCCAATTAAGCATGTGGCAATAAAAAAAGATTACTTCGTTCTGCTTACAGCATCAATCAGCATGACCCGGAGTCACCAGAAAACAGGGTCTCAGTAACAAACATTATTCAAAGCAAACTTGAAGTAATAAGAATATTATGTCTGTCTATTATTATGCGTGTATGTTTTTGCCAGTACCACTACTGTATTTGTAGCTGTCCTGCGAGTTGTAGACAGATAGCGAGACAGAGTACTTTAATGATCCCTGAGGGAAACTGTTTTGTTACAGCAGCAGACAATTCCAGACAAAACACGACATTACAGACACCAAATAGATGCACACGGTATCACCAATGCCATGTAATACGTCGCGGCAAATTTTGTACACAAAGCCACAAAAATATTATAAATTGACTTCAGGGCAATAGAAAAACAAAATCAAGGCAGGAGATGGAACCTTTACATAATTTCAGATTTAGGACTTTTTAAGGACCTGTGGACACTGAAGAACTGGAGATGTTAAGAGTGTGAGTGAGAAAGTGTGGATTTTGTTAATTCTGTTATTTCACTCAAGCTGACTGGATGCCATCTGCAGGTTACTGAATTTTGATTTATAACCTCTGGTGTGCTGCAAGTGATTTCCTTACCAACACAGTCCTCCTGCTTGTTTTCTGCCTGACACCTTAAACACGCATCTGCAAGATAAACAAACACAAGTACACTCAGTGGCCACTTTATTATGCATACCTACACTTCAGGCCAATTTTATAGGTAGACAAACACTGATGTCAGCTCATCTATGGTCACCCCACTGTGGCCTGACAATAGGACCACAGCAGAATGGATATTTGGATGGCAGTGTCACTATTGTGTTGATAATGATCCAACATCCAAATATCAGGTCAGCTTTTCCAATTGACTTTACTGTTAAAAAATAATGCTTCTGAAGCAGTATAGGAACACACATGTATTAGCCAGCATGCAGCAGATTACTATCTGTACTTCATCCTTTTGACCACCAGATGCCATGAGCGTACACTGTGTCGAAAGGTAATGCCCTTCGAAAGCTTGCAATAATTCCTGCAAAGCACACATATATGATCAATGTACCTAAATAACTTGTAATTGAGTTTATTAATGTGTTTGTGGTTGTCATACCTAAGCAAATCACTGTACTATGTCAATGTAAGGAATATTAAGTTACATAGCCACACCATTATACACATGTTTGCAGTTACTAGGAGAAGAAAAAAAGAAAAAGAAAAAGAAAAAGAAAAAGAAAAAAAAAAAAAAAAAAAAAGCTCAAGAACAGCACTGCAAATTTTGCTAGATCTGGTGATTTGTTACACCCCATTACTGTAGCATTAAAAAAAAAGGGAACCTAGGGAAAATCCAGTGATTTTTTGAGCAGACATTAGTGATTGTCCTGCATGTCACACAGCTCTCCAGCTCACATCAGAGTTGTAAAGCTTGACTGAGTTGTGCTTGTACAAGCCAATTTTCCCAGTGACCAATCATGGATCACTGTTCGTCCCATTCACACGTCTTCATTTTTAACCTCCCTTCCAAACGCATCCAAAAAGCATCCAAATTTTTCCAGACGCATCCAAAAAGCATCTGCTAAATGAATACATTTATTCATTTAGCAGACACCTTTATCCAAAGTGACTTACAAATGAGAAAATGCAAGCAAAAAAGCGATGTATCAAGCAGAGAACAATAGAAGTAGTGCTGCTATACAAGTTTTTTTAATTGAATGCTAAAGGAGCAAAGTGCACAGAGATGTAACAGCAGATTTTTTTTTTTTTTTTTTGGAAGTGGGGACAAGTTAGGGCTTAGTTACGCATTCAAGGAAGAGGTGGGTCTTTAGCCGTTTTTTTCCTGCTGTGAGGTTGGAAGTTCATTCCACTACTGAGGGCCAGTCAGTTTGAAGGTTCTGGAAAGGGACCTCACGCCTCGCTGAGTAGGAGCTACCAGGAGTTGGTCTTTGACTGATCGCAGGTTGCGGGAGGGAACATAAATCTGAAGGGGTGCTGTTCCAGGCAACATCTTGTACATAAGCATCAAGGCCTTGAATTTGATGCAGGGTTTCTTGGTTACATTTACTGGTAATAAAAGTCAGTTATTCCTTTCAAAACTATTTTCCTTCAAGTCTTTTTCTCCCCAAGACTTCCTACCACTGCTTCATGTAAACTGCATTTTTAATAGAAATGATAACATTTTGTCATTATATAAATAGAGTATTTTATAAAGACAGAAATATGTTGCGATGCCAAGAGAAACACTGTCTTTCTGTAAGAGAAGCTATAATTTATTACTTTTTCCGTTGTGATAAACCTTTATATTATTATATTTTTTAAATATGCAAATAATATTGACGATTTAATGACCATGCAAAATAGTCCATGGCGTCATCTGGCGACTTTTTGAGCATGCATTGGCTACTTTCCCCTGAAAAGATTTGCCATCACTGGTTAAGGATCATAAAGCTACATCAGTAAATGCATGGTTGCAAATACTAAAAGAAAAAATACAAGCTCAATAATGTTAGGAAGGTTAAAGCTAGTAAAAGCTCATCCTGAATGAAAGTCCAAACACTAAAAGACATTTGAGAGTTTGCTATTTGACTGTGAAAACTGCATTTATTAGAAGACTTAAGAAAAAGAATTTGGTTAACAGTAAACATCTGTTAGCAAAGCAAGCTACCTAACTAATGGAGCTACTCGGCTAACTAGGTTTAATAGCCAGTTAGCACCTAGCGTTAGCCACACTTACCCATGACTTGAACCCTACAGATGGCGCAGGTATCACACTCGACATCCCAGCTCCACATTGCCACTGCATTCCACTTCTTAAGAGAAAACATTTTATCTCCCCCCGACTTGGATGAAGACGATGAACCGCTATGCGCGTGCACTAACCCAGGCTCGTCGCCGTCATCCATCTCCGCCATGGCCCGAGTGCAGCATTTACAAAATGGCCGCCGTGTTATTTTTCCTACACAAGAATTTCAACAAACCCTGCCTACTGCGCTACGATTGGCTACATTCTCCACACCGTCCAATCAACGGGCAGTATGTAAATAAGTATCTCGGAAAGGGCGGGACCTTCTGAAAAGAAATGCAGGCGTTCACCTGGGCAAAAAATAAAATGTGGCAGTGTTTGTATAAAGCAGAACGTCATAACAGGGCTTTAAAAGTGAAGCCAAAATGTCTCTGAGGCCCTCTAGTGGTTGGCTGCAGTACAATTTAACCCATTCCCATGTTAGTCAATGAGAAAGGTGGCAAACTTCCATTTTAAGTGACATCTTCACAAATTACCCTGCTGACAAAAACAATAGAAACCACCATAGAAATTGTAATGGTTCCCGCTACAAATACCATTACAAACCATCAGCTAACCATTAACACCACTACTATTACCATTATTGGTATCCACTAGATATAACATGCCACCAACAGAAGGCAACAAATTACCAGTAGAGACCCACAGGGACCATTACAGTTTCCATTAAAACCAATACAGTTCCCATTATAACCATTAAAACCATTACAATTTCTATGAGGGTTTCTATTGTTTTTTTCACTAGGGTATTTTTGGGAATAGTGCTCTGTCATTTTTACACTTTTTCAGTTGACCTTGATATCTCCACCAATATCTTACCTTACGATAAATGTGTTTTATAGGAGTTATTTGGTTATAAATAAAAGAGTGTGGATGATGAGGTGCTTGACAGTTTTGGACATGACCCTCCTGCTTCATGAACATGCACACACTTTTTGACATGCACCTGAAGCTCTTGACAGTCCTGTAGCAAAGTCATGTCTTGTTCTGCTGTACCTGTTATAAGAGTTTGCAGTTTTTCTGGTATATTGCTCATTCTAATGTCTATGCTAGCTCATTGTACAGATATTATAACTAGCATATCAACATGAGTGAAAGAAGTGATGACATAACCCAAGGCAGTCAACAGTTTATCTGACTATTTTGTGATTTTAAGTTAGAAATCTAAAATCTGATCTCCAATGAAGACTACATCAACTTATTTTTTTATGTGTTAAAGTAATATTTAGGTGTATATTCATTTAATAGCATAGTTACAACATCAGTTCATTAAAAAGTTATATAACACTCAAGATCATATTTCAGATGCATTCATTACTTTTAAGTATCAGCTTTATCTTGGTCAGGGGGAAACTTGAGAAATGTGAGAGCACACAGAAACTCCACACAGACAGTAACCTGAGCTCAGGATCAAACCGAGGACAGCAATGTGGCAGCAATGTTACCTGGTGCACCAGGTATTTGTTTGTTTTAAATCAAATAATACAAATGTCTATATTAAAAGACTCAACAATAAATGGTAATCTGCTTTTACTCTGATTTGATAACTGGGGTCCCTGGAGGACTAGTGGTTAGGCCCAGGTTCGATTCCTGGCCAAGGAACCAACCCCAGCCGCTGGGGTTGCACAAGACAGTGCACTTCCAGTGCCGGTCCCAAGCCCATATAAAATTGGGGAGGGTTGCGTCAGGAAGGGCATCTGGCGTAACAACTGTGCCAAATCAAATACGCGGACCAATGATCCGCTGTGGCGACCCCTAACAGGGAGCAGCCGAAAGAACAAAAGCAACAACTCTGATTTGATAACTGACATTCAGTGTCTTTGCTATTTCTTTTAGAAACATAAAAAGCATATAAGTGGTATATAGTGAAAGCTTGATCTATCAAGTAGGGCTGACACTGAGGTCCTCTAATTAGCTGAACTCTGGAAGGCAGCTTGATCATGATGATGAATTGATTGGTACTCTATATATTCTTAATATGATAGACACAGTTGTTACAGAGTATGTGAAATGAACAGTCATGTTGCAAAATTTACTTTTAAAAAAAAGCTGTGTTATTCTGTCTTTAGTGAGTTAAATTGTCTACAATATTCTAGGTAGAAAACAGAATATGTGAATATAAAAGCCTGTGACTTGACATTAATATAGCTGTCAGCATTGACAGAAGAGGTCATGATTTACTATTTACTTTAAGGTCAGAATGAACTTAATTTAACAATTTAAGCCATTATTCATCTAGGTTGTTTCAATGAACTTTTCCATTAAACATCTCTTGTAAATAGAATAAAAAGTGCATGGATATAGTTTCTACCTTTAACCACATATAAGCACTGTCTACTCTAACTACACATAACTATGATAAAATCCTCCTTTAATAATCCTCAATTAATGTTCTTCACTTAATGGTTGTAGCAAAAAGCTCAGCTTTTGAGGAAAACAGGCAGTGATATTAAGAACAGCTTATAATAGCTTATTCCTGATGCACTGATGGTACTTTTTTAAAGGAACACAAATATGTCAAATGACAACATTAGGTGTAAAACATAAGGTAGCGTCAGACCTAGTCTTGACTTCCAGGAAATATATTATTATCTGGATCTACAGATCCACTTTGGAATCTTTTTTTTTTTTTTTTAACAACCATGT
This sequence comes from Pangasianodon hypophthalmus, assembly GCF_027358585.1. Classification (NCBI taxonomy): domain Eukaryota; kingdom Metazoa; phylum Chordata; class Actinopteri; order Siluriformes; family Pangasiidae; genus Pangasianodon; species Pangasianodon hypophthalmus. The sequence continues at coordinate 7,395,295 of NC_069715.1, read as the reverse complement.
AGCTGTGCACTGGGAAGCCATTTCCCATTTTCTCTTCTCTGTTTCTTAATAAGGATTTACAGGGCAACATGAAGGGGGTTCCAACATTGATTCACATGTTTTAGGAAATTGGTCCCCAGTGGGCAACTAGATGGTTATTACAGGACCTCAGTGTCAGCCAGAAGTCATCCAACCTCCCAAAAACATACTGCACAGCCTGGCTTAATAGATTGAGCTTTCACTATAAACCACTGATTTACTTTTTATGTACTGCTCTTTAAGTATTTACCTAGCAAAGACACTGAATCTAAGTTATCAAATCAGAATAATATAGTCAGTGTACATAGAAAAAAGCTTGTTTGCTAATAGGGCTAACTTGAGAGGTGGACAATCTTCATGATCATAAAGTAAACAAAGTAAACAAAACTGGAAAAAAGCTAACTTTGGACACCATGCATGTCTTGACTGTTCAAATATTGTGGAGAAAATTGTGTAAATTTCATTTTAGGCTGAATTACTGGTTTAACTATTCTATTAACTAGCTTGCTTGTGGGTAGATAGCATTATCAAACACATTATCAAATAATTGTCACGGCTGAGGTGATTAATTTAAAGAGAAAATTCAGTTGATACTATGGCTGCAAACACACTGCAAAAAATGCTATCTTAGCAAGTAAAAATATCTTACATCTAGGCAAATTCAACTAATATGTCTCTTTATTAGACTGTTTTAAACAAATCTAAGATCATTAAGCCTATTTCTAGATAGTTTTACTCATATAAAGCTTGAAATTGTCATACTTTTGGAAGATAATTTAGCTTATTTCAAATGTTTTTTTTTCTACAAAGAAGCTAAATTATCTGCCAATAGAATAAAATGATTCTAATCTTAAAGTGAGCGCAAAGTACATCTAGAAATAGGATTAATAATCTTAGACTCATTTAAACACAGTCTAATAAAGAGACATAGTTGAATCTGCCTATATTCAAGATATTTTTTTTTTTACTATTTTTCCTTTTTTTCAGTTTACTGTTATTTAAGCAATGCTTTTGTAATCAAATGTGCAAGAAAGTAAAAACACTGCAGTGGTCCTGCATAATGTATTGTTGCTTCATGGCTTGGCATCCACTGCGCCCCTGACCCTGGTTACTGAATGAATTCATTAAAAAAGAGTAAAACATGATGTAGTTCAATGATGTATAGGCATAGCATTTTTACCTGATGATCACTCCAACACTGTGGTAATGCCCTATGTGGATATCTACCCCTGCGTTCCATCTGTGCATTTGTCTAATGTGAAATGTTCATATAGTTCAGAATTAGACACGACTGATAAAATATGTCGCTTGAGTGGACCAGCTGTTCCTTTGACTTGTGGTCTTAATTGTAATTTCCCTGATAGCCTTGGTGAAAGAGGTGTGTAATTATTTTGCTTATTTATCGAGTCCTGGGGTCATACAGATGGTGGAGGGTGGGCAAGTTACAGCCGATAATTCTCTCTGCAGCCTCCACCAGACTGTGACAGAGGAAGTGAGAATGGACTCAATAATGAAAGTGTAGGGCTGGACCAGCACTGACTGAGGTGGATTGTACATGTTTAATCACCTCCACTGAGGCAAATCTGATGGGCCTAAGCTGTTTTGGTAATGGTTTTAAGGTTAGATTGCCAAGCGAGGTCCAGGGGGATTATGGGACACACGAATTTAACAGTGGTGAAAGGTGAGATCTGTATAGTTATCAGGGAGAGTATGGGAGGGTTTCTTTTTAAGCTTGCATTCAACTGAACAATCTTCTGAGCATGAAGTTCCAAATGGTTCCAACACTTCATCAGGGTACTAACTTTTTCTAAATTTCCTGTCGCCGCCCTGTGTGTGTGTGGTTTTTGCATGTTCTCCTGTGCTTTGGGGGTACTCCACTCCCCCAGTCCAAAGATATGCTGTAGGCTGATTGGCATTTCCAAATTGTCTGTAGTGTGTGTGTGTGTGTGTCCTGGGATAGGCTCCAGGCTACTCTGTGTAGAATAAGCAGTGCAAAAAAGACATTTAGGAAAGAGATACATTTTTTGTTGTTCATTCACGTACAAGAAGAACGTGCTCCTGAGCAGAGCATCCTTCAGCGTGTGTGATGTTAATGCGTGGAGAGTCCGGGCAGCTGGCCAGCTCCAGGGACGCGGGTGTTAGATGTCTCTCTTCCATCCACTGGCAGGGAAAGCGGTCTCGGCTTTAATATGAAAGGCACGAAGGAAGCAAACCTTAAATGAAGCACATGGGCAGTTCTGCCTCGGATGGGCTGCTGTTTAAGGTGATCTTTAAGTCATGAGGAGACCGATGTGCTCTGAGCGCTTACCTCCAGAGCAAAGTTCAGCCCGGAAACACAGTGTGGACCGCGGACCAACCAAAGAACAATGTGAGGAGAGACAGCCAATTTTTCGCCAAAGATCTTCTTACCTAAGGTGAGTTATCTGCACTCAATCAGTCCATTCTGTCTTACAGTGAGACGCGCGAGGTATTCACCAAAATGTGTTCATCTTCAAACCCTACTAGTGGCAGGAAGCAAAATCTCTGCCAAATCCACATTAATGCATGCACAGCAGTCAGTAATAAGTGAATACTTTTTCTTTCTTTCTTTTTTTTTTTTTTTTTTAATTTCATCTCACAGTCCATGCGCGAGCACGGCATCATGCATCATTATTCCATCGCTTTACTATGCGTACTGACTTCAACAAGGAACTAATTTGAAGTTTCACTGAATATACACCAGTATCCCAGTAATTTCTCCAAATGTCACTTAATAATCCACAAAGAACGGAGTGGGACACATGTAGCCTATAGCACGCGCAATGCGCACAATTTGCGCGCGCAGTGGACACTGTAAAAAAATGCTGTAAATTTACAGTATTTATTTTACAGGAAAATACTGTTGATTTGACAGGCTTATAGTGCAATGCATAGTGGGATATCTATCGTTTTTAGGAGGGGGGAGAATGGTAAAAAAAAAAAAAAAAATCTCCTTGTGTCGACATCTGCAAATTAGTGGATCCCTTTGTTTTAACGACTATTTAGGCGAATAGGAGCCCTGTTTGACTTTAACTTTATAAGCTAGTAGAAGCTTTGGTTTAGTAAAGCACTGAAATTCATCTTTCAATACGAGCTAATTCAGTGGTGGAGGTGGTTTGATCAATGCAGGTTGTTTGAGCTCATTGTGGTGGCTCAGTGGTTCAGGCTTTGAGTTCAAACTCAGATGGTTGTGTATTCAAATCCCATCAGCACCAAGCTGCTGTGCTTGAGTCCTTGAGCAAGACCTTTAACCTTTTGCTCAGTTGCAATTATAAATCACTTTTTTTAAGGATCAGCCAAAGTCTTGGAGCATGTGTTATTTTATCCTATGTAACACACTACAGTTATTTACTGTAAATCTAAAGTACTTTAAAGCGCACAAGAGCATTTCAAACCATAATCTTTAGACACAATGCCTGTATAATCTTAAACTCCTACAAAATGTTAAAGGCTCTTAAAGGATAAAGGATTCTTTGGATATTTAAGGGATTTTTAGTTTAGTTTCTATTTGAAACTGTTTCTTATAGGGAAACACCTAGGTACCAATACCTTGTACCTGTTCCTTGCACTTTGCAGGGCTCCTCATAGGACCTTTGCAGGTTGCTGTAAAGGACACCATGCTAGATTTGACCGTTCTTTCAAAGACTGTAAATCTTATATAACACAGATTGTAAGATTATAAGAATGTGCATTTTAGCCTATTTGTATAAATTTAAGGACCACGTATAATGAACAGATCAGTATATGTGTGTTATGTCACACTGCTTTAAAAGAGAAAAAGCATTCTTTCACATGAAAGGGTTCACTGGCTCTTTTTTTGAAAGAGAAATATAGATACGGCTGGTTGGTATCATGAAATCTTACTTTTAAGTCAACCAGTGTTATATATAAATGTAGCTGCACAATGGTGATATATAATGTCCATTTTCAGGGCTTTGAATATAAACTCTTTTTTTTAAATTTATTTTTTATTTTTATTAATTATTTTTTTTAAATCAAATACTTGTCACTGAAGTGGTACTTCAAGGGTGGATTTGCATACTTAGTAATAAAAACGTAATTGTAGAGAAACCTCATTAAGGTACAGAATTGCCTTGGTGAACAAAAATTTACCAATACTGTACGCTTTTTCTGACAGTGTACAAGCTGTAAAGCTGATTTTTATTGATTATAGAAATGAAAATCAATTTGAGGCCATGGACCTAGGACTAACTGCTTTGTTAGCTGGCTGCAAGGGAATCAATAGTATGAAATGTGGTATATCATCCAGGCAAGTAAGTATGTGTGTGTTTGTGTGTGTGTGTGTGTGTGTATGTTTATAACACACTGATAAATTAGCTGATTTCACATCTCATTTCCTTCCATTTATTTATAAATAAGTATAATATGGGCAAGTTTTAAGCTAGATTTCATCAACATCCTCACCTCATTATAATGACATTTCATGGATTACTCTGTTTACTGGGGTAGCTACTGAACTGAAGATTTCACATGACAACATGGTAGAAAACAGAAACATTGGAATTTGTTCTTTGTTTAACCTGTGTAGCTTAAACAGAGAAGAAAAGTGTGAATCTGATGACTGCATGGAACAATACTTTGCAGTATTTTTTAACATACATCACTAATGATATGTGGTTCCTTAGAAAAAAAATCCTTTAAGGGTTTTTTTTTTGATAGTTAAGGGTTTGTAACTTCTTTCCTAAGGCAAAACAAACAAACAAACAAACAGAAAAAAAAAGAACTCCACTTGGGAAAACTATATGTATGGCTCTAGATAGAAAGACAACTGTTAAACCCTTAGGCATCTTTCATTTTGTGCTTAAACTTTTTTGTCATTCATTAACAAGAACGACCTATTTCAAGTAGAGCACACTTGAGAAGCACATTTGAGTACAAGCACACCATCAATCACAGTTTCACAACATCTGTCCAATTGGAATCAGTACCGCTATCTCATTATGTCAGATCACATTAGCTCTCCAGTTATTCTATTTTTGCTCTGCATATTTTACTCACAGCAAACAACTACACATTCATAAATAATCTTATTTACTAGTCTGTTGTATTTCAGTGTGCATTTCCAAACGCAAAATCGAAATGCTTAGACATTTTCTTTATCATTTCTCGGGAAGACAAGCATTATTTACAACAGCACGGTTACTAATTAAAGGTGGGCGTGCCAAAATCTCATATGCACAGTTCATATGAAATGTTTATCGAATCAAACACCCACAGAGAATACTGCTGAGACAGAAATACAGAGAATGACAAGCTTTTATGCCATCAGTTGGACCCAACATTTTTGTTATTAATTGGACTCAGGGCAGTTTATTAGCTGTGACTCAGACAGCAGGAGCCTTTCCATTCTGCACCATCAGTCTCTGAAATCTGTGGACTCTGAGTCACTGTCCCTCACCATGCTGTCTCTCCTGTGGCACTCTTGGTGTACATCCTTCTGCCAAGAGGAGAAAAGTTCTGAAAAAGAGTGCACTTTAGTACTCATTACATTATCATAATTTTTTTTTACAGATTTTTATTTTTTACAAAAACACTGTAATCAAACCAGATTTAGCCAAAAGATAAATTTATCCATAGCGGATCATTTTGATTAAGGAGATGAAGAACATTCTTACTCCAAATGTGTCTAAAGTAACTAAATTGAGGCACCTTGGTGGCACTTGACCTTTTGCAATTTGGACAATTATTGCAATCATTAATTGGCTCAGTGACAGTCATATTTGCCTTGATTAAAACAGAAGACTTTGGTTTAACTGAATTTTTTTTTTCTCTTCTAGGAGGACCAATGCTGACAGAAAAATTACCCAGAGCCAGATGCTGGCTAAGAGTCGTCGCTTGGCTATGCGCCGTCCGGCATATATGTTTAGCGCTCACTGCAACAGCCTGTCACTTGCTGAAGAGCTATTCCTTGAGGCAGCTGAGTATGGAAACATCCCTGTTGTCCGTAAAATGCTGGAGGAACTGCCTGAACTTAATATCAACTGTGTGGACTATATGGGGCAGAACGCGCTACAGCTGGCGGTGGCCAATGAGCACTTGGAGGTGACGGAGCTACTGCTGAAGAAAGACAACCTGGCCAGGATAGGTGATGCTCTGCTTCTGGCCATCAGCAAAGGCTACATCCGAATAGTGGAGGCCATATTGGCTCACCAGGCCTTTGCAGACACATCAAAGCTAACCAATAGCACCTTGCAAGCTGAAATAAATGATGACTTTTTTGCCTACGATGATGATGGCATGCGTTTTTCACAAGACATTACACCCATCATCTTGGCTTCTCACTGCCATGAATACGAAATTGTACACATCCTGTTACTGAAGGGAGCTCGCATTGAGCGGCCACATGACTACTTCTGTAAATGTAACACCTGCGTCTACCACCAGAGGCACGACTCCTTCAGTCACTCTCGTTCCCGTATCAATGCCTACAAGGGGCTGGCCAGCCCGGCCTACCTCTCGCTCTCCAGTGAAGACCCTGTGCTGACTGCGCTGGAGCTAAGCAATGAGCTGGCTGTGCTGGCCAACGTAGAGAAAGAGTTCAAGGTAAGGGCCTTCTATGCTTGCAGCAGATCTAGGGCACTTATTAGGTTACTTAATTATTACTTAAAGATTAAGCGATTCAAATCAGTGTCCAGGCCTCAGTAAGTATGATTGTGGAAACCAATCATGACAGAGTAGGGCATTCAGTATTCTGACCCCTCTTGAACCCTTTTCATGTCTTTTTATGCCTCTGCCACTAGGTGGTGGAGGCATTATGTTCATCCGAGATTCTTGATAGTGCTATATCTCAAGAATGGGTGGTTGAATGTTTTATTACCTTTTGCAATTGATCCAAGCAGGATCAAGTTCACAGCAAGTTCAAAGTTCTGAAGTTTTTTAAATAGCTTCCTTCCTGCTTGAAGTATATTTTCAGTGATTTTCAGGCATACAGATTAGTAAAAAGAAGGACTAGACTTGTTAGCGATGGAGGCATCGCCGCTGATGCTGTTGGCTTTGAGTTCTACTTGTTTAGTACTAGTATACTAGATATATAATGAAATGAATTTCCAATTGCATTATTCATTTCTGGTGCATATATATTGTGTAGTGTTTGCAGCTCCAGGGTCCCTGGTTCAATCCTGACCTCACGCTGCTGTCTGTGCAGTTTCGTATGTTCTCCACATTTCTCCTCTGGTTTCCTCAAACATGACAGCTAGTGGATTAGTCTATGCTAAATTGCCTCTAGGTTTGAATCAGTGTGTGAATGCATGTGCATTGGGTTTCTATCCAGGGTGTATTCCTGCCTCATGCCCAGTGTTCCAGGGGTAGACTCCAGATCCACCAAGACCCTGATTAGGATAAAGCATCAGTGTAAATGAAATTAAAAATATAGTATTTCTTTAATTTTAACTGTAAATTTAGAGTAAATTAAAGTAAAATGTGTTGAATTTTTTTTACAGTAAACAGTAGTTGCCACTGAATTACTGTTTATTTAGAGTAGCATACTGCAAGATGATTTCAGCAATGGCAATATAAAGTTACTGTTATTTTATCTTTCTCTTTTATCTTTTTTATCTGTCTAAATGTAGAGTATTTCCTGGCATCTGTGCTACCAGTGTTTTACTGTAAAAAATGGAGTTGGGTTCACTTTTGAGTTTGGTTCCTCTCACCGTTTCTTCCTTATGTCGTCTCATGGAGTTTTTTCTTGCCACCATAGCCTCTGATTTGCTCATTAGGGATCTAAATCTAAATCCATAACCAAATTTCTGTAAAGCTGCTTTATGACAATGTCCATTGTTAAAAGCGCTATATATAAATAAGATTGAAATCAATTGAATCAAATCATATTGTATCACAATGTAAAGCATTAAACTGCATCTAGACATTATTCTACTGAATCACGGACTGCTTACATTCCTGATAATTAGTTTGTACATATGATGTACATATGATGTGGTATCTCATTGAACATGCTGGAAATTTATTTTAAAAAATGACGTGATGTATGAATCTCTATATGAAATAATGAAATCATAAAAAAATACCCTGAATTACTTGTTATGTCAGCTATTATGTGTATGAGGTTATGGAGGAGAAACAGTATTCAGTAAATGCTCTAAACATGCTGAAATCGTTTGTGGTGCAGAGTGTGAATTGATGTGAATGCACACAGCCCTCCCTTGTACTTTGGCTAAATGTGGGTTGTACAGTCTTCAATGCTGAATACATGTATTAGCAAAGCAAAATTATAGTTATTGAATGCAATTTCTTTTATAAACAGATGCTCAGAGAGACAATTCACCACACTGAATTCTTTAAGGTTTCTAATTTAAGGTGTCATGTGGATAATCATATGAATTACAGCTCAAAGCCCATGCTGCAGAAAGATAATGGGTAATACATTGCTATTTCCTAATGCATGTTAGTTCTCCATAAAACCCAAATTATTTAGGCACTATGTGTGAAAAGACAAAATGCAATTGGTATGTTAAGAAGCTGTTACTGTTTGATATTCATAACATCTGTTTAATGTATTTATTAGACATGTTATAATATAATGCTGTTACAGTCAACAGTGTGCTGATTTTCATTTACAGAATGATTATAAGAAGCTGTCTATGCAATGCAAAGACTTTGTCGTTGGACTTCTGGACTTGTGCCGGAACACAGAAGAGGTGGAAGCCATCTTGAATGGAGACACAGAGTTAAATGGCAACGACAAAACAGGCAGACCGAGTCTCATTCGTCTAAAACTGGCCATCAAATATGAGCTTAAAAAGGTGAAATTTCTGAAATATGTTTTCATACAGCCTTTTACTGTCTTAATTAGGTTTAATTTAATAAGATCTATCAGTGCTGCAGCTGACATATATAAAATAAACTCCTTGCCTGATGCATTGTTAAATGTTTAAATGCCTCCCACACAGTTTGTAGCTCATCCAAACTGTCAGCAGCAGCTCCTCTCCATTTGGTATGAAAATCTGTCTGGGCTCCGGCAGCAGACTACCGCTGTGAAATTGCTAGTGGTGTTCGGGGTGGCCGTTGGACTGCCAATCCTGGCTTTGCTGTACTGGATAGCGCCCTCAAGCAAGGTCAGCCTACAGTAGCCTAGACCCTTGTTTAACCTTAGATTTTGACAGCGTCACAATGATCTTGCTCTTATAATGCCTCATTCAGATTTAAAAGAATGTTCCAGCATTTATTCAACCTTGTGTCTCCCACATCTGTAGATTACTACAGACTGTAATTTCAACACATTGAAAACAAAACAGAAAATCTCTTATAAACCTCTTATAACAAGGGCAGTTGTTGTGGCAGTAGAGAGACACTTATTTCGGGCTTTATTTATGGATATAGTTCAAATCCTGATGATGCCACAGCCTCTGAAACTTTCTTTCATAACTGTCTAATCCTAAAACCTTTATATTACATCTTTATGGTTATGGTTTTGAATCTGTGTTATATAGTTCATTAAACAAAAGTTAGCTCCCCTCCACTAATTTGACTGGTCAAGCAGCATTCCAAGAGTGCTTATATTTAGTATAACCGAACTGGAACGTTTCACTGTGTGCATCATGCTGCTCATTTGTGTTTGCCACATAAAATTCCACTTCTATTCAAAATGGTTACTACAGTAGTGTTAGAGACATCAGCGGACATGGCAAACAATACTTTTCAGTAATTTAGCCTTGACTTAAAATATAGAAGCTCATCAGATGAAGCTATAAAGTGAATGTGGATTCTTTGGGATCTGTTTCCACTAGAAGAGCAAAAATAATCAGAACATTTGGCCATATTTTGTCCAAAATGTCAGTTACTCAATATTAATTTCTTGTTTATAGAACTGATGTATAAAAGCAATATTGCATTCGCAATCGTGTGGATATACAGAATATCGGCATGGCTGGTGATTATAACCACGCTCTTGCTTGTGCGATATTGCTTAATTGAAGGATTTCAACTGCCCTTAAGCTTCCATTACAAGTGAGTTGCTACAGATATTCTGTTGTTTTCCCAGTACAGGGTGTCAAAATTCTTTTACTCACATACACTACAGCTGAATATAAATTTGGTTTAAAGAAGTCTACAGAAAGGCCTGTAATGTAATGATTATCTCACAAATATGCCTATCAAGCAAGCAACTGCAATACATCATTTGAAAATTTTGATAAACATTATGCAAGTCTGATTTTATACGTTACATTTTTTCTGTATATTATCTGCTTTGCAGTTAGGGAAGATCATTCGTGGGCCTTTCCTCAAGTTTGTGGCCCATGCAGCTTCTTTCACCATCTTCCTTGGTCTCCTGATTATGAATGCAGCAGATCGGTTTGAGGGGACAACTCTTCTTCCAAACATGACCATCCACGACCATCCTACACAGCTGTTCCGCATGAAAACCACCCCTTTCACCTGGATGGAGATGCTGATCATTTCCTGGGTCATAGGTTGGATATAAACTTTTAATCTGTCCCAGGGTGCAGGAATAGTCATGAGCAATCCACAGTGTCACAGCAGAACTGATGTAACACAACTAACTCAGTTCATGTGAAGCCTGATAATTTGTGTGTTTAATTAAGCCTTGTGAGTTCTATAAGTGGAAGCAACAATGAATCCAACTGCCAGAACTAGAGATTAAAAATGAGTAAAAGGCCTAGTTACCAAAACGGAACCATAAATACGAAAAAAAATATATATGTAAAATAATAATAAAAAAAAAATCTAGAACGCTACTTCGGATAGTAATATTAAAATAGATTTTGTGTGTCACGCATTGTCACCTCCAGGGCCCGAGCTGGGATCCTGAGCTCAGATTACTGTCTGTGCGCCATGTCACATGTTCTCCCTGTCTCTATGTGGGTTTCCTCTGGGTTGTCTGGTTTCCTCCCGCCATCTAAAAACACCTAAATTGCTCCTAGGTGTGAAAGTGTATGTGCATAGTGCCCTGAGATGGACTGCTATCCCATCCAGGGTGTATTCCTGCCTTGCACCAAGCATTCTCTGGACCCACCACTACCCAGGATAAAGCATTTACTGAAGATAAATGAATAAAAAAAAGGCTTAGTTACTGTAAAAGGGCCATAAATAAGACAAATATATACCTTTTATCTTTTAAAGCAATATTAGCAATATTAGATTATTTTTAATGGATTTTTATTTTGCAGAGATCCAACATAACTGCAGCATATAGTACTGTCGTTGCTAGATAAAAGACACTTTTATAACTTGAACTCAAATGAATCTCCAACACTTAAAATTCACGTAACCACACATTCTATTCACAAAGCCTACCTCACCAGCCTACCTTTATCTACTCCTCTATAACCTTTCTGTCCACAGTCATAGGCCACTTTCCACACACTGTTGGGCTTGCATAACTCCGTCTCATGGTCAAGAACGTTACAACACAGAGAGGGGCCATAAAACTTCATTATTTGATGTTGGTTATATCAGCAACCCACATTAATAGCCTGGCTTAAAGTGCTTCTTAATAAATGCAGTAAGGACAGCAGTGACCCTAGGTTTTCCTTTTTTTTTTACATTAGAGGTATTTGAATTACAGTAATGCTACTCGTAATTCTAAAAGACACGAGTCTATAATGCAATATTGCTGTGTGATGATTAATTCTGAGCTTTCTGTGCTTTGTAATATTATCCCAAAGTAGAGTTCAATTTCTTCATAATCATATAAAATGAATAGACTTTTTGTGACAAAGTTCTTTTAATTTACTATCTCTGCTTTTTTCCTAGCTTCATTCACCACATATCATTTGAATTAAATGTGCCTTGCTCATCCATTTTTAAAGGAATGATTTGGGCTGAATGCAAGGAGATTTGGTCTCAAGGCCCTCGGGAATATCTGTTGGAACCCTGGAATCTGTTGGACTTTGGGATGCTGGCCATCTTTGTATCATCATTCATAGCAAGATTCATGGCTTTCTGGCATGCCTACACTGCACAGAGTTATGTTGATGAGCACTACACGGACCTCTCTAACATAACATTGCCCTACGAGATTGAGTATTATCGCTTAGGTAAGTTTGACTATAAAATGGCGAATGGGTCAGAAGAGGAAATGAAGAACTAAATAGTTGTATAGGTTTTGTATAGAGTATTTGTTTAGGTTAAGGGTTTGAGGGAAAAAAACTGTTTCACTACGATATGTACATTCAATTTTTTAAATATTTTTATGTATTAAAGTTAAGCAGGTTATCTTAATTTGGACACTATGTTTTTATATAACTCCGTGATATATCAATGATTTACAATGTAGCCTGTTTGTACAATGTAGGCCCCCTAATGGTGTAGATGTTGGCATCTACAGTCTGACTATTGTCAAAATTTTAGCTTTTTCTGTCTCTTTATTGTGGAACACTCAATAACTCAACAGACGTGTCTCCTCGGAACTTGTTCACAGCCTGCCGGAACTCCTGACATAACATGGCCAAGTATTTGAGACAAACCAAATACTTTTACCATCAAAAAATCATGTTCTAACAAGGCAACATTAAAATACAGCTGATGGGTGAAACAACAGTTATATCATAGTTTATTTTGATTATTGTTAAACCATAATCTATTTTGGGACATGTCTGTTTTTTTAATTTAAGTGAGTAGTTATTGGAGTGCATTGGAGTGTCCAAAATTTTTTGGATGGTAAGAATTAAACTGAATTAGTAAAATAAAATAGGAAATTACCCTCTTTTGCCCTCTGAACAAGTGCCACTCCTAGAAGTTTTTCTTCTAATATGCCAGTGTTGAACATTTTTAAGTGTATTTCTTTAATTATGATTTTCTGGATAGAAAACGATGAACTAAAATAAATTTAGAATGTTAATACGGTGCATTTTTATTAATTTAAAAAATATTTCTGTGTCCCTATGTTTTTCTACACTCTACACTAGATTGTACTAGATTGTAAACTAGATTGTATCATCAACCCAATGATTATAAAAATAAATATGTTATGTTGGGAACATGACTTCTTTTGAACATAGGTAGCTTCTTACTTGCATTTTCCACATTTGGCAGTTCTGACACTTCTGCATTTGACTGACCAGACTTTTGTTTTCCATGTAGCACGCATCTATTGGGTGCCCTCTGACCCCCAGCTGATCTCAGAGGGTCTGTATGCCATTGCTGTAGTTCTGAGCTTTTCGCGGATCGCTTACATCCTGCCAGCCAATGAGAGCTTTGGCCCCCTGCAGATCTCCCTGGGCAGGACTGTCAAAGACATCTTTAAGTTCATGGTGATCTTCATTATGGTGTTTGTGGCCTTTATGATTGGCATGTTTAACCTCTACTCCTACTACCTCGGAGCAAAGCAAAACAATGCCTTCACAACGTGAGTAGTTTGGGATCTGTTGTGATTTTGATTGCAGACTGCAGGTTTCATTCGCACAAAGGATTCAACCGCACCATGCAATATTAACCATTAGGGCAGTAGGATGTGTTTCCAAAATTCAAAATCAAAGGGGTTAATCAACTAAATAGGCATCTTATATTCAAAGTTCTACTGATCATACAGGGTTAATAATATTTGATTTTACAATTACAAAATTACAGATTTGATTACAAAATTATCATTTGAATAAACCCAGTGCATCATCAAATTTTATAATTTCACCATGATCCAGTTCAGTTTGATTCAATTATTTTAATACAATTCAGAATTATTTTTTACAATGACAAATTTGACTGCAGTAAATGTGCACGGAGAAGTGAAACAAAGGTAATAAAAACAATACACCAAGCTTTATATTGGTCAAAAAAATGCCATTGTGGCTATGGTGTAATCACTATAAATACACCAATCACTATAATTCATACACCGAAAAGCACATATATATCCAGGAAATCCAGCAATTCACAATTAGCAGCTACAGCATAATTTGAGTAATAAATGTAAAGGTAGAATACAATGAGCATGGTTCTATACTGTAGTTATAACATTATGACAATGTTGGGTCCTTGCTGGGATTTGATCTGTTGAGCTAATTACAAAAAAACTACTTTGCTAAATGTTTTTTAGACATTCCTCTGAAAAATGTCTTGTTTTAGATTGTCACATGGAATAAAAGCTGTTGGCACTAACATTTAAAGACATACTGCATGTGGGCGTTTGGCAAATCGAGTGACTTACAGCAAGTGGACTGAAGACTGTTTGTGCAAACTGGCCATGAGAATTTAGTCATACCCTGGGCAATCATAAACAATAGCACACTGTACAGTTTATGAAAGTGACTATCAGGTTCTTGGATAAAATTTGTTTATGTCCAATTCATGGGATATTGTAATTGATTTAAGATTTACTTACTCACTTGCTATTCTGAGGCATATAACTGTTTATTATGGTTCAACTAAATGCAGATTAATAAAGGTCACGATATGAGTTGAAAATGACTTTCAACTTTTTTCATTTAGAAGTTTACAGATTATTTATGATGCATTATCATGGATGAAATATATTGTTTCTGATCGGCAGGCTATGATAAAAACAGACCTCGATTTCCTCGTAGGAAACCTTCTTGTGTTGTCACTGTGGGCTTGAGAGAGCCAGAGAGAAATCCTGTTTGCGTTTGTGTTTAATTTTGCACACACCTCAGTGTAAACTGATGTTTGCTTTTATAACATTTAAAAATTCTTTCTTTGATGGAATCCTTCTTTTTATTTTCTCCCACTAGTGTTGAAGAGAGCTTTAAAACGTTGTTCTGGGCTATTTTTGGACTTTCCGAGGTCAAATCAGTTGTCATTAATAATGGACATAAATTCATCGAAAATATTGGCTATGTCCTTTATGGAGTTTACAATGTTATCATGGTTATCGTCCTCCTCAACATGCTCATCGCTATGATCAACAGCTCGTTTCAGGAAATTGAGGTAACCTGGACATATACACACACACAAACACATTTATATAATACAATAATGTCATTCTTGTATCTTCTATGCAGATAAATTGGTCCAAAGTCTAAATAATTCACAAACGCCACATGTGCCTACTAGCTAGCTGATCAGTATCAGTATCAGTAACAGTTACTTTCATTATCATTAATACAGTTATTCCAATGAAATTATTTAGCTCCTGTGATCACTTTCACTCCACCATGTTAATGACAAGGTAACTTTTTGTAGGCCAGATTTCCTTTATGAGACTCATTTCCTCCTGACAGGATGATGCAGATGTGGAGTGGAAGTTTGCACGGGCTAAGCTGTGGTTCTCCTACTTTGAGGAAGGTGGAACATTGCCTGTACCTTTTAACTTAATTCCCAGCCCCAAGTCTGTGCTCAGTCTGACTCAGAAAATCAAGCAGCTCTTGCTAACACCTCTGCACAGACACAAGGACAGCCTGAAGGAGGACACAGAGCTCAATGAAGTAAGATCAGATGCAGATAAATGAAAGAGAATTTGCTTTGTTAAAGTAAGATGTACTTACATGAAATCAGGATCAGTTTCTCATTGACATTGACCACAGACATTGCAACAATCAAACATTATGCAGACAATGAAAAAGGGTTAAGAATATTTTGTTTTATGTGAACAATTTAGCTAAGTTTTTACAGTATGTGTATATTTCATATTATTTACAGAGACCTGTGTATATTGAAAGTCTAAGTGTAATCGCACTAGACTGTAAAGGAATTAGCACTGTGCTGTAAGAAGGCAACTTGCCAAATGTACTAAAACTGTTCTGTATATTGAAGTCCTAAAAATATACTAAAACTGATCAGAGATTGATGACCAGAGCATAAGTGTGAGCAATTATCGAATATTCTGTAGTCTGAGATCAGAAGCACGGCACAGTGTCTATCAGCAATGTAAGAAAGGCTGCATACCATCATTTACACAAATAGTTAATAAAAGAATTTCTCCGAAATTTTAAAACACTGCTAATAGTTATACTGTGCCACTGTGTGTTTTCAGTCCAGTAACAAGGAAACAGAGTTATGGATTTGTGTTGAAATAATCAAAAGATTTTTGTTGTTATTTCAGCTGGGTGAACAAAAAGAATCAAATTATGCAGGATCACCTCGATCAAGTCGTTATCGGGTAAAATGCTGACACTTTTACACCATGACTTTTCACATCATACATTAAGAAATCCCTTAAATAATAAAATTTAATCCCACCTTTTACCAAATATTTGTATATGAGAACTTTATTTAATGGTATACAGCCTTATGGTATAAACTGTAAGCCTTTTGGGGAAAAAAACAAATCAAAACAAAACAAAAAATGGAAAAGATAATGAAAGTTCATCTCTTAGACTGAATTATTAAAAATATTTAGCGCACGGTTTCTTTCTTCACAGTGGAAACAAATAATGCAATCAGATTTGATAAAAACATAGAATTTATTTTCAACTTGTAGTCTATAACTTTATGTTTTGTTACAATAAGAAATAAATTCGTAGCCCTTGCATTCTTAGCCTCTTATTGAGTTCATTCATTCATTCATATTCATTACTCACCTTATCCTGGCCACGAGCTAGAAAAGCTAGGAAAGCTAGGGAGCTAGGGAGCTAGGGAAAGACTTTGGGATTAAATGACTTAAATAAACCAAGTTTGTTAAACAGAGTCATTTTGCTTTTGTCATTGTCATTTTTTGACCTTGTCTGCACATTCTTCCCTGACAGAGGATCATGAAACGATTAATCAAAAGATATATCATAAAAGCACAGATGGACAAAGAGAGTGATGAGGTAAATGAAGGTACAGTATGTTCTTTTTATTTATTTCTGAATACACTAATACAAAAATTGCTTTACCTTCCTACTTTATCTGAAAAAAAAAAGGCTTTATACAGATACATACAGATATGATACATGTGTAATAACAGTCTGTCTCTCTCTACAGGGGAGCTAAAGGAGATAAAACAGGACATCTCCAGTTTGCGCTATGAGCTCTTGGAGAAGTCTAATGAGACAGAAGAATTGGCAGAGATGATCAGGACACTGGCAGAAACACTTAGCAGGCAGCACAATCACTAGTCAGTCACACACAGAGCTCCTATGTCTGAAACACTGCAAATGGCCAGCTGGTTTTAAGGGACTGCTTCAACATTGGCCTTTGAAGAACAATTGTTATATGGACTGGTGCAAGTTGGTAACTGGATGGTATATCCTGCTTTTGAAAAGGATCAGACTTAGTAAAGATGTGTACGGTGCAGAGAATCATTTCTGCAAACTCAACTACTAAAATAAATGACTTTTTTTAATCAAGGAGATCGCATTTCTGTTGATTAAATGTCATGCAACTCTGATATTCTAAATCTTAGCGAACAGACACAAGACATTACACAACATTGTAATGGCTACAGATTTTAATAGTTACAGCTGTAGCTACAGCTATAAATCTAAAATAACAATGAAAGTAAAACTTCAGGAAAACACCAGGTTTAAAATTATGATGCTTACAGCAACAGGTTGAACCAAAAGCCTCAGCCTGTGACACTTTAGATAAGAACTCTTATGCTAGACTTACACAATAAACCATTACTACTATCCTACAAAAATATATGATGGTGTTAAGCAAAATCAAAGACCTGTTGAGGCATGAAACTCGAAACCTGTATTTTAAAATGTAAAAGAGTGTGCAGACTAAGGTTCATTGAAAATGTTCAGGAATTCTTTATAGCATTACCCAGTATCCTTTACTGTCCCACACAGATTCATTCATGCTCCTCTTTTTTATGACCAATATATTTTTCCACAAGCTGGAACAATATTAATAATATCATATATTATATTAATATTTACAGTAAATTCTTTATTTAGATGACACAGTTATATATGTCTTTAGCACTTAATGCTCACATGACATCAACTTGTGAATGTCTTATTATCATTTGCAGTTAAATAAAGCTGAGACAGGTCAAATATACAGAAACAGGTTAAATATACTGTGTACTGGTTTGTCTGGAGTCCATATTTGTAATACTGCTAATATCCATGAAAAATATCCTACACTTTTGTAACCACTAATTTAGATCATTGTTAATAGTGATCTAATTGTTAATAAGTATATCTGGTTATATAAAAGCATGATTACTAATTTATAGTGCTTAGGAGTGCTAGAACCATTCTTGCTAGAACTGTGCATAAGTCATTATTCTGTGCCAAACAAATCAAGTGTTAATAAGATTCACTGCAGCTTGTTATAGTGTACGTAAGTGTATTGATGAGGTAAATATCAATATAAAAGGAAGCTTGTGCAGACACAGCACACACAATAATATAATACTGCAGATATTTTTCGGTATGGGGGAGGCCCCTAGTACAATGGTGCTAGATTGTTATTAAAAAAAAAAAAAACAACCAAGACTATGCCAAATATAATATATTGTTAATCAGATTGTAGAGTAAGGAATGTGGAGTAAGATTTAGTAATAAATGAGCAAATATCGATGAATTTGGCCAGCTTTGGGAGAAAAAAACCCAGCATCAACTGTCTGGGAGTCGACTCTTGATGGTGAGCTGAGTCGACTGCGCTGACTCTCTGAAAAGAGCTGAAATTCTCATCATTAGTGTGCATGTATGTACGTACCTACATTTATGCTTCTCCCTTATTTTATCTTGATGATGAATCCTGCTGTAATTGTTGATTCAGGACTCCACACACACACACACACACACACACACACACCCACACACACACACCCCACACACAAACTGCTGCCATAAATACACTCCTGGCCCAAAATGGCAAAATGTGAAGCTTTTAATGGTCTTAACAACAAATCACTGGTCAGAAAATGAGCAAGAATGAAACAACAGCACTCCTGAGAGCTCCTGTGCCTCCATTTGCTGGTTTACTTTTGCTGTTTGGGGAAAAGCTCGCTATAGTCAAATATAGTCTTCTCATAGACAAAAATAAAATCTTGATTAAAATGTTTGATATAAAATTTAAACTAACACATGCTATTATTTGGTTCTCTGCCACACCTGATGCAGCTCATCTAGACCCACAAGCCTTAAACATTTAAAGAAATCAAAGGGTAGAGCTATCTCATACTAACTTCCTTTATCTATTTATTTAATTCTTGTTAATTTCCTGAGCAATGATTTGTTGTTACGATTATTAAAAGCTTCATATTTTTGCCATTTTTTGCTTGGCCCTTTTTTTTTTGTCCAATAGTATAAGTGCATATTTAAACATTTAACAGTGTTATTCTGTAAAACTACTTTATATTGCCAATGTATGGCGGAATAAAACTGAACGGAATTACATTTTTGTGTGTGTGTGTATATATATATATATATATATATATATATATATATATATATATATATATATATATATTTATATATATCCCATGTTGCTATTTATTAATATTTAATTTGCATCCATTCCTCAACACACTGGCTAAGGATATTCATGCGCGTGCTCAGCATTCTTGTCGCTCTGCAACCATGGTAACAGTTTCTATAGTAACATAATAACAAACCGCTTTAGCATTGCTAGCGCTAGCTGCTGTCTGTAAACGCGTCTGTATGAACCTCATAACTTCATAAATTAATCACCAAATCGCTGGGGTTTGTAGGAAAGAGTGGTATAATGCGCATTTTTCTTTAGTGCTTGCTGAAATCTGCAAATAATTATGGTGAGTTGGCATTACTTTTTCCTTTTTTACAAATAGACTTTACATTTAAAATTAATATTTTATATAAATATCTAAATATCAATCAATCAATCAATCAATAAGTCTGTCTATCTATCTATCTATCTATCTATAAACATACAACAAGAATTTTGGGATTATAATGAACGTGTATAATGCAGTATGTATAACAAGACCCAGACAGTAGAATTAAATCATATTACAAACAAATATCTTTAATTAGATTTCTTCTTATTATATATTTTTTAGAAATATCTATAAAAATTATGCCTATAATCTTTCCTTCTCTTATGTACAGTATGGATATCTTATACGTGTTGTATCTGAAATGTTATTAAAAATATTCCATTAAATAAATCAGAAAAGTAAATTAAAAAAAACATCTAAATCACCCAGTACATGCCAACTCTTTCTTCTGACAATAAATCTTACCATTAGTCCAAAACACTGGCATGTACATTCACTGGCCACTTTAATAGGAACACCTGCTGTACACCTGCTCATTCATGTAATTATCCAGTTATCTGATCATGTGGCAGCAGCACAATGCATAAAACTGTGCAGAGACAGGTCAAGAGCTTCACCAAACTGGATAGTTGTAGATTTGAAAAACATTGCTTGGTCTTTTTCCAATGTTTAGCTGTCCAGTTTCAGACATCCTGCACACACCGTAGCCTCAGATTCCTGTTCTTAGCTGACATGCGGGGAAGCCGGTGAGGTCTTCTGCTGTTGTAGGCCATTCGCCTCAAGGTTTGACTTGTTTAGCATTCTGAGATGCTTTTCTGCTCGCCATGGTTGTAAAAAGTGGCTACTTGAGTCACCTCAGCCTTCCTGTCAGCTCGAATCAGTCTAGCCAGTTTCTGCCGTTCAGTGGATTTTTTTTCTTTCTTTTCTTTTTTTTTTTTTTGCTGTGTGCGAAAATCCCAGGAGATCAGCAGTTTCTGTAATACTTAAACCAGCCCTTCTGGCTCTACCAAGTACCTAAGATCACATTTTTCTGCATTCTGATGTTTTCTGTGAACATTAACTGAAGCTCGTGACTTGTATCTGCATGAATTCGTGCGTTCTGCTGCTGCCACACAGTTGACTGAATGAATAATTGCATGAATGAGTAGGTGTACAGGTGTTCCTATTAAAGTGGCCAGTGAGTTGAATATACACACTGATTTAAAAAAATAAAAATATAAAAAAAAAAAGACGGGCACTTATTTCCTTTTACAAACCAATATATTAGAACTGGAAAAAGAATAACCATTATTCCAGGTGAACTTTTAAAAAACAGTATGTATGACAAATTTTATATCGTCATATTTCAATTCATATTTTTAAATACAGAGGACCAATATGGCTTATTACTCATGATAGGACTCTTCCAATATACCCTTCTGTATATTTATTTTTAAGAAGTTTGTCCAGTAAAAAGGCTATTTTTTCCAATTGTACACTAACATTATTGTTTATTGAAGCTGTAACACGCATTCTTTATGTGTGAAACTGACACGTGATATTATGTTGATGGTTTTTATAGCCTCAGAGCGGGACATCATCATCCACACGACTGTCCAGTAACAGTGCTCATACGCGCCGCTACCGCACACGCGCCCTCACTTCCCAAGTGGACGAGACTCTTTTTGGACCAGTAAAACAGGTGGGAGAAAAAATATTGAAAAAAAAAAAATAGCAGGATCAGTAATTAGTGGGCTGTGGATAAATAGGCATGTTGAGGACTCCATTAGATTTCCACTCTCATGTTTTTTTTTTTTTTACCAGGCTGCATGTGAAGTTAAGAACCTTGCTAATGGTGACTCCAGAACCCAGTCTCGCTCCGCTCCGGCCACCAAGGCACAAAACTCTGAGACAATCCGTGTCATCACCAAGGACCTCATCAGGGACATCAGGCAAGTACCGCACATGAGTGTTACACCTCGGTGAGATCACTTCATTTCCCCAATATTAACTGAGCTGCCTCTCTTTGGTTTTAACAAAGTATGGGGTGTTAAGAGATATGGAATGTGACAGGAATATGCCATATTCTGTTGAAGTAGAATTCCCAGTAAGGACCCATCCGGACAGTCCGTCATCCTCTGCCCGGCTGAAATCAAGCGCATCATGGGTAAGTCTCGTGTGCTCACGAAAGAGGAGAAGGAAGCTGCACTGGAGACGCAGCGCCAAGCTCGGGAAGAGGCCATGGTGAGCAGAAAGCTTGTCCGATGTGCTAAAAGCTATAACATTTTAAACAAAGCATGTGTGGACACTGACCTAAATATTGTATATCATAATATTAAAAAAGAAATAGTGGGAAAAGTGGGTATTATCTAATAAAGTACTTAATAACTGTTACTGTAGAGTTTTAATATAATTGATGGAATTGTTGTCTAGTACAGTAAGTAACATCCGAGACTGTATCTCTGTTGGTAGAGAACACACAGGCTCCAGTTTGTTTTTCTAAGGGATAAGGTTCAGTGATTTGGCAGGCAAGTGTTTCATCATGCTTGTCTAATAAGTCATGCACAGATTTAACCACGTGCACTTCGCATCCTGGAAGTTGAGGACATCAGTGTTGTGCTCTAAAAGGCAAACTCAGAGTCTGGCTGTTAACCGACAAGCCAGTTTTATGCTAAGCCTAAGGGCACAGCCTGTTTTCATTATACAATAAGGCACTGCTGTTGATGGATGCAATAATTTTTTTGTCCAGGGTGCTTACTTAAACCATAGTAAACTATAGTGAATTTTTTTTTTAAAGCAAAGCAATAGCCACTTTGTGGAATTTCACACACCCTACCTTGCCTTCACACATCAGGCAGGAAACTATATTGCATCATGCTGATCGCATCATGATATCAGTGCTATGTGCAGCAATGCATATTCCATCCATATTACATACAACAAATACAATCTGATTTGTCATCTGAAACATGGTGTGAAATGCAAATTTACTTACTGCTCTTGTATCACCAATGCCCAAGCGTCCCAACACTTTCCTGTCCAGCACCCAGGAAGATTTGCTAAACACAGGTTTTGTTTTTTTTTTCTGTTATCAGTATCAATTATGGTAAAATACACGACAGCCATTTTCAAGTGATAAAATATGGTCTCTACGGTCTTCATAATAGAGAAGCCTTCTGCTTCTATATAATGGTTATCTGAGCCTTTATGACATAATTTATATCACCCTATTTTTTTTAGTGCAAACTTTGTTATAGATTTTTATTTTATGATTTCTACATTATTGATTCAGTACAAAAACTTTTTAGATTCCAAACATTAGTTTTCCAGCACAAAATTAAATGTAGCAGAAAAATGTTTGTATGTCAGTAAAGAAAGCAGGATCTTACATAAGAGACCACATTTCAGACAAAAACATAATGAAGGCTGCTGGGTTTTGCTGAAAAATAAGAAGCGAGTGTGACAGTCAAAGTCTCCAGAAGAACTGTGGCTGGTTCTGAAAGATGCTCAGTAACACTTACAGCTAACTTCCTTATAAAACTGCACACACTGCACCTGAGACTATTTTTTTAAAGCAAAGGATCATCACACCAAATATTGACTTTGTTTCATAAAGTACTGTTTACTGCACTTTATAGTATTTTTTTAATGTAGAAACATTTAATTTCATTATTTTTTGAAGGCATTTCTTTGCATGTGCATATATATATATATATATATATATATATATATATATATATATATATATATATATATATATATATATATATATATATATATATAAAGGTAATGTATGTAATGTGAGTGCACTCAGTGTTTGTGTGTCTGTGTTAGAATGCTGCTGAGGAGAGGAAGGTGCTCATGCAGCAAGCAGACGTGTCCCGTCAGAAGAACCAAGCCCTTAGCGACCTGGAAACTGAGGCTAGGGAGCGTGCTCAGTACTTACTGGAGAGGGCAAACGCACTGAGAATGGAACAAGAAGATGAGATCAAGAAGCTTAATGAGGTCTGACTCATGTTCTCGCTCGGTAGTTGTGTGTGTGTGTGTGTCTGTTTCTCTGGCGAGTGTTCACACGTGTGCTTTTATGTGTTATCACAACTCTGCAGCTGATTCAGGGGGCGCAATGCCATGCGGTGAGGGACGTTCAGATTCAGGAGAAGAAGCAGATTCTGTCTGAGTTG
Organism: Pangasianodon hypophthalmus; assembly: GCF_027358585.1. Taxonomy (NCBI): domain Eukaryota; kingdom Metazoa; phylum Chordata; class Actinopteri; order Siluriformes; family Pangasiidae; genus Pangasianodon; species Pangasianodon hypophthalmus. Next base: position 7,371,511 of record NC_069715.1, on the reverse strand, counting down.
CAGGAGGAGGAGCGTAGGCTGGATGCCATGATGGAGCTGGACCGTCGGCGGGCCCTTGAGGTTCAGGAACAGATTGACGAGCTACGCAAAAATCAGAGGATTCAGTGAGGGCTTTTAACATGTCACTTCTCAAATATCTCAATGCTTGTTTTGGTTCCTGAGCATGTTGGGGATGCGTGTATGTTACAGGGGGAAGATGTGCATCCTGAAACAGATTGAGGAGCGTCAGGAGGAGCACATGCTGCAGGAGGAGTTGAAAGAACAGGAAGGGCAGCAGATGCTGGAGAACCTGGAGAAGTTGCAGATGGAGGAGTTGGAGGTATGGGATCAGCCTCTCAAACCCAAAACATTTCAAGGATGATGATGTGATCCAATGTTGAAAAACCTGAAAAACCCAACAGTATGAGCTTGATGTATGTCAAAAGTCTTACTAAAGAGAGAAAAACAAAACACATGAACTATATACTAACCAGGCTATTAATATAATGGACTAATTAATAATAAGTATTGTAATTAAATATTAAGTCAACCGTCCAATGATAGAAACTCAAATTTACTACCTTGTTACTTTTTGTCAGCTTACGTATGTAGCAACGACTAACGTGGCATCTTTATTTGCATTAATGTGTGTTTGGCTGGTCTGTATATGTGTATATGTGTGTATCTGTGACTTTGGCTCTAGGCTATGGAAAAGAGGAAAGCGGAGCAAAGAAGGCTTCAGCTGGAAATTATGAAAATCAATGAGGAAAGTCTGCTTGCCAAGGAGCGCAGGAAAGAAGAGGAGAGGCTGGCTGACCTTCGTGCTCTGGAATATGCGCGCAAGAAACTGGTGGGCTAGCCCTCTACACATTTCAGTGGCATGGGTGTTTCTCTATTGCTAATGATACAGAAGTTTGCATAACCGTAGGGAAAAACTGAAGAAGACAAAGAAATGTAATGTATACCAAGAAGACACTGAGTGTGTTAGATTTCATAAATGTTCCCTCATTATGACAAGTACCATCAAAATGGCCAAAGATATTAATAGTGTAAAATCAAGATGATATCAGTTTAAAGACTTGCGTCTTCTTTTCTAATTGGGAAATAAATATTCTGTAATAACTTCTATGCCCACCTTTTGCATTTATAACTGCCTCCAACATCTTTCATATCCTCAGCTTTTTAAAGAAAATGTATCAAAAATATAAAAAGAATTTATTAATTTTGTCTTACATTGTTTAGATAGGGGTGTTTGGGATTATTCTCCTGTATCTCCAGGATAAACCAATGTTATTTTTTAGATTTTTGAATTCTGTGTTCTTTTGTATAAAATTGCAGAATAAATGCACATCTTTTCTGTTCATGGGGTATACAAACTTTTGCCCTCAGCTGTACTATGGCTCTAATTAGAGTAACTTTAATTCAGACCATCAGTGCTCTGAGCTGTAGTGAAGTTATTTTATAGCATACACACCTATAACACCACACACCAGCATGTTTTCAGGACGTGGGGAAAAGTATTCTGAAAATAAATCAAACCTGTTGTGGTGCAAGGAGGGTGTAACAGATCAGAGGCGGATTCAGGTATCTGGGCAGACAGAAATGTGAAATTTAAAGTGTTTTTCTTTGTTGCAGGTACGAGAGGCAGAGTATGAGGCTGAACAGAGACGAATAAAGAAAGAGAAGGAGAAAGAAGTGGCACGACTGAGAGCGCTCCAGGAAAGAGAGAGAGACCATAAAGCTGAACAGGTAAAAGAGCATTCACTATCTGTCAGTTAGAGATATGTGTACTTTTGAATTTGAAGGGAAAGCTGATTCATTTATATATGTGTATATATATATACATATATATATATATATATATATATATATATATATATATATATATATTTTATTTTATTTTATTTATTTTTTTTAATTAGGCCTCCACTTCTGTAGTATCTAGAACTCTTTTTCCTAAACAATTTACCATTACTGAAAATCAAAAATTTTTAAAAACAGTAATTAGCCATTTCTGTTAGATAAGTGATGCTCAAACAGTGAACTGCATTCTGTATTGTGTCGCTCAGTATATGTAAGATACAGTCTAGTGTCATACTTACCGTTTATTATTTTGTTATTAATCACTAAAATATTTAGACAGTTTTACACTGTCATGTCAGTTTATGGATCAATATACAACCCAAGGTATGTACAAATGTTTGGCAAAATACTGTTTCCTCTAATATGAGGAAACATTTTTGATGACCGTTATACATTATTTATTACGTCCAAATTAAGGCTAGTGTTGACTGTTTCATATTTAAAGCCTTGAGCTAGTATAGGATAGAGTACAATGGTAAAACAGGATGTGAATGTGCTTAATCAAATCATGCTCTCATGTGAATATGCTTAATCAAATCACGCTCTCCTGATTTTTTTTTTTTTATCTCGCAGGATGCGCTCAGGGCTCGTAGGAACCAGGAGGCTGCTGAAAGGGAATGGAGAAGGAAAGAGAAAGAGCAGACCAAGAAAAAGCTGGAGGAGGACGAGAGATTGAAGGCTGCTCGTCTAGAGCAGATCACTCATAAAGAGCGCATGCTGTCTATTGAAGCTGGACGAGAGAGAGCTGAGTTTGAGAGGGTCCTGAGGTGAACCACATCTACATGCCTCACTGATCTCACTTCTTCATTAGATCATGCTTGAATTTGAAGTGATTTAATCACTACAGCAAATTATTCTCATATATGTTCACCCAGGTCACATAAACACAACTGTCTCAGTAGCCTCACTGCTTGGACTTATGGTTGTGTTATTGTTTTATCTCACCATCATTTTTCACCCATTCAGAGATTTGGGGGAAAAAACTAATCCCAGCTGTGAAACATTATGGAGGCCCATATGGCTTTCGGTCATTGAGGAAACAGTGAATTTAGGATTGTACAAAATGTCAGGGTGATATTGACACAAACACACGAGTAAATGAACAACAGAATGGTTTAAAAAGGAGGAAATTCAGCCACGTCAGAGTTCAGATCTGAGATGTGATGGAATGACGGGAAGAAGTAGTCCCAACATTTCCGGGACCACTTCAAGCATGTAGTACTTCAAGCAAGTAGTCCGAGAAAAGTTGAGGTAATGAAACAGTTTTTTAGGAAGTAATGGTATGAAATTCCTCCTCATTGTTGTTCAAGTCAGATCAGCAATAATTATGTACAAGGGGCTATTTACTTTTTCAGCCTTGACTGTGATCGGATAATCAATGTTTCCCTTTAGTTTAAAAAACAGAACATTTTTGAGTATTATTATGCCTTAGATGAAAATCAGATGACTTCTGATTCAGATGAAATCTGTCCGTTTGAAAGGGTTCACAAGCTTTTCTTTCAACAATAGATAGATAAAGGCACTGATGCTGGTTATCCAGGAACGAACAGATTTGAAGAAAATATTCCTATTCCATCATTAGAACAATCGCCAAAACTTTGTAACGCAAGCATGCTTGTAGAATGGCAAAGTGTGTATCGCTTAAAACCCTTTCTATGCTGCCTGTCTTTTGGGAAGCCACAGTCTGATTAGTTGATATTAATTCTCGTCAGGTCATTTCCTCACTGTGTATAAATACTGGAGTAATTTAAAGTGTCTGTAAGTTTGACTTGTGCAGAGTGAGGATTTTTTTAGCTTTTTCTCCTGCCACTTCAGGGTCCAGCAGGAGCTCATCACACGGGAGAAGGAGAAGGAGGAAAAGCATCAGCAGCATGTCCTGCGCCACGCTGAGGGGGTCCGGCAGCAGGTTCGGGAGCGGGAGGCTCAGACCATCACCCGGAGGAGAGAGCTGTTCCGTGAAGGAGAGAAGCTGGACGAAGAAGCACGTATGCGTCGAGCACGTCTGGACGAGATTAAAGACAAGAAGCTAAAGGAGCTGAAGTGAGTCTCAAAAGCAGAGTTATTACATGTCTGTGCCAGCGACCTCACCCAACTAAGCGGGTACACAATATCCCTGAGTATATGCAGATAATTTTGGTATAAAAAAAATCAGGTATAAAAAAATCAGAAGTGTCCTATTTGTTTCAGTTGTTTATAATAATTCTGGAATGTGGCAAGTCATGGTCTTGTGCCTTTTTCTCATTGGCATATCTTTACGTACTCGTATCTGGCTCACTTTACTGACTCATGATATGATATGATATGATGTGATATGATGTGATATGATGTGATATGACAATGCCATAGTTTCACTATGTTGAAGCAAGCAAAAGCAAAATGGGGATTTAAAAAAAAAAAGATAGATAAAGATGCAGAATGTTCCCACTGGAAGCAGTGCTCGAAGCCAGAATGCAAAACAGACTACAAATGGTTAATAATAATAATAATAATAATAATAATTTAAACAAATAATATGCTCAGGAGCACATCAGCTTCCTTGTACCATCCTCTGAAATCAGAGGACAGTACACCCCCTGCTTGTATCTGCTGCCTACTGCTTGTAAAGCTTCTAAATGAGTTTTAGCTGATGCATCTGCTCCCACAGCTGGAAATACGTCAGCCTGCTTAAAAGGCCGGCTGTGGATTTGGATCAAGGAGTTGAATTGGCTTCTGTAAAATACAGGGCGGAATGTATGAAGGAGGGTTGGAATGCTTGGCCTCACTTCCTGTTAGAGCTTTCCCATGAGAATGGCTGGCAAGATGAAAAAGACATCTGTTTTGTACTTTTTAATGATAAAACAATAAAAGGAATTTTAAAAAATAATGGTTATGGACAGATGACATATTATCTTTGTACTGGTTAAAATGTGGGGAATACATGTCATCTTGCCAGGGAGCTTTCACATAGCTTACATAGTTTGGTTTAAGTCTGACAATAATGATTTTTTTTTACTATGTTTCAGGGCGGCTGGACTTCCAGAGAAATACTGCAATGATGTAGAGCGGAAGATTCATATCTTACCCACCCTGGTGCGTTGAAGAATTGACTACGGAGTCACATCAAAAAAAAAAAAAAAACTCTACAATATCTTTTACCGTGTAATAAAAAAATGATCCAATAAAAAGTTCTCAGATCATTGTATTGTCATTAATCATAAATTATAAAGTTGACTGCATATGATGATGTGATTCTCATTCCCTATTCCAATGACCCTCACATGCTGCCAATGTTTGTGTTTTCTCTGCGCTAACACACCTGACTCTGATCTGTCATATACACTTACCGTCCACTTTAACAGGAACATCTGTACATTCATGCAAATATCCAACCAGCAAACATGTGGCAGCAGCACAATGCATAAAATCATGCAGATACAGGTCAAGAGCTTGAGTTAATGTTCACATCAAACATAAAATGGGAAGAAAATGGGATCTCAGTGACTTTGACTGTGGCATAAAGAGTTGGTGCCAGACTGGCTGGTTTGAGTATTTCATCTCCTGCTGATCTCCTGGGATTGTCATGTACAACAGTCTCTAGAGTTTACACAGAATGGTGTGAAAAGCAAAAAATAAAAAATAAAATAATAAAATCCAGTAAGCAGCACTTCTGTAGATGCAAACACCTCGCTGATAAAGAGAATGGCCAGACTGCATAGAGCTTACAGGAAGGCTACATTAACTACATCAACCGTGTTGAGCAGAGAAGCATCTTAAAATGCACAACACAATGAACCTTAAGGTGGATGGAATACAACGGCAGAAGACCACATCAGGTCCCACTCCTGTCAGACAAGAGCAGGAATCTGAGGCTACAATGGGCACAGGGTCTGGACTGGGCAGATGAAAAATGAAAAAATCACCTGCTCTTTTTTTTTTTTTTTTTTAAATCTTCAGCTGTCCAGTTTGAGTTGTTTACTGTCTCTCTTGCAAGAGCTGTAACCAGCTGTACACTGGAGAAAGCAAGAGGAGATTGGATGATCGTTCTGTTGAGCACTTTGAAGAATTTTTCCTTTCCAGTTGCAAAACACGTCAACAGTGATGGACAGAAGATTAATTACATCTGTTTGCAATGCCAGTTGTTGTTACAGGAGCAATGAAGTGAGATACAACAGAGAGAAAGAGTTCTGGTTATTTCATCATCAACCATTCTGGATATCTACTCCAGCCTCAGAAACGCTTTGCTTGCACAACTGATGAAGATCCTGTTTTTCTAGAAACTTTGTTCATATATTTACTATATATAAGTTAAATATCAAGTGTGTATATATATATATATATATATATATAGAGAGAGAGAGAGAGAGAGAAGCGGAGTTGTAACGTGCGTTTCACCATATTTCCACTAGATGGCGCAAGAACAGCGCTGATATAGTTCAATAACAAGCCGAAGAAGAAAAGAAGGTGTTACAGAAAAATCCTTCCCTGGGAAACCCAAAGAAAACATTGTCGTTCATGTTCCGCTTACTGTTAATACACAAACATGACTAGCAAGTAGTTTAAATGTAAATTTAAATTGTTAAATCCCGACACAGGAACACGGGTAAAAAAAAATCTACTTATGATAAAACTAGCTATAACATGGATTTAACTTTAGTGAAATCCAGAGCTACACAGCTAGGCTCTAGCTCCTTAGTTAGCTAGATCTTTTCGCTAAATCCGAATTGAAACTTTTGGGTCTTTAAGTCTGTATTCTGTCTTTGCATTCTTCTGTTTTGCAGATTATCCGGAACTGCCTTTGGTTGCTTGCTGGTTATTTAGCTAGCTATTCATGTATAGGTTAGTAGATGACACTTAACCTGCTAAATAACTCTAATCCGTAGTGTTTTATCTCCTCCAGTCTCTCTGGCAGTGATGGATTCCCTGAACAGTCTCTCCAACTTCGAGTCAGAGATGGAGTCTGATGGACAGGGCTCTTATTCCCTCTTTCCGGCTCTGGACAACATTTCGAGTCTGGCAGGAGCAGCTGAGACTCTGGAAACGTGAGTGTGGGTTACAGCCTGAGGCCTGATCCGGAGGTTTCAGTGTGAGAATCTGAGATATGCTCTCAAAACGCAGTCAATTTCACCACATACACTACATCTAGTAGAAAGTAGACTCTGTTTCATTGAAAGGAATTCGTGACAAACACTGCCTGCTAGAGTTGAAGGCAAAAGTTTGATCCCTCAGTGGCTTCAGGGTGAAAACAAAACAAAACAAAACAAAAAAACATTGTTAGTAAGCACTTTATCCTGGTCAGGGTTGCGGTGGATCTGGAGTCGAACCCAGGATTTAACACAGGCACACATTCAGGGGGTGATTTAGAGCTGGCATGTTTTTGAGAGACGGGAGGAAACCGGAGAACATGGAGGAAACTCATGCAGACATGTTGAATTCCTGTTAAAAATGCAGGTGTGAATGGGTTTCGGTGGTGTAGGTTAGGGTTTTATCATTTTATTACCTTCCCGAGATACGACTGTTGCTGCAGTAATGCAAGTGATAACAAGAACTAACTTGGACTTAACCTTAACCATAACTATAGATGTATAACCATAACTATAACTTAACATTAACCATAACTATAGATGTATAACCATAACTATAACTTAACATTAACCATAACTATAGATGTATAACCATAACTATAACTTAACCTTAACTATAGATGTATAACCATAACTATAACTTAACATTAACCATAACTATAGACATATAACTATAACTATAACTTAACATTAACCATAACTATAGACGTATAACTATAACTATAACTTAACATTAACCATAACTATAGATGTATAACTATAACTTAACATTAACTGTAACTAAAGATGTATAACCATAACTATAACTTAACATTAACTGTAACTATAGATGCTTAAAACATACAGCGTGTTGTTCTTTAATAAGTAAAAATGTTAATCCTTGACAAATTGTTGTACTGTAAGAGGAATTACAGTCTTTGGGACATGCTGTTATAAGGAAAAAAAAATCAGCTTCAGGGTGATAAGAGTAACTGTGCTTCAGGTTGAACTCCATCACACCACTCTGTCTATAAAAGCACAGCCCAAGTGTTTATTCCTTCCTTTTCTAAAGTCTTTTATCTTGACTATGCAAGCAGTTATGAATAATGCTGTATTTAATCAAGTCGTTTGAGATTTAGCTGGTTTCTTAGAGAATAATTTTGGGTTGAGGTGCTGCTTCAGCTGTTTGTCCAGTTTGTGAATTGCGTTTCTTTGTGTCTTTTCAGTGAACCATCAGGAGAAGTCGTCGACAAACCGAACCTCACGTGGCTTGACGCTGCCCAGGTCAGATTTTATTTGTTTATTTATTTATTAACCAAATAGCACCAGATATTAATATGAGATCTTGGCTTGGGTCTGTGTTGTGGTGAGTGATTTTCTTAGTGAATCTCACTGAAAATCTCACTTTGCAGATTGTTCTGGAAGAGGCGGGACGTCCGATGCACATCAAGGAGATCAAGCAGAGGATCATTGATCGGGGATTGGTGCAGTCGAAGTATGAAAGACTGTTTATGTTTTTTGTATTTCGTGTGTAATTTTTGTTAACGTAAACATTAATTTTAAAAAAATGATCCTTTTACAGTGCAAAGTCAAGCCTTGAGGCTGTGATGTACCGTGAGGTAAGAAACTCTGTCATTCCACCTCAGTGTTAAAGCACGTCATCAGGTATCCATGATCATGATCATCCATTATGTTACATTTCATCGACATGCATTTTGCTTCTTTTATCACATGTGGATTGTTAATTTGCTATGTTATTTTGATTCACCTTGTTTTTTTATTACATTGATAAACCTAGTTGTGAGCAGGGAGCAGAACACAGTTGTGTAAATGGGATTGTGTCAGGGTTCAGCAGTCAGCGTACACCACGGGAAGAGAGCTTTAGAGCTTTACAGTGGTGTCCTGTCTTTAAAGTGTAGCTGCCACATGTAGCACTGGCTTCAGTTTCACGCTGTATTTCAGACACAGAAAGGGAGCAGGCGCTTCAAGAGGATTGAGAACAGAAATGGAGTCTTTGCTCTCTTGGTAAGTTTGTCCTGAGTGCATCTTAGCTTCTAATCTGAATGAAAAGGGACAAAAATACCAAAGACGTGCCTTTTAGTCTGAATCTAGTAAAACCAATAGAGGAAAACGTTCTCCAGTGCTCTGTTTAGCTTGTATTTGTGTTTTAATTTGTCCAGTCACTGTTTACATCCACCCCATTTCAGTTTTTTAAATCACTATTAGATGTCATTAATATCATCACATGAAGTCCACATTTATGTTTAGTTCTTTATGATGTCTTCGAGACACTTTGCTGTCTTTTCATTTTGCAGTCTTTCTTTAATTGTTCTACTAGTTCACTAGTTAATATAGATGTATGCTTTAATTTTCCCTTACCGTGCATTCAGACTGATGAGGAGAGACAGCAGGCTCTGCAGGCCTTTTCTGCTCAGTCAGCCTTCTCGAGCTCAGGTTCCTCTCTGCCCTCTGGTTCCCCTCACGGCCACTCGGAGCACAGGCAGAAAGTCAGAAAGGCTCTCCGCAAGAACCAGAACGAGAAGTACAGGCTTAAGTACCTCCGTCTCCGTAAGGCTGCTCGTGCCATGATCTTTGTGAGTAGAGTCCTCTGATAGACTGAATATTCAAAAAACGTATTGCTCATTAATCAGGAAGGGTGTATGTGATTATATGAAGAGAGAAGATGATGATTTCTGCTTAAGCTTAAGCACTTTTTTTGTTGTTTATTTTTTTTTGGTTCACAGGAGAACGCAGCACTAGGTGATGAGGTCGCGCGCTTGGAGGAGAAGTTTGTTCGGGCAAAAGAAGAGAGGAGGTGAGTAAATTCATTTAGACTGATGGTTTTAAAGAATATCCTCATAGAAACATTGGTGTAAGTCAGCAAGCCTGCTAATGGAAGTGTTCTCCCAAGAATAATATGACATGAGCTCTCACAGGAAATACCGGCTTTGTCATAGAGTGGTTTTTACCTATTACTCTGTTTGCTGAAGCCAAATCAGAGTGGAATTAATACTTGTGGTGCATTTGTTGTTTGGTTTGATTTGGTTTTACTCTGTGGTTCATTTTATTATGTACAAAGTAAAAACATTGGCTGTGGGACATGTAGGAGGGGACGGAGCTGAAAACCATGGAAATCAAGCAAGCACGGAAACCGCATAGTGGGTGCTGAATAAAGGTTTAAATAAATAAACATAACTGGATTAGTCACATACAAAGAGAGACGTTAGTGTGGGGATATCCAAGCAAATGTGTCTGGCGAATAGCTCATACTTTTGCTATCAATTTATTTCTAATTATTTTACTCATTTTGATGCAGATTGTTAAGGACTATTTTGTAGTTCTGTATTTAACAGACAGTATTCTTTGTGTACGTTATTTATTTACTTATTTTTCATTGTTATATCACCACTACAGAATGGTCCTAAATTACATTTGAAATGAATAAGTCTCAAAAAGGATTAAATTAACTTAAGGATACTTATAAAGATCCTGATGTTAACAGATGTTACATGTCTGATATTAGAATTAGAGAAGTGGTTGATGGTTTGTCTTATTTCTTCTACCCATGTACTGATTTATACCATACAGGTCAAATTAAGCAATAATAGAAAATAGCAAAATGTTTTGTCTATATTTAGAAGTGCCTTTCTTTGAGCATTTTAAGGTTAAATGACATACCATAAACACTTAAGGGCACTTTTCTTTATGCTAAGAAAAGAAGTTATGCTCATTGTTTATGCTTGAAAAAACTTAACAAAACAGAAACATGTAGTTGGAATATTTTCCTCTCAGGGCAAACTGCTCACTTTCCACACACTTGTTCTTCCTGGACAGTGTGATAACTGGAACTAATCGTCACTGTGTCCTTTCAGGTTCTTGCTAAAGACTCTACTGCAGTACCAGTCGCTGGCAGAAGGTGAGCTGCTCTCAACCCCCGGGAGCAGTGCTCACACTCCTGCCACCTTCAGCTCCAGTGCAGCAGGGGGCGCTGTTGTACCCACAGGCCAATGCCAGGGTTCTGGACCATCAGTGTCTGACGATGGCTTTCTGAAGAAACCCAAGAAAGAACGAAAGGAACGAGGGAAGGAGAATGGAAGAGAAGAAGGTGAGAGTGGTTTTAGCTGCTGCAGGTTAGTTCTGGCAGTTGGTTAAAGAGGCTGTATCCTATTACCGAAACCTGGGTTTGACTAACAGCCATAAGAGTCTAGTCCACAAATGGCTTGTATTGGATGGGAAGAATGGCTTTTTCCTCACTTTATTAATTTTAAACCAGAACTAAATAGTAACATATACGACTACATGCAGTAGAAAATTCTTTTGAGTATTGTCCTCACTTTATTTGTGCTACTGCTCTCAGTGACCAAGAAGATGTCTAAGAAGAGGAAAGTGGCCGAGGGTGGAACACGTAAACTGGTCCAGCCCATCCCACTGGACTCCTCTGGCAGGCCTGTTTTTCCCATCGTATTGGGAGGGCTCACTGTCTACAGCCTGGGTGAGGTCAGTCACCACCTTTTCATCACTTCTGCATTAAGGGTGATTAGTTAAGGGCTGCTGGGGTCCACTGCTGTGGTACACTGTGGCAGTGACAGAGTGCACAAGCTATATTTCAATATATAGTGATTATATATAGTTCAGGCACTGTTGAATCATTCTGTTTTGTCTAAACTCTATACTGAGCAGCAGCTGTGTTGGTGTGTGTTCTTAGATCATCACGGATAGATCTCACTTCCATGATGAAAGCGCCATTTACCCTGTAGGCTTCTGCAGCACGCGAGTGTTTGCCAGCATGAAGAACCCGGAGCAGCAGTGCCTCTATACCTGTCAGATTAAAGATGGCAACCAGGGACCTCAGGTAGATACACAGACACACACATGCATGTCAAAGCTATAATATATATATCCATTCTAGATGACATATTAAAGGTATTACCTTTAAATTCACTAAATGTTCGTGTCTATCAGTGCTTGTAGCTTGAAAATGAATATTGGTCATGTGTAGTGTATGAAAATAAGAAATGATGTGGTGTTGTGGGTGTAGTTTGAGATCGTGCCTGAAGATGACCCACAGAACGCCATCGTGGCCTTGTCAGCTCTGAGCTGCCATACAGATCTGCTGAAAGCCATCGCTGCTAAGAGGTAGACACCTACAGTCTGTTCACACAGCACAGAAAATCAGATTTATTTCTTACAATTTAATTTATTTCTTGCCACTTCTAATTACAAATGACCAACATTTGTTCATATAATAACATTGCTTTTTATAGAAAGGACTAGGGTGTGTGTATGCTGAGGACTGTACAGCAGTTAGTTAGCTAATGGTGGTTTATAAGGACAATGTCCAGTTATGGTTCTAAACACATTATTTTAAGTACAGAATCACAAAATCTAATTTGACTGGTCAAAAGGAGATGCAAATCCACAATTCCGATATTAATTGGATTTTCAGAAAATGTTTCTGCTCAAATGCCATATGCCAGAAAATGGATTTGAGCTAGCTGTCTGAACAAAGGCCTAGTGGTAAGTAAGAGCTACAAATTATTGAATCTGATTGGACAGGAGGTGTTGATTAATTTTCTATAATAACAGCTCTGACCGTAGTGCTGGCTGTAATTCAAATCACCAGTTTATAGTAATGCCTCTTCACTCCAGATCGCATCACACCACCTCACTGTTGACTATTTTCCTGCTCTGTGTGTTTTCTTACTTACACATTAGTAGTTTACACTTTCCTTCTTTTTTTTTTTCCTTACGCAGAGGCAAGCCTTTGACCAGTATCATCCCCAATGGTGCAGACTTCTTTGGTTTCTCAGACCCGACCATTCAGAACTTGATTCAGAGCTGTCCTGGAGCTCGCAAGTGCAGCAAGTGAGCAAACACGCCTCCATCTTTCGGGGTCTACATTAAAGCTAGTCTAAAGTGAGAAAAGGCAATGCTTCCTGAACACATCAACATGTCTAACATGTCTCTGTGCGGCTGTGTTTAGTTACCAGTGGGTGCGCTTCGAGGTGTGTCGAGACGGACAGGCTCCTCACACACTGTCCGAGGATGACGCATCAGTGAATTTTGAAGCTTTTCAGCGCCTGCTGCATTGCGAGGATGCTGGGAGCAGTCAGGGTCTGCCTACAGACCAGAGCAATACAAGTGAGCCAAACACAGCTTTATACTTAATCAGTGTGACTCACAATAGCCAGAGAGAGATCAGGAGATCAGTTAGCCTCATTGTAGGAATGTGGTGCAGGATAAAATTAGAGCCCGACCTCATTTATTTAATATTTAATCAAAATTCATCAAACAAGGATGGTCAATTGGCATGATCCAAGGACTGAAATGTTTTTGTAAACCCAAGGAATTTTTTTATTCCTTTGGCTTTAAGTGTGAAAAAGTTGAGTGAAAATTTTGCACTGTTTAACTTTTAATGGTTGAATACAAAAATGTTTCAAATGTACAAGATGTTTATATTGCAAAGAAAATCAGAAATACTGGTTAACTAATAAGCACATCTTTGCTCATGTGTGTCCACCATAAAAAAAAAAAAAAAAAAAAAAAACAACAACAAATGACTATCTACTATATGTGTAGTGTTATGTTATATAGTGATTGTTTCTTTGATGGTGTGCTAAAGTATTACGTTTAAATTTTCCATGAAGAACTAAAACTTTTTATTTCACCCTACAGTGCGATCCACACAAACCAGCATTTCATCACATCAACACTTAGTGAGTTCAGCATCTCTACAGACACCTGCAAGTGGATCTCTTTCCACCACCTGACCTCACACCCTGCTACAAAACTTTATCATGTTCAACCCAGTAATATAAAGTGGATTGAACAGGTTTGGCTAGTCAAAGCTCTGGTGTCTATGTATGTATAGTAGTTCAGAAACATCAGCTTGTTGCTTACAAGAGTGAACTATACTCAACAACAAGCTGTTGTCTTTTATGTGTTTCACTTTAATATTATATGTATATATGCATATAACAACATTATATACATGTTTCAAAGTTCAGTAGGTCAGCACTGATTGACCTAAGTTGACTAAGTTGCCATTAAGCAGTATTTTGTAAAGGGAAGCTGCATATATTGTGTGGTTATATGCTTTAATTTTTTTTGTATTATTTTTATTTTACATTCTCTGAATGATTCAGAGAGTGAACAGAGTGTGCACAGATTAAGTTCAGCCCTAAAGAAAAAAGCTTTCAGGTTACAGGTTCATGTTGTTGAGCCTGTTCTGAGAGCCTGAATCCTGTCAGGTCTACTTTGCTTTTGTCATACTGCTGTAATCTTAAGTATGATTCAGACAGGATAAAGTTTCTGGACATACAGTACTCTTAAGCACCCTATTTTTTAGTACAAATTGTTGTAAATGTTTATTTTATGACTTCTGCATTACTGAGTCAGTACAAAAACATTTAATATTTCCAAATATTACTTTTCCCACAAAAATAAATGTTGCAGAAAAAAATTTGTATGTCAGTGAAGAATGCAACATATGTAATAGACCACTTTTTAGACAAAAATGAATGACACTGGGTTTTGCAAGGGAAAAAAAAAAGAAGAAGAAGAAGCAAGTGCTACAGTTGAAGAACTGTAGCAGATTCTCCAAGATGCTCAGTAAAACTTACCGGTTATTTTCCGTATAAAAATGCACAAAGGCTACTGATGCATTTTTAAAAAGCAAAAGGTTATCACACTAAATATTGACTTTGCTTAGTTCATTACTGTTTACTGCTCTTTATAATCTTTTTTAATGTAGAAATGCTGGAGTCTTCAATCTTATCCACTAAGGTTTACTGTGGCTGCAGGCTTCCAATCCAGCCAGCAGGAGCCACACCTGATTTCACTTGTTTAATTAGTTCACCTTCGTCCCCAATCAGCTATCAAGTGTGTCTCCAATGTGGCTGTAATGAAGGCCTGCAGCTACACCGGGCCTTTGCAGACAAGATTGAGGACCCCTAGTTTAATGCCTTTATTTTTAATGCATCTTTGATATATAGCATTACTTTGCATGTGCCTAAGACTTTTACACAGTACTGTATGTCTGTTAAGTAACATTGCCAGTAGTAAATATGATTGCACATAATAAGCGATCTGTAATATAAATCACAAATGGAAGTGTCTTCATGATGTATGCATGATCATCACACCAAAGGTTCCATACACCTCATGTCTTTAATGAAAGCTGATTGTTTTAACCTTTATTATAATACTTATAACATGAATGTAGGATATATTTGTGAATATATGTGAATAGAACTTACCTAAAATCCCAGAAGCGCTGCCTCGATGACAGTTCCTTTTAAATGTCATCTATATTGTATTGCTCTGTTTTTCAATCTCGGCCAAAACTCGGTTTTGATTTGGTTATTGCAGGATATGATAGAAAAATGCAAGTGCTTCCTGGAGTGTCTTTATACTGAAGAAAAATCTCAAAACCTCTTTTCCAACAGGATATAATGGAATCTTTAGTAATAAGTCAGTTCACTTGGGATATATTTTACCTGTAGTTACTTCTACAGGAATGTGGATTCCTTAAAAATGACTGACATTACAGATTCAGAACAGACTGAAATCCCAGATACTTCAGTAATAAGTACATTACCCCACCTCACCATGTAAAACTAATCCAGTCTGAATTGGGCTTATGACTACAATACAGATGTTGTAGCATTACCAGGTAAATGGCAGTACATGTATTCCTTATTACATGTGTAGTGAAATTGTAACTCTTTGTAACTAATTTATGTATTTTAATAGGAATTCCACCAACAAGCACTAGAGGGCACTGACACTATAGAGGAAAATACCTGCATTTGGTCATTACTGGGTTTAAGTGAAAAGATTTACCAGTTTAAAATATATAAAATAATTTTTTAATTAAATAATTAACAAGAAAATAAATCTATGTGACGAAACAATTCGTTGGTCATCCACAATGTACAGTATGTAACGCAGTTTACCTATCGGGCAGTGAAATAGGGTTCTGCACAAGGGTGGGAGTTCAAATTCCTGGACTACCGGAGAGGTCTCTAAGCAAAGTGTTTGACCTTTAACTGTTCAACTCTGTGCTTTGACGGTGGTCACTTTTTTGTGTAAGAGCATCTGTTGATTGAACACGCACACACACACACACACACACACATATATATATATATATATATATATATATATATATATATATATATATATATATATTAGATAGGTAGATAGACGTGATCATTAAATATATAGATATAATATATAAATGTAATGCATATGAAATTTTGTTTAGCCAAAAACACCTACATTCTCACTTTTTTCAACTTTATAATGTTCAATCATATTTGAACAACAAATGCTGATGAAATCTTCCACCTGCCCTTATTGTCACCAGGATGTAACTTACATACATCACATATTACATACATCACATATTGATTGTCAGAACAAGGGTTAAAGTTCTTAAAATTTCACGCAGAATCACATGCAAACCGTTTCCTTGACCTCATTCATTCCCAAATATGTCTTAAGGGCTTGTCTTGTGGAAAAGATAAGACACAGGGCCTGAATTTGGAGAAGACCAGCATGCCTCCAGGAAACGATAGTGACCTGCTTTACCAAGCGCACAATGCACTTAATGAAGGGAGGAGCAGACATCCTGAGATCCGCAGCAGGTGTGGAGGGAGGGGGGTCCAACCGCACTGATGTGTGTGAGTGCTTTTTAGGAGGACTTCACTTCCCACGTTTCCTCACGGACGGGTGGTAACAGGAAGGCAATAGTCATTTCCACCCATTGCCAGTCTGTAAGGGGGCAGAGGTCACCACTGTCATATGCATGAGTCTATGTTCTTCTTTACCTGATTCACTTTCTCCACTACGCAGATACACACATACTGGCTTGCTTAATTCAGGCTAAACACAGAACAGGAGCACTTTAATATTGAGTTAGATGAATAGTAAAATAACTTCAGATGCTGATTATATACAACCTGTGTATGGATGTCTATATCAGCTTGGAAGCTGACAAAAGTATTTAAATTTGAATTTTGTATATTTTATTTATATACACATCACATTAAATCCAATTATTTTTCCCCCTTTGGAGTATAATTAATTTAATAATTATTAACTTGCTAGGAGTAAGACTTGTCTTTAAAACCATATAATTCTAAATTATACAGGTTACAGTTTTGAGATTTTACAAAAATCAAAATCCTAAAATACAAAAATACAGATTTTATGTAAATTAGGCCAAAGATGAAGCACCCGGGATTCCCAGGGAAGAGCATACATTTTCAGAGCATTTAGCAAATCACAGTCATTTGCCACGCACACGATCATAAATGAATCATAAAAATGATGTGGAGTAGAATCAAGTTGAGTCAAAGAGGAAGAAAAAGTTTTTTGTTCTACTGAAATTCCTTTTAAGCAGCTAACTTTGGATGTTAGTTAGCTAACAATTGCCAGAAAGCTAACATTAGCATAGTCTAACTAGCTAGAACATTACCTACCTAGTTATGCTGGGCAAACACTAAGCATCGTGTGTTTAACATCACTGTAGAAAACTAGCTATTTTATTTGTGTGACCAGTCTAAAAGCATCTAGCTACTTTTCCTTGGGAATCCTGGATGCTTCTCCTTTGGCCTCATTGTATTGTAATTGTATGTAGGCAAATCTTAAACCTTAAAGGATGTTCAAAACAAAGTTTAAAAAAATGTAAATTTAGTCAATACACCACACCAAAAAGTAATTTTATTTAATGTAACATGTATATAAGTCAAACATATCAAGTTCATATTCAAACAATTTTGTAAGCTTCCAAGCTCCATAAATATGCCTTTAGTGATCGTGACTCCTTTAATACACACACACACACACACACACTTTGGTTGGTAGATGCACTTTATTTGCAAACCATCCTGCCTGCAAAGACCAGCAGAGAGGAAGGAGAGGAGATGAAAAGATGACAAAATGGTGACATTTCCAAAAGAAAACCACCGTACAAAAATTCCAGATCAATATATACAGCCTATTTACAAAAATGCTATTTACATCCAAGTATAAAAAAAAATCATACATCTCTTACAGCTGCAACATGACAGGCAATATAAAATACATAGAGTCATAATCTCTAGAACTTGTGTGGCACTCTTTTAGACAGCCTCTACAACCTCTTTGCTTTTTCAGTCATTTAGCGGTGCGTATCGCCTCTTCCTCGCATTGTTCTGTCTGGAGAAGGAAAAAGTAAAGGTGTTCCAAAACATACCCATGTGCATGGCTGTGTGGGATTCGGTTCTTAAAAACTCCACATTAACAATCATGCATACACACACACAGACACAAACGCAGCTGTGTAGAAATACAGATGGCACTTGTGTAAACACACATCAAATACAGTTAAATAACCATGATTCAAAGATGAAAGTCACAGGCCTGAAAAAGATCTCTGTCCCTTTTGACCTCTGACTGTTTGGCCTTTATATGGATTTATATACTGGACCTGACAGCAGCGACATCTGCAGCTCCTGCCTGGAGTGCAGTTTCTTTCCTAGACAGAGATTTCACTCCTTCTGACCTTTTTTCAGGTTACAGGTCAAAGTTCTGCAGCAGGAAGCTGCTTTAGAGTGATCAGGTGTAGTAGTGCATTTGCCTAAAGGTCAGGACAAGGTCATGCCTCCACTTCCTGGTTATCAGAGTGGTGGAAGCGATTCAGTTTCTCGCGCTCGCGGTTGCAGATGTCAAGTTTGGGCGCGAGGTTGGGTTTGAGAACAAGGGGCGGATCTGGTTTCTGGTTGTGGGGTGGAACCTGTGAGGTTGGTAGGGTCAGCTCGATCTCTTCCAGCGGAAGCATTGGTCGGGCAGAACCACACAAAATGGTTTGGGTCTGGGTTTGTCCAGGACCGAGTAGTGCTGTAGTGTGTTCTACATTGCGGATGAGAGTGCAGAATTGGCGCTGGTTGTTGATGGCAGCATCAGGGGGCGTGGTGTTCGGCTGTTGCTTGGGACGCTGGCGACGGTGCAGACGGGACAGGAGAAGAGCGCAGGCAGAGCAGCCGATGGCTACCAACACGGCCAACGCACCCAGTAACACCATATACACACTGAACATTCCACTCACTGTGTCTGATAGATAGATATAACAAAACAGAGAAGAGCAGATAAAGCATTAATGTTATGTAAAATCACAGTGCATTTTAAAATCACTTTATCCACATCACTGATTAAGGCTCTAACCTTGACAATGTGGCCCATGACACAATTCTTTGAGGCTCATGCACTCGTTTCCAAAGTAACCCTCCGGACAGGCACACATGTAGCCACTCTCTGTGCTGTGACATGGCACCCCCTTCTGACAGGGGTTGGGATTACAAGGATCTAACATTGTCTGCAAAACAAAACCAAAAAAAAATCTATACCGTAAATCTATATAAACTGTAATAAAAAAACAAGACAGATTACACACACCAGGTACATACCTCACAATAAGTTCCAGTGTATCCTGGTGGACAATTGCAGACTATGCTCCCTTCATCCTTCTGCTCTTCACACTGTCCTCCGTGCAGACAGGGGGTGCTGTCACACATTCCCACTACTGTCTGGCAGAGTTTACCAGTGAAACCCGGCAAACACACACAGTGTGAGTCCTGGAGTTCACAGAATATTACTTGTGAGTTACAGAGAAGGAGATCCACGTACACAAAAAGACTGGTTGAGTTGATAGTTTTGTGTGACAGGAAAACACTCTGTTTTATGGTCCTACATAGAAGCTTTAAGGATTCTACCACAGGGATAAGCTGAGAAATCCTTTAGGACAATAGATTTGACCTTTTTTCTAAGAGAACATTTCAAAGCAACTTCATGCTCTTTAGGAACTAGTCAGTAGACACCTCTCCACCAAAGAACTGAGGAACTTTACATGTATTTCTGTTAGAAGAATCTGCTGTGATTTTAGTTTATGGACTGTAGTTCCTTTTGTTTTTTAGTTCCTGTTCCAGAATAGGTCCTGTTCCATGGACCAGGAACTACTGAAGCAGAGCTTACAATACTAAATTTTACTGATTGTGCAACAGAAGCCTCAGAACATGACCAAACTTACACACCACTTTAATAACCTTTGTTTAGTTAAGAAGCATTTACTAAAATAGGTTTTATATCAAAGACAGTGTGGCAGGGTCAGCAAAATGGGACAATTTTGTTATATACATACTTCTAACATGAAACTCTGCTGTATGTGCATGACTGCTGGTTTAAAAATAACATATTTTACACATAATGGTTCCTACAATGTGATGAGAACACAGAACAGATAATCACTCAGAAATTGTGTATTTTTCTCAGGATAGTTCTGGGACTTTTAGCTCTTCAAAAGGTTCCTGAGAGGAAATGTGTCTTTTGATGACTAAAAAGTGAATGGTGAGTGTACCTCACAGCGCCCTCCGTTCAGACACAAGCCCTGGCAGCTGCTGTTCTCTGTTGAGTTAATGACATTTAACACAATCAGTAGACAGTAGTGTACAGAGATACAGACACACAGTGATACTAAGATCTTAGCTGATGAATTTGTTTATTAATTTATTACAAGAGGATGCACCATTTTTAAATAACAACATTCTTGAAGCAAGCAAGTGTCTGTCATCGAGCAAACATTAAAAACAATGTCGAAAACAGTATTTAACACTTTGTAAACCAACATGCCAAGGAATTCACCATTTATTAAATAACATGATTTTTAAAATCAGTAATTTCCTATTAGACTCTGATTATCTGAAGCATCCACCACAACGTGATTGAGTATTACAATAGAAACAATATTATATGTATTAGAATGAGCACATTAATATAAACCAGTGAGTTGCCTTACAGAAGGCATTATTGTCAGAGCTGCTGTTACAGAAAATTAATCAACACCTTCTTACCAATCAAATTTAAGAATGTAACTGTTATATTGGTGACCATTAAAGCTGTATATGACAGTGTGCACAACCTCTACTCACTTGTGTCACAGTTTAACCCCACCCATCCAGGAAGGCAGTCACACAGATATCCTCCTATCAGGTTTCGGCAGGAGCGAGCATTGACACAGATGCCCGTCTCACACTCATTCATGTCTAAGAGGGAACAGAAAGAGAAAGTAGATTATACAGTATATAACTATAAACATGAGCCTGAACCACTGTTCCTGTTAACAAGTTATATAAGGCCAAGTGACTTATTATTAGATATTTTATCCCTACACAAAAACTTAGTTTCAAAGTTTGTGAGTTTTGCAAAGTATTGAGAACAATTTAAATAAGATAAGTATCACTGTAGCTGATCGAAGGTTGCTCCTCCAGTTGAAAGACAAATTACTCTCGAAGTGTTGATGCTGCAGGGGTGTTATGAAGTGTCACTTTGACACACGACTGCATCTAAGTGTGCGATACACTCCAGGGAACGAGAACTAAGGTGGGTCATGAGAGGCAACGGAGTGTGAAAGAGATTCTTTCATGAGCGAATGTGCTTCAGTTTGCCACAGAGTCTGATCTATCCAAACACTGTGGTTCCTCCCTCTTTAATAATTAAACAGTGTGCACACAAAGCCATGAATTAGTCTGATCCATGTTAATATGGAGAGCTATTAACTCTATATATTAACCTGGAATAGAATCATTCATGAAGAGAGCTGGCATAGAAACTCGGATGTCGTGGGAAAACCATCCTTCAGAGTCTTTTAGTTAATATATATGGCTAATTAATAGAGCCATGTACAATGTTGGATAAATAGATAGACAGAGAAGCAGACAGACAGGCAGATAGATTTTCATTTGACTAGTTTGTACATATATGAATATACTATGTCTGTAGATATTATTTAGTATATGTTAGATTAGATGTTAATAATATTTATTTGATGTTAGAATTAATCTATTCTTTCTCTATTAATATGTATTTTCTTCTGGAAATAACTTTATTCCAAAAGAAGTAAGAGTTGAATAATATCATATACTAATTATGCATATTATTGATTGATAATATTTTAATAACAATATTAAATTGAAGCATATTTCTCTAAAATGAAAACAACAAAAGCAAGAACAAAAAGACATAGCCTTTGGGCCATATATAGCAGATATGAAGATCACTACTACTTGTTAGCCCTTTTATTTAAATGAATTTTACGTAGCCTGATAGAATTGTGTTTCAATTAGTGAATTAAACATTTGTGCTTTAACCAATGGTAACATTGCTGTCTACATGGAACAGTGTCTCAATATCAGGAGCATAACACATGCCAGATAATATTACCAGGAAATAACAAGCATTTTCACACACTATGATCTGTGTTTATTTTACAGCTCAATAGATGCAGGTTATTTGGTTTGGTCCCAGAGGTCAGGACTGTCTCTGGTGCTTCTTTATTGTGGATTGCCACTCAGGTAGATACGGCGAGGAACACGTGGGGACAGGTAAGAACAGTTGAGGACGGGTATGAACAGGCTTAGACAAGAACAAGCAGGTAGAGGACAGCACAGACTGGTAAGAAAGGGGCGGAACCGGCATGTACAGGCAGGTACGGCTAATTATAGAGAACGGATAGCCAGTTGAGGACATGTACGAGTATGTTTATGTGCGCATGTGTGTTGTGTTTTACCTATCTGGCAGGTCTTGCCAGTCCAGCCTGGTGGGCAGAGACACTGGAAGCCCTTGGCGGTCTCTAGGCATGTGGCCCCACGGCCGCATGGATGGGAGTCACAGTGCAGTACAGCTACATACAACAAATCAGCCAATAAAAAAATCTAATTAGGAAACCAAAGCTCAATATCTAACCAAGTCAAATTACAGTCAGTCAACTGAATCGTCCTTCCAAGTGATAATGATATTAATATATGCTTAGGATAACGCTCAGTCCTGCCTGCAGAACCTTATTAGCTGTGAATTTGTGTGAGTATAAGTGGGTGTATGTTTGTGTGTATAAGACCCCTACATGTGTAACACCTGAAGGCAGGCTTATTACATGCATGAGTGATGTGAGGAAACTGTGTGCCTGTAAATGTATCATTGAGACAGTGTGCGTGTGTGTATGTGTGTGTGTGTGTGTGTGTTTTGGGGGGGAGGGGGATGGGGAGGTGGTTAGGGCATGTTTTTACCTCTTGGTGGGAACCAAATATACCTAGAAGTTTAGGACAGTTTTGACCTTGTGGGACATTTGGCTGGTCCCCATAAAGTGTGTGTGTGTGTGGGTGGGTGTGTAAAAACTACAGGTGGAGTTATAGCATGCAAAACTAATGCTTTTAGACTAGGTGCCCTTGGATGTTCCTGTGGCCTCTGTTTTAACACGGTCTGTAGATTCAGAGCAAATAGTGATAAATCAAACACACAAGGACCGAGTCAAACAGAGAAGAGTGAGCGTGCGAGAGAGGGAGAGAGAGAGTGGGAGAGAAGGATTTCAATAATACTGACTCAATCCTATGAAAAGGATTGAGTGAGAATTATAGTTTTCATTGGACAGCATCTTTTACATTGTGAGATGTGAGATTAGAGTGTCACACAGCAGATGTATTTGTGTATTTCAGTAATAGTGTGTGTGGTGCTTATTAATTCAGTGCAGGCAAATTGGGAAATTGGCTTAGGGTAGTTGGCAAGGCAGCACAGGGGTGCAGAGGGTAGTGTTTCCACCTCACAGCTCCACTTTGATCCTAAGCTCAGGTTACTCTATGTGCTCATGTGAGATATTCTTGGGTTTCCTCCAGGTTCTCCAGTTTCCTTCCACCTCCCTAAAACATGCCGGTAGGTGTATTTGCTAAGCTAAACTGCCCCTAGGGTTTAATGAGTGTGAGAATGTGTGTGTGCATGGTGCCCAGCGATGGACTAGCATCCCATTAAGGTATTTCCCAGCCTCAAGCCCAGTGTTCCTGGGATAGGCTCTGGAGCCACCATGACCCTGACCTTGAGAAAGCAGTTTCTGTAGATATATGAATGAATGATAGTAATATATATTAAGGTAGTAATGTAATGTGAAAACACTACTATAGCTGCACGATAATGACTAAGATGATTTTACTCAATATGTACTTTGAGTACTTATCACAATTGTAACCCTAAAATGTGCAGGAGTGGGTAGTGTCCTCTCCAGTCTCCCAGAGTGTGGACAGAAACACAGAACATTCACTGTGCTTCATCCCTACAACCTGTGCACAAAGTCACCAAAGTGTGTGATTTAATATTCCTCTTATATAAATGAATAAGCTAAATGAAAGCAGTACATTTATACATCAATGTACTGTATACAATTCAATTGTTAAAATCTATGGTTACACAATTATTCAGGTGTTACAGAAACAAAATACTGCCTGTTTTTAGACCAGCACAAACCAGACTTTTCTTTCACAGTGAGATTCACAATAACACAGTTAAACATACGAATGTGAAAATCTACTGTCTAATGTTAGTTAATTTTATGGCAGTGCACCACAATCACAATTGATTGGGTTTTATTAATTGAGGAAGCAAAAAAGGAAGGAAGAAGGAAGTCTACTTGTAACTGTGTTTGGATTAACTGAAGCTGATGATGAGCTCTTTTAGTATTTGGCCTGTCACCAAATGCTTAACACACACACACACACATTTTTTAAAAATACAACTTGTTAACACATCCATTCCTGCTTTGATAAACAGCAACAAGGACATTACATCAGTGTTTATCCTGCCTGCAGGTCTGTGTGTATGTGTGAGTTTGTGTGTTGATTGTCTTCCACTTGAATCAGTGTTATTTTGGTGCAGTCTTGTTTAGACTCTTCAGTGGACATGGAAGCTGCTCCTGATTAGCACTGATGACAGTACATGCAGGTTTGTGTGTGCATCTATTTGTATATGAGTGTGTGCATGCATGTATTTGTACCAAGTGCACAGGTGGGTCCGGTCCAGCCATCCGCACATACACAACTGAAACCTGTCTGGTCTTCTTTACACGTTGCTCCATTCACACATGGAGAAGTGAGACATGCATGCTCCACTGGCAGAGAGAGGGAGAGAGAGAAAAACATTATACAGAACTGTCAATGTTTTGTCTGTTTTTGGATCTGCTTCCAAATGCAGTAGCTCTGTAGCAAGATATTGTTAAGATATTGTTTGTTTCATTTGACAAGCTTTATAATCTTCTTATCTAAAACTTTATAATCTTCTTGTGTCAGGATCCCATCTATTATTCACAGCATGTCCAATCCAATCCTGTTCCTTGTCTTAATGAATTGTCCCACTGAGATAGTGCTTGTTTTGGCCATGCCCTGAAAACTCCTAATTTAACTGATTAGATAAGACTTCAACCAGAATAAGTAATTAAGGAAGCAAATCCTGATATCACAGAATGTCCTTTGACATGTAGGGTACAAATGATCTCAGCATTTACACATACAGGAAGAATTGAAAGAATTCATCTGATCCTAGATGACCCTGGGGGTCTGACTTTGTTTATTCTGTTAGATCCTAGATGCGATTCTTATTCTGTTAGATCTCTAAGTCATTCTTTATCGTCTCTCTCTCATGGCTTACATCCTTTTGCAGACCTTACATTGTAACTATTAATAAACCTACGTTCTCAACTGTTCCTGTTACACAAGGGGTCCTTCTAGGTTCAGTTCATGGTCACTTCCTCTCCTGTGAGAAGTACTACAGAGAACACCCCCAATCGAGAAGTTTGGTACTGGGGCCCATACTAAGGCTGACGATACAGTATCTACTCCATACCTTTCCGTCTCAAACACTAATTCAGGCTCTTTCCCCAGCAGCAAAGGGATATTCCACATTCCCAAGGCCCATTTCCATTACATAAGTCTAGTTGATCTAAGACTGTCCATCACTGTCAATGCCTGCTGCCTGATTGGGATTGCCCACAAAATGGCTTCACATCACCAGTTTAGACCAGACCAGGTTTCATGAGTGGCCCAGTCACCAGGCTTTCGCCTGCAGAAACAACCCCTAGGTCTGGCTCCAACCAGATCAATACAGCCCAAATAAAAACTCATAACAGGTCAAATGCTCATGGTAGGATTGTAATCCGGCTCATAATATTAATCTTTTATGATTCATATCCAACATTAAGCATAACTAATCTAGCAAAGTTTGTAGTGTTACTGGATTAATTAGTGTCATATTATGGCGGATCAGACTGAATAAATCTTCCTGGATGAAAGAAGGTTTTTCATTCCACCCACCAATGCTGCAGTCACGACCACGAAATCCATCCTGACACACACACTGATACTCATTCGGTTCTGTGTTGATGCAAGTACCACCATTTTTACAGGGCTGGTGGGTTCCACAGTAATTCAGATCTGAGAGAGAGAGAGAGAAATAGAAGCAATGTAAGATAGACAAGAATTTGAAATGTTTTATTCACTAAAGTAATAAGGAGACAGAAAACACCCCAGAGAACTGACAAGAAGAGTTCTCACTCAAACACACCTATGCAACATTCTGTCCTTATTATAAACATTATATAACTTTTCAAACTGAAAGAATAGAGACTGATTATGTAATAGTGTATGCAAACCCTCAACAATGTTGCTCACAGATTTGCCAGAGATGCTTTCTAATTAACAAGCTAACAAATTGGCAGTTATATAAGTGTGCAAAAAAGGCCCACTTCAATTAGTTATTCAGGCCCAAAAATCAACAAAAAAATGAGATGTAAAACAGCAAGGGGTAAAAACGCATTACATTTGATATAATCCTATACATATTTGACTGTAGAAAAGTTTACATGTACCCTATTCTAGGGAAAAGATGTACAGCAATTAATAAAAAAGTGTGCATATAAACTATTCTAGTGACTACATTTGAACTGAAACAGATGAGCGGCAGCTTTTTTCCCCCAAACGCCTGGTAGTTATGTAAAAACCCTGTATATAAGTGCGCTCCAGTTCCTACCGCAACAGGCTTAATATCAGAGAGTTTAAAATGTGTGCAAATGTCAGTTATTCCAGATTCATATGTCGATTGGGTCATCTTCTGTTTTTAATGGGGAAAGAAAGAAGACTCCTTTGGCAGATTTTTCAGTGATAACTCATAGCAGCATACTCTGATGTTAAAATGTGGAGTTCCTACACAAAATGCATGAAGGTTACTAGGTCTGAGAATTTCATTGCAATGCTGTGCTCACAGCAATAAAACCAGAAACCTGAA
The DNA here is from genome assembly GCF_027358585.1 of Pangasianodon hypophthalmus. NCBI lineage: Eukaryota > Metazoa > Chordata > Actinopteri > Siluriformes > Pangasiidae > Pangasianodon > Pangasianodon hypophthalmus. Next base: position 7,344,494 of record NC_069715.1, on the reverse strand, counting down.
ACATTTTATTTTTCCTAAGTTTCATACAAAAGCAGAATTGGTAGAAATCAAAAAAAAAAATCCCAATTCTGTCTGTGTTCATAAAATAGCCCTTCACACAGAGTTATGGAGGAACAGTTTCATTCTCCATTTCTAAAGCAGCACCCATCTCACATTGTGTTTACCCAAGACTATCAGCTTACAGGCTCTCAAAGCCATGAAGCCCCACATGTGGGTTTGCCCTGGCCAACAGGGATCTAATGACTGAAAAATGCCTTGGCTTTGCTCTGCACTGCACAGACAGAATGGAGTGGACTATTCTGAAATGTTGTGAGAAACCCTATGCTGTTGTTAAGGGAGCTGTCCACTGGGACGAGCTTATCTGATCATGAGAGAAAGCAAATCTTATACACAGTGCATATATTCATATATTCATGTGCAGGACTATATTCTGCACACGCACATATACAGTCCATGCCTCTTTCTCATCTTACCTTTGTCACAGAGCAGGCCACCCCAGTTGGTGTCACACACACACTGCCAGGGTTCCATGCAGCTGCCATGGTCACAGCCTGGAAATGTCTCACACTCATCACACAGATCACCCTTCCAGCCATAATGACACCTACGGAGATAAGGGCGGAAGAGCATGAAGAATGCGTGTGAGAGAGATAAAAGGATAAACAAAAATCAGGATAGAGTAAACAATGATTCATCCTTCAATGTAGGTTTGCATTTGCTCCAACTCACTCGCATTCTCCTGGTAGAGTGCAGGAAGCACGGGCCATGTTACACCCCTGCTTACACACCGCTGCAATGACACACGCACACACACACACAGAGCTAAGGTTAGTAACACCATAAACAATGTAGTGCCAATAGCACACCAATGTCATACAGTAGTAACACAGCAAACTGAAACAAACTCATGTAAGTTGGTGACCCATCATCACCATCACCTTCTTCATTATCTTCCTCAGCTAACAGGATTTTAACATCTTTCACTGTTTTGATGTCAATGTTAGTTACTGAAATATCAATACTTCCAATGTGATTGGACCTGTATGCCACGGCAACATGCTTCAAGATCCTGTGCAGGATTGTGCTAAGGTTAATCCAACTTTTTTTTAAAATGTCAGTGCACAAGCGGCTTAAGGATGTGGCGCTAATGTTGGCTCTTCCCATGCCATGAAAGACAGGAAGTGATGTTAATGTGAGAAAGGGGCGATGCGGGTGTCTTTCTGTAGTTATTCCCTTTTAAGGCCTAGGCTGTGTCTGAAATCGCTCCCTCACTCACTCCTTTAATATTTACTATATAGACTGTTCTCTGTAGTGCACTGTACAGGGCAGCAGTAAGGGAGACACTGGACAATACTTACTAGTGAGTTCTACAAAAATAAAACAATTCCTATACAATAAACAACACATAAACAATTAGAACAAAACCTAGAATACCTAGATATACCTAGAAACCAAAACCACAAAAAAGTGATTTCCTGTAATTAATACATTACTAACAGTTGGCTTTAGTGGTTGTTAAACTAACATTTTTTAAAATTGATATTTATATATGAAGTTGACTGCTCCAGTATTCATCCTGACAAGTAAATGAAAGGAATCATAATGCACTGCTGTACTTAATGCAGAAGTAGTGTGCATCAGTTGTACACTGGATTTACTGTGTACTATGGGTAATAATATAATGAACTATATTCAGACAACACTACACCCCAAATTCTGAGACCACAAATCCTGAAAATCTAGGGTTTTATTTCATTTAAAACTAGAAATAAAAAGCCATTTTGAATTTGAAAAATTCAGAAGGGAAATTGTTAATATCTTGAATATTCAACATTCAGTATAAGTTTTGCTCTATTTCTAGGTCACTATTTAAATGTAAATAAATTTGTGATATTGCCCATGTTAACTCCTTTGTTATGGAGGAGTTAAAATGTCAGATTTTCATAGAGTACACTGAAGTACGTGTTCAGATGACACTCCCATAGATTTGATCTAACATGAATGATCAGGTTTTATACAAACTTGTGAAGTCCATGCCAGCTCATGTGTAAACGTTAAAGCAAAGAAATTCTGATATTCTTGTAGATATTTCTAAGATTCTACTTTTCACTCAAGTTACTGCTGATACTATTAGTTGTAATGAAAAATGTTATGTTAAATCAGTCTAGACACTAGACACAATTAGACAGGCTAGGCACTAGGCTGATTTGGGCTTTGGGTAGCTTTTACTGTATGCCTGATGCATATTCAGTAATAAATATAGTTTTCACTCAAAGTTTTATGACTATACAATTTGCATGGCCATCATTTATGGAGTGTATTTATTTGTGTTGGGTTTGTGTTGGGGTCTAGACCCACAAACCCCTCACTATAGTTGCATTATAGACCTTGAGATACCAAAAGCTGTCTGTTATGGCCATTAGCTATTCCCTTCAGATACCCTGAGACTTTAAGAGTTATGAAATCATATAAGTTTAGGAGAAAGGCCACAACTAAATCTTAGAGCATAGATTCTCTAATGTTCTAAACTCTCTCAGTCCCTTAATCAATGCTAAGATGTGGTCTGCTTTCACAAAATATTGGTGAAACAGCACGAGGGCAGAAAAGATCAGCTCACCCTGTCTACACTCTGGTCCTGTCCAGCCGTCTTTGCAGACTTTACTGCCCGCAGTATCGCAGTCAAAATGGCCAAAGAAGTCATCGCGGGCACGGCAGAACTTGTTGCATAGCGGCCCGTAATAGTTGGTGTCACAGCGGAAACGCAGCCGATACTCTAGAGTAAAATGGCGTCCGTGGTGCTTGTGTGACTGCCACTGCTCTCCAGGGTTCAGCATAGAGGACAACAACACCCGGTCTATCAGCTCCTCCTGACCTACTGGGGGTGAAAGAGAAACGTATTAAAAATTTTATTTCTGCTGAGTGACAAGCTGTGTTTCCAGGAAGTAAAGTGTTTTCTAAGTAAAGAGTAAAGTAAAAAAAAAAAACAATTCCTATATTTGAACTTCTGTTTCAAGTAGATTTTTTCCCTCATATTTTCCCTCATACTTTCTCCCTATTTGGGAAGATAAGATACTGGACTTTTACTACTTAGACTCCCAATGGTGAGTCTAGCCATACATTTCTAATTTTAGTAACCATATATTTTTCCTATTAGTTTTACTGTAGTTACTGAACAAAGAACTATTATTCTGAATTTCTTTTATTCTTTTATTCTGAATTACTATTATTCTTTATTCTGAATTACTATTATTCTTTATTCTGAATAAAGAATTATTATTAATGAATAATAAGGGTGGGTGATATGACAAAAATATCATATCATGATACTTAAAAACATCTATGCAATAAATGATATGCATCATGAAATATACAGTAGGTTTGTTAAGAAACTACCAGCAGAACAGGAGTGTTGCATTTAAAAAAATATTTAACATTGAAAAAGAGGGAAATTTTTTTTTTCAGAAACCTATAAAAATTTCAACATTTAACAGTTTTAAAGATTCAAAACTTTAGCATATAATCAAACTTGTAAGATTTTACAATATGAAATACCTGCAATATCTACTTGTATACCAGTATTATATTGTCAGCCCTAGTGGTGATATTGGGATAGATAATTGTGATTATTGGGATTGTTAATAAAAGAACAATGGTAAAGACCACGTTTAAACACTGAGAAAGATTGAAGCCTATTTCAAAATGTGAAAGAAAACTTATTAACTAACTCACTCCTCACCACTTGCCGTGGAAAAAGATAAAGGTAACGAAAAGGTAAGAAAAAGGTAAGACAGAAAATCCAACAGGCAAACATATGTAATCACTCTTTGTCAGAGTATGGGAGTGTGTGTGTGTGTGTGTGTGCGTGTGTGTGTGTGTGCGCCTAGGCAACAAGGATCTGTCCTAAAATAAAGAAATGTTTCTCAAGATGTGCATAACCTCCATTTTTCTGTTCCATCTCTCATAACCTTGCTAATTTATTTTCATATGGAGAACTGCCACAGTTGCAGCACACTGTGTGTGTGTGTGTGTGTGTGTGTGTGTGTGTTGTGGATACAGGCACTGAGAAAAAAGAGAGAGAGAATAGACAAAGAATGATCACTGGGGTTTAAAAAATCAAGAAATGAAAACAGGATCAAGGTGTGCAAACACTGATATGTTATCCGATGGAACCATTGACACATCATATTAACATCAACTACACACAGATAAGACAAAGTATCACAGTCAGATTACAATGGCCCTAGTCACACCTAGGAGTTCACATCATGTCTTCAACACACACACACGCACACACCCCGAGCTGATTTTTTTTGCTACTGCAAATTCATGGAGCGCAGCTGCATTATTCTGCGTGAGCTCAGTGAGGGTAATTAGTGCTGTGGCCCATTTAAACACGTCTCTAAAAGTCGATGCTGCCACACACTGACTTTTAATGGAATGGAGGGAATATAACTCCCTTGTGATAAGTGCAGGGAGAAGGCACTTACGCTAATGCTCCATTTAAACATTCAACGTTATGCTGAGTTTCCAGTTTATTAGGCACACCTATGAAGTACATTAAAAAAGTAGCAATTCGGTGTATGTACATCAAAATGAATACTAATCTCAGAGTGCACTCACTCACATCCACATTAACAGTAAGATCATTATTTTTAAATCGGATTTTGTTAAATACCAGATTACACAGCACACTACATAATTTACTGGAGTACTTTATTAAATTATAATTATATTATAATATGAATTGATGTGTTGAACTGCATACTCCGCCACCTTCATGAACACAGATGGGTTAATATTTTGAAGCTGTTCTGGTGGCTCATTGTGGTCCCGAACCTTAATAACACATGTTATGGTGATCCTTCTCCTTTAATTTGTCACTGTCTGTACATATGAATGATAAACTACTGTGCAATACAGGGTAATAGTGCAATAGTCTCAGTGCAGCACTGGGATAATAGTATGCATGTTACTTAGCACATGTATGTTGGTAAGCTTTTATTTTTCTATACCTACACATCTATGCAAACATAACATGGATAGCGAAATGAAGACAAAGCAACATTTTTGGTGTGAAACTGAATTTTTGCAGTCTGGCAAAAATATTCCATTGTAATTTTCACTATACACAAAATGGGGATTGATATAAAAACCTATCATTTCAATATTTTGGGGATTGATATAAAAATCATTTCAATATTTTAAAAGAAATAGTATGTAAAAGGTATAGTCCTCCAGTATCTGCAAGGCGAATGAAAACACACCCCGTATCACTTTTTAAAAAAGAAAAGGAGTTGAGGAGCTCTATATTCTGGTGGTGGAGCTAATTTTAGGGCCAGAAAATTTTTACCTAGAAGCCTGAAATGAGAAAACTAGCAATGACTGTTCCATCACAGCATTGTGAGTCATAGTTTTTCTTTGGTGAATTAATAATTATTATTCTGGGTCTAGAAAACAGGCCTAGAAACAGTTTTTAAATTCTTACTGTGAGTACTAATGGAAATGGTCATTATATAGTTATATAGTTACATTGCTCAGTCCAAGCTGAAAAAAACATTCACAATAAAGAATCAAAGAAGAAACATTTTGAATTTTAGCTACTTCTTTTTGACTGGTTTCTTGCAACTGCAGAGGTTCATATATCATGTATTTAAAAAGAAATCTGATAATCGACTGACCTGCACACCCGGACATGTTTTCACCTTATCAGTTTATCAGTCCATATAAGCATGTTGGATGAATTAGTCTTTAGAATCTTTAGTATTATTAAAATATTTTGCTGATTTGTTTACCAGATTATTTTGCACAAATACATATAATCAGTGATTTATTGTGGCATCCATAATGTATATCCGAGCAGAGAAGTGACTAACCTTCACAACCCTGATGTTATTTTGTGCTGGAAAGTAAGGCTTGGCCCTCTTTAGTGTAATGTTAGGGCTCTCATACCCATCATCACACATCATTACAGATTACAAGAGCTGAATCATAACACACTGTCTGCGTGAGTTTCTATGAATCTTCTTCAGCGCTGAGCCGATTATCACAAGGGTCAAGTGTGTAACACTGTGTCACTGTCTCCTAATTATTGCCATGCTGCACTTGTCCTTGAGAATGGAGAAGAGAATGTGAGAAATTGCTCTGCACATGCTGAGTTCCTGCCGAGGCCGAGACAAAGATGTCAATGGATCAATGAGACAATGTTAAAAATTAGGAAGGCTCTGTTTCTAAGTAGACTCAGCAGGAGGACAGTTACATCGATCCATTTACACACACATACACACACACACACACACACACCATTTAAGGAATACTCCAGGGTTTTTTACCCTAATCGCTTTTACTGCATCTGTAGCGTGTGTGAAATTACCAGGGACAAGAAGAGACATGTTTCTCTGTACTGAGAAAAGACTAGAAAACCTGCTTACTCCAATCTTGCTTATAATAGAAGTCTAAAATCAGTTCAATTCAGTCGATAAACATTTAAAATATGCAAATGGTTAATGAAGATGAATGAACGAATAAATTATGCTAATTCCAAACTTCATTCTAAAAATAACGATTCAAGGACAGATGTGAGAGAAACACTGGAGCATTATTAGTGGAGTAAAAAGTATTTCCAGTTACTTACACTTTCATGAAGGTTTTGTGGTGTCCATGAGTGATCACGTGAACACTGATGCACTTCTATGATTACTTTTGGTTACACTGAGAACACTATGTAACAATAAAAAAAAAAAACGGAAAGGACGAATCTTAGCAAAATGTTTTCTGAGAACATTCAATCTGTCGGGTGTGACGGTGCTCTGGGAACATTGGCATAACCTTTGTAAACATTCCTACAACTTTGCTGAAACATGTTTAGTTATAGAAACATTAAGGCTAATGTTTCCATAATGCTAATGCATATCTAAACACTGCGTGAGAAAACAATTATTACGAATCATGTTTCTTAGAAAATTGCATATATGTTATTTTTGTAATTATTCAGCCTTCTTGAAAATTTTACTGAATATTCTGATAATGTTCTTTGTTCACTGGGATTACAAAAAGGGTTTAATTTATAAAAAAACACTGACTGAAGAATTTTTGAAAGCGATTATTTATTTACTGATTCAGTATAAGACCTTTGATGTAAGTAAGCTTTGAGTAAACACTTTGAGAGTACATGCAAATCACACATGCTACAGAGGACAGATTAAAAACAATGGCGTATTTCCTTAAATGCTCACGGACCCTTTTAACCTCCAGCAACAAAGCATTAGTGTTATTCTATAATGATAATCTGATAATCAAAATATTGGCTACACCTCTTTTAATCAGGGACCTGCTAAAGAATCAAGACGTGATGAAAGAACTGCAGTTATCAAGTTTAACTGAGTGTAAAATGTAATGATTTTTCATTATCGGATGTCCGTGTGTGTTCATGGATGGACAATAGAATTGGCAGGGAATTAAAGAGTGAATCAACGTCATGGCGGATAAAGAGCTCTTCCTTCATGCTCTCCCAATCACACACACACACAAACACACACACACACAAAAGTTTTCAAGGACATAATGGGCCATGGCGGAGCAAGTTGCAGAAGAGTCAGACACGCAGCAGTGTTATAATCCCTTTCTGACTGGGGAAATCAGAGTCTGAGGCAAATTCTGAGGCTAAACTCACTTAATTTATAAGCCTCACATATGGAGCCAGACTTGCTGTTCTACCTGGAGGATGTAAACGTGAGGGATAGAGCAGGCGAGAATGACTTCCGAGATGGAGGATAATGGAAATGAGGGATTAGGAAAGAGGAGAGACATGCAGAGAGAGAAAAAATAATAGAATGTGGAATTCTGAATAGAGAGAAAGCTAGAGAAAGTGAGGAAAAAGTGTGTATGTGTGACTTTGAAAGTATGCATGTCCACTACTGTTTAAATGTGTGTGTAGTGGGAGATTTATAGGTTTAAATGGGTGCGTTTGTGTGTGCGTGTGCGTGTGTGTAGCCCGCAGTTTGGTTCCCATCCTGTCATTTTCTCTCATCAGCAGCCATTACACACAGAGCAAAAGAGGGCATGGAACCAGAGAGCCAGCGGCCACTAGAAACAAAAAATGAATGACAAGAATGCATACACCAGTGTGTGTGTTTCTGAAACCAGTGTGTGTCTGCAACCAGTGTGTATGTGTGTGTCTGCATATTTGTGTAATTGTTTCTTGCTCTATTTATTATGACAAAAACGACAAAAACTGGACATGCCTTGTGGTGTGTGTGCATTATTTATATATTCATGAAGCATAAAGTATTTTCTCAAAAGTGCATAGAAGTCTAGTGTGTATGTGTGTGTGTGTGTGTGTGTGTGTGTGAGAATGTGCATAAGTGTGAGTGAGTATAACTGTCTAAGTATTTGTGAGTATTTGTGTATTTTGAATGCAGCAGTGTATTTTCTGTCATGGAGCTTATTAATTATACAAGAAGAAATAACAATCAAAAGCAGCACAGGAAATGAAACCGTCTCAAAGAGTGTCCTCGATATACTGTCTCTCTCTCTCTCTCTCTCTCTCTCTCTCAACCTAAATGTCTTTCTGTTCACTTTCCCTCCCCATTTGTATTTTTTGTATTGTATTTATTCAGTATGCATACTGATACATAATATATTCTACACCATGCAAGCATAGCACTTGTTTATCTCTTGCTTTCTCCATCATACACACACACACAAATCTTAAAAATCTTATCTTACCTGGCTCTGACGTTGCATTGTCATGGTCAAGGGCCTCGATCACCAAGGAGAAGGATTTCTGAACAACAACAAAAAAAAAACAGAAAACATGTCTACGTGTCTTATGTTCTCAAAATTTTTAAATCCAAAGCCAAAATAACATTTATGACATTCCTAAGCTTCCTTTATGATCGCAGCACAGGTTTATGTTATGAACATATCTGACTGTTTAAAAATGAAGCACATTAGGTAAATACATCCCATTATCTTTACTTATTGGAGCTGTTAACAACTTTAATAGTTTATAGTGATCCCCACCACTGGAATGTCATTTAAAAAAATAAATAATATCCCCCTGGCTATATGTCTCAGACTATGTATGTACTGATGTAATAATGATTATCAGTATCACAGCTGATATTGTCTTGTGATACTGGTTCAGAAAATAAGTCACATTCACTGACGCACTTTCTGCATGTGATGTTTGACCAACATGACACAGATCTTTCATGTGAACCCAGGACACAATTTGCCTGCCATCATCTAATCTTTCACATAACGTAACAACAGAGGCTTGCAGAGAATCTCTACATTGTTGTAACTATCAGAACTGAGTATTTGTCAAGAGTCAGAGATCTAATAATATGGAAAATGTAAGACTGAGAGCCACGATTTTATAATGTGTAAAAGACACTGATAACACACTGACTTAATCGGCGATATTTCCGTGTATTCTCATTAATATTCGGCAATACTTTCTTCTAAGACAAGGCTACTGAGGTTCAAACACTTCCGCACCAGATCTCAACAGTGCTCAACTGTCTAGTAAGCAAAAAGGAGGAAAAATCTTATTTGGAAAATAATGAACTCAAAATATCAGGCAAACTGCCAGTCTATGCTAATCAGAACATTTTACATGCAAAATGTGATGGCTCTATGAAGATAGACAGGAAGGATTCATTCTATTAAGCTAGTATGTGGAATTTTGCATGAACACATACATGACACTATTTCAAATTCATTTCCAGACTAAATCTGACTTTGTCTTAAAATTTGCTAATGAAAATTTAACCATGCGTAATCCCTGATGACGTGCCAGCGCTCTGATTCAGCCATGTAGAACAAGCAGCACTCAATATTGGGCAAATGGAGGAAAAAAAACACAAACAGCTTTGATTTGGTGGTAGAGAGAGAGAGAGAGAGAGAGAGAGAGAGAGAGAGCATTATAAATGAATTATTCAAACCCATACTCTCCTTCTCCAGAGAAGAAACGAGAGAAAGCCTGCATCTGCCATGCAAATAAGGCAGCAGTAGGTTTCTAACTGGCCTTGTGGATGTGCAGTCACGCTACCTCTCATGTACCCAGCATGAACTGGAGGATGGAGGGATGGAGGCAGTAAAGGCCACAAGAACCAGCCAGGGTGCAAGCCCAGTGCAAAGTGAATGATCACTCAGAAATGAATCAAGAATGTGGAGCATGCTGTAGTATTTCTGTTACTGGTTATCAATGACACCTCCCTTAATTTAAATCTGTATTTTGCAGCTGTAGGTCATTGTTTCATTCATATAGCAACACCATGCAAATTAACTGACTCACAGCTTAACACACACAATAGCCCGCCTCATGAGTCCAAAATATTCCCAGCATCCTCATCCTTAAATAAACAGCCAGGAACAAAGACTAGTTTCTCTCACACACACACGCGAACACCAACATCCATGATTAGGTACAGAGTGCCTTGTCCGTCTCTCTGTCTGCAGTGTTTCCTGAACTCAGCACTTGGTGGACATGAAAATGTGCTGAAAACTGTTACAGTGGAGCTTTTACCAATTATAGCGATTACAAGGTAACACTTGTGTACACTATTTTTAACTTTGGTTAAGTATTTCCTACACTACCCACAATGCCATTTGACTAGTGGTGCCAATGGGATTTAGCCCTTGCTTTATTTATATCTAAAGAATGACTTAGGTGCTTTAGTCTTTCAGTCTGTCCAGCTCTCTCACCTCCTCATCTGCCATAAATGTAAACGTAAAGACGAATCTCTGCCGTAACTCAGCGTGAGCTGCACTGCATTCTGGAAATTAGAGTCCAGCATTTGCTGTCACCACTACTTCTATGCTCTCATCAATATGTTGAAAATAGTGAGTGAGAAAAGAAGCTCTTTATATGACTATATTTGTATTGAATTCAACAAAATGTCTCTCATTTAGTTTCTGACAAATTCTGCATGAGATCTGGTTCTATTCAAGGAACTGAAAGGCAAGTAGTCATAGTGCTATCGCCACATCTCTCTCTCTCTAATATATTTCTTGACCTCTGTCTCTCTCTCTCTCTCTCTTTCTCACACACACACACACACACACACACACACACACATCCGCTCTGCGATCATATCATACTATGGATATGAAAGTGATAAACAGTACACAGGATCATATTACACACCGGATTTCTAAAGGACATCAATCAGGAGAAAGTGCCATAACAGCTCAACTGGCAGGACTTCACCTTTTGTATATGGGTTTTATTATAAACAAACCCCTGTAGACACGCACACACACACACACACACACACACACACATATATATAATTTGGATCTCCAGATAAGCTGAAACCCAGGTAATAAATGCATTTAAAGCAGGGAGTGGAGCTTTTTTTTTTTTTTTTTTTTTTTTAAAAAAAAAGCTCCATATTTAATTATGAAACTAGGAACCTCTAGGATAATGAAACTGGTAGGTACTACTTATGGCTGCACAAAAAAAATCATATTAAAATTGCAACCTTAATACTCAATGCGATTTAATTCAAGAACAGTGTCGATTCTGCAGTATTTGCGTGCAACTGCATAAAAGTGTGTGCAACCACGGCATAAAACAGAGCCTCACTACCCCTTTGTCCACTGTGACCAATCAGCATAAATCCTGTACCACATGACCTCACAAGCACCTGAAGCACAGTGAACCTTCAGTCTACAGAAGAAAAAAGTGAGAAACAACGTTGAAAAGCTGTGAATGAATTTTTAAAAGACCCTAACATTGTGAGAAAGAACAAATTTGTCCTAAATAAAATTTAATATTATATACTGAATACTGTATGTACGTATGAGTTGCTACTGGCTAAAGAGAACCATTGCCATAACTAATTATGTAACCAGGTGTTACTATTGGTCAGCATTGCTGTTTTTTTTAACACACTGCATTCTTGGCACCTTAATAATAATAATAATAATAATAATAATAATAATAATAATAATGTTGAAATACATGCAGTGTCTGAACTTTAGCCTCAGGGTTTTTTTTCTGCAGTTATGCTGATCAGGACATGACCTAACCTGTACAGCCATTTAGCCTACTCACACAGAAAACAGGATTACTCTGAACAAGAGTAGATGTGGCTATTGAAATTCACAAAAGACTGAAGCAGGCAAGTACCTCTGAAGCACAATCACGAGTGTGTGTGTGTGTGTGTTTATTAAGGAGGTCAGTGTGTATAGAATAATCTCTGAGGCTTTTTGGCTTGTGTTTAAGCTCAGGGACATCCCGACGGAAGTGATGAGGAAGCGAGAGTGTCTAAAGCAAAGTCACTCACACACACACACACACACACACACACACACAGTTACATCAGTCATGGCCCAATTCCAGATCTTCATCGTCCACCTTTCCGGTCCTCTATTTTCTGTCTGTGTGTAATGCCATATCAGCATGCATAAGCAAATGATCCAAGACTGAACAAGTCTCTCTCTCTCTGTCTCTGTCTCTCTCTCTCTCTCACACACACACACACACATACACACATGCACAGTCAGAGGATGGGTGTATGAGCGGACACTCCCACGTCATGGGTCAAATTCATAAACCTGCAAAATCCTGTAACTCTTTAGCAACCACATCCTGGCTCTGTGTGAACAACTCTAAACTGTGATGCAAAAATAACCCATAAGTGGATGACAAACTATAACAAATTGGTGACATAATTCATTTTACAAAATAACATTTAAAGGAATACACCAGCATTGTTTCAACCTAATCTTTAGCATCCATATATGTCACTACAACCGACAAGAATTCCGACACTTTCTCAGGAAAAATTAAAAAAAAAAAAAACGAAGAAACTTGAAACTCGCAGATAACAAAAAAAATCAAAGAGCTGTTGCTGAGGAGTTAATAAACATTACAAGAAAGATATTTTTGTAAATGTTGTTTTCATGCAAGCTTTAGTTAAAGTTTGTAAATCTGTATAATTTGTATAACTACTTTTCTGTGGGAAGTATTTGTGATTTGGCTCAAAGTAAACACGGAAATGCCTCGGTTTTTGCCAGATGGTGCATGGATACCAGAATGACTTGCTATTATATTACTCTACTGCTGGATTAAGTTAGATAAAACGACATAAGAACAGCTTCTGTGAGACTTTCCCTGTTGTAGTTTGCATTATTTTATTGCAAATTTGCATTATAAGGGTGTCCTATAAGTCCATAGGATTAATGCATATTTTTATATATTTGTACAGACCATGATGTACTGTATCTGAGCAAGGAAGAACCAAGCCAAATAATTCTACTCAGAGGAAATCGAGGTCAATGTGAAAGCGCAGGTATAGGCAGAGAAAATGAGGAATGTTGAACATTTCTATCAGTGCATTATTGAGGCATGTAACACCACTCCTGACATCATTAACCTAACCTTTATAGACTGGATACTACATCTACTTTTGTATAATGAAAAAAATGGTGGATGTATTAAGCAAGTTCTGTAACAGTAGCTTTTGTTTTGCCATTCTTCAATTTATTTCCCATAATTCTGGACTTATGGGACACCGTGTCGAGTCACACATTTTAAACAATTATTCACAGAATTCAGAATTCAGTGACTCAGCCTTTCATTATAAATGGGTTTATAGTAAATAGTAAAAATTTCTGTGCTTTTTTCACTACATGGAAACATGTCCTTGTCCGTACTAATCACACATAGGCTACAGATGCAGAGGATAGAGATTAAGCTGAAAAACACTTGAATATTCCTTTAAAGTGCATTCTGATTACAGTTTGTTTAGTTGTTAGCCCTGGCTAGAAGACAGTGTAGTAATACACAACATTACATAGTGAAACACACTGTGGACAAATGCAGGAGGGACGATTAAAGTAATATTAGTATCAGGACAGTGTCAATGCAGAGCCTAGCTAATGTCCTAGAGGAGCACAACATGTCCTCACAGCAAATAAAACCAGGGACAAAGAATTTGCTGACCATTCTTGTCGGAACCATTAGGGAAAATGGAGGCATGTGTGAATGTGTACTGTGTGTGTGTGTGTGTCTAACAGGGTTAATCCAGTATACTCTGGCCTGAGTTCTTTCCCACAGGGATCAGGAAGGCTTCTGTGACGTATGCCTGTCTGACTGGATGTCTGTGCTCTAGTGTCCTAATCTTTCTCTCTCCCTCTCTCTCTCTCACACAAACACACACACGCACAGACACACACATCCTAAAATACACAGCCAAATTAAGAAGAAACGCAAACATTCACAGATGCAGGAAGATCACATTGTAAACAACAGCAATGCTACAAACACAGTGGTGGAGATAAGATCACAGAGACAGGGCCTTGACTTTTTTACTGTTTGGGACAATGATATCAGCAGTGATGACGAAGCACTGGTCTATGTGGTGCCTTAATGTCCTTAAGAGAATGTGTGTGTGTGTGTGTGTGTGTGTGTGTGTGTGTGCATGCATATGCTGAATGTTTGTCTGTCCGCAGAGATGATAAATGCTGCGTTACACCTACACCATCAGATTAAAATGCATTCTGGATTCTTGTCTAGCTGCAGAGATTATTAATGCTGTGTTACTTCTTCAGGAACAGATGAACTTAAAATGCTTATTTAGCATCCATGATGCTGATGGTCACACAAAGGCAGCATTATGGGAGTCACGTGCATTGAGTTAGTCTTGAAATGACTTGAGGATCTGAGTAACTTGACTCGAAGATCCAACTATTTATAGCTACTATAATGTAAGTGATAACAGAAACTTGTCTAACAGACCTTCCACAACTTTAAATGTGGAAATAAAAATGTTGAAAAACACAATATGTCTTTCATTAGTCAATTAAAGCATATAACTGTTGGAAAATCACTGTAGTATAAGACAAATAAAGCACTACAGGGTGGAAGAAGTCACTCTGCTTCGTGTCGGGCCGCATCACACCAACCCTTGATAGATTACTGTAATATAATAGCATGCCCCATCTTGTTTTATTCCTTACACAGCAGCAGCCTTCATGCTCATAGTTTAATTTTACAGCATATTCATCCTGCTCAGTAATTAGTAGCTAGAGGACACTCATATATTAACTAGCATGAGTGCATTGTAAAAGCAGCCTGAGGATCAATGGATACATGTTGCCTCTACTCTTTTGGGAAGCCGGTTGTCTTGGACAAAAAATGAGCATCTGAAAATCGAAGGAATATTAAAACAGCCATGTATCACACAAATGAGTTTCCCATTCCTCGGCCTCCCACCCCACTATGCTTTCATTAGACGAACAAGACTTCTATTTACATCTGTTTCGCCATGACTGCATTTGTTGAGGGAGCTAGTCCTTTCTGCTCTCCACTTTCTCTCTTCCGCTCCAGTGTCAAATTTACTCTTACAGTGTTGGATTGTGTCCAGCTCGACTTATATACGCACTCGAGGTGTTTATGTAACACTGCAAATTTTGCTGTGTGTCATTTATTGCCATCTATATCTACAGCTAAGTTTACACTACAAGCCTAAGTGCTCAATTCCAACTTACTGCTAGAATTAGATTAGTGTATTAACATGATCTTTTAATGTGCGCAATTGGTTTTGCTTTTAATGTGTGCTGTGGGCCAACTGTAACTTCACAGAAAAATCAATCTGATGGTGAGGAGGTAAAAAATAAGGCCAGCATTTTAAACGTTTTTAGGTGGCAGTGGAGAGAAATGCTGCATTCGAGACTAAATATTCTGAGTTGAATTGACGTAAAACTCACATGAATGTTGATATCTATTTAAATTGTTAAAGCAATATATTTTCTTAAATGATTAAAAAAAGGAATTTTTATATCAAATTTCTGGACAAGCCACAACATTTGACCAGCCAAATCAGATTTCATGCATTTTTCTTTCTGTCATTCAGCGCATCCCATTTCTTGACCTCAGAAATTGGTGACAAGAAGAATGATGTGGGTGAAAACAGAATTAAAGCAGGTAAGGAGAGGGCATCCCTTCAGTATCCACAGCTGCAGCGCCAACAAACATGGCACAGTTTTTATTGTTTTAATTTATTTTCATAAATTCCCTATATAGAATAATAATATAGAATTCTCTATGTTATGCATCGTTACTATAGCAACTGATGTGGCAAGCAAACATGACTACTGTACATCCTATGCTACCTGATTTTACCTTCCTTTTGAGAAGTATGGAACACAAATTATTGGCAAATTTCTGACACAGTTAAGATATATATGTACTCTATGTGTGAGAATTTCAAGAACTTGACATGAATGTGAGTGTTTATGAGGGCAACTTGCATTTTGTATAATGCCAACTACAATTTTCATTATTTTTATTTAGATTAATCATAATATTGCTGGCCAAATCAGTTTGCTACTCGGAGTAACATTAGCTTATTGTGTTTAACTACACAGTAAGCTAACGTTACTCCGAGTAGCACTGATACAAGCTATAGTTGCCTACAAATAAACACTTAATGCTAGTCCAAGTTTAAGTTGTATGGTGTAATGTTACTCATTAATAACATACCACAAGCTTGATACAGTTCGTTACTAACTATTGCATTGATGGAATAGTATCATGTAATGCAATTCAGAAATCAACAAATAAACTGTCATGCAAACCCAATAAAATAGGTTAAATGGGCTTACTGGAGACAGAGCAGTTTGTAGAAGAATGGAAGGATAACATAATGGAGATTATAAATTAGCAAGTGACGTAGTACATGTTCGGGATTGTGATATATGACACATTTCTGCAATGTGGACCTCACTAAAATATGATCGTGGCTACAGCTAGGACTGTGACTCTTCCTCTTTCAGATGATATGATACGCATCACTTATTATACAATATTATAAAAATAACGATACAGTTAAACAAGTAATGTTTCAATAAACTTCAATTCACTACTGATAAGATATGATTAGGTTCAGCACCGATATATTTGATTAAAGTCCGATCCTATAAGATTCAGTTCATTTCAATTTAACATGCATTGATGTATCCTAGCTTTGACCCTGTAAGAAACAACTTCAAAACATTTCTTTTTTATTTTATCTGAGAAATGACACTACATTAATTCTCTGTACTACACTAATTCTGTCCACAAATCAATTTTTTTGCACAACGCCAGGATTCACGCTTTAATAAAATGCTGCTGCTACTCAGTATTGTGTACTGAGGTTCCATAGCTATCATGTCTGAATCCAGCATTTTCGACGGGACACGTCCTTGTAAATAAAGTCACCGATTGATTCAGCTATTGCCTTTGACCCGGTAGATGGGGAGGGATAGAGAGCTCTGAAAGAAACTGCGCATGCTAGTGTCACCTCTTGAATCTTTAGCTGCAGGCTCTTCTCTGATTAACAATACCCCATGCCTGCTGCCTTCAGAGGTGTGTAGCACGGTTTATGGATCTGCTAGTCTATTGTAATGCAGCACTGCAGATTTTGCATATAGCAGTGCTAAGTGCTTTTTTCAGGACTTCTTGTTGAGATTTTGTTGCATCTGAAGTTTTGATTTAATACTTAAAACGCTCTCTCGCTCTCTTTTGCTCTTTCTCTCTTGCTCTCCTGCTCTGTCTCTCACATTCAAATGGGGGAGCGTGCATCAATATTCAATGGCAAAATCAGTTTTTAACACTTTTCCTCTTCGATTCAAACCGATACGGCCATATTGGCGAACAATTCTTCTGTTTCAAATCAATTTTCCGTTACACCCCTATTTACAGCCCTGGTGTGAAACCATCCTAACTCCAAATTTGGCCTCAGACTCAGAGGAATTCTAATTATTTGTGGTAAATACTTCATTTTCTGACTTACGCTTGCTCTCATTTGAGTGATGTCTCTCTCTGTCTCTGCCTGGCAGGGGTATTGGGAGGAGGATATCCCGGCTAAGCTGGGCTGTACAAACATCTCGTTCTAACAGGAAGAACTCCCTGCCCACAGACAGGAATTTCCCCATCTCTCTCTCTCTCTCTCTCTCTAGCTTTTTTTTTGCTGCCTTTCCCTTACATACACTCTCTGACACTGCATCTCGTTTGTTACCCCCTTTCTCTCTCTCCCATGAGCACAGCCACATGGTTTCACACACACACACACAACCACATTTGTCACGCTATGCTGCATACACATGTTGTATGCTGTCTTCCTGCATCCCTCTCTCTCTCTCTCTGACTGGCCAGCTTCGTAAACAGACCCCCCTTCCCTTTCAGTACATGTTCACCCCTTTATCATCGCACAAACACATATCCAGATAGAGCCTACACACTCAAGGCACGTAGAGTCCATTAAAGCAACAGATGTGTGATTATCGCCGGCCTCACTCGCATCAAAGATCGCAGAAAACGCCTTCTGTCCACCAAAACATCAATATGGTCATTACAAGCATGTGTGCACATCCACTCGCAATTTAATCAGCACCGTAATAATTACAGTTTCCCATTCTGTCTCACATACACATACCTGGCAGAGTAGACGTTGCCATAGCAGCGGTGGCATTCCACCTAATCATTATGGTTGTACGAGGGGGCATTGGCGCGGTAACAAGGTAACAAACATCAAGTGTGTGATGAGAGCGGGGGAAAAAAATGAGAATAGGAGATTCAATTATTTTACCACTTACATTTCAAAAAAATGCCTCATTGCATATTCCACTTACACACCCACACACAGATAAAGACAGAATCTCTCTAACAATAGTAACGCATTACCGTGTGAAATATGAAACACGCGTGACCTGTGCTCAACCCTGACCTCCGGCATCTCTTCTCCTGCCCTGAATTATCACCATATCTCCCCATTCTTTTATTTTCTAGCGCTTTTGTTTTCTTTCTTTCAGGCCATGATTACAGAAGGTCTCTCCCACCCTCTCTCCTTCTCACTCCCTCACTCCCTCTCTATGCTTTTATCTTGTGCCCCCTCCCTCCCACCATCTCTCACCGAAAGTCAAATTCTTCCTAAGTTAATTGGTTTGACAAAAGTATGCGATTTCAGGACTCTAAAAACAACAGGAGCGCTTCGTGCAGCTCTGCGACAGGGCCCCCCGTTTCCCGCAGGAAATAACCCCGTCTGGATGACAAAAAGGCACACAGTGTGTGTTTAGGGTGCTGTTGATGTATTTGTGTGTTTGCTTATGGATGGGTGTGTGTAGCCAAACAGGTACCTCAACCAGGACGTTATATTTAGTCATAAAGTTTATATTTGCAGACCTTGTATCCAAAGCAACACGAGTGAGGTGGAATACAGAACAGTTTGGTGTATAAACAAATTTACACAATATTCCCCCAACACGAAATGTAGTTGATCTGCCAAGACATCTATAATGCTGATTTCTGCTTTTTATTATTATTATTACACTGGAACTAAAAAGACTAATGTAGTTAACAAGTGATGGAAATCACCCAAACTCTTTCTGCATAAACAGATACCAAATCTCCACATGATTGCTTGAAACAGCATTATCAATATACCTTATGTAATCCCATTTTTAAATGATATTGTAAAATGGTCTGTATACAATTTTATGAAACTTTATTATGATTATCATCTTAACAGTATAATTCTGCCCTCAAGCTTCCAGAGGCAGCAGGTCGGATGATAACAGAGTTCCACTCTGAAGGGCATAAATATATGCTATTCCTACTTCACAGAACTGTTTATGTAACTACCAGATTACATAATGGAACGATGTTGCTTCAAGCTAATGAAAGTTTTTGGTAAACATTTATGGAAAAGAATCAAATTTCCGTTAATTTTGCCTACATTAGCCTTGTAGCTCAAACGTAAAACAACATAAAATTTCACAGAGCCATGGATCTTTTAAAAAAGCATATAACTTTTCTATTGCATGTGTTTTAATAATAAAAAAAAAACATTTTCATCTTTCTAGAAAGTAAAAACCCAAAAAAAGTAAATCTGATAAAATATTATTAGGTGACTATACTTGCTTTAAAAGACCGTTTCCTAGCTTAGTCTGTCACATTAAATAGAAAGCTTACCAGAAAGCTCCTCAGGGCTTCTGGTTGAAACCAATTACGAACTCGAGTGATGTAGCTGATGTTGAGGGGCTAAAGAAGTTCAGGAGTGAATGAAATGAAATAAATGTGAATGAATGAATATGAATGAAATGAATGTGAATGAAAAATGATTTATATTTCCAGCAGCCATGGTTGTTTTCAGTGTTTTCTATTGATTCAGGGGGGCTATTGATTGGGCTCACATTAAAAAAAATAATTCCAGTCTAGACCACACCCACTTCTGCTTCAACTACAGATACAGTGGCATTACGTTACACCTCTACCAGACAGATATCTGTAAATGTCTGTTGGTTTAAAAAAGTGAACTGTTATGAGCTGTCCACTGCTCTGACATGGCATGAAATGCTCATTAGCCACTGCAGAGAGTAACAGTCACCAATAAACCCAACAGGACCTTAGAGATATTCAGTAATAATAGCTCTATGTGACAGTTAACTAGCAGCTACTAACTGCTTGGTTCTGCAAAGACCGCTAAAACTCATATTTAACACTAAAAGATCACAAAGAGCGATTGATGTGGAGAAAAACAGAAAATCAGAAAAAGGATTATGTGCCGAAAAAAAGAGAGGATGTAGGGAAGAAATGAAAAGGCAGGAGGAAGCGGCTCAGAGTCTGGAAGCAGCACAACCATTAAATATAATCAGAAAGAGAAGGTGAGAGTGACAGACAGTTCACACTCAGTGCCTGAAGCACACGCATGCTGTGAAAACGGTGAACGGAGAAACAAAAAAGAAACAATGAAAAGAAGACAGGATGACAGAACAATCAAGCGGACAACAAAATTAGCAAGGCTTTTAGCACACCATGTGGCCCAGAGTCTTCTTCCAGATGCACATACATGCTAGCATCTTCATTTTTCAATGTTTTTCAGAGTTTCATGTTTTCCTGTCATTGCATGGAAATTTAATGTCTACAAAGAGACGAGAGTTCTCACATCCACATGAACACACACATTCACGCTTCTTAATAACCTTACTTCCTGTCCCTATCACCTTTTCACATAAAGGTGATGAGGGGGAGATCTCACACCCTTTGCTCTTTTCCTTCCTTATTATAGAAACTTCCATTCCAATCCAATTTGCACACAGATGAAATCATTAAAGCAGCATGTCCCCAGACGCTGCATGTCCCGAGGTTATTAGCTTATCTTCACTAAACATAAGGGCGAATCTTAAGAGAATTAACTTCCTCTGACTGCTGCTTAGTATGTCAAGCCCAGTAAATGTAAATGTGGGTGAGCGCGCGTGTGTGTGTGTGTGTGCCAGTACGATTGGGCATGGATGTTACACAAATGGCTTTCACAATTATGAAATTTTAGCATATGATTAATTATCATACACTTAATTGAGATTAATGAGTTCATCATCCCATGCTGACCTTCATAATATAAGCCTAACAGTAGTATAATAATACACACACAGCTGTTAATCAACACTGCACATACAAATAAATTTGCTTTTGCCTGAATTTACGTTTAGACTGTTAAAAAATAGCAAAGGCAATATGCAGCACAAGCAATAACTTAAATGTACAAACCCTGGTACTGAAACAAACAAATAAATAGGAACTACTTACTATGTACTATAGCACAAACTATGAGAAAATAAGTTACCATTCTTTACTAGTATATCAAATTTTGTAATCTACAGCATGTTATACTGAGAGTAATCTCAGTCCCACATGCTCCACCCTGATAGAGTATACCTTTCCTCTCACGCACATCTGTGCACTGGTTTCCAGCCATAAAAACTTTTAAACACCATGACACAATGAGCTTTTCGAAACAAGATACAGTCACTGGATTGAAAAGAAAGTTAATGGAGTTCTGTTTTTAATATAAGATGACCTGAAAACGAGCACATGTACTGTAGATGGTAAAGAAAGTAAAGGTAAAAGACAAGTCAAACAAGTGTTCTTCACAACAATCTATATGCATATTTCAAATAAATTGCTTAATAAAACTACAGCACTTTTGCCAGCCCACTATAACTACACTTTACCTTTAAGTATAATCAGTACAATACTTCAAAAATCCTGAAAACATTTAACATTTCATGCTTTTCTATGAGTCGCCATTATAGGCTATACAAGATTTACATTTTAGAGTTGCATTCAACCCTGTCACATGAACACATTCACTACTAGGAAATATTTGGAATATTTCACAAATCAACAGGAAGCTGCACTGTCTAAATTTCTTGCAGATCATGGGAAGAAGAAAAGTACATCCTCTTAGTCTTTTTTTCCTTATTTTCAATGATATTGTGTATACTGACCGACAGGGTCACTTTGAAAGTTTCACTCTAAATTATAGTCTGAAAGTAAATTATTAACAAAAATGTTATGTAACTTGTTAGAATTCTATTTAATGTCCTCATGCCATTAGCAGGGTCGCTAGTTAACCTTATATTGTGTATTTGTTAATTCAATGCTTCAACCCTGTTACTTCTTTGAACGCTGATACTCTTATAAAACAAAATGAAAAAGATGATGAAAGAGAAAAAAGGGCTAAATGGCACCCCAAATGTGGAAACACACATCGAGTTATTGTAGAATCTAAAGATTAATCATGATCAGCTCAAATCATCTTGATCAGCTTAAGTGATTGCCATTTGTTGATTGTATAATATTTCTGATGGATATTGGATGGATATACAAAAGATATACAAAGTAAGAGCGAGAGAGCAAGTACATGAGAGAGAGAGAGAAAGAATAAGATCTGTAGGCCAATAAAGGCTGAGTGAGTAGTCATGAGCCCACTTCATGCGTGATTGCACAGGTATGCAGTGTGTGTATCAGTGTGTGTGTGTGCGTGGGAGAAGGAATGAAAAGGGAGAGATTTTTTCCCCCCCTTATGGTAAGTGAGTAGCTTTGGTTCCCAGGCAGCAGGAATGCCCAGGTAACTGAGGGCAGAACTTTGCACAATACGACACAATAGATTAGGCATCAATTTACAGTATACTGACGCACACACATAACCTCCATAGAACATCAAACACATTCATATATCACAAATCAATCCCAAACTTACTTATCAAATACATAATTCCAAATACTAAATACACTACTTACAAGAATACTTCAGAAATTCTGTCTCACACTAATTTCATTATACACACCAAATCTGCCAGCGTCTGTGTCCGTGTTCTGATCCGACAAACCCGAAACCATTAGAGAGACAAAAGGAGGCTGGCAGGTCAAAGTTCTTGACCTGTGACCATTGGAGGTATTGAGCGAAATTAGTGTCAGTGTGACGAGAGCAGAGAGAGAGATAAAGTGAGCGTGGGCAGATGGGGACAGGGGTAAGCAGATTTGAGTAAACTTGATTTCCTCACACTAATCTGAACACTCAGGAAAGCCATTTCACGAGTGCCTGGTGACAATCTTCAGCTTGTGGGGGCTTATAATGAGAAGGGAAGCATCAGTCTAACCCCTCTGCCTGTGCCAAATGGTGTAATCGTGAGAAGGTGAGCTTGGCATGCCTTAATGCTGAGGTTAGCAACTTTAAGGTTAGCGACTTCTGATAACGCAGATTTATTTTTAGAAAATAAACCGTAAACCTTTATTTAAAGTTTGGCTTAGCTCATGATACAGACCAGTGCCTAACCCTGTGTTAATGTGTTCATCTGAGAGAAGCCTTTGTGGTTTTATTTAAAAAAAAGTTTACAATCAACTCTGAACACA